>NW_026947495.1:61532500-62157500 GCF_034190915.1 Cavia porcellus
TTAATCCTAACTCCCCAACAAGACCACAGTGAAAGCTGCGTCTGCTGCTGCTGTTACAGCAGGGCCTTGGGAGAGACCCCCAGACTGTCGCCAACTGGGACATTTGCAGTCTAGCGTCATTTAAATAGAGTTGTGTCTGCACATCCGAGAGGAGGGGATGTTACAAATCCAAGATGAGGTGTCAAAATGAAAAAGGAGATGACCGGAAATCATCTAGTTAAAGCAAGTCAGGCAGATCTCTGTTGCTTTACTACAGAACTCCTTGGGTCTTAGGGGGTCACCGCTGCAGGACTGATCTTTCTTGGCCCTTGATGGCCAAGCCCACTCTTTATCTATGTGAGGGACACTGTCTCCTCTGCTTCCCAGTGCTTCCTGTCTTTGTCCACAGGGTCATCAGTAGCTCTCAGTCATGCTAGAGGCCCCCATCCACAGACACATTCAGATGTCAGGTGACAGCGGGTGCAGTGACTGTAACTGCACTTCTGTCCCCTTCTCCAGCCGCCAGCTCCTGTTCCTCTCTGTGTCTCTCCAGACAAGTAAACAGCACAGCCCACTTCACGGAGGAGCCTGCGCACCCTCCTCTCCCGCCCTCCTCTGCTTCAGCGTCAGGTCTCCTGTGTCCCTGCCCCAAGCCACATCCTGCCTGGTCTGTCACCTTCTACCCTCATCTGCCCACACAAACGGCTTGTATCAAAGTTTCTAACGTCTTTCCTTGGGTCAAACCCTCTCAATGGCTAATTTTCATTATTTTTCTGAACATTTAACATTGCTTACCAAACCCTCCTTTCCTGACATTATCCTCTCTCTGGGGTGCTGTTTCCCCTATTTCTCAGATTTTCCTCTCTTGGCCTCCTTTTTAGGGCTCCTTCCCCTTCCTTACTTTATTAAAAGTTAACCCCTTGCAGATGACCCACTTGTGCATCAACCAATGAAAGGACAAACTAGTAGACCTACATCGGCCATAAAAAAGAAAACAGTACAAATACAGAGGACAATGTGGAAACCTAAAAATATTATGAAATGTTTCTGGCTGTATAAATGAAATGTGAATGTGTATTCGTGGATGCAAAAGTGGAAAAAAAAGCCAGGCACCCGAGGCCACACATTATATCATCCCATTTACACCAGATGTCTGGATTAGCAAATCGGTACAGACAGAAACAGATCCGTGGTTGCTAGGGCTGAGCGAGGGATGGGGAGGTGAAGTCTTACACAATTTCCTGTTGGAGTGGTGAAGATATTCAAGAACTAGACAGGAGTGATAACTGTAAAACACTAAGTATATACTAAATGCTACTGAGCTGTGTACTTTTAAGACTGCATATGGTGATTGATTGTGTTTTTTCAGTACTGGAGATTGAACCTGGGCCTTCAATGAGATATATTTCTAGCCCCCACCCCGAACTTTTTTTTTTTAAGACAAGTTCTTACTAAGTAATTAACTTGCCCAGGTTGAGCTCATACTTGTGGTCCTCCTGCTTCAGCCTCCCGGAGTGCTGGGATTACAGGCATGCACCATCACATAAGCTAGTATGGTGATTCTTAGATGAATCTTACTACAGTACGAAATGTACGTTATTTTATTGAAAAAAAGCATGGATGAGGTCACCTGTGCCTGCTACTATCTTGTGGACCCTGGGACTCTCAACTCCATTTCTCAAGCCCTGCACCCTGAATTCCATGTCACCAGATCTAAGGAGCAGATATCTCCAAGAGGGTGACAGCTGCCTCCTGCTCATCATGTGAGTGACCAAGTGTGTCCCCTACCCTCAAATCCTGCACTTCCTCCATTATTCCTGCCCTTGTGTATGTAACTGCTACCTACGCCAGAAACCAGGGCCATCGTAAACCGCCCTTCCTCCTCCCCATGCAGGTCCAGTGGTCTCGGACATGTTATCTCCCTGGACCTCAGGGAGCTGCCCTGCTTAGCACTCTCGTCCAGATGCTGCATCAGTAGTAACTGCTTCCTCCTTCAGTCCTGAAGCTCCTGAATCCTCTGTGCAGCCACCAGCATGGCTGAGGCACAAATCTGTTCATGTCACTCCGGAGCTTCCCATTGTCGCTGGGAGTAGGTCAAAGCTTCCCTGTTTGTGTCTTCCGGTCCCCTGGGGCCTGGCCCTAACAGGCCCTTCCAGCCACAGTAGAACCTAACCTGTCCAGCTGGTGTCCGGGGATCTAGATGTTTGTCACTTAGCATCTTCATCTGCTTTAGGCCTGCCAAAGACAAAATAGCAACAGATTTAGTTCAAAGATCTTCATTGGCTTTTATTTGCCAGCCTAGAATTAGACAAAACTTCAGCCTAGTGCCTCAGTGAGCAGAACAAAGAAATTTGGTTTATAACAAAAACTAAGGGAAGCAGAATCAGAAAATGACATGCAGGATGGTTACTTCAAAGGCACTTTGCAGGACTAAAGCAGAGGGAACCTTTTACCATGCCAGCTAAAACTGGCTTATCAGGGAATTTCACTATCATTTCTCTCTGTTCTGATTTCTCAGAAAGTCAGGTAAGTATTTCGTTTCGGCTCGGTGATGAGGAACTTCAGCAGAAGTGGCTGTGATTTGTTTTGGCCATCTGAGCTTAGTGCAGGCACTCAGTCCAAACTAGTGGTCTCATCAGGTCTGGTGGCACATGCCTGGAATCCCAGAATGCAGGAGGCTGAAACAGGAGGATCACTGAGAGTATGAGATCAGCATACACTAAATAGCAAAGCTGTGTCTCAAAAAATATATATATCAGACATTGAAACCAGTGCCTGATAGAAATTTTATTCACCAGTCTTTGATGCTGAAAGACTTGCATCTTCTTGACTATGACAGTAACCAAGCCAGAGATTGTACTTATGGCTGTGCTTTCACACTGACAGTAAGAAAATCCCAACATTCTTGAAAGAAAGCCCAGTGGGAAGGAAAGCGTTCTCATGCCCTTCTGTCCTGCACTTAAGACAGAGCAAGAACTGCCTTCAGACATTTAGTTGTGATACACAGTGGAGAGGGCCACAAGTATTACTCAGGGGCAATAAATTGCCAATTTAATTACCTATTAATGTCCTGCAAACTGTAAGGCATTTGATAAATCTGAGAAAACATCTTCAAATTGTCAGCAGTCTCCCTGGTGTCCTAATTACCGGGTCACTAACTGTTTTGGTTCCATTTCTTTCTTCCACAAAATGGGTCCCTCGGCATTGGCTGATCACAGTTATCATTTTTAATAGCTAAATTTGATGGATTTACAAAGAGTTTCCCCAAAGCCACTGGCCATTCGGGCCTCATGCATCAGTGTGAGACAAATATAACTAAGTAATTTTGTCCGGGCCATTTGTCAACACCTCGGAGGAGAAGGTGTTGGAGGCGCAGGGCGGTGATCAAACTAGTGAGTCTGAATTCATCTATTCTTCCTTCTAAGGATAAAAATGCATGGCGTTCACCATTATTGCCTTTAAACATCATAGTTTTTTAAATCAAGAAAAATGAGATAGTTTAATTTGTATTACCATAATCCTTGGCTTACCGTTTTGAAGGTAGGGTAACACCAAAAGAGCCAGAGGTTTAGTGCACAATGGAAACAATGACAGCTAACCATCCACACGTCTTCCCACCTGCTGGACCCTGTTCTCGTGCTTAGTGTATCCTGACTCCTTCAGTCTCTAAAGCTCTATGGTGTAGCCATAGTTATTTCTCTCATTTTTTTTCCCTCAGAAGAAAACACCTCTAAATCATCAGTAGATGGGGAACTGAGGCACAGAGAGTGTTACTGAGGTTACACAGCCAGGCAGTCTGCACCCAGAGCTGGTGCCCTGGAAACCAGCTCCCCTCACCGGAAGCTGCAGGTCTCCACCATCACCAGCACGTCCATGCCGAGAACTGCAACAGATGACAGGCGTGCGGCTGCCTCCCCCGCCTCCACCTGTGATCCTTGCAGCCAACCCTTCTTCTGGAAGCACTTTTACTGTTATTCCTCATTTCAGAGAGAGAGCTTGGGCTTCCTAGAACAAACTGTCCAAATTCACAAACTCTGAAATGCAAGGGCCCTACTGGACTCTGCCACTGCAAGAGGTGCTCATGAGGCCAGGGTCTGCTGCAGGACCTAAGTGGCATAAGCAGCATCCAGCAGGTACACTTAGAAGGCCCCGGAGGCCCTTGGCAGAATGATCGGGCCTGGGCCTGGGGCAGCAGGGGCTGCAAAATACACACGGGGCCTGGAGTCATGCTGACAAGAAGTAAAGTAGTGTACAAACCAACACACACATTTACACAATGCAAAACACAGAAAAGGGAGGGGATCATGTGCAAAGATCATAGGATCAAGGCTGAAAAGCTCCCTGTGTCCAAAACTAGAATAATTTGAGTAATAAAATAATGACAGCATTGGATTAAAAAGAAAAACATACAAATCCATCAGTGCATGCTGATATAAATAATTAACTGAATAAAGAAATAAATACAAGACTAGGAGAGACAGAGTGCCCTTATGGAAGACTGTTCTTCTGATCTTAGGGAACATGAAATTGTTCTTTTTTTTTTTTTTTTTTTGGCACCAGGGATGGAACTCAAGACTGTGTGCTTGCCAGGCAGGTGCTTATGCCACTGAGCTGAAACCCCGGCCCTCTTATGTTCTTATGAAACAGCCCAAATACAAAAGTAGAAGAATGAAAAGATCAGAAAATCACCATTTGAGCCAGGCATGGTGGCACATGCCTGTAATCCCAGCATTCAGGAGCCAGAAACAGGATGATCACTGCGAGTTTGAGGCCAGCCTAGGCTACACAATGATTTCAAGAGTAGCCTGAACTGTACAGCAAAAAACCAAATAAATTTAATTTTTAAAAAAAGAAAATCATCACTTGACCTCCATAGTAATAACTGCCATAGGACAGGTTCACCGATGTCTGCTAAATGCAGTGGATAAAACTACCAGGAGAAACAGAACCTTTGTGTAGTCTGAAAGTACCTATTTAAAAATAGTAGTTAATAGCCTGGTGTGGTGGTCCATAGCTATAATCTAATACTTAAGAGGCTGAGCCAGGAGGCTCTCAAGTTGAAGGCCAGCCTGGGCTACATAATGAATTTAAGGCCAATCTTAATTACAAAGTGAGACCCTGTCTCAAAAAAATCCACAAATCCAAAAATATTACTGCGGTGGCTTGAATATCTAAAACTTCTTTGATACTAGGTCTTCCAGAGAAGGAAGGACATTCCTTCTCCTGCCCATCCCAAGTATGGGCTGAACTTAATGACTTACTTCTAACAGATAGAATATGTAAAAGTAAACTAATAACCTCAGAGTAGTGAAACGTGGCAGACACCACCTTAACCCAGTGACAAAGGTCAACATCAGCTGTCTGTTGTGGTGTCATACCCTACTGATACGGTATCGTGAAAAAGGGACATTCCCTGTCCTTCCCCCATGTGTTCAGGGACGTAAACACCACACAAACCCTAATGGAAAGGAAGGGTTTGATAGTCTACAAAATAACCAATCAGAACTTTCGCAAAGTGTCAAGAAACACAAGGAAACCTTGCAAAACTGCCACTGATGGGAGCTGACTAAGGAAGCCTGATGACAACAGCATATTCTGTGGCATCCTGGATTGGTTTCTGGTGCAGGAAGAAACATATGAGCGGGAAAACTGGTGAAATCTAAATGAAGTCTGTATGTTAGTTTGTCGTCTCCTGTCAGTGTTAATCTCTTAGTTTGTATCACTGAGCCCTGGTGATGCAATTAGAGCACATCAGGGGAAGGTGGGGAGGCTCTGAGGGACTCTGACGGCTTTCAGCAGGGACACCCAGAAGTGGTGGACGGCTGGCCTCTGTCACTGGCACTCTGACTGCCCCGGGCTTCCACTGCACCACAGAGTCAGGATTTTTCTCTATTAACGTTAGCAACCCTAGAGGAGGAAATTAGAAAAGCAGGTACTGACTGGGGTTAGGGAGTGGCCGAGCAAACACGGATAGAGGTCTGTTTGATGGTTACAGCTCAGAAAATCACTGGGGCGTTTCGGTTTCAGCAAAAAAATGTTGCTATTAACATGTATAAGTAAAGTAAATGTGACGCTAACCTCCAGAAGAACATCTTCTAAAGAGCAGGAAAAGAAAATAAAGCATTTTCTGACATTTAAAATAAACTCAGAAAAAAGTAAACTAAGAAAATCAGAATAAAATAAGGTTGTAGTAAATACGTCATAATGGGCTCATTAATTGTATCAAGCATCCAGCTCTCCTGTGAGATATTAATAAGAGGGAACGTTGGATGTAGGGTATACGGGAAGTCTCTATGCTATTTGCTTCTTTTTTTCTATGCTAAAATTAATTTTTTTTTTTGTCTTTTTGAGACAAGGTCTCTCTATGCAGTTCAGGCTGGACTTGAGCTCACTTTGTAGTCTAGGCTGGTCTCGAACTCACAACGATCCTCCTGCCTCAGCCTCCTGAGTACTGGCATTACAGGCATGAGCCACCACGCCCGGCTTGCTAAAATATTTTTGTTCTAAAAATAGCATATTCATAGCAAAAAATAAAAAAATTGCCCCCCCCCATGTAAAGTGCAGCACAGAGACTCCCTGACCGATGAGCAGAGCCGCACCCAAGGGACCGGTGAGTGGCCTGCAGAGAAGGCAGCGTGTGGCAGAAACAAGAGCCAATGATGACAGACATGAGGGGAGACACTGTCCTTACAGAAGAGCGGAGAAGGAGGGGAGTGGGCTGACAAAGGCAGTCCTGTGCCTGGGGCACTCTCCCTATTACGACCTCTCACCCAAGTCAGGACTTGGGCTTCTTAGCCTGTCTGCTGCCTTCCAGCACCTGCTGCCTTCTCCCTGACTGCGTGATCATGCGGGACACTCTGTCCCTCCGGACTGGCCCTCAGCTCTTTCCCAGCCTGCCTCTGGCTCCCCTCTAGGCCATGGGTCGCAAGGGGAGGAGCTCACTGGCTGTGTCTCTACAGCCCCACCGCACTGCCTCCCGGGAACCAGCCTTGCTCTTTACCCACTGGGACAGCAACTGAAACTGACCTGTTATGTGTATGGTCTGTTTTTTATCTCAATCTTTTTGGTTTTTTCTTTAACTTCTGAAAAGGGTAGGCATGATGGCACACATCTATAGTCTTATCTCTGGCAGGCTGAGGCAGGAGGGTTTCAAATTTGAACCTAGCCTGGTCAGTTCAAATCACAAGACTCTCTCAAAAAGTAAAAAAGGAGGCAAGGTTTGGTGACACGTACCTGAATTCCAGCACGTGGGAGGCTGAGGCATGAGGATCATCATGAGTTCAAGGCTAGCCTGAACTACACAGCAAGATCTTGTCTCGAAAAATAAATAAATAAGTAAATGAATTTTGAGACAGGTCTTACTAGATTACTAAGTTGCCCAGGGTTGACTCCAACTGACAGTCTTCCTGATTCAGCGTCCCAGAGAGCTGGGACTACAGGCGTGAGCCAGCCTGTCCAGCTATCGTCTATTTTTCTTCCTCTTTAAAACATGCTCTCCAGGAGGGCAGAGATTCTGTATGCTTCGCTCATTGCAGTGGCACCTCACACACTTTTGTTAAAGGAATCTACTGTTTCTGTATGGCTGTTGATAGCCATGTGCACACTTAAAATTGGTCTAGTGAAACTTAAAGACTGAATTTTAAATATAAATATGCACAGCCACTGGGGCTAGTGACCACAGTGCCATCTAACTGAATTCACTCGCTCTTAAAGTCCACTATGGCCTGCAGGGGTGGAGAAAGTTGCTCCAGGCTGAAGCAGCAGCAAAGTAACTGGCTTGTGGGGTGCACGTCCTGCATGGAAATGTTTGCATTATGTGCAATCAGAGTTGCCAGGTCCTTCCAACTGTGCAGCTTGTGAGAAAGAGCTCTGGCCCCTGGCCAAGGGAGTCTCCAGCTGCTGACCGACCCTGCCTGGAAAGTCAACTTGGAAGGGACACAAATGTCCTAATCCTCTTCCAAACCACTCTAAGTAGGTTTATCCAGTGACCTGTAAAACCAAATTAGTAAAGGGACACTTTAATTCCAGCTCGTTAGAGAGCTCCTGAAATCTTTGAGAAAGCCAGCACAGCAAATTCAGTGCAGGGGAGTCGTGAAATACATCCCATTTTCAAAAGTGAAATGTCTTTGCTTTTTCCTCTGGGTTCTCTTACCCACGTGATTCAGCAAGCAGAAGACCCTTTCTGGGGCAGCATTTGCAAAGATCCCCAGGGAAAATGAGAAGTGAGCTCTCAGAATGAGGAAAGCTACGGTGGCCCAGTGAGGTCAAGTGAGTTTTCTCTAAGTTCTGCCAAATCCAGTCCCAGCTCTGATCTGCTGACTCCAGCCAGAGACCATCTGCCCTGTTCTTCTTCCTACCTCTGGAGCTGGCTTATTGCACAATCTCAGGAAATAGTCCATATGAAATCCTGGCCCACAGAGTATACATGTTCTGGTTTTTATTCTGCAACTTTTTTATAATGCGTGTTTTCCTTTCCCATAATGTCATCTGGAAGCAATTCCTCCCAACAGCTGGATTTGCTTTCACAATTGGTAAACACATAAAATGGAAGGCCAAGGGAGATTCGAGACTCACCAGAGCAGCCTCGCCCCCTCCCGCTTGGCTCGCCTTCTGAGGCTTATCTTGGGTCTCCACACAGACTTCATCAAAACTGAGAATGTCTTCAAACAGGCGACCCACATTTCATTCCCTCCTTCAGAGGGTCAACATGTTCTTTGGGGGAGAAATTTTCAGAATACTTTACAGATAAAATTGATCAGATGCAGGCCAGATTGCCAGCTGCCAAGATCTATGTACTTCTCATGGAGGCCAGCAGAGCAGTGTCTTCCCAGTGTTCCCACCACCATACAATCAGGACCCCCAGGTCTCTGGGGGCCTCCCTGAGAGCAGCACCTTCCAGTGCCAACACCACCTGAGCCCACAAAGAGAAGACACAGACCAGAGGGCACTAAAAGGTCATCAGGAAAGACAGCTGGCCCCCAGGCATACTGCATATTCAAGCAGAAACACTGGCTGGGCTCTGGAAAGTGCCCAGACAAGAGCACAGCTGTCTTCACCTGCAGGGTCTTTGGGGACCACTGCTCTGGGAGCTCAGCAACATCACCAGATCTGGCCCTGTGTAAGCTGTAGTACAGCATGGGGGACAAAGCTCAGGCCCCAGGGTCCCCTTTTTGATCAAAGTTTCCAGTACACAGGAAACCAGCTGAGCACATGGCTGAACTCTCACAGGGCCAAGAACACCCAGGCCGGCTGCACAAACAAGCACAATGCCATGTGGTCCTCTTTGGGGTGGGTGGGAAGCTCTAAGTAGCCAGAGGGGCCTCCCAGAGCCACTGACCCTGGCCTGCAAAGCTCTCCAGGGAGAGATGGGCATCCTACCCACTGGACAAACAAAAGGGGCCAAGCCCCTGGGAGACCCCAAGGAAGATGACTGCCCTTCCTTCCTCAGCACGAGCCCCCTACATCTTTTTCTGTAGCTCCAGTGCCTCTCTCTCTCTCTCTCTCTCTCCCCTCCCCCATGACTCTGGCCTAGTAGAAGTTTTATCTTATTCAGGACCAGGGGAAAAAAAACATTTCCCAACCCTACCCCCCATTTTGTGGTCTCTTGCCTGGAATTTTGAAAATCCATGAGTTTCTGGTTTCAAGCCAGGGCTCATTCCTTCAAACCCTGGTCACTAATCTCTGGCCATCTGGGCTGCTAGGGAGGGGCCTGGAGGACACTCAGAGAGGCTCATCCAGCCTAGGGTGACACTCAGAGGGTGCCTAGGTAAGTGAAGCCATTGGCTGACACTGCACAGCCATCCTCCAGATGACAGGGACAAAAGAGGCAGCAGCCAAATGCTGGGTGTAGGGGCTGAGGATTTGGCTCAATGATGTAAGCACTTGCCTGATGAACTCAAGGTCATGAGTTTGATCCCCGGTACCAAAAACAAACAAACAAAAAAACAAATGCAGGGTGTAGACCTTGCTTGCTTCCTGATTCAAACAAACCAACTGTAAGGAGACATCTGGGGATAATCAGGAGATTTGAGGATTAGGAAGGTGCCTTACAAAAGATTAAGAATTATTAATTTTCATATGTGATTTTGTCATTATACAAGAAAATGTCTTTATCTTTTTGTTTGGTTGTTTAGCATTATGCCCTGTATCTAGATGTCCCCTCAAAGCCTCATGTAGTCCTAAGTGGGCCTTTTTCAGAGGAGATTGGATCTAGAGTACATGATTGATTCATAGTGTAATGCTAGGATCAAGGTGTGAGTGCTACCCACCTGGATAAGATAAACTATAAGGGATAGAAAGAGCTGTGGTTACTCCCCTCCTTACTTGCTTGTGCTATCTGCAGTGTGTAATGAACTGTGAGTTCTCTGAGATGCCCCTCTGCCCTGTACCACTCTGCCTTCAAACCAGCCAATTATGGATGGAAACCTCCACAGTATGAGCTAAATAAACTTTTTCTCCTTTAACTTTGTGTGATGGGTATTTTGTCTCAGCAATAAGAAAAGTAACTAAGACAGTTGGTTTTTGGTTTTTTGAAACAGGATCTCATTACATTGTCCAGACCAGCCCTGAACTCAGTATATATCCCAGGGCAGTCTCAAACTTTAGGATCATCCTGCCTCAGCCTCCTGAATACTGGAATCACAGGCTTTTTTTTTTTAACTCATGACCTCACGTTTGCCAAGCAGGCACTTACACCACTGAACTAAACCCCTGGCTCTAATCACAGGCATTTTGTCACCATACTGTTTTAAAGGTGTATATTAAAGCTAGGTGTGGTGGCTTACAGCAGTAATTCTAGCACTTGGGAGGCTGAAGCAGGAGGAACACTGTGAGTTTAAGGCCATCCGGGGCCACACAGTGAGTTCAAGCCTCAAGTACATACTGAGACCCTGTCTCCAAAACAAAACAAGACAAACAAACAACAACAACAACAAAACCACGCTGAATTTTAAAGCTGTATATTGAAGCATTTACAGGAAAATGTAGTGTCTGGGATTTATTTTTAAATACTTCAGAAAGCAAAGCAAAGCAAAACACAAAAGGAAAGAACACAAAAGAAAAAGGAAGGAAGGATAAAACAAAGAAAGAAGGGCCAGGGATCTAGCTCAGCGGCATAAGCTAAGGTGGTGAGTTATGCTCGGTACCAAAAAAAAGGAAAACGAAGTAAACATACCAAAGTGTTAATGGTTAAAAGTAGATGATGTGTCTATGGGATTCTTTATACTGGTCTCTCTACTTTTATCAAAGCTTTTTTTTTTATAGTAGAGTCTGAAATACAGAGAGAATCATCACAACTCATGGAGAATCAAATACTTATCTGTTTTTGTGCCTTGGTGGTGACTGAATCCTCCCAGGGACACAGTGGGGAAGGGACAAGGAGGGGATAGGACAAGTCCTGCAGTTCGGGCCTGCGGCTTCCTCCTGCACGGCCCTGGAGGCTGCGGGGTAGGACACGGACCGCGTGCTGCTGAGTGACACCCACGTGCAGCTCCCTATCGCAGCGCTGGCCGCTCCCGCAGCCTGGCCCGGGTTTCTGCGCTGTCCCATCTGTGTGCTGAGGGTCACCCAGCAGCGACTCCGTGCCAGGGTGCTCCCCCAGCACTGAGTGCAGAGCAGGGGAGACGCCCGTCCGTCCTGGGCGTAGGGACAGAACCTGGTGAAAAGAGCCAAAGCCAGGCCTGGTGCGTGCGTGCACGCACACACACGCACACTCACGTACACACACGCACACTCACGTACACTCACGTACATACACGTCCTCGCGCGCACGCGCGCACACGCACCAAGAACATTCGCGCGCTCCTTCTGGCCTGGCCTGAGCTAACTTCTATTTTCTCTTTCTGGCCCCTAACAGAGATTTGTGCTTTTCCCTTCTGCCTTGAAGCAGGCAGGCTTGCTTTTGCTTATGTTTTAGCTGTGTGCTCCGCTTGCTAACGGAAGGGCCACAGACCCCTTTCTGCCGTGTCACAGCCTCGCAGCGGCCAGCGCTCCGGGTGCACCGGCCGTGCATGTCGAGGCTGCCTCTGGGAGTCCTAATTGTCTTCACAGAGTTCCACGCCCAGGCCATTGGCTGTTCAGAACAGGCCACAGCTGTTCTTCCGTCCTTGACATCCTTCTGTCTGTCCCAGAACCTGTGTGGGACATCGCAGTGGCGTGGATTCTGCGTGACACTGTTCGCACGTCCCGGTGACCCTCGGCAAGCGCTCCTGCCCCCTTGGCGAACTCGCCAGATGTTTCATCTCCCCCTGCACCCGCAAGTAAAAGATGTGCAGGGCCGTGCTTCTGTCCTTTCCTGTGCTGACCACGGCGGCAGCCCTCCAGGGAGCCGAGGAATTAGTGTGTAGTGGATAGGGCCCAGGGAACTGCTTGCTGGTCTTGTGAGAGTGATGAGGACTCATAAGGAAAGAGTCCTCTTGCAGGAACAAAGGGTGAAGTTTTAAAATCCCAGTTATGCTTTCTGTCAGGTTTGATGTTCATACAGTTTTCCAACAGGGATCTCCAGCTTTGTTTTGTTTTGTTGTTTTCTTATAGGTTCCATCTTGTCTCAGTCATAAGATTAAAAAGAACTACAAGTCTTTGGATTCAGCTTCTGAACTTGGGAAGCTGAAGCAGGAGGATTGCAAGTTTGAGAAGAACCTAAGCAATTTAGCAAGAGCCTGTCACAAAAAGAAAAGAAAAGGCTGAGGATGTAACTTAGTGGTGGAGTATTTGCCTACCTTGTATAAAATCTCTGGTCCCCTACCAAAAAAAAAAAAAAAAAAAAAACTTTACAAAAGTTGAAAGTAACACCCAGCCCTAGGTAGAGCCCAGGTACCTTGTAGGCAGGAGCGTCTTCCGCCTTGTATGATGCTGTGGCTCAGCGCCTACCCCGGGGGCTGGCACATGGTGGATACCAAACCTCACTGCACACATGGACCAACTCTGCTGTGTGGCACCTGTGCCTGCCTGTCCCGTTCTATCCCATGTTACCACTGTGCATTTGACTCCAAGACTGAAAGTGTTTTGAAAGAAATGAATCTTCTCTCTTTAGAGTAGTTGCTTCATCCATAACTGTAATTCAATTCAGGTAAATTAGCAAATTTAGCTAATGACTAAACAACTTTAAAACAAAGTCCCAAACAGATCATGAGAAAAGCCACGGCCCATGCAGTAGAAACCGACAACTGCCGGAGCTCCCAGGAGGCCTGAAGCGCTGGGTGTCGGGGAGGTTTATTTTCTGCCCCACAAATCTGGCAAAAGAATTCTCTTGAGATTTAAGTCTCAGCAAAAGAGAGAAAGAAAAAAAGACCCAAAGGAGACATAGAGGGGAGGTCTTTTCCAAGGCCCACAGATTAAGGGTATTTAGATACCACTTAAGAAAAGGACCCGGTGCCAGCCGGACTTGTGCTTCAGTTTAACCAGGTTCCTGCAAACTTGCGCATGGAAGGAAGATCAGAAGCTCTGGCAATCGTTACTGAAGGAGATTCAGAGAAGTTAGGGCCCCTCCTGCTTCAAGAGAGAACAAGTCCCAGTCTTTTTTTTTTTTTTTTTTTTTTTTTTTGGTGTCAACTTCTATTGAAATGTGCTGTTGTCAAATCAAAAAAGGGATTGATTCAGAATTTTACAACTCTGATGAAAGTGAAATAAAAGCCGATCTGTATCATCTTAATCAAAGCATGTGCCACCTGAATCAGCTCCCTGGCTCGTCCCTTGGCCTTGGTGATGCTCATATGCTGGAGGTTAAGGGTTTGTTAAAGAAGAGGGGTTTTGATTAAGTGTCACATTTAGTGTGATGTGACATGCTCTTTATTATTGCAAGGGAAGATTGGGGGCCAGGGGAAGCTTTATAGCTAGCTCCCAATATAAATTAGGAGCCTTGGGGAATGGGTGCTTTGCAGTTGGCCTTGATCTTTCAAGGGCCCAAAGAACATTGCATGTGAGAGTGTGCACACACGTGTGTGCGTGGGGAGAGACAGCAGAGGAGCCAGCTTTCGAGTGCCTGCGCTAATGAATGGGCTAGTTACAACTCTCAGAGTTTGACTTGCAGTTGTAACACAAGGCTTCAGTTCTAAATTCGTTCGTGTTCATGAGGTACCTGGTGAAGGTCTGGCGCCTCTTTACGCCTTTGGAGTTTCAGCATTGCCACTGCACTGATCGGAAGTTGGAGAAGTGGGATTTGATGTCTGAGGCATCAACCAAGTTCTCTAGGAGCCGGTCCCTGCCCTTGGGGCCTGTTGGGGTGATGGTGGATAGGTGATCACAGTCTGGCCAGGAAAACGCTGGGCGTTTCCTGTTCCTTTTAGTCAAAGAACACAGCAGTAGAGGGACTTGCCAGGCCTCTGGGTCAGGCAAACATGTGCTAATAAAACTTAAAAATTCAAAATAAATAAATACCTTTCTAGCTCCCAGAGGTAGGGATGTTGAGGAACCTGGATCAGATGTCAGTGGGGGGAAGGACCTGAATAAAAGCTCGTTTTGGAGCAGCCTGAGGGTGGGATGGAAGGACTGTTAGTCCTGCCTAAGGACTCTCACGTCCAGGGAAGACAGGAGGACAGCTTTGCTTTACAACCTCCCAGCCTCAAGCTCTCTTACTACCCACTCCCCATTGGCACAGGCTTTAAATGTGTGCCTGTTCCACATTGTACATCACTGTTCTGCACTGTTCTGAGATATCCTATGTAAATTTGCTTTTTAACGTTATTTGGGAACAGTCAGGCATATTGGTGCAGGTCTCTGTAGGCCAGCACTCAGGAAGCTGTGGCAGGAAGATCACCTGAGGAGCTCAAGACCAGCCTGCGCAACACAGCAAGACCCTCCTCAAAAAATAAATAAAACGGGTGGTGGTGCACACCTGCAATCCCAGCACTCAGTGGCCGAGGCAGGAGGGTGGGAAATGCAGGGTCAGCCTTCGCTGAGCTTCTGTCTCAGTAGGAACAGAGCTTGGGATGCAGCTCAGAATGCTAGAGCATTCTGGACTTGATCCCAAGCACTGTCAATAAGTAAATAAAATTATTAGTCAGGCACAGTGGTGCACACCTGCAATCCCAGTACTCTGGAGTCTGAGGCAAGAAGGTCACTGTGAGTTCGAGGCCAGCCCAGGCTACACAGTGAGGCCAAGGTCAGCCTGAACTACACAGCGGGACCCTGTCTCCAAAAACCTAAAGAAAACAAGGAGAGTTTCTGACTATGCGTGACTTTGCAAAAAATCACGGTGAACACAGATGAAATTCGTTAGCAGGGGGTAATAATTTTTTTATTTGATTTTTTTGAGACTTTCTTTGGAGTTCAGGACTCACTATGTAGACCAGGCCAGTCTCAACCTCATGATATTCCTCCTGCCTCAGCCTCCCAGATGCTGGAATTATAGGTATGTGCTACCATGCCTGACTCAGAAATTTTGTTTGTTTGTTTGTTTTTGATACTGGGGACTGAACTCATGATTTTGCACTTGCCAGGCAGCCACTGTGCTGCTGAGCTTTATCCTTGGCCCAGAAACTCTTTGAGTATGAGAAAAATCTAAGCTCTAGTTTACTCTCAAATGTAATGAAATTTTTATAAACTCAAAAGCTAACAATTAAGGATGATGACATGATTTACATTTTGTAACCATCAAAATAAATATTTGTTAGCTTTAATTTTACACTGTTCATGTATTTGGAGCCCATCCTCTCCCAGCTCATCTCAGGCAGACCATAGCAGACCTGTAGTCCTAGCTGTGAGCCATTAGTTCACTGGGAACTAAGCCTGCCTCAGCCAGGATGGAGAGGAGAGGTCCTAAGAAAGAGAAGACAAAGTGATGGGATTTAGTGGAAAAAAAAATCAGATATTGTGTAATTTTTGGTGGCTAGTAGAAATCAAGACAGGAAGAGAAGAGAAGTTTGTTCTGGGTAGCTTATCTCCAAGATGCTTGAAGGAGCTTCAAGAGGCGGTCTGAGGGCTTTGGATGCCTGGGTCTGGGTGACCACCATACCCTGCAGCTATAAAAGGCCAGCAGTGTGTCCTCTTGACAACCTTACTGTCCCCTCCACATTGCTGATGAAACCGAGCTGCAGGAGGAACTTGTCTGCCTGAGTCTACCTCCCTCCCATCTGTGAGTGGTAGAGCCACTCAAATACTGCAGGTGTAAAGGAATGGGGAAGCTGAAAGCCCAGGGGTAAAGGTTAGAGGCCCTGGAGAGACGAGGTGAAGCTGCCTTAGTGACTTCTCTTATTGTTGAGACAAAATACCCAACACCCAAAGCTAAAGGGGGACAGGTTTATTTAGCTCACAGTCTGTAGCCACTTCAGCCCATAACTGCCTGGTGGTAAAGCAGGGTGGCTCCGCAGAAAAGAAGCAGTTCATGGCAGGCGAAGGCAGAGGGCAGTGAGCAGTGAAGCAGCAGCAAGTGACAGCACCAAAGTCCTCTGTCTGTCCCTCATATTTCCTTCAGGCCACATGCTCGTAGGGGACGTAGCACTCACACCCAGGGTAGACCTTCCCGTTATCCACCCCAGAACTAGGCCAAACCCATCAGTGGACCCATTTAGTAATCACACATCCCCGACCCCAGCCTCGCACACTTAGTCCCAGCATCACACACTCTAGATCCAGCCACCTCTGAGAAGCCCCTGTGTGACCACATGACGCTTTGGGGGGGCATCTAGCCACAGCCATAACAGGCTTCAGAGGGCAAGGCAAGTACCTTAAGAGCATCCATGAGGGAGAAGTAGCAAGAGAGTTCTGGGCCCTGGCTGCCTCCTGGGTGCTGCAAGGGAGCAAAGCACAGCTGTCAGTGTACCAAGGTGCCAAGGTGGCACTGAAGATTTGTTCGGCAAATGAGGTGGATAGCAGGGCTCCACCAGGGGCTATGGGAGCCCCTGACTAGAGTCAGGCTGAGAGCTATAATCCTTCTTCTGAAAAATGTCTATTCATTTCTGGTACCCATTTTTTGTTTGGCTCTTTTATTTTGGGGGAGTCTAATTTATATTCTTGATATATCCTAGATACTGGTCCTCTGTCCCAGGAATAACTGACAATTTTTTCCCCATTCTTCACTCTGTTGTTTCCTTCACTGCACCATTTTTTAAATACAATATAATCCCATTTGTTGATTCTTGATATTATTTATTGTGCAATTGGCATACTAATAAAATTTTTAAAATACAGTCCTGTCAGTGTCCCTCTTTGCACACCAGGCACCATGGTCCTGCCCCACCCCGGTCACATATGGGCCAGAGCAGCTCAGGGTCAGTGGTGAGGATGGGGTCAGGGCAGGGCGTGGGGATGTGAAGGCGGACTTTGAAGTTTGTCAAAGTCTTGTCTCACAGTTGTTTTGCTGGAAAGAGAGGACTGGAAGAAAGTGGCGTCTGGTTCTCACTAAACTGGAAAGGCCAGCTGACAGGAAGACAGAAGGAATGCGCTAAGTGGCTCCATCACCCAGCAGAGGACTTGCTAACTGAGCTGAAAGAGGAGAGGTTTATTTTGGCTCACAGTTCATGGAGGTTTCATCCACGGTCAGCTGGCTCCAAGGCAGGGCTGCATGGCAGAGGAGAAACAGCTCATGGCAAGGGGGTGGGGAGCAGAGAGGGACCAAGGAAGGAAGAGGGAGGTGGACCCAGGCCACGTCCCCATGGACCTCCTCCTCCAGCCAGGCCAGCATCACATTTAGCTATGACACCCCATTGTCCATCACCTCACAAAGCCCTACCTGCGAGCCCACAAGGTTTAAGGGTAATACGGACAGCTAAGTTAGACAGACATTGACATACAGTCAGGGAGGGACTGAGCTCTCATGGAAGTCAGCATATAAGATAGAATTGTGGCTGGAGATGGGTCTGAAGAAGACCAGGCCTCAGGATTAGGATGCAGTGGCCAGGCCTGCATGCCTCTGTACATACAGGATAAGCAGTAGCTTGGAATTATACTGTAATTAGCACCACCTGCTCCAGTATATCAGATAGGCATTATCTGCTCAGGGTGAGTGCAGGACCAGAGCATCTGGACCCATCCATTCCCCAAAATACCTTTATTCTGTCCACGAACCCTTGCTAAGCTACTTGTTTCCTGACCGGCGCAGCCCCCCAATGAGACAGGAGACGCTCTTGTGGGCGACAGTTAACTGCTGGTTTATTTACTCGGGCTCTGGTTTATATATTTGGCCGTGACCAATCACAGGCTGCCACGAGGAAGCAGGGCGGGAATGGGATGCAGGCTCTGGCCACTATATCCAGCTGTGGCCAATCAGGAGTTGCCACAGAGTAGGAGTGAGCACGAAGTGCGCACGGGTTGGCTAATTTAAAGAGGGACGTAGCGCATTGCGGAAGCTGGCGTGGTCCTTAGTCCCGGGTGGGGTATGGTATGTTGAGCGCCTGCGCCCAACAGTTTCCTTATTGGATCAGTACTAGCTAAGCAGCTATACTTGTAACCCTACAGGTTAACTATAGTTTGATTCACATTGTACCCATATTGTAACTTTGCTGTATAAATTACCCTGACACAGGGCCTCAGTGGCCACCCCATTCGGGACCCCTCCTGGAAATCTTCTTCTACTTATTTCCAGCAAAACTCTTTTAACTTTTTCCTTTGGTTCGCGACTTTATTCCTCGATGTTGTAGAACCACGAACTTGGCACATCTCACTGCTCAGGAGAGACATCTCAGTGTACACCCTAACAGGAGCCTTCTATATCAACCACAGAACAGAAGCCGCAGCCTGAGTCCCCTACATGGCACATCAGCTTCCCTGGGGTGACAGCTTTCGGTCAGCTCTGCAGAAAGGAGGAAATGAGGCAGGCAGTTTGAATAATGCTGGCTCCACCTGGCCTGGCCTGTGACCCTGCACCAACCCACAGACTGCTGAGGGCGTGGGCGCCTTCTGAGAGGGTGGGCGGGCTCCCAACACAGGACTCACTGTTGCAGCACCCTGCTCCACCAGAGCGACCCAGAAGTGTGTCCCCCCAGCCGTGTCATCCGGACATGGAGCGCAGCATCTCTCCCTTTGCTGCCTTCTGTCAGCTGACTCTGTGCAGGGCTGTTATTTATGCTGCTGCTGTTATGTTGGTGGTTGTGGCAGTGAGTGAGTGTGTGTGTGTGTGTGTGTGTGTGTGTGTGTGTGTGGCCCTGGGGATTGAGTCTGGGGATTGAGACTGCAGGAGCTACTTCCCCAGGGCTCACCCTGCCCCTTTATTTTGAGATGAAGTCTTGATTAAATGCTGGGCTTGAACTTCAGATCCTCCTGTTTTAGCCTCCCAAGGTGCCAGGATTACAGGCATGTGCTGCCATACCCAGCTGCTGCTGCTTCTTCTTCTTCTTCTTCTTCTTCTTCTTCTTCTTCTTCTTCTTCTTCTTCTTCTTCTTCTTCCTCCTCCTCCTCCTCTTTCTCCTCCTTCTCCTCTTCTTCTCCTTCCTCATCATATTCATAAGTGTACAGTGCCACACCCAGCTTTTTACTTATGTTGCATCTCCTGTTATTATTCACTTTAGTTTATTTTAATGATTCAATAAAATGTCATCAGGTGAGAGTTTCCAAATTTACTTAACCATTGCCCTATAGTTGCATATTTACATTGTTTTAGTGTTTTGCTACTATAAGTTTTTTCTTGTTATGAATGTTTTCTCAATGTATAGATGTACATAAATCTTCTTCAGCATTTAGGATCATTAACATAGTAAATCAGTGTGAATGTTTCTAAGGATTTTAAATTCATGTTGTTGAATTTCTGCTCCAAAAGGCTGCATTAATGTGTATTACGACTAGCAATGTCTGAAACTTTTTCAGGTTTATGATAACTTCAACTTTGTAGGCCATGATCCAAATGCATACATAGCACAGGTAGAAAGTGAGCTTTTTTATGTAAACATTATCATCCATTCAAATGACATACTCACCTTAAAGAAGTGAACACCTTGAGCCCAGCATGGTGGTGCATCCCTATCATTTCAGCATTTGGGAGGCTGAGGTAGGAGGGTTGCAAATTCCAGACCAGTCAATTAACAAGACCTTGTCTCAAGGAAAAAAAAGAAAAATTCTGAGATACAGCTCAATGCAAGGGGAGGGGTTCAATCCCAGGGCAGGGGTGGGGTCCAGATGGACCTGTGTAGTGTACCACCCAAATCAAGAAACCTTACGACCACGCTCACAGCCTCTTTCCCCCTCCTCCGCCCACCCAAGGGTCATCACTATTTGACCTCACAGCAGAGATTAGCTTTGGAAAGTGGCTTTGTTACAATTTTCATTTCCTGGATTACAAGGTGAGCCACCTGTTTCTCCAAGTCTTAGTGGGTGAGTTTAGTTCCTCTTTGCTCCATTGTCTTTCAAGTTCTTTGTCCAGGAAATGGTTCACTCTTAAGTAACTGCTTAACGTCAAGTTTGACTATCCCGACACTGTTCACAAGTGGAGAAGCATGCCACAGGGTGTGCATGTGCCCGCACACTCTTGAGGCCTCTCCTGACCAAATGCCTTCCTCTTAGGTCTGCAGAGACCACAGGCCGCTCTGAGCAACACCTGGTGAGGGCACTGTTTTCGGCGCTAGGGCTGAAACTAAGCAGATTTTGCTGTCCTCTCAGGGTGTACGAGAATTACAGAAATAGGTCACTGAACCTCTTTAAAAATAGAATTGACACATTTGGGGAAAGCATTTTTTCTGCTGAGGTAGCACACAGGACAAGATAGCATGAGCTCTGGAGGGTAGATGCATGTAGACATTTGGAATTAAAAATAAACATTTCGAATGATGGGCTAGGGATTTAGCTCAGCGGCATAAGCGCCTGCCTTGCAAGCAGGCAGTCGTGAGTTCGATTCCCGGTACCGATAAAAAGGAAAAAGACAAAAAAAAAAAAAAAAATTGGAACGATAATGACAGAAAACATAAGAAAGATCTCTAAACATCATCGCTTGGACAGTCTACATGTAGTTAACCTGCTTCAATTCCAGGCAGGGGTGTTGTGCATGTGCATGTGTGTGTGCATGTGTGTGTGTGTGTGCTGGGCATGGAAACCAGGGTCTGGTACGTGCTACACAAATGCCCTACCACCAAACCACAGACACAGCCCCTTATGCGTGAAGTCTAGTGTGGGTTATTCTGAGACATAGGTGATTGCTTGCTAAGCCCTGCTCAGCCACACTTGGCAATACCTTGGCAGAAAGGAGAGGGCCACATCATCAGTTATGGGCAGTATTTTCTCCCTTCCCAAAACTGTGCTTTCCTGTGTCACTGGCCCTGCTTTCTCCCCTCCTCTGTTACAACACAGCCCGTCAGCCCATCCTGGACTCTTATCCAGAGCAATGCAGCAATACTGCAGGGCAGCAGGGTAAATAAGGTAAGTCTCGGCAACTGTGAGCAGTCCAGCTCTTCCAAAGTCTGAAAGACCTGGGGGGTCTGACCCCAGCATCCTTGGCCCAGGGCTCCCCAGAGGTGTCTGAGGCACAAGAATGGAGAATAGGTTGAAGGACTTGGCTATTCCTGGAGTAGGAGGTACGAGGAACCAGGGTGGAGCAGAGCTTGGATTGAGCAGACTGAGTTTGAGGAAGGCCTGACAATAGGGACAGAGGGACAGGGCTGTCACTACCCAGGTATCCAAGCGGTGGTCTTGGGAAGGGAGTAGGAAGGACAAAAGGACAGAGGGACAGATGTGAGATATTTTTTGGTAGAATACACCAGCTGATACCTAAATGAGAAAGCACCAATCAGCAGAAGACTCTGGGATAGAACATTCTAGTAAAATAAAAGAGCTTCTGCAAAGACCCTGGGGTAGGAACAATCTTGGTACGTATGAGGAATAGAAAGAAGACCATCGTGGAATGACCACAAGAGTTCTGCATGGCTGAACAGTGTTTCGATACATCTGCTGAGTTGTCTTTGCAGTAATCCTATCTGCGAGTTTCATCTCGGGTTTCTCGGTGCTGCGCATCCTCCCCACATCTCTTTGCTCTTTCTCTCCAGACCAAAACTACACACAGAAGTGGTATCTTGTAGCCAAAGACTCCACCTGGGTTTGAGGAGGAACTAGACCCAGCTCAGCCCTTCCAGAAGCAAACTGGGGCAGAGGCTCTGAGGTGGCCTGGCCTTCTTGTTTCTTGTGTGCTTTACTACTTCGAGCCATAAACTGTCAGCAGCTAAGATATGAAAAATACACACGTGTAATTCTGTATCCAACTGAGGAGGCCTGGTGACTAGGAAAGCCCTTCTCCTAGGATCCACACCCCAGGACACCTTTTCATTCAGCCTGTGAGCCTTTTGCGACAGAGAGGATACAAGGTGGAATCACCCTATAAACAGCAAATCAGCCTTTAAAGTACAAGTTCTTATGACCATTACATCTTCCAGACAGACATAGCCATGAGTGACAAAACCCAGCCATATCACAGGATTGGTTGTGTGTGCGTGTGTATTTTTTTTTTATATCGGGGATCGAACTCATGACTGAGTGCTTGCCAGGCAGGTGCTTACACCACTGAGCTAAATCCCTGGCCCCTCTGTGTGTGTAATTTTATTGGTATATTTTATTTTTCTTTTTTTTCAGATTTATCTACTTCATTTTTATTTGTATTTTACTGGTACATTTTAGTGATCACATTCATCATAGTGATCACATGCATCGTAGAGAATTTGTACCTGTACATGATATATCTTACTGCTTCTTTTTTCCCCCATTCTCATCCCTTCCCTTTGACCCTCCCCCCCTTCTTATTTATACAAGCTTTGTTTCCATTTTTTTCCTTCTATTCCTGTCTTGATTACTTTTCTTTCATTGCTGAGACAAAATACTTGACACCCAAAATGAAGGAAAGCAAGGTTTATTTAGCTTACAGTTTGTGGAGGTTTCAGTCCATAATCAGTTGGTTTCAAGGCAGGGTGGTGTCGCTAAGGGGCAAACCATCTATGGTGGCGGCAAGCAACAAGACTGAAAAGGTCAAAAGGATCAAAAACAGAAGAGCATGACTCCTTCCCTTCCTTCTACTGTATGCTGGCTCCCTGCCCAGGCAGGTGCAGCACTCACACTGCCAGTCCCTAGCCAACAACGCAATCACAAACACTAGACTCAGCCGTCTTCGAAAGGTACCTCCCCACCATGACTGCATGAGGCTTTGGGGCACCATTTAAACACAAACCATAACAATTCCCCCTTTTTTAGTCCCTTCTTTCCTTTCCTCCTCCCTTTCCCTGCCTCCCCTTCTCATTTGAACATTTTCTCTCATTTCCCAATAGGATATATTTTTTGTCTTTACTTAAACTTTCAGTTTCTCACACCAGACAAATAATGTAATACTTAAACATGTGTCTGATTTATTTCACTTAAGATTATGGTCTCCAGGTACATCCATTTAGCTAGGAATATTTCAAGTTCATCCTTATTTATGGCAGAGCAGGTCTCCACTGTATAAAAAAAAACACATCTTCCATATCCATTCATCCATTGATGGGCATTTGGGCTGTTTCCAAGAGTGAGCTGTTACAAACTGCTGCTGTAAACATGGGTGTGAATACATCACTGTTGTATGATGCCTTTAATTGTTTCAGGAAGATACCAAGATGAATAGCTGGGTTGAATGGAACCTCTAGTTTTAATTTTTTTTCTGTTACCAGGGATCAAACTCACGACCTCACGCTTGCCAGGCAGGTGCTTATGCTGCTGAGCTAAATCTCTGGCCCTTCTCGTTTTAATTTTTTGAGGACTCTTCATACTGATTTCCACAATGATTGCACCAGTTTGCCCTTGCATCAACAGTGAAGAAGGGTTCCTTTTTCCCCGCAGCCCTGCCAGTATTTGTTATTAGTTGAATTCTTAATAGTAGCCATTCCTTCTGTGGTGAGGTGGAATTCTAGCATTTTTAAAATTTGTATTTCTCAAATAACTAGCGATGTTGAACATTTTTTCAAATGTGGCATTTATTTGCATTTCTGCTTCTTATTCTGAGAAGTGTCTATTCATTTCAGACAGCTATTTTTTGAGTGATTCTTTAGATTTGACAGATTTTTTAAAAGTTCTTTATATATTCTAGACATTAGTCTATTGTCTAAGGGCCAGCTGTCAAAAAAAATTTTCCCCCTATAGATAATTCAAGATAGGTCTTGTCTTATGTGTTAGAAAAGGTCAGATTTGTAGTGGAGGTGAATCATGGAATAGTGAAACATACATAGACAGGACACTTTCTTCTCATGGGTTATCTCTTTTGATGGTTCCTTTTGTTATGGAAAAGCTTTTTAATAAGATGAGACCCCACTTGTTGGTTGTTTTGTGATACTTCTTGTGCAATCCAGGTTTTATTTATAAAGTCTTAGCCTACACCAGTGTTTTCAAGAGTTCTCCCTATTCCATCTTACTGCAGATTTAATGTTTCTGTTTTAATATTTAGATTATTGATCCACCTTGATTTTAGTTAGTGCATGGTGAATTTTAATCTTCAGCATGTGGAAAGCCAGGGTCCAATTTTAATCTTCAGCATGTGGAAAGCCAGTTTTTCCAGCACCATTTATTTAAAAGGCTGTCTTTCTTCTAGTGAGGATGTTTCGCAGTTGCCTCCTTTGTCAAAGATAAGGTGGCTGAGTGCATTTGGAGTTGTTTCTACATATTCTAATCTGTTCTGTTGATCCTTGGGTTTGGTTTGTTGTTGTTGTTTTTGCCAACACCATATTGTTTTTATCATAATAGCTTTGTAGTATAATCTTAAGTAAGGGATTGTGATGCCTCCTGCATTGGCTTTGTTGCCTAGATGTGTTTTTGCTATTCTAGGCCTCTTTTGGTTCCAAATACAATTTAGTCTTGTTTTTGCTAATTCTGTGATATACTACTGGTATTTTGATCATGATCACATTAAATCTAACGATTTTGGGAGTATGGTCATTTTCACTATATTGATTCTTCCTACCCATGAACAGGGGATCTCTTTCTATTTCCAGATAACCTCTTGGCTCCCCTTTTCAGAATATCTACATTGGTTTTTATTGTGCAGCACATGTAGCTCATTTTGTCCCATTGAAATCCATGGCGCACAGGAGGAGGGGCAGGCATTACTGTCCCAGTCTACAGATGAGATAATGAAGAGGCGAGTTAAGCACCAGGTCTCCAATAATGGGGCCAGTTGGCAGCAGCACTAGAAAAGAACCGAGGTCTTGTCATTCCCAAGTCCAGGCTCCCGAGAAGCATGAGTCAGGGCAGTGAGCGCTGTGACTTCCTTTTCACTGCAGGCTCCCATTTTTACTCCAGGGCACGGAGACATTCACACACAGGCTGCCACTGTGCACACGCACACCTGGCCCCTTGGGCTTCCTAATGGGAAACCCAGGGAAGAAAGGGTGTTTTCTAACTGAGGAAGAAGCACACACCCCGCCTGCTAAAGAGAAGATTGCGTAGGGAGGAACTTTCTGCTAGAGTTTCATCTTGGCCAATTACCCCTAGAGTCATTTCCTTTCCCCTTCTGAAGATTTACCACACTTCTTCCTGCAGTTCTTCCAAAAGGACCCAGGAGCAACACCACCTAGTGGCCCAGCCTCCACCTCACACCCGACCCGAGGGGCCACCTCCCTGTAAACTGGACCTGTACTTCTTGCCATCCACCAGGATAAACTCTAAATAGATCAGAAAGCCTGGTGAAGCCCCACACATGTTAGAAGAAACACGAGTGGATTTATTTCTGTCCTGGTTGTGGGAAAGTCTTTCTACAATTCCAACTCTGGATGCAAGAAGGGCAGCTATGGGTACCTGTTCCTCTAGCTGAGACATGGAGACATGGGCAGTTTTTGTCTTCCCCCAGGAAGAGCTAAGTGACCCCAGCCAGCATTCCTTCCCCCGAAAGAGGAAACATAGAAAATCAACTGGCTGGGTCCACTTTCCCCTTACCTTCTCGGCCGAAGAGAAAGGTCTTACTACCGTGCCTCAACAGACACTGGCTGTCAGGGTTTTCCTCATGACATCCCACCCTGTGTCCTCCTGGGTGTACTCTTACCTTGTTTTTCCCTCTTTAATCAACCCCAGCTTGTTCTGCAGACCCAGTTTCTCCTTTACTCTTCACTTTTACTTTTTCAAATAAACTTTATTGTTGATTTTTGCTCATTTCAATAACAAAAAATCAAACATCAAACAGACACTGCCTGGCTCAGTAACCACTTCTGTGAAAAGAGAAAGAAAGAGAGAGAGAGAGAGAGAGAGAGAGAGAGAGAGAGAGAGAGAGAGAAGGAAGGGGAGGGGAGGGGAGGGGAGGGGAAGGGAAGGTGAAAGGGAAGGGAAGGGAAGGGAAGGAAAGGAAAGGAAAGGAAAGGAAAGGAAAGGAAAGGAAAGGAAAGGAAAGGAAAGGAAAGGAAAGGAAACAAAATGTGGAGGGGAGATGCTTAAGACACAAGAGATAAGGAAACCAGTCCAAGACCAACCCAACTCCCAAATAAATGATTTCTAATAAGAATAAATTCTATAGGTTCAATAGAAAAGCATTAATCAATTCAACATAAATTGAAAAAAAAAAAACTGCTACAACAAAAGAACACTGGCCAGGTATAGTGGCACACACATGTAATGTCCCCATTTGGGAAGCCGAGGTAGGAGGCCCTGAGTTTTAGAGCAGCCTTTACTACACAGTGAGATCCTGTTTCAACAAAAAGCGAAACAAAATAAGCAAACAAAAAGAAACAAAAGAACTATGTGAGAAAATGCTTCAACATTATCACAGATATAGGTTAATTTGTAATATTAGGAATATAAGATGTATTTAAATATTGAGGAAAAAGATCACAACTTGACCGGAAATTGGGCAAAAAGTGTGAACAGATGTTTCACACAAGCATATACAGAACTATGAGTAGATAGAAAGGTATTCAGTTTTATTACATTATAAAGATAAATTAAAACTACAGAGATACCAGTTCATCGAACTTTCAACATGTCAAAAGTTTGACAATTCACTCTGCTAGCAAAGCTGGAGGGAGGGAAGGGACTGTCTCATGAAGAGTGGTAGGGTTGTAAACTGGTACAGCCTCTGAGGGGTGTGGGGTAGAAATATTTAACAAAACTCCATATGCATTTCCCCTTGGATCCAACAATCCCAAATCCATAAACTTACTCCGAAAGAACTCTTCCATAAATAAAAAGCAACACGTCTCTAAGGTTACTCTCTGACACACTACTTACAATAGCACGATGTGAGAGACAGTTTAAATGCTTTAACAGAATACTAATTGAATAAACTGTGATGCATGCACACAATGGAGTCCCATACCACTGGGAAAGGCTGTAAAAAGCCTGAAGAATTTATCTATGATATAATAACTGGGGGGGGGGGGCACCAAAGTAGTAATGAGTGCATATAGTATGCTACTTATTGAATAAGCCAAAAACTAATTTAAAAATGATTGCCTGTGGGGTGCTGGTAGGAATGGATGGAAGAAATAGGACAGGAGCGACTTCGGAGCAAGCTGTTTCATACAGTTTTGACTTCTGTACCATGTTAAAAAGTTTCCATATTTAAAAGAATTTAAGTTTTAAAGGATTTGAAAAAAGAAAACGCTAAAACTAAATGCAAATAGGAACAAATGACTTAACTGTATATGAAACTGATAATGGAACCCAAAGGGGGGAAACAGGAACGAAAGTCCGAGCCAGCACAGTATTCCCACTACGTCCCGTTTGCGGGACGCACAGACGTAAGGACGTCGCAGCGGGGACTCCGGAAGCACGTTGGATGCACGGCAGCCTGGAGCCAGCGATGAAATGGATCAGTGCTGGGATGCAGGGTTCCCTGTGCAGAGGAAGCAACTTCAGATCTGGAATGGGAAATTGAAGAAGCTTGAAGTTGGATTTGAATCAGACGAAATCTCTTTATTAAAGATTATTTTTTAAAGAAATGCATTCCCTTGCCCTGCCCACTAAAAGGGTCTCTACAAGTAGTGCCAGCCCAGGAGCAAGGAGCAACCCGGTGGCCAAAGCGTCTCTTCTGAATGCCATGCCCCACACAAAGAAACTTTGGAGAATCCATGGCTGAGGCCTGGGCTGGGCCCGTAAAAACAGGCGGTGAGCGGGCAGTCAGAGACTGATGGGGCTGAGGGGAGGCACAGACATCACTTCAAAGGCGCTTACACCAACCAAATTAGAGACAGTCTACTTATTAAAAACAATTTTGGTGTTTTTTTTTTTTGTTTTTTGTTTTTTGCGTTTTTAAAGTTTTATCAGCACCTTTGAGATACAGATCGTGATAACATTCATCCTAGGGACTTTGTAGCTGTATATGATATATTTGGCTTTTTTTCCCATTCCTTTCAACCCCCCTACTCTCCTTATTTACAAAAGCTTTGCTTCCATTTTTTCCATCCTATTTTTTTTTTTTTTTCATGACCCTTCTTCCCTCTCCTTTCTCAAAAACGATTTTTTGTTGCTTTTGTTTGGGTCTGGCTTGGTAGCTCAGGCTGGCCTCAAACAGAAAACAGGCCTCAATCTTGCTGCCTCAGCCTCCCAAGTGCTAGGATTACAGATGTGTGCCACCACACCTGGCTTCAAAAATAAATTATTATAGGACTGAACGTGTACCTTGGAGACACAGCACTAGTCTAGCTCATAGGAGGCCCGTGGTTTGCTTCCCGCCACCTCCAGTAAGTAAATAAGCTATTGTAGTGAATTGTAGCACTCCAATAGCAGTAGGCAGGCTCAGAAGAGTCCCTTCTAAGATGCTCCTCGGGATCCATTTGTAAGAGACTCCCCATGTGACAGCAGGCATCTCTCAGAGCAAGCCTGCAGTAGAGCTCCCCAAATGAAGAACAGTTCTTTTGTAACCCAATCTCAGAAGTGACATTCCAGAGCTTCTGAGTTATTCCACTCCTTACTAAGTGCAGCCTGCACTTGAAGGGAATACTAGCGGGTGGGGACTTCTTGGGGCCGGTCATAGTTACTTTTTACTCCTTGCGGAGACAAAATACCTAATGACCAAAATTGGAAAAGGAAAGGTTTATTTCTTACAATTTTTGGAGGTTTCAGTCCATACTCAGTTGGCTCCAAGGCAAGCTGGCATGGCAGGGCCACAGTTCATGGCGGCTGCAAACAGCATAGCTGAAACAGGCAAAAGAGTAGGACACATCTTCCTGCCATTACATCACATCCTGGGTCTACCCCTAGGCTGGTGTAGCACTCCCACCCCCAATCCAAGCGTTAAGACAATGAACCAATCACAAATGCACAATGCAAATGCATGAGGCCTGGGAGCCACCGACATAAACCATGACAGGGCCACTTGAAGGCTGCCAAGCATAGCCACGTAGTAACAGCACCAATCAGGGAGCAAATCCATGGGACATGTCTCCTGAGATGACTCAGTGTCACCCATGCAAGCACTGTCAGGTGTGGAGTAGGGGCAGAGGGAACGAACAGACAAATTGAGACTGTGAAACTCTGTAAGAAAACGATCCCAACACTGAGGAGGCAGGATTGCTGTGAGTTCGAGGCCAGCCTGAGCTACGGAGTGAAACCCTGTTTCAAAAAAGACCAAAAAAAGGACAAAGAAAAAAGAAAGAAAGAAACACAAAAAGAGAAAAAATAAAGAAAGAAAAGAAAATGAGCTTTGAGTTTGTGAGAGGTTTGCCTCCTTTTTTCTTTCTGTTTTTGTTTTTGTTTTTTGGTTCCAGGGATCAAACTCATGACCTACCACTTGCCAGGCAGGTGCTTATGCTACTGAGCTAAATCCCAGGCCTTTGTTTTTTGTTTGGTTTGGTTTGGTGTGGTTTTGGTTTTGTTTTTTTAATTTTTTTTTTGGTGGTACCAGGAGTCGAACTCATGACCTCGAGCTTGCCAGGCAGGCACTTATGCCACTGAGCTAAATCCCTGGCCTTAGTTTTGTTTTTTTGAGACAGATCTTACTGTGTGGTTTAGGCTGGCATGAAACTTACTATGTACCCTAGGCTGGGCTTGAACTCAAGGTGATCCTCCTGCTTCAGCCTCCTGTGTGCTAGGATTACAGTGCCACCACACCTGGCTTAGCCTCCACTCTTTTAAAAATGTCAATATCATGAAAAAAGTCAAATTGTTCTAGATAACAGAAGACTAAAGAGACATGTCCACTCACTGAAGCGTGTGACCCATAATGGGACCCCGAATCAAAACCCTGAAAGAGCTATAAAAGACATCCTTGCACTAATTAGGGAATGTGAAGTGAATGGAGTATGCAGTGAACTACTAAATGTACTAAGTTAAATCCGTTGGGGGTAATAATGGAATTGTGGCTATGGGGAGAATCCCTTCCCCTTGAGAGAAACATACTGGAATATTTAGGAGCTAAGTGTTAGGGGGTCTGCAAGTTATTTTCAGATGTGGAAAGAAGCCAACCTAGGACTGGGGTGTAGCCAGTGATGCAGGACTTGCCTAGCATTTACAAGGCCGGGATTCAATCCCTACGCAAGCAAAAAGAAAAGAAAACCTTAACACACACACACACACCATGTAAGTGTGCATGTCTGTTTGCAAGTGGGAAGGATATACTCCTGTTCATCATCCCACTTCTCCCTAAGCTTAAAGGTTTCCAAATAAAACATTGCAGAGTTATAGAAGTGGAGGGGCAGAGTATCAGGCATTTGCCCAATGATCTTTGGTATTTTTGGACTGGCTTCAATGATCTCCCCTCTTGTTATGGTTCATACATTGTGTCAATTTGAGAGAGCTTTAACTAAGAGACTCAGCAGGGAGCCAGAATCCTTACTTTGTAAATATCTTCATTCTGTACAAGACAAGAGCAAGGAGATGTTGTTAGTGCTAACAGAGATGTTGTTAGTGCTATATCTGTCCTGGAGGGGGAGGGGGCTGGGCTTCTTATCCCCCCTTTTTTGCTCTGGCTGCTTTTGCTGGCTGCTACTTGAAGTGTTGCCCCTGTGCCGTGCTACCCTTTCTTGGAGCCAGCTGGTCATGGACTGAACCCTCCACAAACAGTGAGCTAAATAAACCTTTCCTGAGGCTGGGGATTTAGCTCTGCGGCATAAGCACCTTCCTTGCAAGCAGGCAGTCGTGAGTTCAATTCCCAGTACCAGAAAAAAGAAAATAAATAAAATAAACCTTTCTCATTTTAGGTGGCCGGTGTTTTGTCCCATTAAAGAGAGCAAAGTAACCAAGACACCTCCCTTCTCTGCCCTCCTCTGCCCCCTTTTCTTTCCCCTTTCCTCTTTTTCTTCTCCCAATCCAACTTTCCCCTCCTTTTCTCTCTCCCTTTCTCTCTCCCTGTCTTTTTCTCGGTCCTGGGCTTGAACACACTAGACGAGTGGTTGGATAAATTCTGAGTTATCCTGATGTTTACATTAAAAGTCCCTGAGTGCAGCCCAAACTCCCAAGGAGGAGGACGCCTGAGCAGAAGGCCCCAGGGAAGCCCCATGTGGGCTCTTGGTGGTGCCCAGGGCACCTACTGAGAACTCTTTGAGGTGGTTCTCACACTGAAGGGAAGGTCACAGGGCCGTGCCCCAGGACATTTGTGCTGCTGGAACAGAACAGTTGAGACTGCATAACGTGGGAAGCATAGCAAAGTGCTGGCCCACAGTTGCAGAGCCTGGAAAGCACAGGACCATGGTGCCAGTCTGTGTCCGCTGTGTCCACCCAGAAAGCTGCAGGGTGGAGCATGGATCCTGTCTGTGAGGATGGACTCAGGGTGGCACCCAAGTGTCCACATGCTTTGGAGGGGACAGACTAGCCACGGTGGCTAGTTTGGGGATGTGGGCCAACCTGACTTCTCAAGTTTTCTCTGTCCTTTTCTGGCTATGTGACTTTGAGCAAATTCCTAAACTCCAGCCCTTGGGGTCATCATGGTATGGTGTGAAGCCATGCCTACCCTGCAGGGAGGAAGAGTGTTTTCTGCGTCGTCCTGACTGTCCCACTGCCATGTGTCCATTGCTTCAATGGTGAAGCCATCTCAGGGACCCCAGTGTGGTCAACACTGAGAGACAAGTGCAGGGTGAGGAGCTGCCCTGGAAGGCCGCAGAGCCTGGGCAGGGACGAGGGGGGATAGAGCAGTTTGGTTCAGAAAATGCCATCAGTGGGTTCAGCTGTATTATATTGGTTTTAAAACCCCACTTTAATTGATGAGTTAATAGAAGGCCACTATGCTCCCAAGAAGAGGAGGAACTTGGATGGGGTAGGCTAATTTTATTTTATTATATATATATATATATATATATATATATATATATATATACTCATGACCTTGTGCTACCCCAGGCCCTCTTTTTTATTTTAACCAATTAATTAATTAATATGTTTTTGAGCTGGTGTCTCACTCTATAATTCAAGATATCCTTGAACTCACTATATAGCCTGGGCTGGCCTCCAATTCACAGCAATCCTCCCGCTTCAGCCTCCCAGTGCTGGGATTAGAGGTGGGCTACTCTGAGAAGGGAAGTGTTGATCACAGAGTGAGGTTTATCTGCCACCTTTCCCTACCATTTTATCCAGTCTTTGTCGGAAAACATAAAGCCCCCACCTACCACCTAGACTGCAGAGTATATTGCATTTAGTGGTTTTTTTTGTACCAGGGATCAAACTCAGGACTGTGTTTGCCAAGCAGGCACTTAAGCCACTGAGCTAAACCCCGGGCCTTATTTGTTTGAGACAGAGTCTCACTGTACACTTCAAACTGTCCTTGAACTCACTTGTGTAGCCCAGGCTGGGCTCAAATTCACAGCAATTCTCCTGTCTCTGCCTCCCAGAGGCAGGAATTATAGGTATGTACCGTCACGCCCAGCTCAAATCTACAGCTTTTTAAAATTTACCGTTTTTCAATACTAGTTATTGAGCCCAGGGCCTTCACACTGAGCTATATCCTCAACTCTTTTTTTAATTCTGTCTCAGAATAAAAAAGGCTAGATTCAAACTTGCAATCTTTCTGCCTCAACCACCTGGATGCTGGGATTCTAGGCATGTACCCCCCTCACACCCAGTTTAGTTATTTTATGTATACAGTGTTTAATCAAATCAACATAGCGCTGCCAGGCCCTTAAACTTGGGGCTGGGGATTTAGCTCAGTGGCATAAGCTTCCTGCCTTGGAAGCAGGCAGTCATGAGTTCGATTCCTTCTACCGATAAAAACAAAAAAGACCAAAAAAAAACCAAAACAAAACTCTATGTGTGCGTGCTTGCGTGGTGCTGGGGGTGGAACCGCTAAGCTAAATCCCGCCCCCTCTTCCTTATGCATTAAAAACTATTAGGGGCTGGGGATTTAGCTCAGCGGCATAAGCGCCTGCCTTGCAAGCAGGCAGTCGTGAGTTCAATCCCAGGTACCGATAAAAAGGGAACAGACAAAAAAACAAAAAACAAAAAAACTGCGCTCAGGAGGGGTGCGGGGTGTGCGCTGTGGTCATCCCGCTGTGCCGTCGGACACTAAGACATTTCTTGCATCTAACTGTGTTTGGGTTCTGCCCACCCAGGTTCCCCCAGCCCCACCTCCCTGTGGGGTCCCACATTTCTGTAATGCATTCACCTTCCTGCCACACTCGGCCCAAGGGCGAAAACCCCCAGCTCCCACTTACCCCACCAATCTAGATCTATCTTCCCATCCTCCACTGTCGCCCTGCAGCCCTCCGCCCCAGGCCCCATTCCCATCTCCAGGAAGCCAGAGGGGAAGGAAAGGGCACGCAATGGGGCTGAGACCGTGGGGGGCGCCCGGTCCCCGCCTGCTGCGCCCACGGAAGGAAGCTCCTCGTCTCCTTCTGAATCATCTAAGAACAAAAACTATGTACAAATGAATATTTCCATCTTTATTTCAAATTCTAGGTTTCAACTGCAATATTAATGCTACTCCACAGTGTAATTTACTTGTAATAATATATCATTATTTCTATTTTACAGTTCTCTTCTTAAAGGAGTAAAGCAAATGTTTAAAACAGCACAAATGCGCAGCCCCACAATTCTCCATTCAGGCTCGGAATTTGTGCTCTGCTTTTAGAATTGCGCATAATTGAAAACAATGAAAACCCCCATGTGCTAAATGCGCCAGTCATTAAAGCATTTTTTTAGTCTGGAATAAAAGAGCGTTCTGGTGGTTTTGGTTATTATTTATTTATTTATTTACGTATTTATTTTTAGAAGCCCCACACCAGCTCGCTTCCTGTTCCCAGACTGACATCTGCTGGGGATGTCGCGCCGCCCTGCTCCGGAGGAGGCCCGCAGCCGGCTGCCACTCTGCGCGCTGGGGGCGCCCGGGCTCCAGCGCCCTCCCTGCGGCCGCTTCCAGGTCCTGCAAGCTTCTCCGGCAGCAGCTTCTCCAGCAGCCAAGTGGGGCCTTGACAAAAGATCCTGGTCGTTGGTGACTCAGGCAGACAGGCTGAGGGCAGAAACAGTTACGCAGGAGCCTGTGACCCCAAGACTCCGGGAGGCTGAGTCAGGAGGATCACAAGTTTGAGCCTAGCCAAGGCAAAAATGAACCGATTAAACTTGTCTTTGCCTCAAAGGGCGGGGGAGGGCTAGAGGTTCCATTGGGGTAAAGACCCTGGTTCAGTCCTCAGGACCAGAAAGCCAGGAGCCAGGACTGCGCAGATGTCCATGCTCTGCGTGGTCATGGCTCGGGGCAGCCGGGGCTGCGGGGTCACCTTCTCAGTGTCTCCTGTGCGCTGCTCCCTTCTTTTCCCTGTTGGGAGAACAGCCCCCTGCCTAAGGCAGCCAGGAGCCTGGGGTCCCTAGAGAGGGTCCCTGTCCACCGCTGACGAGATCCCGAACCCTGTCCTCAAGTCCCACCCCCAGGAGCTGAGCTGCTGTCCACCCCCATGGGCGTGCCTTCTCCTCCAGGGACCGCTCGCCTGCTCCCCTAGACAGTATCCCCACAGGCGTCCACGCACACCCCACCTCGCCCCGCCGCGGAGAAGCCCAGGGCCCTGGCCTGTGCAGGCAGGTGGCCCAATGGGTTTCCCAAAGGATGGAGCTGGTGAGTGAAGTCAGAATGTGGAAGCCAGTCTGTGGTGGAGACGCTGTTGAGTGCTGGTTGAGTTTTTATTTTTTTGTCTTAATTTTAGAATAGCTTAGACTTGAGGAAAACTTGCAAAGACACTACATAGAATTCCTGTGCACCCTCATGGCCAGTCTGCCCTAGTTTCTGTGGTAACAGAGGCTCAGAAACCTTGGAGGGGAGCAGCCCCCAAGGCCATCCCTGTGGCCACCATTGGCTGGGAGTGAGCTGCTGGGTCCACAGTGAATGTGTTTTCTTTTCTTTTCTTTTCTTTTCTTTGTTTTTTTTTTGTTTGTTTGTTTGAGACACAGTCTTTCTGTGTAGTTTAGGCTGGCCTGGAACTTGCTTTGTAGCCTAGGCTGGCCTCAAACTCATGGCAATTCTCCTGCCTCAGCCTCTCAAGGACTATGATTATAGACGTGCACCACCACAACCCGATAGTGAGTATATTTTCAGTCCACTGCTCCTTGCAGCAAATGATGCTACCCAGCTGCATTCTAAAACCCAAAGAGCCCTGAAAAATGAGTAGGTTTTTATAAATTTAGAGGCAAAGCTCATTTGAGGCAAACTATACACAGTCTTTATCTTACTGGGTGTAAATATTCATATATCTCTTCAAGAAGTATTGGTTGATTCTTTTGCTCCCTGGGGATGTTCACCAATGTGGAGTGTATACAATGTATTAACTTCCTAAATTAGAAAAAAACTATATTCCCAGCACTTCTGGCACTATGACCTTTCCACTATGATTGTGATACAAAGTTTCTTTTAAAAATAAATTTAAAGCCAGGTGGCACAGACCTGTAATCCCAGCACTCGGGAGGCTGAGGTAGGAGGATTACTAGGAGCTCAGGGCCAGCCAGGACTACATAATGAATTCAAAGGCCAGCCTGAGCTGCACCACTCAGTCTCAAGGTAAATAAATATGTTAATTAATTAAAGTAAATAGAACAACCTATTTTAAAAAATACTAAGCACATTTTAAGTACAGAGAACCTGTATTTTAATTTCTCATTCACTTTCCCCCACCCTTTATATGAACACACAAACAACTGCTACTACAAACAAAAGAAAGAATTGGGGTTGCTTTAGGAATCCAGCCTGGAGCCCTCAGCCCGCCCCCCCCCCCCACACACACAGCCAGGGCTGAGTCCCCCAACCTCCAGGCTTGCTGCTGCCTCTGGGCCTGTACACCGCCCCCTCTTCCACCTCCTTGAAGCGAGCACTCTTCCTCTGTCTGTCCCTGCAAGCTCTGGCCCTTGTTTCAGACTAGGCTCAGGGTCTGTGACCTCCCTGGCTGTATCCAGTGTTGATCGGGCCGTCACAGGGTGTGGTCCCGTTACACAGCACCTAAGAATGAGATTGTGGGTAGGAAAGAGGCTTGGGTTTGGCTCACTTACTTATGCTCATTAAGCTTCATTAGTGGGATTAGTAATGATAGCTACTGTTAATTGAATTCATGCAGTATTCTAGTAGCTTTACTTGTGTAAATTCATTTAATCCTAAGAGTAAACCAGAGTGGTAGGAAGTATTAAGATCCCCAATTTAATATATGAGGAGCTGGGTGAGGTAGCACACATACCTGTAATCACAGCACTTGGGAGGCTGAGGCAGGATTGCCACAAGTTCAAGGCCAGCCTGGGCTGCTCAGGGAGTTCAAGGCCAGCCTGGGCTGCCCAGGGAGTTCAAGGCCAGCTAGAACTACATAGTGAGACCCTATCTAAAAAAATGAAAAAATGAGGCGGCTGAGGTTCAGAGGGGGTCAGTCCAAATGATTTCCCCAGCTCACAGGGACAGCCAAGATTTCGTCCCTTCTCCCTCTTGCTCCTCACCACAGAAAACTCCATCCATCACAAGACAACTGGAGAGTAACAGGAGAGGCATAGGGTAGATGTCCTCCCGTGCTAGGTGCTAGGCCTCATATGGACCAGCTCCTGCCAGCCACACTCAGTACCCCAGAATCCGCAGCACAGACTCACCAGCTCCTGTGGAGAGCTCTGCATGGCCTGAGAGCCTCTGGGCTCTGTGGGTCCTCTTAGGTTTCCTACCTCCCTCAGCTACTCTGGCTGGCTGAGCTGCCAGCCCTGCCCACTTCGATCAATCTCTACAATGCACACTGCTCCTTTTGAGCTCAGTGTAAAAGGTGTGCTCAACTCACATTTGTCTTTCAGAGCACCTTGCACAGAGACCAAATCCAAAGAATTTGGTAAACATGAGGAGAATAAGTAATAAAATAAATCTATGGAGAATGACCGGCTGGATGATTGGATGGGTAGGTGAGTGGATGGAGGGGTAACAGTTGATTGGATAGGTGGATCAGTTGTGGATGGCCAAGTGAATGCATGAATTAGGGTTAGGGTTAGGATTAGGGTTAGGGGTTAGGTTAGGGTTAGGATGAATGGAGTAGATGGCCACGTGAACGTATGAATGGATGAGTCATTGGATGGGTGGATAGATGAGAGTGTATGAATGGGTGATCAGATAGGTGGATGCATAGATTGGTGGATTGTTGGATGAGCAGGTGGGTGGATGGCTAGTGGCTGGCTGGCTGGATGATTGATTGGGTGAATGGATAGGTGGGTTGATGGATTAATGGATGGGTTGATGGATGGATGATTAAATGAGTGGATTGATGGGTGGATGAATGGGTGGGTGGTTGTGTAGATGGGTGAGCTGATGAATGCGTGGGTTGGTAGATGGATGGATTGGTAGATGGATGGATAGATGGATGGATGGATGACTGAATGAGTGGACGGACTGGTGGATAGGTGAGTATATGGGTAGGTGGATAGATGGATGAATGGGTGAGTGGATGGATAAATGTATAGATGAGTAGATGGGTGGGTGGGTGCATGGATAGATGGATGGACAGGTGGATTCATAGATGGTGTGGATGGATGGATGGGTGAGTAGATGATGGGTAATTGGATGGGTGAATGGGTGAGTGGATGGATGGATAGATGACTGAATGGGTAGATGGATGGGTGAGTGGATGAATGGATGGATGGGTGGGTAGATGCATAGATGGATGGATGGATAGAAGAATGAATGGGAAAAAAAACAAAAAAAAAACAAGCAAAAAAAAAAGAAGAATGAATGGGTAGGTGGGAGGTTGGATGGACAGGTGAATGTATGTAAAGACTTACAAGGCATTGACACAATTTTGTCCTTCGATTTTGTAACACATCTGACAAACCATGACTAAAACAGAGAAAAATAACATTTTCCAGATAACATTCTTCTAACTAGATGTTCAGACTGAACAAAACAGGAAAAAAAGACAGCTGGCACACTACTTCCCTGCCTGCTTCAGTGATATTCAACCCTCACCACTATGGCTTCAGATGGGAACCTGGTAGCAGGACAATGGTCATTCATAAAATTTAAAACATAGTGACTGGAGAGGAGTAAATGTGATGGTTTAGTATCACATAGAATTGAACCCAAGGCAAGCTCCTAAATGCAGAAGGTATTGAAAGATGCCAGGACACCCAAGTCCAGATATGATGCCTGCCACCCTTGATTACCTGGATGGTGGGTCTTTAGGGAAATGATATATACAACCTAAAACAGAAAGTCTGGGCCAGGTGCAGTGATGCACAGCAGTAACCCCAGCACCTGGGAGGCTGAGGCGGGAGGATTACCTTAAATTGGAGGCCATCCTGAACCATAGCACGACCTGTCTCAGAGTCAATGTATGCATCCAAAACACAGAAAGCCCCCCTAAAAGAAAGAAGATCTGTGCAGTTGGCCTTTAACAGCTGTGTTCCTCATTTACAAATTGAACCAAATGAAGACAGAAAGTAAAGAGTGGTGTGTAGATTACCTACAGACACTGTTATTTTGTTTGTGGGACCAGAACACCCATGGAATCTGGCATTGGGGCGAGGGGGCCTGCAGATATGGAGGGCCCAGAGGGACTGCTTTAGGGACTAGGAAGGAGGGTTTGCAAGGGGTGGCTACAGAGGGTTGAACTCAGGGTCTTAAGCAAGCTAGGAAAGTGCTGTACAGCTGAACTACATTCCCAGTTGCCTAAAGGATGAAATGACATTGATATCACCTATTAAATGAGTTCCTTATCTTTTTCAGCTTTTTTCCCCCCCCTTCACTATGTAGTCCAGGCTGGCTTTGAAGTTGCAGTGATCCTCTTGCCTCAGCCTCTTGGATACTGGGATCACAGGCATGCGCTATCACACCTGGCTTATTTTTGATTAATTTTTTTTTTTGAGACAGTGTCTTGACAAATTTCCCAACCTGAATTTGAATTTATGATCCTCCTGCTAAACTCTCCTGGGTACTTGGGATTATAGGCAGGAGCCACTTAGTTTAGCTCAAGTGCAATTTTCAGAGGTGAAAATGTCTAAGTATAGGATAAGAAGAAATTACTTTGCTAGAAAGTACAGACCAGCTTGTAAGTTTGGGAATGGTACCCTCAGACACTGCTATTTAATTTCTAAGCTATTTATCTCATTCTCTATGACCAGCACTTAGTAATTTGTTCTTATCCAGGCCCTAAAATCAATTACCATAGTCACCAGTAAAGAAAATACTACACTGTATTAAAAAAAAACGCCCGGGCTGGCTGTTAAGTCACGCGGAAAGACCAGATTTTGAATTTCTTTCAGTCTGGAGGAGGCTTCACATTTTGGTCTCACTTCCAAGTCAATGTATTAATTTTTTGACCTAGCAGAAGACGGTTCAGAGCCTTAAGCTCTCACAGCGGGGGAGCAGAGCGCTTGTCAGTTAAGAGCCACCGGCTGCTCAGGATGCACGACCTGCAAAAACAAGCTAGGGGGCTGCACAGAGATCGGCAGCCCCTCCGCCCCGCGGGCTCCGGGACGCAGCAGCACGCTCCAGGCACTCTGCGCCGGATGCAGGGAGTGGGCGGCCGCAGCCTCCGGGCTGCACCGCCCTCCCTGGGGGGGCCGGGTCTGCAGAAGACGGGGTCCCGGGCGCTCCCTCGATCACCAGACTGGGAGCCCCAGGGCCTCCGGGCACCTCCTAGGCACCCAGCTGGTTTCTTCGCGGGCCCTGGGGAGTCACGGCAGTTTCCCACGACTGTGCTCCGGGAACCCTTCCAGAGCCCCCCGCGGGGACGGAGCGCAAGGCGCCTGGGGCGCGCGCTGCGGGCTTCTCTCCTTCCCTTCCTTCCGCATCTGAGCAGAGGGGAGCCCAGGGGAGGCCTCCGGTGGGACAGAAAGCGAAACGACCAGTGCTTCCGGCTTTTGTTATTTAAAACCCAAGTCCTCAGGAGAACTCAGCTGATTGCCAGGATGAATGCAGATGGATGTACCCCAGCTGGGAAAGGAGTTGGAGGAGGGAAAGGAACGGGGAAGGAGAAAGGGGAGGAAGGAGAGAGGAAAGAAAGGAAGGGAGGAGGAATCTGGGAGAGGAGGGGAGGAAGGAAGGCGAGGCCAGTGTCCGCCTGCGTTTGGCAGAGCCCCAGGCTCTAGCTTCGAGCAGAGAGCCAGGGACACAGCGGAGACCAAGTGGTCAACAAGGGCGCCAGGCCAGGGTTTGCACGCCAAATGCTCCCATGAGTCAGGCCTGAGAGGCGACAGGAAGCAGCTCAGACTGCAGAGAGGGATCTGGAGAGAGGAGGCACCTCACTTAAGAGATAAGGGTCCCCTTACCTCCTAGAAAGCACGGCAGGCCCTCAGATCTGGAAGGGCCGTGCAGACAGGGACTCGGGGGTATTCTGGACAACCCAGCAGTGAGAACCAGCCGGGCATCCTAGCAGTGAAACAACCCAGATCGTGGTGTGGTGTATTCTGGTAGATTCTCAAAGAATCTGAAAGAAAGGGATTCAGAATCAGAAATATGCTAGGTTGGTTTTGGTTTGTTTGTTTGTTGTTGTTTTGATATACTTGAGTCTATGGGTTAAGACATACCCATAGCATATGTTTGGGAAATGCTTATTTCATGAATTTACATAATTTTGTTCTTTTAAGTGATTGCACCTATTAAGAGCCATGATTTATAAGGAGTACCATAAAGAGCAAAGAAAAGGGCTAGGGTTGTGGCTCAGTTGTAGTGGACTTGTCTGGCACGCACGAGGCTTTGAGTCTGATTCCCGGCCTGAGTGTGTATGTGTGTGTGTGTGTGTGTTTCTATCTGTAACATGGCCCCACATCATATATGCCCCGGTGGAGGACAGATTGAGGTACACAGTGGGACACCTTGGAAAGAGCTTACGAGGCCTTGTGGATTTTTTTTTTTTTTTTTTGTCTTCTTCTTTTTTTTCTTTTTTATCGGTACCAGGGATCAAACTCAAGACCGCACACTTGCAAGGCAGGTGCTTATGCCGCTGAGCTAAATCCCCAGCAAGGCCTTGTTGATTTTTACCTTGCTCTTTCTTAGCCTGCTCACTGTGGGGCAAGCTGGGTGTGGTGTCAGGAGAACCCAAAATGCTGAAAGATTCCTGAAGTAGCTCACAAGGCCTCCGCCCTCCAGCTTCCAGCTCCAATCAGCACTTCAATGGTTGCTGTGGAGCTGAGTTTGAACAAAGCATGCTAGATAGTAAGGCTTCTAGTTTTAGGATGCTAAATCTGAGGGTAGTTTACTATGCCACACAATATAACTACGGCAGCACCTAATCTATAGGAAACTTGTAACTTGACAGGGGAGCTAGGGATGCAGTTCATTAGTGGAGGCCTTGTCCAGCACATTTGAGGCCTGGGTTCAATCACTAGTACTGTCAAAAAGAAAAAAAAAATTGGGGCTGGGGATTTAGCTCAGCGGCATAAGTACCTGCCTTGCAAGCAGGCGGTTGTGAGTTCGATCCCTGGTACTGATAAAAAGGAAAAAGACAAAAAAAAAAAAAAAAAAAGAAAAGAAAAGAAAAAAAAATTGTAGGGAGAAACTGTGGATACAGAAAAATATGTGAAATAGTGTCAGGGGTTTAGCTCAGTAGCACAAGTGCCTGCCTGGTAAGCACAAAGTCTTGAGTTTAATCCCTGATACAAAACAAAACAAATATGTGGATAAATAAGTATATGTGGAATTATATACTGATTATTACAGGATCTGAAAAATGAGGTTCAGAAGGCAATTATACAGTTGGAAAACAAGGAGTCACATTTAGTATGTTTTCGAGAGGTTAATTTTTTGTTCATTTGTTTATTTTGTTTTGAGACAGAGTCTCACTAAGTAGCCCAGGCTGGCCTCAAACTCATGGCAATCCTCCTGCCTCAGCCTCCTCAGTGCTGGCATTACAGGTGTGTACCATCACACTTGGCTCAGAAGGTTAATTTTGAAAGAAAAGAGAGTATTAAAAAACCTAGAATCATATCTTATTTTCTCCTGTTGGAGAAGCCACACATTTGAGGAGGTTATGCAAATATTCTTTGCAAAATATGAAATTCACTTGAAAATCAAAGCTATATCTTCAGAACAATGGGAGCATCAACATGTTTTTAGTAAGGTAATTTAGTCTTATAAAAGTGCAAACAATGTGCTAGCGCCCAAATGTGATTTACTAGCTGTAATCTATTATTGTTTATACTGGGTTCAGAAGAAACAGGATATCTATCTATTATGTAAGGACTTTGCTTTGTTCTGTTTTCTGAGACAGGGTAGCACTATGTAGTTCAGGCTGACCTTGAGTTCACTATGTACCCAGGATGGCCTTGAACTTGCAGTGATCCTCCTGCTTCAGCCTCCATAGTGCTGGGATTACAGGTATATGCTATCATGCTTGGCCTTATTAGGTAGATTTAAATCAAAGAATAAAAACATTTGGATCTTTTGGGTGGCTTTTAATGCAAGAAAAATGTATATAAGCTGAAACAAAGGGAATAGGTTCTGTTCAGTTGACAGAAATAAACAAAAGCCCTTCAACCAAAAAGAGAAAATTAATAGTGTTTTTCATTTTGCTTTACTTTGCTTTTTTGTTTTTTGAGGAAGTTTAAAATTGTAGAAGTCATGATGGTATGAAAAAGCTTGCTGGCATCTTCATTTTGACTGGTTTCACACAAGATACCAGTTTCCAGTGGCATGAGGGAATTTATTTAAATCAAATAGAAAATTAAAGTGCATGAATAAACAACTTGATGAGAAAGTGCCATAAAATGAATGTATAAATACACAGGAAAAAATAGTTTCACCAACAATGATGGAAATGCAACCTAAACTACAAGAGATTGAATTTTTAAGAATCTGTCAAATTAGTAAGGACTAAAAGTTTGATAACACTCAACAGTTGGAAGTAAGAGGAATCAGGAATAACATGAGCTAAGGGTAAAAATATAAACAGGCATACCCGTTTTAGACAACTTGACAACACAGAGGCTAAATGCACACACAAACCCTTTGAACCAACAACTTCATTCATGGGGTTTATCCTAAATGCAAATGAACGAGGACGAGCTCAAGGGTGTTGATCGAAGACTTGTTGGAAACAAAATAAAAATAGAAATTTCAACGTACATAAAAGGTTTAAACAAATGATAGCAGCCACATATAGTACTTGCGTATTAAGCGTCAGCACTATTTTAAGAGCTTTGTATATACAAAATCGTGTGCTCTCACAAAAGTGCTTAGACTTAGTTCTTGTCTTTTGATGGGACAACCATACAAACAAATACTGTTCCATCCTTCCCAAGTTCAGAGCCAGGGAAGTAGGTGTGACCTGCTAACTACAAGATCAGCAGTTCCCAAATGTGGACATCTCGCGAGAACTTGAGCAGGTTTTTAATAGGACGGCCTGGACCTCATCGACCTAAGGGGTGGGAGCACAGCACCGCCTCTCAGGACCCGGATGTAGAAGCTTTTGCAGGTTTCCTTGAGGTTTGGACAGCATAAAAGACGCAGATCTCGCGAAGAGCTTGGTAACCCACCCTGTTTTCTCCAGGGCGTCTTTTTATTGTTTTTTCTCCTTTTACTCTGCCCAGGCTCATTCTGCAGAGCCAGTTGCTCCCTCACTCTTTACTTTTACTTTCCAGAATATACTTGGCCACTACTTAAAAAAAGCTCAGGGGTAGGTCCACATGGGCTCACACAAAGAACACTCGTGAAAGGAAGTTGCAGAGCTGGCTGTGGGGGCTCACTCTTATTTATGATTAAAAAATATCTTTTCATTATAATAAATATGTGTAATGTGCTTTGGTTTTTTGTTAGTTTTTTTGCGTGTGTGTGTGTGTGTGTCTGTGTGTGTGCGCGCGCGCGCCCACGTGCATGCTTGTCTGTCTGTCTCGCTATACAGTTCAAGCTGCGTTTGAAATCACTATTAGTCCAGGCTGACTTCAAAGTTGTGGTGATCCTCCTGTCTCAGCCTCCCAAGTGCTGGGATTACAGGCATGTGCCACCACGTTCAGCCCCAATATGCTTGTATTATGGAGAAGATATTGGGTAAGGAAATCCAGAAAGAAACAGTTAAAAGGGAGATATTCTGGACAAAACCATAGAATGGAGGAGGATTACCTTCTATTCATTACGTAGTACTGATTTTTAACTTTTTCATTAAAACGAAAAACAGTGTCCAGAGGTAACAAACTGCTATTGTCGAGGTCACAGTGCCCAAGCAGAGTCTCCTTCGCTATGACACCAACCCAGGTGTAAGGGGAGGAGATTCCCGGCCCCTTCCTGGTGGATAATTCATGGGAAGCCCACGGAGCTCGTGGAAAGCTGTGACGCTCGTGGTTCCAGTTCACCGCAGGGAAGAGTGCAGATTTAAGTCATAAGAAGGGATGGGGCCGTCTGGGAGGGGTCCTACCGTGAAGCTTCCGCTGTCTTCCCCTGTGACAGCTGCACACAAAACCCTCCTGGCTGCTCACACTCACACCACCCACTGAGGGCACTCTTTCCAGTTTATTTCAGTGTCCAGAGTTTTTCCTGGTGTGCGCATGCTCGGCTGACTGATACCCAAACAGCTGATCTCATTCTGCAGGTCAGCTCCCGCTGCTTGACCCGAAGCCCCGTCCTAAACCAGATAGCTGGGTTTCTCTGGTGTGTGTGGCCAGCTGCACACTAAAGCCCAGGGGATCGTGCCCAGCCCTAAACACAGGTAGTCCTGATACAGATTCATTTCAGAAACTGAGCACGCAGGCCAGGACTGTCTTTGGGCAAGACTAAATTCTTTGCTGTTGTTGAAACCTGGAATCGCTCTCTCTCCAATTGTTTCCTCCTGTGCTCCTCGGTAAAAGGTATGGGGTCTAAACTGTGTTTTCATGTACGAAGATGAATCTGCCTTGAGACTGGGGTCATATGGGCTTACCTTCTCACTGTGCTCTCTTTGATTCGTATTTGTCTATTAGGCATCCATTATTTACAAGGCCAAACAGTCAAAACTGTGCATCTCCCTTGTAATCTGGCTTTCACAGACACAGGGCGGAATTCACACTACTAACCTTTCAACCGATCCTGAGCCCATACTTCCAAGCGCCCCCTTATCTAAGGGCCAGGTACCTGCTAATGCTTCCCCTGCCCTACAGTCACTTCTGGGGCCAGGTACAGACAAGGAGAGAGCACAACTACAGCTCAGAAGCTCCTGGAATTGTGCAGACCTGGCAGACCTGATGGTTTCTTTGCCCCATCCTCCCCTTTCCAGTAAAACACGGTGAAAGCTGTGATCCAGTTTCCTCCTCAGTGCTTTCTGACAAAACTTGACCTTACTCTCCCTGCTCTGGAAAAATGTAACAAATTCTTCTTTTAATAACGCTGCCCCCCCCCACATCCCTAGTCACCTCCACAGCTTAAGAGTTCCTCAGGAAGAATGGAGGCAACTTTGGAAAACCCTCTGCAGGAGCCTAGATTCCCAAGGGCAGGAGCCCAGGCTCACCCACGCTCACTAAGCTTAACAAGCAAGTTGTTCGCTACTAGTTTTTGCTCCAGTGATACAGGAGCTAAATTATTCATCTCACTTGATGCAATCAGTGCTCTACGTGGAATTTGAAAATAACTTCAAGAAACCATTTATAGAAGTGCTCACGGATCTCTAAGTATGCACTGGATCTGCAGGAAGCAATTCCGTCCTAACTTGGTCAGGGTCCCTTTGCCACTCTGCCTTTTCTCCTCTCTCCACACCTTACTCCCAATTCATTCAGTTAAACAAATAGGCCATATCAGTGACTGGTTATTAAACCTACGTTGGTCACCTTAAAAATGAAAAGCCGGAATGAAGGAGAAGTTCTTACTCGTTTGGCTTTTTGCATGGTTTATTTTCGTCTCTGAATAACTGCTAGTTTGTGACTGTTTCTGTTTATTATGAAATCCTGGAGGCCAGGCATGGTGGTGCACACCTGTAATCCCTTACCTGTAAGCACTCGGGAGGCTGAAGCAGGAGGATCACAGCAAGTTTGAGGCCAGCCTGGGCTCCATAATGAACTCAGGTGAACCCGAACTACACAGTGAAACCCTGTTTGCTGCCCACTCCCAGCCCAATTTTGGAGATTTCCTGGAGCTGATTTTAACCTAAACACCTTAATTACGTTCTCAGAAGACAGGAGAAAGAGAATTTATAGACTGAGGATGGGTGTTTGGTGTTAATTCCACAAATCTCCACAGTGTCCTCACCTGTTAAACACTCAGCACCCCAATGTCTCAAATGAAGTTTGGGCATATTCCATATCTTTATTTTTATATTTTTAATTTTAAAGAAAAAAATCCAATTTCAAAACAAGATAATAAGAGATAACAATGGTTAATACATTGCATATTGTTATCTTTAAATTATTTATTCAGAGTATGATATATCAATAATTGTCCCAACACAATATAAGTACAATATAAACACAAACCTTTCTTTTCAATCGCCTATGAGAAATTAGTAGTATAACTATCTTAATTATCTTTTATACAGACATATATACACATACATACATATGTATATACATACATATTTTGTTTTTCCCTTTCTTCTTTTCTTCATTCCCCCATCCCAGTTGGTCTGTTCTTTTGAAGCCTTTTCTCATTTTATTAAGTCTATTGTACAATTTGGATCTTATGTCCCCTTTCAGCTTCTCACACTAGGGAGACAATACACTGCTTACACATGTGAACCTGGTTTATTTCACTTACGAATATGGTCTCAAGTTGCATCCCTTCACCTATAAAAATCTTCAGTTTGTCCTGCTTTATGGCTGAGGAGTGCTCCATTGTATAGAAAGATCACATCTTTTTTATCCATTCCTTGGTTGATGGGTACTTGAGTTGTTTCTAAGATCTGGCTATTACAAATTGTGCTGCTATAAACATGGGTGGGCATATATCATGTGATGTGATGTTTTTAATTCTTCTGGAAAGACACCTAGAAGGGGAATAGCTGGGTCAAATAGGACCTCCAATCCTAGTTTTTAAAGAAATCTCCACACTGATTTCCACAGTGCTTGCACCAGTCTACACTCCCAACACTGCTTCTCCAGCATTTGTTACTGGTTGATTTCTTGATGACAGCCATTCTTTCTGGGGCGAGATGGAATCCCAGTGTTGTTTTAATTTACATTTCTCTATCCACATTTTTAGAAACACAAGACAGAAAGATCTAAATGGGTTGGAAAAGAAAAAATTATAATAAAATATTAAATGCAGAATAAAATTTAAGTCTCTAACAATAAAGGTGGGTAAAGTACTGAAGTTGTGGACAAAAGGCTTAAAAAGCCTTAAGCAACGGGAGTGAGGTTGGCACTGTGGGACGAACCTGTCTTAGTCACCTGGTTGCTGGGACAAAATGTCTGACAGCCATAGTTTGCTTTTGCTCACATTTTCCAAAGCTCCAGTCCTGGCTGGAAGGCCCAAACACAGGAACAGATGCCCATGCCCTAGCAGCCAGGAAGCCGAGAGCAGGAAGGTGCTGGAGAAAGAGATAGCCATGCCCTCCGCTTCCTGCCCACTCACACCCAGTGAGTGACCGCCTCTCCTCCAGCCCCAGCTTCCCAGCAGCCCATTCAGCTGCATTCACATCACCTGCCAGACACAGGAGGCTTTGGGACAATTTCACATCTACAGCATAACAACACTTACCATTCCAGCTACTTGGGAGGCTGAGGCAGAGAGGTTACAAATCTCAGCCCAGCCTGGGCAACTTAGTGAGACCCTGCTTTTAAAAAAGGCTGTGGGTGTGAGGCTGAGGAGCGGGGGATGCGTGAGACCCTGGGTTAGAGCCCCAGTATTAAACAAAAAAAGGGACTATTTGGAGTTTTAATCATAGGGGTGAACTTTTATAGCAATAAAAAAACTTACTGCTTCAGGCAATAGTAAAAGCTGTTAATGGTGGGTATCTAATAATTCCCAAAAGGCTGACCCAATTAAGAACTCAAATTCTAACCTAGAATGTTTAAAAAACTACTTTTAAAGAAAAGTTTAAAATGGCTACTTGGGGATATTGACATTTTCTTTTCCATAGATAGGCACTGAAAAGTAATTTTATTCATAATATTCCACTCAGCTAAGTGCAGGAGAAAATCAGAAACGTTAAAGCAACTCACTTTCCTAATGCTCTAGTATTTTTTAACAGTGTTTAATAAGCTATTAAGGAACCATGGTTGAACAGCCAGGTGGTGGATGGGGACCGTTTCCGCTGTGCTGGGACGAAGAGCATTAGTTATAAATGACCCCGGGCACGGCGAATGTATCTGCAGGCTTTTAGCTGCAAGTAACAGAATGTTCGCGAAAAGCTTTGATAATGAGGGCATCTGATTCTTGCACACAGCCAGGAGTCTGGTGGGCGGCTGCTCCAGGCTGGCTACGTCGAATCTGCGGCAGATTCTCCCCCAAGCCCTTGGCTTCCCCCTCCATTGCTCCAAACAGAGCTCTTTCTTGGGTCTGTTTTCAAATAAAACAAGGATGCTCTCTAGAGTCCTGCCATTCCTCTTAAGTCCTAACAGCAGGAGGAAAAGACGACCCATCTCCCTCTTTCTATCAGCAAGGACGGTGTTTCCTACTGGGAGCTCTGCCACCTTCCGCACGTCTGGGCGTGAGGTCTGCCTGGCACCCCGAGCTCACAGGTCTTGGGCTGGCGGCACCTCATTCGCCTCACCCTAGCTCTGGCAGGGGATGCATCAGTAGTGGAGCTGGGCACATGCACCAGCAAGCAGGCTGAGGAAAAGGGAGAGGGCTGTGTATGTGAGACGGTTATGGTTAGGCACTCAGCAGGGTCTGTGGCACAGTAAGACCCGAACGACGGACACGTCAGTCGTGAACTCTCCTGGATGCCAAGGGACCTGGCCTTACGGACATTTGTGGATGCCAACAGTGGCAGAAGTAGCCCACGTGTCTGCCAGGCATTGTCACTGTTGTGCTGCTGTGCGTCTCTGTACAGTGTGACAGTGTCCAGTAGAGCAATGCTCAGTCAGGGCTCAGAACGCCCATAAGCAAGAGGAGGAGCTGGGGTGGTGTGACAGTGACCGCAGGGAAGCACAAAGCAATGTACATCGTGTGTATATTTGGGTCAAAGGCATCTAAGACCAACTTCACCAGACTTACGAATGTTCTGGAACCAAACTCACTTTAAGTCAGGCTCTTACTGTATTTGAGGGCATTAACAGGTGATGGGGAAGACTTCAGCCTCAGTGTCTGAGTTGCTCATTAATATTTAAAGGATGCACAGGGAGGAAACACCTGTTTATTTATTTACTGTTAAAACTGAATAAAGATCTCAGTCAAAGCAGATATCATACGTGGCTTTGGAAGAGTTAAGCTCCAGAACTGCCTCCTTCTCTGAAATAAATAAAACTTGAAAGAAGTCCATTCCTAAGAAAGGCAGTTTTCATTAAATTTATTTTCAAGTAAAAAAGGAATGGTGTTCCAAGGTCCCTGGAATTCACCGCAAAATGACACAAATACAATAAGCCAAGTAGCTGGAATCACTTCCAACAACGTTTGACCAAAGCAAATAAGCTTGCTCTCACGCTGTGATGAGAAGGGCAGGAAGCCCGAGCCTTTGTTCAAGCCAGGAGAACCCTGAATTCTAAAGCCAGGGTCCTCAGAGCACCAGAGACATTAGTAAATAGGGTTAGTTAATCCACTCAGGCAAGAGCCTTGAAAGTTCAAGAGGTGGGCTCTCGGCTGCACTTTCATGGGACTTCAAAGGGCTGAAATGAAAGGCTACACTTCCGTCTCTCACACCCCATTCACACCACTGGTGGCAGCTAGCGGGACTGCTGTACTTTGCCGAAGACACCGAACTTTTCTGAAGGAGGGTTGGCTCGAAACCAGTCACTGCTCAGATCTGGCAGCCTCCCTAGAGCAGGAACTGAGGAATCTTTATCACAAACCCAGGAAGATAAGACGCAGAGCCAAGGCGAGGCCAACTTTCCTTGGGATTTGAGTCCCTGGAAGAAGTGGAAGCTGGGGACTGCCTGGCACCCCGCGGCTGCTTGGCACGGCCCCCTGGCGTGGTGGGTGAGAGGCACAGGCCTTCTGAGGGAAGTGAGTGGCCGAGGACTCAAACCACACATGCTCTCGGACCTCCTACGATCCACTAATACAGAAAGGGGTAAGGAACGGGCCTCGCCAGGTTAAAAACAAAACAGACATGAAACAAGAAGGGCGAGTTGAGAGGGCTTGGAGAGCTCCTTGCCTCCTGCCTGCTCTCACAGTAGCTGCACGTCTAGCTCCACGCTCCCTGTCCCTCCGTCCACTGCAGAGGCAGAGGGGGCGCACACCTGCACACTGATGCCTGGGCCTCAGCCCCAGCAGCTTCGCCAGGACGGCACGTCCCTCCCAGGCTCCCGCACGCCTTCCCTGGGAGCTGGCCTGGCAACATCCCGGAGACTCTGGCACATCTCATCACAAAAACCCAACCCGATCCACCAACTGGACGACAGTCTTTTCCTCCGCTTGGCCTCACCCCCATTCTCATCGCTTTGATGGTAAAACTTCTCAAAAGAGAAACGAACTTGCTTTCAGATACAACACTTGTCAGGCAGCACCTCTTTCTCTCTTCTGCCTCCTCCGTGGCACTGGTTTCCTGACAGAAACTGTCACCTGCGGGCTGCTCTGATACCATCCCCTGTGGGGTTCCTGTCACTTGCTGCCTCTCTCAGGCTGGTTTTCAGGCTGGACTTTTTGCCCAGGCCTCTGAACCAGCCCTGTGTCCTGCCCAGGTTATCTACTTTGGTGCCCAGGTTTTATATACATTGTAACGGTTCTAAACGTGACACCTGCAGCCTCAAACTTCCCTGTGAGCTTCTGACACGTGGATCTGGGGGTCAACATGATTTTTGCTCAGTAAGTTTAGTGGCCACCTCCTTCAGCACATTCAATGACAACCTTGAACCTACATTCAAAGTATTTTTAAGTTTATCGTTAGTTTCCTTATTGTTGAGATGCAAGAGTTCTTCATATATTTTGGATAATAGTTCACATATGACCTTTGCAAGCTATGGCCTTTGTAAATATTATCTCTCAGTCTACTGATGGTCTTTCTTTTTTATATCTTTCTCCTATTTTGGTACTGGGGATGGAACCTAGAGCTTTACCACTGAGCTACAGCCCAGCTCTATTGTTGGTCTTGTTCTTCTGATGATGTCTTACATGAAGAAGAGTTTAACTTTAGTGTAGATCAGCCTGTCAGTTCTGTCAAGGTTTAAGCCTTTATCAAAAAATTTGTCACCAAACCCATGGTTATGTAAATTTTCTAGGAGTTTTATGGTTTCATTTCACATTTAGATCTATGACCATTTTGAGTGAATGTTTGTGAAGAGTGTGAGATTTGTGTCTAGATTTGTTGTTGTTTGTTTATTTATATGTAGATATCCAGCACCACTGGATGGAAACACTATCTTTTTTCCTCTGTATTCCCTTTGACCCTTTGTCAAAAATCAGTTGAATGAGCTTACGTGGCCTATTTCCGAGATCCTCATTTTGTCCCACTGTCCCTGCTGTGTTCCTTGCTGACCCCACAGTCTTGGTGATCGCAGCTCTGTAGTGGTCAGAGCCACTGGCATTCAAAAGAGGTTCTTGACTCCCCTCCCCACCCACATGGCACACCTGCTCCAACCCCTGTTCCTCCTTTTGGTAAAGTGCCACCTTGATGCATCCCAGTGCTCAGGCTAAAAACCTGCAAGTCATTCTTGATTCCTTCCTTTCCAATTTGCATCCAGTCCATCAGTATGCCCTGTTAATTCTTCCTGCAAGCAGAGCAAATCAGGCTGCATCTTCCAAGATTTCATGCCAAGCACCAGGCTCATTGGTACTGCTATGACTGCTCTCCTGCCTCTCGCCCTCTTCTCCCAGTGAAGTCTCCTTTTTTTGTAAAGATCAAAGTATACACGAGGATTTATCATGCTTCTTACACTCAGTCTTACCTGGAAGCAGCAGTCTGAGCAAAGTTAATTTGTTTGGAGATAATGAAAGCAGCTGTGGGTGTGAGCTAGCGTCGAACTCCTGACCAGGGAAGGTAAAGCTCAGGCTCTGCGCCACAGTCACTGCCACATGGCACCGTCGAGCGCTGGCAGTGCGGCAGGCCAGTGTGAACTGAGAAACGCTGAGTATGGAATACACTCCAGGTTTCAAGGACAGAAGGGTTTCAGGTTTCAGAGTTCTTCAGATTTAAGAAATCTGCATAGACTTTGCCAGTTGAGCATATGTAACTCCAAAATGCAACTCCAAAATGTCCCCAAATCCAAATGAGTTTCATATCAGGCCTCAAAGTTTTTGGAATTTAGATCATTTTGGATTTTGGGTTTTTGGATTAGGGATATTCAATAGGTATGAAAGAAAAGAATCTGAAATGTTTTATTAGTTTTTAGTTTGATTATGTTAAAATGATACAATTTTGGACATACTGAATTAAGTAAAATACATTAAGGTGACTTGTGTCTTTTTAAAAATATGCCTGCTAAAACCTTAAAGCTACCCGCATGTCCCCCATTGTATTCTTTTTTTGTCTTTTTCCTTTTTATCGGTACTGGGGATTGAACTCACGACTCCCTGCTTTCAAGGCAGGCGCTTATGCCGCTGAGCTACCCCCCCCCCCCCATTGTATTCTGTTGGACACACTGCCCGGACAGTCCTGCAGCTCTGCTGCTGTCCTCTGGCTGGCAACACTGCCATCCTGCTCCCAGGGCCGGTCGGCCCTCCAGCCCTTCCTCACCTTCAGGTGCACTGCTGATTCTTCCTCACAGGTGGCTCTCAGGGCTGGGAAGTCCGGCCAGACAGCAGACGGGGCAGGATGCCAGGTGAGCTTCTGAAACACCCACCAGAATGTATGTTATGTTGTTAAGCACCCTTTAACAGCTGTCCACTGAAGTTACCAAAAACAAAACAAAACAACCAGAGGCCACAAAGGTCTTGCCTAACCTAGTATCAGCGCCCTTCCTCTACACTCTAGCCCCGCGGCGTCTTGTCCGCTCCTCCAGGGTACCAGGCTCCTTCTTGCCGCACAAGCTGTGCGTTTGCTGTTGCTTCTGTTGGGGATGCTCCCACCATATTTGCTGATGCCTGCTCGCTTTGGCTTCCACAAATGAGTGTAAATTCTCAGACATAATTTATGTAATTCTAGATGGTTTTGTGTTGTCTTTAAAGCTTGGTTACTTAAGTGAAAAAAGGACATAGTACGTACAAAATGATCTCACTATGCAAAAAAATATGTAGGAAGTATACAGTTAGGTAAACACATAGATGAACTATTCAGGAGGTTACATACCACTTAAATAAGGTTATCTGTGCCATACTGTCCTGCAACTTTTCACAAAGCGATGTAAATGAGAAACCCCTCAATGCCAGCTCGTAGAGATGCACTTTATTCTTTTTAATGACTGATGGCATTTTTTGTATGGATGTATTACAATTCATTTCATTTTCTTATCTTGATGGATAAATTGTTTCCAATCGCTTTTGCTATTACAACTCTAGAGCTGATATGGATTTTAATTCTTTACACCATAGAAAATAATTTGCCTCTTCATCTATGGGATCCAGTATTTTTTTTTTTTTTATCAGTTTCTGAAATAATAGCCTGTTCAATTGTGAAACTCGGTCATCTTCCATGTTAATGAATTTTTATATGCAGTTTATGGACTGATATAATTTCTAACCTAACCAATATCTTTACAATTTTAATGTAATATAAGTATAAAGAGTGGGTATTGGGGATTTACCAACAATTTAATTGAGGGATTTTTAAAAAAAATTTTAAGTTGAGGTGTAACTTACAGAAAAGGGCACAGATCTTGACTGTGTGGTGTGATTAAATTTTATTTTATTTTTGTTTTTTCTTTTATTGGTACCAGGGATCGAACTCACGACTGCCTGCTTGCAAGGCAGGAGCTTATGCCACTGAGTTAAATCCCCAGCCCTAAATTTTATTTTTGCATACATCTAATACCTGCTCTCCAAACAAAATCTGGTCTTGAATTCCTGGACTTAAGAGTTCTCCCAAGATGGCCTCCCATGTGCTAGGACTATAGATGTGTACCACCAAGTCCAGCTAGGGACAGTACATAGGGCACTTTATGGTTTTTTTCCCTCCAAATTCCAAAATCCTCATTTCTTTGGGATGAATACTTTTATGATTTGTTTTACTTACTTTTTTACTGTTAGGACAAAAATATCTGAGTCACAGATTAAAGGACCTAAATTAACAAATTTGAACATTTTCTTTCCATTTTCCAGTCTCTATTATACATTTGGGTTCTTATTTATGCTTTCAGTTTCTAACACCACAGAAATAATGTGGCACTGATACATGTATGTCCAATGTATTTCACTTGACGAGTATAGTCTTTAGGTGCATCCATTTAGCTAGAAATGCCTCAAACTTACCTTTTATGGCCGAGTAGTTTTCCATTGTATAAAAACCCATATTTTCTTAATCAGTTCATTAGTTGATGGGCATTTGAGCTAAGATTTAGCTGTAACAAACTGTGCTGCTATAAACATGGGTGTGCATGTATCACTATGGTATGATGCTCTTAATTCTTTTGGGAACACACCAAGGAGGGAAATAGCTGGGTCAAATGGGACCTCGTCTTAGTTTTTTGAGGACTCGTTACACTGATTTTCACAGTGGTTGCAGCAGTCTATATTCCCACCAACAGTGGAGAAGGGTTCCTTTCCCCCTATAGATTCTCGAGCATTTGTTATTAATTTTTTGATAACAGCCTTTCTCTCTGGAGATGGAATCTCAATAGTTTTAATTTGCGTCACTCAAATGTCCAGATGTTGAAATTTTTTCATATATTTGTTTTTTCTATGTCATCTGGGAAGTGTCTATTCATTTCAGATAGCTATTTTGGGGGAAGTCTTTTTTTCTTTTATCGGTACCAGGGATCGAACTCACGACTGCCTGCTTGCAAGGCAGGTGCTTATGCCGCTGAGCTAAATCCCCAGCCCCACGGGGGAGTCTTTTTTGAGTTCTTTATATATTCTGGGTATTAGTCCTTTGAGGAACAGCTGGCAAATTTTTTTCCCACTCTGTGGGTTGTGTCTTCACTCTGTTGGTTTCTTTTGTTGTATAAAAGCTTTTTAGTAAGAGATCTCACTTGTTGATTTTGTGGTATTTCCAGTTTTATTCATACAGTTTCTGCTAACATGTATCTTCAAGAGTTCTCCTATTCCATCTTACAACAGATTTAATGTTTGAATATGTACATCACTGATCAATTTTGAATTAAGTGCATGGTGAAAGATATGAGTCCAATTTTAATTTTTAGCATGTACAAAGCCAGTTTTTTCAGCATCATTTATTAAAGAGGCTTTCTTCTACTGAGGGTGTTTGGCTCCTTTGTCAAAGTGGCCAAGTGTGTGTTTGGTGTTGTTTCTGCATCTTCTAGTGTTTTGTTTTGTTCTGTTTTTGGATAGTAGGATGCTGTTTTAATACAAAAGCTTTGTTGTACTTTCTCAAGTGAGAGATTGTGATGCCCCTGCCTTGCCTTTGTTGCCCAGAATTACTTTTACTACTCTAGGTCTCTTTTGGCTCCAAATGAATTTTAGGATTCTCTTGTGAGACATGTTGCTGTTTTGATTGGACTTGCAGTTAAATCTATGTGACAATGTTAGAAGTGTGGCCAGCTCACTGTACATAAACCCAATACATAACATTTGGATTGGTTCTTCCTCCCCAAGAACAAGTGCTGTCTTTCCAGTTTCTGATACCCTCTTTGATCTCCTTTTTCAGAGTACTGTAGTTTCCAATGTAAAGGTCTTTTATTTCCTTCATTGGGTTGATTCCTGGGGAGGCTGAGGTAGGAGGACTGCCATGAGTTTGAGGCCAGACTGGCCTAGTGAGTTTATGGTCAGTCTGAACTGAATAGCAAGACCGTGTCCGTTAAAAAACAAACAAACAAACAAAGAGTATATTCTCCTTTTCACCACCCCCACCCCCTCTGCCATTCTTTCCTTTTCAGACACTGCTCTTGAGTAACCAGGTTGGATTTAGTGGGGCAACAGTGCAATCATGGAGACTTTCAAATTTATCTGATCCAAACTGCTAGAATTTTCCTCCTATTTTCTGAAACTTGCCTATATTTAAGGCCAACTTGGGTCATTCAATTCAAATGTTATGTACTGGGTTTAAAATTATGAACATTTCATTTTTGACAAGAGCTGTGCAATTCTGGTTAAAGAGTTTTGTTTATGTAGAAATAAGGGGAGAGAGAACTCAACAAATAGTCTGTGGCCAGATCTTGGACAGCCTCAGTTGGCAAGCTGAGATTCCCTATAGCATTACAGTGATACTATATTAAATAGATTGTTATGGGGGGTGCTCAGAAAATATGACCACAATTTTCTAACAGAAAAGTAATTCTAATTTTTAAATAACTGATTTACAATGTTTGAAATGCAGTTTATTATTTCATGAGTTGTCTTACTGATTAGCATTAATCTAGCCAGGTGACCTCATGTAAGCCACATCATAACCCTCCTGTTTCTTGGTAATTTCTAATTTATAGAAATATGGTAGGGTAGGCTAGATAGCCTCAAGGGAAATTTCTAGTGTGAAAATTATTTACAAAAGTCTTGGCATGTTGTAAACATGCAAACATCTAACTGTTCAGAAATCCTTCTAAGTAGTCTTCATGAATATTAAGAAAATTAATTCTTCCCTATAAGTATTTAATAAACACAGAAAATATGCTTCATAGTTACTTATGTGTAGCATTAAAGGACTGGGCCTGTTAACGGTATTTACGTTTAGGTGATGTTAAAGGAACTGTATATTCAGTAAATGAATGGCTATTTCCTATCTGAACCCGCCCCCCGTCCTTTTATACTAGGCCATTTAACCTATGTATTAGTACATTAGTGTTACCTTCATTTATTTACAAAGACTCAAAGGCCTGAAGAGTAATTTGCACCAGGTGATATCTAACTGGAATTTGGATCTGATAAAAAGTTCTTTTCATTCTATAAAGCTGGGTTCAAAGTACAGAACGGGCGCTATAAACTCTTAACTGCACAAAATGTCTCTGCCCGCTAGCCTAGGAGATAAGCTGTTACCACAGGAACATGGTAACTTCAGTAGACTGCTTTACAGACACTGTTTCCTGTTTTCTTCCTGTACCAGTCCTCAGGTACTGGCCATGTTTTTGGGTTGCCAACTTACTGTTCACGAGGATGAAGGTTCTTGGCATACTGCCGCTTCTCTGTCCCTGAGGGTGCTGTCACTATATGTATTATTAGTGAGTTTTCTGCAAGGAACAGCACGAGGGAGCACATATTCAAGTTGCAAATACTTCCTTAAAATAGTTTATAGCTAAGATTCTGACAGTTTTATTTCTTATAGCAAGAGAATTAAGAAAATATGAATGTAAACGTAATTAAATGAAGGTGTGACCTATTCCCAATACTGTAAGGCCACCAAGACAGGACTGTGTAAGGAAAAACACAATGCTGCTTTGTATGAGGACCACAGGGAGAGGCAGACTAGCACATATAACTACTTACCCACCCTCCCCACATGCTGTGCCAGAAGAATGCACTCACTGACTTTCCTGGGTTCCCCTGTACCCTCCAACGCAGGCCACGTGCACAGGTACTTATAAAGATGCTTGCCAAAGTGTGAAAGCAACTCTGCGGTTCAGCATATGAAACATACTTAGAAATGTTCCCCTTGGATGGCATCAAAAACAAGCCGTTCTCCAGTTTGAGAAGCATAAACTCAAGAGTGAAAGAAAACGCTGATCTGAGGCCCCCGACTCACGTGACTGAGTTCCTTTCATGTTTCATTAAGAAATCTGGGGGCTGGGGATTTAGCTCAGCGGCATAAGCGCCTGCCTTGCAAGCAGGCAGTCGTGAGTTCAATCCCCGGTACCGATAAAAAGGAAAAAGACAAAAAAAAAAAAAAAAAAAAATCTGTAGCTCACTCTAGAGCTGAAGTCTGTAATGCTGTAAGTGGAAAGTGTTCTCTCTGCTTTGGTAAGCCCCGTTCTCTCTCCTTGAAAGAAAAATTCATCTTTTCATTGTGATCTAATGGAAGCAAGACTACAAATTGATTTGCTGTTCAAATACACAGCAGTATCTTCAATTGAAGACATCCGTTTATATTTCTCTGGTTTAACTTTACAATCACCAAACAACTTTCACTTTTGTAATTTTGTCTCAAGTGCAGAAGGACACCAGAAGAAAGCACTCTACACACATTAAAAGAATTGCTAACATTGAGCACTTACTATGTACTAAGCGGTTTGGGGATTTTAATGTTTTAACTTTAATCCTCACAGACACTCCACATAGAAGGTAGAGAGAGGTCAGATTCAGAAGGGTCAAGTAACTTAACTAGTAAAAGTCACACTGGCACACTGTAAGTGAAGAGAAGCTTCATTCAGAACTATGTTAGCAATGGAAAGTATTTGTGCTTCTTGTGGAGTTTCAGTTCTGGTCTAAGCCACGCCCAAAGCGCGAGTTATGAAGGCAATGAGAGAAACTTCAACTAAATGCTATCACAAATTGTTTTCAAGCTTTGAGTACAGGATAAATCTCTTTTTAACTACAAAATGGAGCTACAGGTATGCAAAAAGTATTTGCTCATAATCCTAAAAATACATGAACTCTCACCAATTTTTTTTTTTTTTTTTTTGGTACTAAGGATTGAACTCATGATTTTATGCTTTCCAGGCAGGCGCTTGTGCTACTGAGCTAAATCCCTGGTCTCTATTCTTACCAATTATTAAAGGAGCAAAGAACATTCAGATATAGGAACACATCTTGTTGCAACAATTCTTGGAATTCTAAACATTTGTAGAAAATGCAACTTTGTACATGAATATAGAAATTAAGCAAATTAAACACTAAACTTTTTTTTTTTTTTTTTTTGTCTTTTTCCTTTTTATCGGTACCAGGGATTGAACTCACGACTGCCTGCTTGCAAGGCAGGTGCTTATGCCACTGAGCTAAATCCCCAGCCCCAACACTAAACATTTTTAACATTTAATTTCAACCCCCGTGAATGCAGTTACATCAAAACTAACTCTTTTCGCTTACTAATGTTTTGTTCTGCAAAGTGCAATTATCACATTAGAAGGTAAAGTAAAATCACACAACCTTAAAGAGCTCTTAGGAGATTTCAAACTTCTTTAAGCAGCCTTAAGATTTAGTTTGTTGAAAGCTCAAAACTAGGATGTGATTCGTTCTTATACTGCTGGAAATACATCACAAACAAGTGTATATATCGCACCAAAATGGAAATATAACGAGTTTTCACAGCCAGCTTGGTCAGCCACACTCGTAGTTTAGTTTCATTTATGTTTCACTTAGTTTTCTTTCACCCTCCACTTAGTTTTATTCCTACTTCTCTAACGCAGTTTAATCATTTTTATCTTAGCAAAGGATCACTATTTGATATTTTAAAAAAAGTTACATACACTTCTGAATCTTTACTATGGCAAAGCAATACAGCAGAAGCAAAGATAGGCCTAGGTTGGAATCTGCATTCCTGGGAAACAGACCTACAATCCCAGAAACAAAAGGGCAGTGGATGGGGAGAAGCAGAGCTCATAAGTGTGTTAACAGAGAAGAAAAAGGAGAGACCAGGAATGAGAGAATTCTGAGTTTCATCATAGAAGAAGGCTAAGTAGCAATCTCCGAATGACTAATATATCATTATTCTTATTTTAAAAAGTGTTTAACTTATACATAGTAAAATTCAACTGGTCCCCAACTATTTTAATAGCAATTATGAAGGAAGCTTTAAAATGATCAAAAGTATAATGTCTTTACTAGTTTCAAAACCAGTATATGAACTTTTGCACGCACTGCTGAATTAATTGATAAGAACAGATAATAGGTCTTAGCCGAAAGGCTGCAATGTGATTGCACTGCTGAATTGAAACAAAAATATAACCCACTAGACATGAATGGGTCATTTTCACAATTTAATAATTTCAAAGAAAAGATTAAATGTCCATCTACAAATTAATTAACTTTTTGGAGACAAATCCCTGGTATACTATTCTTCTGATTCTCATGAAAGACTCACTTTTAAGATACAATTGCAGCTGCCCCACATTTCCAGTTACTGTGTCATACACACGCCTTAAAATTCTGTAATCAGCAACCACCAGGTGCCGTATCGCATTCAGCACACCACAGTCAGTCAATACAGACATCCCCAAACACACCAAGGCTGGTTTTGTCAAATGTTTTATTGAGTGTAGACATCTGGAGTACTGTAAAACATGCATTATCTGTAGATTCAAAAAGGAGCAAGCCACATTGTCCTCACTGTCAAATGTGTCAGGCTTGGCACACATGATGGAGATTAATGGAGTATCATGAGAGTAATATGGTTCTTGAAAAGCTTCTACAATTTGAAGTAGGGTCTTAATCACATGAAAAGCAAGGTTGCTCACATTTAGTAACTTACATTTCATCGGAAGTACACAGTATTTTATAATTTAAAAACAAATAAAAATAATTTCTTTATAGAAAGATTTCCATTGCCCAACTTTGTTTGTCTCTTCCGTTTTCAGAAATTTTAATTTAAAAAAACATATGCCTTTTGGAAGTTGTGTGTTTATCCAAGCAATAACTAAAAATTTTTATTTCTTTTTTGGTTGCTGAGGTGTATTAAATTTGAAGAAGATAATATCTCCATCTTCAACAATATAATTTCTGCCTTGTTGTCTGTATTTTCCAGCTGCCTGAAAATAGGAAATACAAAGGAAATAGGTTATTAACTTACAGCAAATAGGAACAGATACAGAGCTTTTATTTGGGTCATATTAAAAACAAACATAAAAAGAAAAACAAAATATAGGAAATGATATAAGTTGAAAACTAAGAGTGAGACAAAAAGGTAATTCTGACTTGGGCAGAACTAGACTTTCCATATATACATAATCATAATGTATTCTCCACTAAACTGTTGGTATATAAATATAATTATACCAATATCATTAAGTTTCATTACATGCTGTTTATGGTACAGCATGTATATGGTACATTTCTGATGTGTCTGCAAACAGCCAGAAAATCACTGTACCAAAACAGATCACACCAGGCAGAAAAAAAGCTGCTTTATTTCCTTAAAGAAGTTCTTGGTGACAAAAAATATAGTATGCTGTAAGAAAAACTGTGATCAGTTTTAGTGTATAGACTTTGGACTATTTTCTTGTAGTTTCTTAAGTACTCTTGACAATGCACCTAGTGGTGCATACTACAATTCATCACTGATAAAGTTTACTGACTAATGGCTCTAGTTACAAGCAGACATCAACAGGTTGGACAGATGTTTTTCTGTTTGTAGATAGCAAAGCAACTGATTCCACCTGCTGGTATGCAGACCCCGACTTGTAATCTGCTGTAATTTTAATACACATAAGTAGCAGCTGCAGAAAACTGGGCTCACCTCTTGACATAGCCCATCTGCTTCCTCACCTAAGTGCAACAGGCTCTTCAGCCCCACATTAACAATGCACATGACAGACACCGTCTCACGTGACCTCACCACTGACTAGGCAACAAGGAGAAACTGATTTTTCAGAAAAAATTCTCAAAAGTGTTCTCCTTCTGTTAGAATTCATTGGCAGTATGAGAGTGCTGCTCAACAATATCAGTACATCCCTTCAAAGATAATGGTATGTTCAAAGCCAAATGAAATTACACTAACCAGTAGTAAAAACACTAACAAAGATCATACACCTAAGGTTAAAATCAACAAATCAGATTAAAAAGGCCTCAAATGCATACTGCCAATTCTACAGATACATTCAAAATCACCTACTAATAAAATAGACTATTAAAACAAAGCTTAAGTTTTAAAAAGACAATGCACCCTAGAATTATATAAGGTATAAATAAATATTAGCAATTTTGTAAAGACGCGATATACTGAAGGCCATGTGCCACTTATTTCTAGACTCCAAACCCAACTGTTGTAAACTGTATAGACAATCTGATCTGAATCAAACATATTGACATGACATATTAGTGTAAGTTTACATAGTTTGTTACCACTCAAGTTTACTATTAATAGTGACAGTGTTCCTTTAAATTCTCTAGAGACCGTTTAATCCATTTCCACTGCTATCAGAAACACTGGTTGAAAAAAATCAATACCCATTTGTGAATCTTGAGTACGTATTAAACAAGACACGTCTAACCAGTTCATTTGCACTTGAAAGCAGCCATCTGTAGAAGCCAGCTTTGCCTAAGCAGATATGATTGCTAATAATGTGATATCCCTGTAGACTACAAAGCCCACACAGAGCTATTCAGTATATAGTTCACAGCACTGGCATTAAATTAGTTATGCTGCACTGGTGTTAGAAATACATATACATACTGCACATATACACAGTCTTGCTCTCAAGCCTAAAATCTACTTACAAAATGCAAGTAAACATTTGTTGAATAAAAGAGCATAAAGCAATTCATAAGTGCTTCATTTTGCTAAGTTAAAAATGCATGTTTTAGAGATTAAAACCACATAAAATGTCTAATGGTATTCTAGAATAAAAAGCCAGAAGTCAACATTTTCCATTTAAGGTATAAAACTCCTATTTAATGGTAAATATTCTAATAAGCTGGAAATATATATTGTTTCTCTGAATTGTTGAAGAATGTAATGATAATTCATGTTATCTTTCAAGTTTATTATAACTTGGAATCCATTAAGGATTGGCAAAACCGTCTTATCATGTAAGAGTATAAAAAAGAAGCATTTGAGTTCTGAAATTTGGTAACAGAAAATATGCTCATTTTTGTCTTCTTTATGAGAAAATACATATACTCACACAATTGAGCATGCTGATAGTTTTTTAAGTTTAATTAGTATTCCTGACAAAGTTCAGCAGCAATATTTATATGTCTATCTATGTCGAAACAGATAATACTATTGGGAAATTAATGGCTTTGTTTAGTTGTAAACTATAACCTCTTCTACTTTTTTTAGAACATCAAAATGGCTCTCATTCAACACTGAACCAATTATATCAAGATTCCCCCCCCCTTCTTCCTGGGGTTCATCTAATAGTTCCACTGAATTCCTGCTGTCCAGCATGATCATTATAATCTCACAGCAAAAATAAACTAAACTTGATGTAACTTTTTAATATTTCTTTCAAATTATGAACAGTAAACATAAGACAGTCTTCTGTATTCACTGACATTTTCAAGCTGGCCTGCAAATTTTAAAGAAATCTTCATACAATGTTCAGTTTAATCAGCTGACATACATAGTCATTGAAGATTATTAGATTTCTGTAAGTAAAATCTAATGAGTCCAAAAACTTAATTTTGCACCAAAATTTACATTAAAAAGTCATTTTTCTACTCATGTGTAACACTGCTTCACTATTAGTGCCTCTAAGTCAAATTATACTGATTAGCTAAGATAAAGTACAATTTTGGACCTGCCCTCTAGTGTTGAGAAAGCAAATCAAATTCCTAAAGATCTTTAAACAAAAAAAGTAAAACTATAAACTTGCAGCGACAACTGGTCTTATTTAACTAAGTTTCTACACCTTTCTTTGAATTAATCATAAGTACATGTGACTGTTATTTTAGGTATGTAAATATAATAAGTATAATCTTTCACTGACCATCAATGAATAAATTCTTTGAAATGATTCAAATTGACTTAAAGCCAGTTTATTGTTATTTTCAGTTATAGAGAAAAAAAAACCCAAACAAATATTGATAAACTCAAAATCTTTAAAAATGATCTTAAAAATTGTGAACATTTACAATTAAATCTTGATAACCTTAGTTTACTTTAGACTGCACAGTTTAAAAGATAACTATCACTCATTTCTTCATGGGTATCTTCACATCAGTGCAAAAATTGTGAAATATGAAAATAAAAAACATCATTCCTTACCTTGACTGCATTTTCAGAACCTTCCTCTTTAAAATCTTCATATTTCATTACTTCAGCCATAATAAATCCCTTTTCAAAATCTGTGTGAATCTTTCCTGCAGCCTGAGGAGCCTTCGTCCCTTTCTTTGAAGAAAAAAGACCAAACAAAACTAATTGGACTTAAGATGTTTGATTGTAAACACAGAATTTCTCTTCTCTGATCTGTGGTTGGTTCAACTAAAATTTAGTTTAATACCAGTTAAGATGTCAGGTATGCAATTAGTACATTTTCCAACACTGGGCACTATCTGTGCAGCAGATTTGACGTGGATAGATCAGCAGATATTAAAGAACCCTGGCCTTGTTTTTAACAGCCATCTGTGGTTTTATTGATTTAGATGCAGTGGTCTGGTTTTGGTGTAAGTTTCATTTCGATTTTCTTCTCTTCATAGTGAAAAAAATGAAGATTGTTAAGTAACTTTCAAGCTAAATTATCAAAGGTTTAAAAAACATTTTTTAAAAACCCTCAAAATTTCTGCTCATCTAAAGAACAAAAATCAATAAAGGGAACAGTTTTAAGGCATTTCTAACAAATCACATAATCTATGTTCAGCAAATAATTCTGAAGTCATCAAGAAATTTTAGTACGATTTTTGAGCATCTTGCATAATACACTATGCCTCTAAGCATCACGAAGGAAATTCAAGTTCAAATAGAAAGAGAAATGTCTTACAATTACCCTATATGTTAAATTACAAGGGCATACATTCCAGACACACACATCCATAGAAAAGAAATTTGAGAAATAATGGTGACCTAAAGTCTGCTTAATAAAGCATGCTAAAGTGATAAGGAGTCTGACACTTTAAAGCACAGTTTTTACAATAAAAGATGTATTGGGTTAATATGGCTACTCACTGATGCTTACCTGACTAAATATCTTAGCACATTAAACCACACATACTTATAATCAGTCTTAAGATAAACCAGCTTTCACAGTTTCAAGCCCAGAGCTTGCTTGCTTTCCTGCTTTATTTAAGTTTGAAGTTTTAAGGCTTTAAATACACCTTTAAAATATATAGTAAAAATAAACACTGGCAATTTGTTTACCAAGTTGGATCTGCTTTGACACTGTTTTTAAAGTCTATAAAAAAAGGACCTTGGTTAGAAATCAATCAAACATTGTTTACAAATGGGAGAAGAGATAAAACAAAAATGACTCTCACATTCACACAAGGCATTTAACATGCTGATTTCCGTATTTCTATCCACATTAAAGCAAAATAAATAAAACAATATATTATAGTAGTTACAGCAAACAGATCAAAGCAACACTAAAATTGATTATGTACCATATATTTAAAAAGCATAATAAAAGACTTAATGAGACACTGAATCTGAAAGTTCTGGCATTATTTTTATAATCTGTAAATCCTGAATAATGTAAAAATTCTGTATACTATTTAGGACTATATATATTTTAAAACATTTTTCAACAGTAACTACTGTACTATAATATATTTACATTTAAAAGCATTACAGTTCAGTTTCTATTGTCCTTTGGGAATAAATTAGTCATTCTCTCTGGCTGTATTCCGTATAAATCAATATTTAAAATACATGTCACATTTTTAAAGAAGGTTGAACATATAACACTAAAAATAATATAACCTCTGTGAATTCCAATAAAAAAGCATGAATTATTATACATTGAGTTTAGCTTTTTGAGCCCAACTCTGTATCTATGAAAAGCATAATGATGTCATATTGCTTTTATTGCTGAAAATGTAATCCGAGCAAAGTAAAGGAGGCAAGAACCACCCGCAACCCAAACAAACTTAGCGAATACAAAATGAAAAGCAACATCAATTTCACTGCAGACAAACCCAGTCACACAGATTAAGCAAGCACAATACTGGTGCGTCTTATCTCTGACCACAGGAGGAGGGTAGACAGATTCTACAGGATGAAGAAATTCAGACTATGTAATAGGCAGAATCAATTGTTACCTGCCTCAATCAATGCCGCTCCACTTTCACTGTTCAGCAGCTCACAAATAATTAAAGTTATCCTGGACAAAAACCTCATCTGTAATGACTAGCTAACCGCCACCATGACAAACTTCAAAGTCAGTGATATCAATCTGAATTCAATAGTGTGGAACTGGATATAGCTGATGAATAAGTATGAATCTTACCCTGATGGTCCATGCACGTACTTCATCTGGGCCTGCAGTGAAAAAGTATTCTAGTTGGAGTGCTGCAAACCCAGCCTTAATGATCTTTGGCAAAGCACTGAAATAAAATGAAACAAATTCACTCAACATGTAAGTTGACTGTGCCACTGATAAGATGCAGAGCTAAAATTGTTCACCTCAAGCAGATAATGTTAAAGATGTTAGTAAATAAGCATTTAGCTTTCATAACACACTTGAAGAGGTCAGGAAATAAGGGAGTATTTCTAAAAACAACGCTTTTAAAACTGGTTTTAATTGTACAAGCCTGAGGATATAATTTTAAATTATTTACTATATAAAAAAATTTAGATCTAGCCTGCCCATGATAACTTCCATTGAGTATTAATTGTCTGCAGGACTTGGGTCATAAAAGCAAAATTATCTGACTGAAATCCAATATTCTAACAATATATTACTGTTACTCAGAAAAAATTACGGCAACTGATTCACCCTTTCCCCTCCCCCACTGAACATGACGAAAGAGTTTTGGCGATCATCCCTCCTCAAAAATATACATAACTAATACCTATGTTATAATTAAAACACTGTACGGAGATGACAGATGACAGTTAAAAACTTAATTTAAAATAAATCTTTTCACTCTGTCTCATGGTAAAGAAAGGAGAAGATTCCCTCTTTATAATGGTAATTACTCTGTCATTTATTATTCTATCAGCGCAAGCAATTAAATTACTGCAAGGAAATAGTTGATAATAAAGTGTAGGGAAAATGAATGCTAATTAACCTTTGTGTCATGTTCGCTTCCAGATACTTCTGTCTCTCCTCAACACTCAATTCTTGCAACTTGAGTTCCAAGGCCCCACTAAAAGGAATGACCAAGGCACCTGGGTCATACTTGTCCACCCACTCTTTAATTTTTATCAACCTGTAGACAAAAAAGGGCACAACATTATCTTGTAGTGCATGCATGACTGTACCACATTCATTATTATCAAGTAGCACATACATATTCATAAGAATTGCACGGTTTTATGATGCCATCTTTTTGTGTATAGCTTTCCAAGGTCAAGGCATTAACAGGCAGCAATTGCTTCAGGTACACGCCATAATATTTTACTATAATCTAGTTTTACTTTAGCACATTATCTATAGGAACTGTTTTACAAATATTTTAAAACTTTTAAAAGTTACACTAAATTTGTTCAGCATTAAACATTTGTACACTTGAATACAAGTGTCAATTTTATAATCCTATTTTCTTTACAGAGAATTTTTTTAAAAAAGCAAAATTCCGTTTGTACAGGAATCACACCTAAAAATGCCAGATAGTGAGGAATATCACGCAGGTATACTGGTTTACTTTTCTTGAACTAACAGACTTATAGTTGCCACTGATTTTGAGAGAGATTTTTGCTAACCAAAACCAAATGAAACAACAAAAAGCACAGAACCAAAGATTACAGTACAAATACAGTCAAACATATACATATTGGTTCATATGAACCTGGCTTTTGTAGATTCATGAATAACATAACTACAGAGGAAATCTTCAGTCACAAAAGATTTAGGACACCCAATCAGGCAGAAAACTGATACTACTATTACCTTAGAAGACATTAGCGAGTTGGGTTTTGTTTTTCCTTTAAAATATGGAATATTTTTGAAAACTGGTAATTAAAACATAAATAAGTGTAGTAAATAAAACTAAAAGGTTCAAATTCTAGTTTTTCATCTCTGAGAAGGTTACTAAACTTTTTCTTTTTGCAATGCTAAGGAGTGAACACAGGGCCTTCCTTGCACAAGCTAGGCAAATACTCTGTCAATGAGCTACACCCCTAGCCCTACCAAACCTTTTCTAAGCCTCAGGTATCACATCTACAAAAATGGAGATAATAATGATATACATATTACATTACAAAGGAACTAGAAAAATATACCTGCACATAGCAAACAAGTAACTAAGAGGGATCACCACTCATTTTCATTTTCAAATAACCAGAGCATACATAACATGCTATGATTCTGGAAATACGTTTGCTACACAGGTCTGACCACACATTCAACTAGATTTCAGAACAATTTTAATGTGTGCTATAGTCTAACTTGCCTCTATATTTTAACAAGGTTTTAATAATTATTATGGCGAAGTATTATGGCAGAGATCCTCTAATCACTGTAAATGTCATTTTATGGAAAAAGAAAAAAAAAAGAAACCACAAATCTATCAAAACTCAACTATCAAAGAAAATGGCAGTGGATCACAGTTGTTAGAAAATTAAGAATATAGCTCACTGAACAGTATGTAAGACAATAAAAAATTTCACTTAACAGTTTGTACATGTCTGTTACACAAAGGTAACTATTTAACATGTTATTAGCTGCTTTTGATCTTCGAAATACTTTGTTTCCTTTTGTTCATATTCTTAAAAATTAGAAGAAACCCTTAAGATTTGCTTTGGAATAAACTATGTGGACATTAAAGTCTGATTCAAACCACACATTTTCTTACCCAAAATTATGAAGAACAGGATAAAAGAAAGAAGGGAAAACTTAAACTGGTAGATCTGCCTATAATAACATGATATTCTAAGTTACTTTACAGAGGTACACTATTCAAACAAAACAGTATTAAAATGTTACCATCAATGGTTTAGTAACATACTATTATTGTACAACTTAAAATCAAATATGTAATTTAAAGCAGATCACATAGCAAATACAGATTCAATGAAAGTAAAATAGAACAAACCCATTTTCAAGATAATATAAAAATATCACACACATTTTGTTTCATAAATATGGTCAATATAACTAATAAAACTAGAACTGTTATGAAACAAAATGAGAAATAATTACTTTGGCTAAAACATCAATTTGAAATAACAATAGTTCTACCCTGTCATTTTAACAGCCTTTCCTGCAGAGCCTTCAAGAGGAATTATTTGCATTCCTCAGGTGTTCTATTGTACAATTCACATGAATAAAGACTTACAAATCATTCCTCTACCGCCAATGTAAGACTTTGATCTGGTGAATACACCATTGTACCTTAACTATAATTGGCAAAAAAACCTGACAGTGTAGAGCATCACAAGCTTAATAACAAAGGAGAAAATCTCAAAGTGTTGACAGATGATCTTCATAATGCAGAAGCAGAGCGGGTACATTTTAGCAGTAAATGAGCACTGAGGTCTAAAGGTCTCTAAAGTGACTGACATCAGACCTGCTACAGCCTCAGTAAAAGAAAAAGGTACCGTAGCACTCTCCGTAAAGTGAGTTAGGCTCTTTGCCTGCAAGCTTCACTTTTGTGACTTTCACTGTCACAGAAAACACAGGGAAGATGAAAAGTGAGTTACGTTCTATAGTTGTCTGATTTACTTTTGTGACTTTTCCTATCAAACAAAAGTCAGCTTATGTCCCAAAGTGATTTTAATTACATATTTGAAACAAGTCTTGGGTAATTAAAAAATGACTCAGTTTCAAGATTATACAAGGACATTTGGTTACTGCATCTATTAGGTCCGATGGTTACAAAAGTATGATAATGAGGCCAAGATCACAAGTTTGTACCCCATAGAGACCAGGTACCTTTTGGAGGAAAATGTCTATTCTCTTGCTACAAATCATACTCCAAACTATATAGCTAGTCATCTCAAAAATGTGTGCTACTGGCACATGAGGATTACGGGAAACTGAAGTTCAGTTCTGTTACCATGACTAAAAAAATTCCAAGCATCTTCCATCAAAGTGACTGATAAATAATTTTGATGCACAAATGTAAACAAATGTCTAAAGAAAGCAGTCCAAGTAGGGAGGATGATGCTAATGTCACAAATATCTAATTATATTGAGAAGAACAATAAGGACAGCAAACTCCCAAAGAGTTAAATTGTGAAAAATTTTCATAGTATTCATTTTGCAAGTTTGCATGAATGTATTATTGTAAGAGGATACATCCTTTTCAAAAAGAAGCCAAGGTCATATTTGATTTCTTCAAAGTCCTCAAAGTGGCAAATACAAGAAGTGCCATTAGCTGTATTTTCCTTCTTGGTCGTAATTCCACAACAAGAGGATAAAGCAGGGACAACTAGTTTTAATACTACAAGTGATACTCAGATACATAGAAGGTGTGATCTATTATATTTCCTTGGAAGACTATGATCTTTAGTATTATATTAAAAACAATGCAGAAAATGTATTGCTAAATTTTATAATCTGACCTTCTTAGCATGTCTTGAACTCTACATTACAAAAATGTTATTTTCCCCATTAGTTTACATTTTGCTTTTTGCATCTTGTCCCGTCCTGTCCCGTCTCATCCCTCCCTTCCCCACCCTTCCCCCTTCTCCCCTCTCCTCTCCTCTTTCCGGTATGGGGATTGAATTCACAACCTCATGCTTGCAGGCAGGTGCTATGTCCCTGAAATACATATCCCTGGCCTTATGTTTTATATTTCTTTTCTCAGATACTTATTTTATTTTCATGGTGCTGGGGATCAAACCTAGGGCCTTGTCCATGCTAGGCAAGTTTCTTGCCTGAGCTAAGACCCTAGAAGAATACCTAAAAAGTAAATTCCAGTTAGTCTGATTAGTATATAGAATGCTTACCCTTCTTCTCAAAAGAAAACCCCATCTTGATACAGTTAAGAGTTTCAAATTTTATTATTCTTGCCTGACTTCATGAGGTTGTAGAGAATAACACTGGCAATTTTGCTACTCAAAGTGTGATGACATCATGTAAGTGTTTATTACAAATGCAGAATCCTGGGCCCAATTCCAGGTCAGAATCTGCATCTTAACAAGATATTCAGGTAGCCCATATGCACGTTAAGTTTTCAGAAACTCTAAACTTAATGACTTTAAAATAAAAGCATATTAAATGAAAGCATAGAAGTGTCTGAAGTGACTAGGCAGACAGACTGATAACAGACACTGACTACCTAGTCCACTAAAACAGAAAAGTGAGAATGACAAAGAAGTTTCAGATAACAGCAAAAATAACTGCATTAGACCTTATCATTGCTATCTTCAATGGTAGTGAAGTGAACTCACTATGTGAAAGACACAATTGTGCTTTCTTTATTCTAGTAAGCCTCAATACCTGGAAAAAAAATCTGTAGTAAGTTAGCTAAGAGGTTTAGATTCAAGATGTAAGAAGTGAATCTAGCAGAAAGTACTCTGAAATCTGAATTCAGAGCAAGTGAAAGGAATACTGTCACAAACTGTCCCCTATTAGGAACCCAGAAAAGCTCTGTTCATGTCTGAAAAGCTCTATTCACTTCATAGTCTCAGTAACAAGGTGAGTGTTTTGCATCGTGTTTATGAAAAGAAATAAATGCTAGAGAAATAGGCACTACTTTTCTAGCAAATAAAAATCTGATTTCACGATCTATTTTGCTTATATTGGTTGTACTGATAACTGGAAGGCTATCACAAAATTGAAATGATAGGCGTTATGAGAAGCAGGCAACCTTAAAAGCAAATTATAAAAAATTAGAATAGAATTAAATTAGAATTAGAATATCCTAATACTTTGGGATCATCATGACTTCAGTATTATCTCCAATTATACTTTTAGAAATTGTAACACATGTAGTACATCTACATGTGATGAACATGTAACAACTATATGGAAATAGTTTCTATGTTTAGCAAAATGGTTCCATAAAAAAAACTTCCTGCATTGAATAAACACATGGAAAGAAATACTGTGGTAAATTCTAATATTTTGAGTCATTTATAGCTCTCTAGTTTCCAACTAGCAAACTGAGAGTGGACAGTGCGCTAGTTCTGGTCAGCAGAGTCAACAGGACATAAGGCAGAGCCTGACAGGGAGTTTTGGGACAAGGCATCGAAAGTTTTCACTTGAGCTGGGTATGGTGGTGCATACCTGTAATCTCAGTCCTCCGGAGGCTGAGGCAGGAAGACAGCTATGAGTTCGAGGCGAGCCTAGATTACATAGTGAGTTCACGGACAGCTTGAAGTACACAGTGAGACCCTGCCTCAAAGAAGTTCCACTTGGCTAGTAAAAAGAAAATAAGAGGTTCTCGCCGGACACTACTTGGACCTTACCCTGCAACTCTAGCAGTCATTTTTATGATCAAAAGAGTGAAAATGGAGGTGGAAAAAACCCCTTGTTTTTGAGTTAATCATTTTAGAAGACAACCAACCATGGTTCACAGTCTATATTAGGACTGTCCTTGTTATTTATAGATGAAAGCATCCTGATACTGATTCTTTGAGGATTATTGATCCCACCCTCATCTAACCATCTGACTACAGCCCCTCTTAACCAGTCTAATTTTAGTCTATTCTTTAGATACAGGTTCCCCTACAGCTTTCCCTGTCTTCCAAAGGATAAGCACTATCACCATATTGTACTGTACAATATCTCTTCTTCCTACAGAAAAAATTTCTCAGATCAAGACTGTATCTTTATTCCCTGCCATCCCCATTAGAACCATCCTGGCACAGTGTATGCTCAACTTTCTGAATGGATCAGGTAGCTAGAGCTCTAGCTAACTCAGGGTGAGTAGCCCTAAGGTGAAAATCTGGCATGCTCTGAAATCTGAAACTTTCTGAGCACTGCAGCACATAAAATGTTTTGATTTTGGAGCATTGTAGATTTTAAATTAGAGATACAAATATCCTAAAATTCTGAAAAACTCTAAACTCCCAAACATTTCTGGTTCCAAGCATTTTAGGTAAGGGTTATTCAACCTGTCATTAACTGAGTGACTCTACCTGGTTCTTTAATATCCCTTATCTTTAATTCAGTTGTCTACAAACAGGCCTAGATTAGTAGTTTTCAACCTGTTCTGAATTCTCTAAAGGATTTCTCAAGGTGGTCATGGAACAAGAGTGAGGAAAGCAATGGAGGAAGGAAGAATGAGATTTTGGACCTTCTGCTCTTGCATTTCAACCAACACTGCTTCTTATTATTACAGGTATAAGAGTTCATGTGAAGACAAAGTTCTATTATTTTCAAATACTCTAAAGTTAACTGATTTTCTTCCAATAAAAAATTTTATCATTTTTCAGAATATGCCAGGAATCAAACAAGTACCAGCACTGAAATCTTTAGGCAACACATCCACATTTCTGCTTAAATGCTATTTTTCAATATTAAAAAAAAAAAATTCTCCCCCTTGTCCTTTTCAGGGTTACTCTCTATTCCCTTACTTTGACATATTTTTCTTTATAGTATTTATTATACATTATGCACTTAATATTTATCTTTTAGCCATTGTAGATGGGCCACTTGTCCAGTTATTAGGGAAAGGAACTCTGTGAATATTTTGTCAGTATCACTCATAAAAGCACTTGGCACAAGTACTGATGTTCAATAAATGCTGGGTATAGCAATGAATTGAAATAAATTAAGTTGAACTTCTGTCTTAAAATGATCGAAGGATATTCAAATGGACCTTGAGATCTTATTTGGAGGTTATTGTAGGGGAGTGAAGCTATTCTTATACCCTACATGGAGGAAACAGTCCCGCTCTATAGGGGAGGTATGGTTGTACTCTTTGACCAAGCAAGCACACAGCTTCTGGAGGGACATACATGGAGTGGTGAGGGCGGAAGAGGACACTCACCCAGCCAGCCGGATCAACAGGAGCAAACCCTGGCAATCAACGGGGAGACAGACGTCACAGCGGCTGCCCTCAGAAGATAGTCAGAAACACACAGCAGTCTTACTTTCCCTTCTATTTGTATTCTACTGGTCAGCTTTTAGCAACTAGAAAGTTATCATTATCTTGAATACTAGAGGTATGCTTGTTTTTTTTTTTTTAATATAGAATGGTGACATGAAAATTTAAAGCAGAACTTGAAGGAAGCAAACCTGATTACCGTAAGGCTACTTTAACAAAAATTCACAGCTTAATTATTTTCATTCTCAAGTTCTATCTATCAAGTTAGAGCAATCAAGCTACAAACCATATCAAGGTTTACCATGAATGTACTAAAAGTCTGAGTACCTCAAACTTTTAGATGCTCCTTAAATCCTGGGTTTCTTAAAGCTCTTCATGGTTACGCTATAAAGACTGGTGTTGATATTAAGAGGCCCCAAGTAGATCAAGATTTGAAATTTTAGAATAGTGAATCTCAAAATATAATTTATAAACAACTTGTAAACCCAGGACTTTTTTTGGGGGGGGGATCAAACTCATGACCACGCGCTTGTGAGGCAGGCGCTTATGCTGCTGAGCTAAATCCCCAGTCCTAAACCCAGGACTTTGACCGAAAGATCCTCCTAACTTACAACTTCTAGAGGTGGGAATTTATATTTAACCCTTGTAACTCTTTGCACTCTGATGTCTGAGAGTCACTATTCACTCAATCTGTATTTGTTCTTTGCAATTTTCTATTGTGGGCTTAAATGTCACACACAGAAATTGTCATTACAGTTATTATGATGCGTGAAGCCAAAAATTGTATCTTGAGACTAAAACTGTAAACTGCTTGAAAATTTTGCAACTATGTTATGATCCTATATGCAAGATGTGATTACTTCTGGTCCCCAATTGAACTTTTCCACTTTTATTTAAAAAGCAAATACCAGGTTGATATAGTCAATAATCACATAGTATATAGTGATATAGTCAATAATCATAGGAAAAATTGCAAATTCTGATTTAATTGTTGTAAGTAGTTCACTAAGAACATAGATGGTATCAGAGATGGGGTATTCATATTCAGACTACTAGTAAATATGAAAAAAAGTTAAAAAAAAGTAAACCAAGGAAGATGTATCTTTAACAAAAGAAGTGTAAGGTAGGTGTGTGGAAACCTACAGAGCACCACTGATAGAAATTAAAGAGTTAAGTAAATGGAAAGACCTCCTGTGTTAGTGTACTGGAAACACTTTTTAAGGCAGTATTCTCCAAATTGACTCACAGATTCAAGTAATCTTTATCAAAACTACAACTGCGTTTTATTTTTGGCAGAACTTTTCAAGTTGATTCTAAAATTCATATGAAAACACAATAACTTATAGTAGCCAAAATAATCTTGAAAAAGTGCTAAGATGTAGAAATGGCTCCTCCCTCTTACACAACTTACTTTATAAGTACAGTAATCAAGACTACATGGCACTGCTTAAAGTTATACATAGATCAACAGAGAACAGAAATAAATAAATTGTGATCTTAATAACTGGTAAAAACTTAAAGATTATCATCTTAATAATTATACATTTACCAAAATACATAGTCACAAAGTGATTATATTCACTTTGGCATGCAAGTTATTTTCAGAACTTATCATTTTGCAAATCTGAAACTCTTTACTTTTGAATAAAATTTCACCCTTTTCTCCTGTATCTGCCACCCTTTATTTTATTTTCTGTGTCTATGAGTCTGACTACTTTAGATACCTCATACAGACAATACTTACCTCTTCGTAACCGGCTAATTTTGCTTAATATAATGTCCTCAGGTTCATCCATGTTGTTGCATGAGATAGGAATTTTTCTTTATCAAGTTCTATTTTATTTATGCTTTTGGGTACTAAGAATCAAACTCAGGACTTCATGTTTGCCAGGCAGGTGCTGTACCACTGAGCTGAATCCCCAGCCCAAGCTTCATTTTAAAAATCAGGGTGTCTATTGTTGAGTTTATGACTACTGATTTTTTAAAAGTGCCACAGAATAAATCAATGGTTTACAAATAGCCAAAATTGGTACTTAGACAACTGGATATACACATTAAAAAAATTTAAATAGACCAAAGGTCTAAATTGTGTAAAAGTTAAAAAATTTTTAATTTTGTAAATTAAAAGACACTATCAAGAAAGTAGTAAGATATTCATAGACTGAAAAAAAATCTCTGGAAATCACATATGGAGTGGTACAGTATCTAGAATATATAGCTAACTTTTATTGTTATAACTCACCAATAGAAATACAAACTAAACTGAAAAATAAGGAAAGGACTTAAATAGACTTTTCAATCGGGAGGATATAGAAATGCAGTAAATGTGATGCATGACACTGGTGATTAAAATAATAAAAATCAATACTACTCTTAGATACTACCTATACAAAGTATGGGATCTACAAACTAAGACAAGTAAGTGGTATATCCACACAGTGGATTATTACTCAGCCAGAAAAGGAAATGAAGTACTGATACATGCTGTACCATACATTATGTTAAGTAAAAGACACCAGATATAAGTGCCAGGTAGTAGATGTTCAATTTATATGAAATAACCTTAATAGGCAAATTCAAACAGAATGTGGGTTAATGGTTGCCAGGGACAAGGTGGAAAGCAAAGGTGAGTTCATTAATGGGCAGAGATTTCTTTCTGGTGTAATGAAATGTTCTGGAATTACTGGTGATGGTGACATCATTGTAAATCTAATTCACTGTGAATCAAAATCTTCAAAGGAAGATTTTGTGTACGCAAATTACATCTCAATAATAAAGTCCTGAAACTAAGTTAAGAACAAAAGAGAGAAAATAAGAATGCCAATCTAACCCACATTATGATTCTGTGTGACTTTCCTGTAGAAACAGGACGGGGCAATCAAAAAAGCAGAGATCGTGGAGTAAGGCAAATGTCAATTCAAACTATAGTTCAACAGCATTCTAACTATACATTTGTGGGAAAGTCATTTAAGCTTCCTGAGTTTCATTCTAATCACCTATAACAAAAATAATCCCTCTCTTCACAGGCTGATAAAGGATTACTGTGCCCTAAATATAGGAGGCCTTCAAATGTTAGTCTCCAGTCTTAGTTTCTTTGGTCAGTAAGCAAACCATTCTCAATAGTTACTGTAGAGTTAAAAAGTTAAAATACTATTACTATAACAAGTGGGAGCGCTTTTTAAAAATCAGGTTGCTACTCTTATTAAGTCTTGCCTAACTGAATCTTTACAGTTAGAAAGGTAACTGAAAGGGAAAGAGTTTAAGCACAAGGACTGCAAAAAAAAAACTACTAAGCAACTATATATATTAGTAAACATTATGCTCGTTTGGGGATGCAACTTTGCAACAGGGATGTAGGAGTGTCGGTGGGAGTGTGAACTAGTGGAATCAGTACAGAGACTCTGTTTGACCCAGCTATTCTTATCTAATTTTTCCCCCAAAAGAGTTAAAAGACGTATTACAGCAATACATGCATACTCATATTTATAGCAGTACATTTCATAACTGAATCTTGGAAGCAGCTCCTATGTCCACCAATGAATAAAGAAAATGTTGTATGTACATATTACTCTGCCACAAAGGACAAATCTGAATCATCTGTAGGAAAATGGACATACTTTGAGATCTTACTTAAACCCATTTTAAATTCTGTTTCCACCAGAAATATTGATGTAACTGTTTCTTTTTCTAAAAATTAGTATAATACATAAGGCAAAATAAACCTATCCTTTTAAAAAAATTACTATAACTGCCATTACATGTATCTTATTTTCCTACTGTAACAAATTTTAGAAAGTCACTATTAGACTGGTTAAAATTAAAATGATAATAACAATAATAAAATACAGTGCTGGGCAAAGTTAAGGTAAATACATTTTTATGTATTTTTTTGGGAGCTGGAGATCAAACTCATGACCTTGTACTTGTCAGCCAGGTGCTTCTGCCACTGAGCTATATCCCTGGCTCTAACTATACTTTTTGAATGGTTACATGATATGATATTGCCTGTACTTATTTTTTTAAAAATCTGAAAAAGCCACAACAACAAACATTGGGGGTATATTACTGGTTTTTGTTCTTCTAGGCAGTGCTGAAAGGCTTAGGCTCAAATTATAATATAGCAGAAGATGCCTTCCCCAGCCAGTACACTTCAGTTTGTTAGTAGTTCAGGTAACAGTTTCAGTTCCAGTTCCTGTTACTTTTGTTTCTTAGAAATGACTGGTCACTGTGACGCAGAGCTGGTCATTAATAACCAATTCCCAACTAACAAGCCTTTCTGTTTCTGTACTTCCTGTCTGCTCATCCCATGTATGCCCTGGATCACCAGAGATCAGGGCCCAATATTTTGGGAATGATCTTGATCAGTGCCCATTGACGTAAATAATTTGCCTCTAAATCCTGGGTGTTTCTGTTTGCCATAGCATCCGATGCACTGGCCAGGAAGATTGACTGTGCTAATTTCTTTGGTCACTGGTTGTGGCCCTTGATTATAAAGCAAGGACCTCTCCAGGTCTTGATAGGAAGGCATGCCCTCGAGATTTCTCAAGTCTCCTCAGAGGTCTGAGGGAGGATTCCTGGCTCCCTGCTTGAGCAGCTCACCTTGGACTCCAAATGGAGGAGAATACAGTCAGTCAGTCAGTCTGTTTGATTCTAGTAAGACCCCTGGGGCACCCCAGTTTGTCTGTCTGTCGGTCAGTCTTGCTCTGCTCAAGCAGAAGGGGAGTTTGATCAACTCTCCTTAGTCAGGACTACCCTCAAGAGAAGGGGCTTTGAATGTTTACCCTCTGAGTGCCCGATGAATGAATGTGTTAGTGAGTGGACCAAACCGCGCTAAGCAACAGGATCCTCTATCTGTGTACCAGGACTGAGACACACTGGTCATGGTGGTTGACTGGGCACTCATCTGCAGTTTTGTGGCATATTAGAGGCCTTGCACCCTCCTTAGCTAAGTCCTTGCAAGGGTACGGCCAAGAGGACATCTGAATGGTCTCTCTCTGAGGGGTACCACCCTGTCTGTTGTGCCGTCACTGAAGGATATACAACACGCACAAGAATTCAGAGATGGGCATTAATCAAAACCCATACTGTCTGACTGAAGGAAAAAGGGCTTTTAAGTTAAAGGGTTAAAAAATGAAACCAAACCATTCCCTACATCTCAAAGAAAAAAAGAAGTCCATTCTTCCTGAGAATTTCACTTTGACGTGCTTGCCAGGCACAGCCACACAGTTGCTGTCAGTACCTATAGCTTCACCCCTGCTCCCAACTTATCTACTTCCAGCCAAATGAACGGGTTCCAGCCAGCCACGGCCTGCACTCACAAAGTCCTTCCCTCCGGAGCTGCCTTCCTCATGGCTTTACACCTGTCTTGGTCAGATGGCATCATCTAATGCCCACTGGAGAAGACTGCCAGCAATCCTTCTGAGGCTATTCAACACATAAATGTCCACATTTTGATTGAGGAAAATTGTATTGTTGGCCCTGACAAGTGAGTTGCCACAGCCTTTCCCAAAGGTTACCCCATCTAGAAGCTAAAAATCAATCAAGCGTTTCTCAAAGACATCAAAGAGGGAGTACAAAAAGTCCACCAACCACTGTTACCCAGAAACCTGATCCAAGAGACGACCATACCCTCTGGCTAAAGATAAGGGCTATGATCACTAAAAAATAAATGCCCCTTCAGGTTAGAAGACTGCTTTAAAGCTTTAACCTGGATCAGATGACAACCCCATCATGGCAGCTGGTCTAAGGGCTCTTCAGATCTCACAGCCCAAGACCAATGGCAGACGCCGTACTTTAACAGTTAACCAATGTGCTCCCTGAAGAGTTTGGACACTGGGAAGACCAATTCCCCTTCCATCTGTGAGACACAAAGAAACCTGACTATCCAGGCCCACTTCAACCTGAACTTGTCCTGGGATTTCAGGCACGTGCTTACCACACCTAGCAATTCCTACTTCTGTGGAGAACCTCCTTCCTAAGCCTCTGGTGTCTGGTGGATATAGTCTGTGGCAAACTTCTCAGCAGATGTGACAGGCAAGTTCACCTGCAGTTCCATGTAGGCTAGGTCCCTAATACTCCCAAGAGGATGATTTTTCTCTTCCTGTTACCAGCCTGCACTTTTTCCATCTGCAGGACTAGCAGATAATGAATGTGTTAAAAGGAATGAGATGATGATGATGACGAAAAGGTTAATTATAATGGAGAGGAAAACACAATGAAGGAGACTAGAATATTTTTAAATATGACTCTTTAAACAGTGTTTAAGCGTCATTTTGATCTGAAGGCAAAAATTCTGCCTTTCCTCTACTGACGAAAAATCAGAAATATACAACATTGCTGGGTGTGGTGGCACACGCCTCTAATTCCAGAACTCAGGAGGCAGAGGTAGGAGGATCACTAAAATTGGAGGCCAACTGGTACTACAAAGTGAGGTCAAGGGCAGTCTGAACTGCATAGTGAGATCCTGTCTCAAAAAAAGGAAAGAAATGTACAAAATCCCTTCAAGTTCTACTAGAACAGAGTTTGTAGATAATTTAATATGTATCTTGATAACTGTTGTGCTAACCAGCTAGTGCTTCCTGATAACTTTGAGTCAGGCGGTTTTTTTTAAGATGAACAGAGAAGTTGAGCAGGAAGTACAGTTACTATATACACCTCTCCTCTTACATGAGAACTGTGCATTTGTTACAGCTGATGTATCAACAATGACATATTAGCTAATGGTATATTAACAATGACATATTACATCAGGTTTCAGTCTTTGTGTGGGACAGACATTCTATGGGTTTTTGTTGTTGTTGCTGTTTTGCTGTACCAGGAATCAACACTAGAGGCACTCTACCATTGACCTGTATCCTCCCTCCTTTTAATGTTTTTATTAAGTTTTGAGACTGTGTCTCATTAAATTGCCTGAACTGGCTTTGAACCTGAGAGTTTTCTGCCTCAGCCTCCCAAGTAGCTGGAATTACAGTTAGTGCCACAATGAAAAGTCATTCTATGGGTTTTGACAGATGCTTGATGACATGTATCCAACACAGCATCAAACAGAATAGTTTCACTGCCTTAAAAAAAAATCCAAATCTGACGCTGTATACTTATTCCTTTCTTTCATTTCATGGAAACCACAAGATCTTCTTACAGTCTTCATGGTTTTGCCTTTTCCAGAATACCATACACTTAGAATTATATAGCATACTGCCTTTCAGATTAGATTTTACCCAGAAATATTCGTTTAAGATTTTTCTGCCTTTTCACAGATTAGTTGTTTAATGCTGAGTAATATTCCACAGTCAAGAAGTAGCACAGTTATGTATTCATTCACCTACTGCAGGTGTTTTGGTTGCTTCTACATTTTGCCAATTATGAATAAAACTATAAGCAAATAAACATATAACAACAAAAAATAAATCAAATATAGTACAGTATATTAATTCACCACAAAAATCAGAAACAGTATTATAAAACATGTGGAAAACATTCACAATAAACTGAGAAGATACATTCACATAAAAAGTATTTGTTAAGTATTTACTGTGTATCAGACATTAAGCTAGGTGCTGGTTTGGTAGGAATAAATAAGACATTGCTTTTGTCTTGAGGGAGATTACTAAATCTACTTGTTGACCTCTCTAGGTATTTTATGTATAGTCACATTACACCTGTAGAGACCTTAACCAATAATGGACTGCTGAACGATGCCACCAAATATTCAATGTCCCACAAGACTATATCACTTAGTGACAGCATAGCCATCTCAATTTGTATAAATATATTATACGAGCTGGGCATGGTGGCACATGCCTGTAATCTCAGCACTCAGGAGGCTGAAGCATAAAGACTGTTGCAAGTTCAAGCCCAGTCTGGGCTACATGGTGAGTTCAAAGACATCCTGAATTACGTAGTGTCTCCAAAAAACAAAACAAAACAAAACAAAAAAAAACAAACTAAACCAAAGCAAACTAAAAGATGTACTGTATGATGTTCCTATGTGTTTATAAATACTTATAAGGAGGTACTAATAGCTTTTGTTAGAAATATTTTTATTGAAATAGAACAAATAATTCATGTACAGATCTTAAAAAAGATGCATTTTGAAAAATTTATATATACATGTAACCAAAAGACAAAGAATATTCCCCGAAAAATTCCCTTATGTGAGTTTCCAGCCAATATCTACCTCCTTGCCAATGCTGCTTTGTATATTTCAGTATTTACGCATATGATTTCCACCACATAAAGACCACATTTATTTACCCATTCTCCTACTAGTGACCATGCATACTATTTCCAATTTGGGGTTATCACAAATAGGGCTACCATTTGTTATTTTGATGTTTTAAAAAAACACCTTTATAACATGATACTATGAACTGAGTAAGTACTTTTTTGGGGGAAATTACTGGATCACAGTTTAGATATAGTTGTATGCTTAATTTAAAAGAAACTGTCAGTTTTCAAGAGTAGTTGTACCATTTTCTATTCCTACTAACAAAGCATGACAGTGCTGTTCCACTTTCTTGCCCACATCTGGTGGTGTTATTTTGATTTTCATCATTCTAATGAGCCTAAAATCATCTTTAACTGTGATTCTAATTTATCTTTTCATGATGACTTTAAAATGCTAAGTACCTTTTAATGTTTACTTATGTATTTTCTTTGTGAAGTGTATGTTTGGGCTCTATGCTCATTTTAAAAACTTGCTTTTGTAGCCCAGGCTGGCCTCAAACTCATTGTGATCCTTCAGCCTCAGCCTGAGTGCTGGGCAAGCCTGAGCCACCACACTCAGCTTATTTACTGGTCTTTATATTGTCCATCTATAAAATTTTAAAAAGATACTCTGAATCTAAGATCTCTGTCAGATATATATACTGTAAATGTATTTTTTCCCAGTCTGTAGCTAGTCTCTCTCTCTCTCTCTCTCTCTCTCTCTCTCTCTCTCTCTCTCTCTTTTTTAAGACAGGCTCTTGCTATGCAATTCAGGTTGGCCTTCACCTCACCATGTAGCTCAGGCTTGCCTCAAGCAATCCTGAGTGCTAGAATTACAGGCATGTGTAGCATCCCTGACAAGTCTATTTGTTTTCTTGAGGGGATAAATACCACATTATAGTGAAGTCTACTTTTCTGTTGCAGTTAGTGTTTTTTTTGTGACTCATGCAAGAGATGTTATCTCAAATTGTAAAATACTTATGTTTCAGTGAGGGATTTTGGAATAGAAAATGGGAGAGTGAAAATATTTAAAGTGGAATCTGAATCTCCTGTTGAAGCAGTTTGAGACCAGTCATGGTAACTTACTGAGACACTGCCTCAAAAATAAAAAGAGCTCAAGTCAAGTGTGCTGACACATGCCTGTAATGCAGGCACTTGGAATGATGAGACAGGAGGATTACCAAGAGTTCAAGGCCAGCCCAGGCTACATAGTGAGTTCAAGGCCAACCTGAACTACATAGTGTAATCCTGTCTGAAAAACAAAACACTCCCGAAATAGATAGACAGACAGATAGTCAGGGTTGAAGATATAGCTCAGTGTGGTGGTCTTGAGTTCAATCCCCAGTACTGGGAGAAAAAAGAAGAGAGGAGAAGCAGGGAGAGGAGGGAAGGAGACAGAAGAAAGGAGGGGAGAAGGGACAATAAAGGTGAGATTTAGAAGAAAAGAGACAACTTGGTGATTAACTAGATATAGAAAACAAGATATGTTAAAGTGATATATATATATATAAAAGATGTTAAAATGATTTGAACTTACTGTAAATAATTTTTATCATTTTTTGTTTTTTCTTTTCTTTCTTTCTTTCTTTCTGGTTACTGGGAATCAAACTCATGACCTCATGCCCACCAAGCAGGCACTTGTGCCGCTGAGCTAAATCCCCAGCCCTACACTGAATAATTGACAGTGCTGATATTACTAACAAAGATAGGAAAGTCAGAAAGTAGATTCCACTATGGGTTTTATTATATGAAAAAACAAGGAGCTTAGTTTTTCCATTTGAACTTAGTTTTATACATATTAAATTTAGTATCATACATAGTTTGATACTTATTTAGCATGGTAATGGAGTATCAAATTGGAATCACTAGCCGAGAGTAGTGAATTTGTGTTTTTCAAAGTATCATCTATGTACCTACAGCATACATGCTACACTCGAACTTACTGGACACAACAATTCTCAGGTTCCATCCCAGATCCACTAAGTCAGACACCCTGGAGGTAAGGCTCAGCAATCTATGTTTCATCAACCCTTTGCGTTTCTGTGATCCATGCCAAAGTTTGAGAATTACTAGCACATAGGTTAGAGTTGAGAACCCTTATATGATGGCAAGAGACTCTCAATGACTAGTTCTCAAAGAATAGTCATGTCAGGCCAAGAAAAAAAAGTCAGCAGAGGAATTAGAAGTTAAAAGTTAATATACCTGTCACCCCGAAGCAAGCAGAACATGATGTTTGTAAGAATCACAGTTTGGAGGAAAAATACTAATCATGATCTACTTTCCATATTAGCTTTCCTTTAAATAAAGAAAATGTGAAAAATAATAAAAAGAATAATTTTGCTACAATATGACATTTCTTTGCGGGGAAAAAAGTAGTGATCAGGCATTTTATCTATAATTTTGTTTAATATCTACTGGCTTGAGATTGATATCATCTGCCTATAGTTGTACTTGCAGGATGTAAGCCCAAGTGACTCTTCTGAGTTCCCTAGCTTTCAAATACAAGTGCCCATTTATTTAAAAAACAAAACAAAACAAAACAAAAAAAACTCTAGTTGTCTGAACTGTTTTTCTAAGGATTTTTATTTTTCATTTATACACGGAAGACTGCTAAACTTACTAGTTGCTTAAGTAAGTGCAGTTGTGTCTCAGTTCTGAGCGGGATTATTTCCAGGATTCCTTTTACATATAAAAATATGAAGTAAGGTCTTTTATATAAAGTGGCACAATATTTACACATAACTTACTTGCATCTTTAAATCACCTCTAGATTACATATAGTACCTAATATAATGTAAATAACTATATAAATAGTTGTATTGTTTAGGAAATAATGAGGAAAAGTTGGTGTTCGTTTAGTATCAGTACAATACAAAAAAGATCATTTAAAATCTGCATTTGGATGAATCATGGATGCAGAACCTGCAGATAAGGAGGATCAAATGTATGTAACAGTTTCCAAGAGGAAGAAGAGAAATCTGAGTTATAAGCACTCAGAGTGGAGCCAAAATAAGTTGTTCTAAAATACTAGAAAAATAACATCAACAGGTTTGTATATTACTGGGAAACACCCACAAGGTAGGAAAAACTGATGATGCAAGAGAGAAACTACTTCAGTAAATGAACGAGAGTATATAATATAATCACATGTACAACAGAAAGGCTGTTTATAGTTAAGCATGACTTGAGGTTAGCAAATCACTGCACATGGTTTTATAAAGCTCCCAAGCAGAGAATGGTTTTCACATTTTTAAATACCTTTCTTTTTTTTTTGAGACAGAGTCTCACTACGTAGTTCAGGCTGGCCTCAATCTCATGATAATGCTCCTGTCTTAGTCTCCTGAGTGCTGGGATTGGAGGTGTGCACCACCACCCCTGGCTTAAACGCCTTCTTAAAAAAAAAGTCTTAACCCCAAAAGAATGCTATTTGGTGAAATTTCACTCAAATTTCAGTGTCCATAAGAGAAATTTAATAAAATTTCATTGAACAATGGCATATCCCTTTGTTTGCATTCTGTCTATGGCTGCTTTCATATTACAAGGGCAAAGGTAAGCAGATGCAATATGCGGGCCTCAAAGCTGAAAAGATTTATTACTATCTGACTCATTAGAGAAAACGTTTGCTGATCTCTGGCACAGACAGTCCTTTCACCTGTGCTTGAAATCACTGACATACCTCAGCAGAAGACTTCAAGTGATCTAGATGTATTATTAATGAAGATTTAAAGTGACCATTCAAATAAAGAGGGTAAATTCAGTGGATATAAAACAAGACCATATTCTTATGGAATTTAAATTACTAGGGGACAGAAAAATAAGAGATGATACAATTTGTGATAAGCACTATGGAGGAAACACATATGATGTTAGAACAAAAGGGAGTCTGGGGGATTACTCTGGCCAAGGTATTTTTGAGGAGGCAGGAGGAGCCAATCATGGTGGGGAGGGAGGATGGTGTGGTAAAGCAAACAATTAAATGTTCTTAGATTTAAATCTAAGAATAGAATAGGTGAGGGTGAAAACATTTATACATTGTGAGTAGCATATGTGTGAAATCCTTTCCCTGATGAATTTTCCAGTGTATTTTTACTATAAAATATACACAATGTAATTATATAATGGGTACAAATGGTTCAGAAAGAAAATGCAAATTATGAAAAAACAAAACAAAAACCCAACACTGTATAATTACTTACTTACTTGAGGGATAGGAATGGTTCGAAAAGCCATTTCTGCTTATCAAGTATATATGGTAACAACTATTTTTTTTTAAATGAAAGAGAAATATTCTGCATAAGGTAAGTTTTACAGGACACTGGCAAACCAGACATGCAAAGAAAATATAAATGGTAGCATAGTTTAAAATTAAGCTTTTTCTACTTATTTATTCTATGGACATATAACAAATATATCAAAGATGATCAAAACAAGGTAATTCTAGAAACAGGAGAATGTTTTTTGGTTGTATTTCATACATAGCTAACACAGTATAACATACTAGTTGAAACCTGAGAAATAAGCCAGGAACTTTGGAAAATAGCTAGTCATTTGGTTCTTAATTTCTTTTTTGCCATATACCAACACAACTACTTAAAATGGTACCTGTTCATTTTTGTGGATTGACTATTCAATCTGCTTTATGTCTCAAAAGAAGTCTTTCATTATCTTGTTTCTAGGGTATAAACAACTTTCTACTTAATAGAAGTTCTAGTTTATTTCTCCTTTTGAAAAATAAGAAAACATGATTCCCAATCACTTGAAAAGCCAGGCATAGGACTAATGTAATGCAAGGTACAGTTCAAAGTAATGATTCATAGTGTCTCTAACTGAAAGATTCAGCACTTCTCAATGGAGACCTTTATCCTTTCACTGAATAAATGATGCCTGAAATTTTTATTCTTGTTCTAATGGAATTTCAATGGCCTTCACTGCAAATCTACTGGAAATTTTTGCATATTAAGTGGAAAAAATTAAATGATGTTAACCACATTTTAATGTGATTAAGGCTGACAGGGTCATTATTTCTGCTAATCACTCAGTTTAAAAAGCTCAAACAAAACTTTGTAACAGACAAGGTTTTTAATTTTATGTCTATCTTGTTGAAAAACTGTAGAAGAAAAAGAAGAGGAAAAGCCATACTACAGTCCTTAACAAAAACCAATGAGTAGTTCCTACAATTTGCAGATGGGTTTCATTATACTTAATCTGGTGATGTAAAAACAAAAATGCAAAACAATCTTATACTGCACATGCTCCTCTGGTTTCTTTCCTTTTAAACATGAAGAGGGTAGGAAAATGCACTTTGTAGAATTTTGAATTCTGTGTTTCCTATTTGCTGCTAAATGGAAACAAACACAGTTTTTTCTTTAGATCTTGTAGCAAACTAAAAACAGCATTAATGCATAATACCACCTCAGACAATTCTTTGACATTCTGGTTTTGTGGATTGATCTATGCCATGCATTGTGAACATTTCAAATATATGAGGATACACTAAAAATCTCCACTAGAAAATCTCTAAAAAGAGTGACACTAAAGCTATCAAAAAATAATACAGATTCTAATGATCAGTAGTACTTAGAGAAAAGTTGTCTTTTCTGATAAGACATTTACTTTGCTATCTAGACATACTATACTAAAATTTTAATATTAAATTACTTCTCTAGGCTCAAGGTTAGGCAAATTTGGTGTTCTATTTATAAAGCATCAGTTTTAAAAGTACAACACTATAATCTCTAAAATAAAAATGAGTTAAGATCCTAGCCAAAAAGATTTAACCAGTATCTTTTTAAATTTTCTGAACAATTTCAATATTTTCTGCAGAAAGCGATAATTAAGGTAGGCATATAAGACACCCAACTATACCAGAATGAATCAAATACCTCTTTTTATTGGTTATCAATGCTTAATCAATACTGGTTGTTGAAAATTATATTTCAGCTATTAAAATTGATTTCTAAAAATGATTTTAGGACAGTAATTCATTTGACATATGAAAGTAATACAATTATTCCTAATCTAGTAGCTACAGTTTTTATAGAAACAAAATTAATTAGCCTTTAGAAAAATATGATGAACAAATGATTTTTTAAAAGAAACACACACCTGAAGTTCAGGCAGTCTAACCATATTGAATCACCCCAATCTAGTAAACTTAAATCAAATCCATTAACTAAAAACAAAACATCTCATACATAAAAACGATTAATAAATTTTGCATTGTAGTTTTCTAAGCAATATCACTGCAAATAATAGATGAACAATTATAAAACTTAAACTACAGGTGCAGTACCTTTATCTAAAAACCATCATCCTTTTCATGGTAAATTACTCAACTGCATGCAAATAGATAAATGAGTTTGCCTCACTGATCACAATCCAAGCAGCTAACAAAAGCAAAGCACCTGGCCATAAACCAGTTCTTTGAAAAGCAATTTAGAATACCAAAGTTTGAGAGATTGCTGTTCCACTTTCATACTAAATAGTATAACCAACTACTCATCAGCAAGAAGTTATTACTATCTATAATAGATTATATAAGTACAAAGAAGTCAACATTAATGTTGTATTGTGGCCATAATCCTTCTCGTCTGTAGAAAGAATATTGTTGAACTTTATTTTAGTATGATGCTATGCACTGGTGCATCAACTAATAACTCTCCAGAATTTCTATGCTCATCTAAAGAGTCCCTGCTGAATGTTCTAATGCATCTTATTGTGAATCTTCAGCAAATAAAACTTCATGTATGAGCTCATGATGTGCTTTGCTGCCGGAAAGTCACAGACTCAGTGGGAAGCTCTTTATCTTCCCAGCAGTCAGTTCTCTGAGAACATCAGTGCAGCTACTGTAGTTACCTGTAGATTACTTGTATTTTCTCACATCTGTGTCCAGCAATCTAAACCATGATGATAAAGGGTCATTAGGTTTTGAGTGAGGAAGGGGATGGACCAGACAATTTGCTCTGATAAGCTCCTTGTCGGGAGCTCCAGTTTAGAATGTGAAATGTCGGGCATGTATGGTTTTATACTAAAGGAAAAAGGAATTTTACTTTTCTATACTAACAATTAAAAATAATTCAGTATAATACCTTACTATAGCTTGCGGATTCACATTTTATTTGAGGACTTTATAATTAAAAATATTTAAGATAAATAATTTTCTACTTGTAAAATGGACATCCACGCTCTATTAGTCACAAAGAATTCAGGCACAATTACTAAGATAACTGCTGTTTGGTGCACAGCAAAGCAATTTCCCACAGTGGGACTTACAGTTCAATTTACCAGTTGGGCAAATATTTTGTGCGCTGTAGTGGCCTAGAGAGTTAAAAGCTATAGGTAATAGTCGAGTAGTGTTATACTTGGAGAAAAGTTTCCTCAATTCAAATGGTTTAGATTTCAAAGTAAACACTGTATCCTAAAAACATATCCCTGAATTAATATCATAAATATAAAACTAACACAAATGCAACTGTCATGAAAAGTTTGAATAATCTCTCATTTCATCAAATAGAGGCTCAGAATTCAGAGTTCAACACTGCCAGGTGATTTTCGTATTCATGCTGGACCCTAAATCATTTTGATACTTAATCAAATTTTCTCCGTAATGACCCAATAGAAAACTGCATACTTTTGGTTAGATTATGGAATGAGAATACTAGTTACTTATTTTAAATGGCTGAGAATAGTTATATCAGATTATAGAAATATATTTTTAGAATTTTTTTTTTCTTTCAGCAACCTTTGGCTATGCCACACAGGATGACAAGGAGAAGTGGTTTAGTAAAGAACAGCTTACAAATTCTCTCCACATTTACATTCATAATTTGCCTCTTTATTTAGGTATGCTTACTGTAGTGCAGTATTCAAAATACCTACCTACCTTCCTATGAAAGACAATTTCAAGAAAAAAGGTGACTGTTACAAATAAAATACTGCCCTTCTTCAAAAAACCATATTAAAAATAATAAAAAGTAAGTAAATAAAAGCATGTAATATTTTAAAATGAAATATCAAGTAGTGATTTATTTTTCTGAAATAGTTGTAAAATAATATTCATCTGTACTGCTTGAAGGCATCCCAGAGATGCTAGAGAAGAAAAATAAAAATCCTTATTCTCAAAGTTGTTTGCTAGCATTAAACAAACATGCAACATTTTTCAACAGATTAAAGATAAAGTAAGCATCTAAAGATTTTTTCCTCTTAAAAACATGAATTATCTACATTCCTTTAATAAAATCTGTAAGGTGGAAAATATGTCACCTATTATCAATTTAGAGACATCTGTTAAAAATTATAAAATATAACATTTTGGTAACTAACATTAACATCCGAAGGCAACTTGAGAACACAAATCCCTAATAATTATTCATACACTAAGCCACTGTAAACCTAAATCACTTCTGAAGACCTGAATGTGTCAAGAACTTTGACGATTATGACTGGAGCCAGGAAACTGTAGCACTGCAGCATTTCTTATGAATTTCTCCAGTTACTTTTTATAAATGCTGTCTTGGATGACAGCTTAATGTGTACCACATGCAATATTTATTCTTCTTCAGTGTCAGACTGTCTAGCCATCCCAGGGAATACAAAGAATGTCACTTATTAGGATAAAAGCACAAGGAAAGTAATCAAGGACATATGTAACATCAGCCAATCATGCCCTATTTCAACATCCTATTCCATTCATAACAGTTCAACAATTATTTGCTTACTGATAACGTGCTTTCAGGCTGTTTGTGTTCACCATAATGGTGGTTTGCACTTATTTTGCTCTTTAGAATTGGACACTTGCTGTGCCATATGTGTTTGTCAAAACTTTATATCTTCTGTAAGAAATGGCTTAGAATATCAAATAATTTCTATTTGCCAGGAACTGCTAATACTACAGTCAGTAACCCTGATGTCAATAGGGCATGAAATAAAGTATAAAGCAGCAAATGCATAACTATTAAATATTTCATAGCACAGAAATTCCATAAGTGATACACTGTAAGAAAAGAGGTATTATTAGCTAAGTTATCCTCTTTAAACCTTCAGTATATGGCTAGGAATGCTTAGTAGGTATTTTTTGTTGTTGTTGTTGTTGTTTTGTTTCTGTTTTCCAAGATTATAATCCTGACAGAACTACTCGATCTAATCTGGTGGTCTTGAAGCTATATATTCCAAATGTCCAAGAAATAGAAAATCACATTACAACATATACTTGGCTACTCATAGTTATTTCATTTAATAACAGATTTAAAATTATGCCTCACCATGCAATGTAATCATGTACTGTGTAACTGTAGAAACACAACTATTTAAACATACTTACTTAAAAAACTTTAGATATGGCTTTAACAACATACTCTATTTAAAAGCTCTTGATGCATGCAACTAAGATGTTTTCTTCTGAATACACTAAAGGAAACAAATGGTTTATATTTTCCATATTTTCCCTCTTGGTGTCTTTAGTCTGTCTCAGATCAACTTGAAGCACAGTAAGTTCCATAATACAAGAAATATGCTACATAAGCTATTCTATATAATTTCTTAAAAACAAAGCTGAGGAAAAAGCTACTCTTACATAATAAAAGTATTATAACACATTTCTTTTTCCAGTCTGCATCTAATACTATCTCACAAGTCACTGATTTTATGAGTGCTATATAACTTGTAGTTATTAATCATTTAATATATTAAGTGAATTCCTTAGTCATATATGGTATTACAATGTAGCTGCAGACTTGAAAAGTAAGCCTAGAGGACTAAGATTGGATAGGATTGGAAATGTTTAGGAACAAGTCTTCATTAATAAAAAAGAAACACCTAAGGTGTTTCTAAGGGCTGTTCTTACATTTTAATGTTGTCAGCATCTACAAAACTGTAAGATAGGACTGCAAAACTCTATGTAAGCAAGGACTCAAGTTAAGATAATTTAGTAGATAATTGTATCATGCACTAGCCAACTACTGATCTATGTTTATACTCATACATATCATTTTATCATAGAATTATGAAAACTAAATTACACTTCAAGCCCAATGGACCTATTTTTGTCATAGAATTTCACTTAATATATGAAGAATATTTTATTTAATTACTGTAATTTCTTTTTTTTTTTTTTTTTTGTCTTTTTCGTTTTTATTGGTACCGGGGATCGAACTCATGACTGCCTGCTTGCAAGGCAGGCGCTTATGCCGCTGAGCTAAATCCCCAGCCCCAATTACTATAATTTCTTAAGAAAAGTATTATTCTAAACAGGTGAAAAAATCCAAGGGAAAAGAAACTAACCAAACTATCTTGAGTTATGGCCATACAAAACATGGCAGTAATTTGTTCTCTAGGCAATACAAGTTTCTGTATAATTTTCTCTATGATACAACTATATAGAAGACTTTGTGTACTTTCTTTTTCCAGTCTGCATACATGAAAGCATCCCATAATCCCATAATGCTCTCCCCAAAGTTTTACACTTTCTCTCATGAGTTCAAGCTAAAAGAATCAACACCTCTAGGTTTCTTATTTTGTTTTTCTAAATCTTAGGTTATCCTTACTAAATGGGTAGAAACTTGCCTCCCATGACTGTTACGAGTGTTAAATCAAGTGACAGAACATATTTATATGCCCCAAAGTCCATCATATAATGGGTATTTAACAAATGCTAGACAGTATTTTCCCCTAACATGTCGATACACACACACACACACACACACACACTTATATACAAAGTTCTTTCCATTATATTGCTATGCACTAATACAGTGATTAACCAGAACATTATACAAATTATTCATTGATACTATAGCTAAAAAAGAGTTCTTAAAGCAAATCCTGATTACTAAAAATGCAAAAAGAATAAATGAGTATGTGGCTAAAAACAAACACAAATGGAGTTAGGGGTGTAGCTCAGTGGTAGAGCACCTGCCTAGCATGCTCAAGGCTCTGGGTTTGATCTCCAACATTGAAAAACTGAACAAATGAACAAACAAAACAAACAAATAGCTGAAGAAAGAGTTATCTTGAAAAAAAAAAACCCAATCAATATAAAATATATTTAAGCTAGAGGCTAGTGATGTAGTTCAGTGGTAGAGAACTTGCCTAGAATAAGCAAGGACCTAGGTTCAATCCCCAGTACTATCAAAAATATATATATTTTACGTATTAAGTATATACAAAAGCTAGTTCAATTATTGCCTTTGCAAAGGGCTATTAAATTAAAAAGTTTTCCATGATGAGCCCATAAATAGATATTACTTTACACTACCTTCTGCTGGTATTCTCTAGGTCATAGTGAACTTTTATTTTCAAATTTTATAGCAAATAAATAATAATATAGTACATGAGTAATATATTACTAATATACAATCAATATATTAATACAATAACAATAATATAACACACAAATAATGTAGTGCATAAATAATAAAATGAAATTATATAGTGATAGGGAATGTGACTACTACAGGGCATGTTGCTTAGGCCTCGTATTCCTTTTAGCATCATCAATGTTCCAATGCCGAGATACGATGGCACTGTAATAAAGAACATGAATCCCACAGATGACCTGCTTAGGTTTGAATACTGGTACCACAGAAGGGCTATTAATTTGGTTAATTCCTGAATCTCTCTTGTACTTAAGTTTCCTCTCCTCAAAACAGATAGTAATGATAAGGTTGTTGGGAATCTCATATATAAGTGACATACAGTTTAGTAGTCAGTAAGTATTGATTAATGATGACTACTACTAGCCCAACATTAGGCATATAAACTATCTGTCACTGTTCTAATTCATGGGATTCTCTCATTTCTCTGTTCACTTACACCCGACTCCTTCATTCCAACAATGAAAAACTGTTTTAACAAAATGATAGTTTGCTATTTAAAAAAAGTCAAATCCTGTTTATCATATTAATATATAAAAGATAATCTGTAGTTATGTTTTTGGGAGTCTATTCTGCGACAATACTAACAATTTAGACTTGTAAATTGGATTTAGTATTTAATTTTCAATAATAGCCACTGCATTTTTTCCACCCAAATTTTTTACTCACTTTATACTTAAAATGGATGCTAAATATGTGCTAAAATATAATACTGTTGTCTCTTAATAGATATTATATAATTAATAAAATTATAAGACAAGTTGCATGTATATTTAAGTGTATAAGATAGAAAATGATATCACAGAGTTTTATTGGATCATTGAACAGAACTGTTTGCAGTATCATTGTTGGAATGTCCACTCTACAAGCTTTAATTTTGTGATTTGAACAATTATTTCTAAGATGGCAATATGTAATCCATTAACTAGTGATTTCCTAGTGTTCTTTTTTTTTTTTCTGTAAATCTGTATAACTTGTACCCTTTCACTGTTTTTTTTCTTTTCTCCTTAAATAAAATTTAAAAAAAAAATTATAAGACAAGGCAAAAATAACAAAAGCTTATTCTTCTAGGAAAAGCTAGTTATCAGATGTGCTACAAAACCATGGGCATGTCTTATAGTCTTTCTAAGTTCCCTATCCAAGAAACGGACATGACAAATAATTTGTTTCATAAATATAGTATCATGAAACTTAAATTCATATTAGGTTTTCTTTTATTAACATCTCACCAACTTCTAAGCTCAGAATGCCTGAGATACAGCAGGAAATCAATAATAACTGATGGTACACTATGCATGTCTTTCAATATAGGAAAAGGTAACTCAATGATAATAAGTGGAGAAAAGCTAAAAAATTAAATTTAAGGACTATTAGGATGTTTAAAATGTATTTAAATACACTGTACTAAAATAAGATATAAATCTTTCAAGTGGCTATCTTTACATCACATTTTAGTCTCCCTCCCACTTTTTTTTTTTGAGACAGGGTCTTGGTATGTAGTCCAGGTTGGCCTCAAACTTGTGGTGCTCCTCCTGCCTTAATTCACCAAGAGCTGGGATTAAAGTCATGTGTCACCTCGCATAGCCACATTTTATTCTTTTTTGATGCTCCACAGCACTCATAATAAAGCCTAAGCCCTGATCATGGCCTATTAATCACATGCACAGACCTGTTTCCCCCCTTTACCCCCTTTTCCTGTATTTTATTTAGTCTTCCCAGCTACCTCAGTCCTTGCACGCACCATGCCCTCTCCCTAGCCTGTGCTTTCCTCAGATTCTCTCAGCGCGTTTCCCCTTACTTCACAAGGCCATTCCTAACCACCCTAACTAAAACAAACTCCCCTTATTTTGCGTTCTTTTTATGCTTTGGCCTGATCATTTCTTGATGTTATAATTAAGGTTTGTTAGCCATTACCACATGAAGCTATAGCCAGAGAAACTGATATAGGAAATCACAATGAAACTGTTTTAAAGGCTTTTAAAGAATAAACTCTCAGCTTAGGGTGGTGTGGAATGTCCAGTACTTGGGAGGCTAAGGCAGGAGGACTGCCACAAGTTCAAGGTCAGCCGGGGCTACACAATGAGTTCAAGGTTGCCTTGAATTACATAGTGAGAGCTTTTCTAAAAAAAAAAAACAAAAACAAAAACAAAAAACAAACATGAAGAATAAACTCTCAACTTTTAAAAATGATGCAACTGTGACAAATAATTTACACTAATAAAAGCCAAAGGATGAGCTGCAAATGGTGAAATTACAATATCCACATTGAAAGACGGATGGAGATAGGTCATATAAAATTGGCAGTGATATCAAGACAGTTTCACTGCTGCATGTGTATGTGGTTCCTTAATCTATGTAACAGAAAAAGAAAATGAGGGATGTATCCACATGATGTATTTATAAGGTTAAACAACTCCATTCTCTGTTACAGATTTCTTTTTTGAATTGTGATAATTAAATTTGGGAAACATTATTTCTATAGAACACATTTTATGAGGACAATATTAATAAAATGCTTCCTATATAAAAGGCTAAGAAATTTCCAAAGACAAGTTTTCTGAAATGTCATGGCTCCATTCATATTTCTGCCTTATTCTCCCAATTGGGATATACAATGTTTAGAGCTCTTACATTTGAAAGCTTAGAAGGACTTGACCTTTGAAATGGTGTCTTGGATTCATTGTTTTGTTTCGTTAAATAAAGCTATATGAAGCTTGTGGATTAAAAAAAATAAGTTTCTAAATTAAAAAAAATTTTAAACACATTTTTCTTAATAAACCAAACCTCCTGGTGTCTTTTTCCCAATTTACAAATAGAATACATGCTCAGTTTCTTAATTTTTCTTACAGAAACAATATTATTAAAAGCACCCGACATTTTAGTCTACCCTTCAAAAAAGTCTAGCTCATCAAGTAGATGAATGACAACCCCAACTTCACATGCAAGTCTCATGACTAGAGAATGGGCAACATGGGAGAAAATAATACTCTTCCATTCTGCACAAGAAGCATGTATTAGGCAAAACACTGAAACTGCCCAAATTACCCACTTCTCCTTCACTACATCTTTCTCCGTGGCAAACCTGTTCTCTAGATTCTGCATATTGCTGTAAGATTCCATTCAAGATCCTGCTCAGTCTCTCCTACTCCTAACAGTCCTTTAAGTTGAGCTTCAAAATTCTCCACTTCCACCAACCGGTAATCAAACCTCCATTTTTAGTGTAGCTTGTTCCAACTCAAACACGTATCTTTTAAAAAGTGCTTAAACCATTTAATGTCTTGAAGCTACAAAAAAGAATTGTGAAATTTTCCTATTTATGTGGAGTGAAATTCTTTAGCTAGCTTTAAAAAAATGATGAAAGTTTTGACATTTGATAAGTTGTATTATTCACAAATCAGTATGTCAGCAGATGGTGGTAATGAAGATTATCACTGATGTTCCCAAATGTACTACTATCTTAAACCAAATAAACCTTGCAAATAAAAACAATAGACTATAAATAAATAGTCTTGGGCAAAATGTAAACAAGCCAGTGAAAGTTACACACACACACTCTGGATCGACAACATAGGCTTTCTTTTGTATTAATCTTTTTCATAATGTGAAATCAGAAGTACACTAGGATACTACTATTTCCTGATAAGAATATCAAATTGCACAGAGTAACTAAAGACCGCTTAGTCAAAGCAAACAGAAATTCACAAATATTACACTTAAAAAATATAATCAATTTTGAAGTACATTTGAAAAGAAAACTCAAAAAGTGGGAAAAAATTAAATCTCTAACATGATTTTCACCCTAACCACGTATATAATGTATAGTACTCTCAAACTATGTTGAGTTGTTATATACAAATTATATGGAAAAATAAAAGCAGAAAGATGGGAGCAGATGACTAAATCATAGTATAATGAGAATAATAAAACTTTAAAATCTTCCTGCCTCAGCCTTTCATAAAGCTGGGATCAAAGTTGTGCACCACTGTACCTTGCTAAAACTTTTTTGTGTTTAAAACTCATTTAGTGAACTTGATGTACTGCCCTTGACTCTACAAAAGCTTAAAATACTTTTCAAATATTTTTCTACCTTAAAACAATTTCATCACTTAGAATGAATAACTCATGCAATACTAATGAAAAGGTAACAGTAAGTGAATGTATATAATACACACATGTGCACAAACACGCACAGGCAAACACGCTGACGAAGCCTTAATGCCTCAAATTTTAGTTGTGTTTTCCAGGTGAACACAGATATGTACGACAAATAAATGAATAATATAACTATCCTTTATCAACAGATTTAGGGACGGTGAGGACAAGAGAATCAAAACAAAACAAAAAAAAGTATCATTCTGGTGCCAAAAGTATCTAAAATTAGTTTATCTTACTGATTCATAATTGGATGGCATAAACTAGCAGAGCAGCAAAGGTACAAAGATAGAAATTCAAACCTCTAATTAAGTAGTGGTTTGACAATTTGAATGTCCTGTACCTGCTTGACACCATGACTGAGTAAGCACCTCAAATGAAAATTAATGCTGCACATAGTATCACCGTGGTTGTAACAACTTGATTTTGTTTAGAAAGCAAAAACACAAAGACTCAAAAATCATCAGACCTCCCAAAACCTTGCACATAATTTTATTCATTCAAGAAAGAGTAGTTTGTACTACTTTTAAAAAAGGTTTTGAGGATTCTCTCACAATGTGTTGATTACGGGCATCTGATTGTAACACAATTACAGCCAACCCAACTGCCACATCAGCTTCTCCTCAGGGGAGGAGTCTTAATCACAAATCAACAAAACAATGAATTCAAACTTATTAAAACCAGTGAGTAGATAGATGCTGGCTTCCAGTCCGATTTTTACATCTTTCAAAAGGTCAGTACATTCACTCAATAACACAACAGTTACCTTTCAAATGCTTCCTTTTTTCTAGGATTGAGAGATAAAATGTAATCACTTAAAGTGAACTTTAATAATAACTAAAATGTTCATTACTTTTGAAATGGTGACCCACTAAAATAAAGACAGCTTAGTCTTCCTCTGTGGCCAAAGTCTTTAAGTCTTTCCTGATCATTTAAAATAGTTTCCTAGATCTAAGACTCATGAACATATTTATTACTCTTTTCTGCATCTGTCTTAATGTACTATAGTAACATTACATGTTTGCCTGAAAAAATGAAAACTTTTCTTTTGCTAAAAGAGCAACTAAAGCAAATCGAGTTTAGATATAAACGTTACCAAAAAAACAAGATGCCAACACAATTAAATGGATTTAGCAGTTAAAATGAATTTTAACTATTTATATCTGCTCACAGTGTTATAATGATAAAAACCCAGCATTTATATCCTTCATAATAAAAATTTATTCTGCACTTTAATACAAAGGCGAGGTTGCATAAACAGAGGATTTAAAGCTGTAGCAGAGTAGCTGAATGAAAGGAAAATGGCAATCTTTCTGGCTCCAGTAGATGCCATTCCCTATCACACAGTGTTTCCCACTCATAAATACATGACAAATACTTCCTCAATCATTTTTTACGAGCAGGGATGCACAGGGGGTAGTCAATGGCTAGCTTGAGGGAAAATAGGAACAGCAGGCGGCAGAAACTGTACAGAAAATGGCTATGTGGTAAATTCTCTTCTGGAACATCACTCAGTTACCCAGTCTTTGATCTTTCAGCTACAATTACACTAACTTCCACAAGAACTGGATCCTCCAACACACATACCCCAACCTCAACCAGATCATTAGTTATACATAAAACCTACTAAAACTTGGTTTTGTAAATGGGATCATTCATAGCTCTACAATGTTATAAATTAAAATTTGTTACTTACACAAGAGCTTAGTTTCAATTGGTTATAACCATATCATCATCACAACTGGTCTCACAAAAAACATGGGATGTCTGGCGACAGCTAAATCACAGACTGGCGTCTCCTAAGCAGTCTGTCTACCATTAGGGTCTGGAAAATGGTATTTACTATACAATTAGAGCCAGGGAGTTCTACCTGTAATCATCCAAATACAGGTGTGAGAATCCCCTTTGGGCAAGGAAACTGACTCATCCCTTTTCATGTAAAACTTTGATGTCTGTATTGTTTCACCTAGTCTCAGGAAACCTTACCATTCATACTATCCATGAGAAGATTTATTAACTGAGGTCAAATAATAAATTTAAAAATTCCTTCCTAAAGGTAACAGTTTTGAACACATTAATCATCAATTTTACAAGAATCTGAAGCAACACAGAACTGATTACTTTAAAGTTAATTACCTGCTGCAGGACATTGGCCAGTCTGAATTACTTTTTTATGTTAAATTTATACTCTAGAATTCTACCAATAAAGAGGTTAAATTCAGCTTCCTATCTGGAACAGAAAATGTCTTATAGTAATATCAACAGGGCATTTTTAGTTGCAGTAATTTCACAGAATTTATTCTAATGATTTATTGGAGTTAACCATCTGACATTAATTATTGTTTTGGCTTCTAGTCTATGAATGTTTATTTTTCAGTTTAAAGCCTTCTCACTCTTTGATATCATATGGAAATGAGAATTTTTAATGGAAAATTGAAACCATGTGCATCTAAGTACTTAATGAAGTACAGGGAGAAACCCACAATATATTTTAGGAGAATTCAGATACTTTACTTTGGATAGTTTTGATTTGTTTCTATGACTCAATAGTAAAAAACGCTGAAGGCAAGTCAAAATGAGCACTACACCAAATGTGTTCATGCCTACATTTAAGTATGATTTGGGGGAATTTTTTAAGAAACAAAAAATAAATCTTTCACATTTGGTTTCCATGTCAAAAGTGACAAACAGATCATAGCTTAAATTATGTTGGTATATTTTGAAGTATTTTAAAAGTATTTGAAACAGGTATTCCCTCCAGCTTTTTCCTCTTTTTTTTAAAACATTCTATCTGGATTTTAAAATTTAAGTCCAGCTTAAAACTCAAGTAGTTATTTTAAAGTCACTTACACAGCAATTCCTACCTTAGGGTATCACTGCTCCAAATACATTTATTCTCAATAACAGAAATAAAAATGCATAATAAACATTTGATAATACATATGTATGATTCTAAACTGCCTAATTTATTTTAAAAAGTTCTCTCAATGTAAATTACTTAGGAAACTAAATTTTCAATGTAACATCAGGCAAAGCTTTCTCATCTATTTAAAAATTCTTCATAAGGAAAAGGTATTAAAATCAGTTAAGTACATACATATGTGTTTGTGTGTATATACAAACATGTACCTGGGTATATATGAAGAGAAAAAACTTACCACTTGTTTTTCTTTCTAATGTAGTCTTTTTCAGAAAGATTAACCAAGTAGACCATTGGTTTCGAAGTCAAAAATAAGTGTTTATTCAACACTTCAATCTAAGTAGGAGATAAAGAATTCCTTTTAAAAGTTGAGTAAATAAGAGTAAATCACTAAGTAATCTGAAAGCAATGTTTTCTTTAAAACAAGTATTTTCACTTTTATAACGGTTGTTTCCAAATACTAGTTGTGAAATATCAAGACTAAAGGATGAAAGAAAAAAAGTAAGCCTGGGAATAAGCCACTACTGGCAGAAATAAAAGGACATATATTGATAAGTATAAAATAATAACAAATCTAATTTGTTCTCTTCGAAGCCAAAACAAAGCAGTAATAGCACCATATTTATAGCTTACCTCTTTGTCATTCCAATCATGATAGAAGCGAACAGGTTTCTTTTGATCTATAACCCAGGATTTGACTTTGCACATTATGTCCTTTCATGATTGAAAAAAAGAGGTAAATTCAAAATGAATACCAAGCATTTAGATAGTAAATATTAGAAGTTTTCAAATCCTCAATATAAAAGTAATTTTTAGTGAAAGCAGAACTAAGCCACATAAATAATTATTTTCAGTATCTCATTAAAAAATATCAATGAAACAATGTTGAGGTATTAAAAGTTTTATATGTAAAATGAAGATATTAGCAAAAGCAGTAACAGTTTGAAATATTCAAGACAATTTTATCATACGAAAGACAAACATAAGTTAATATTTCAGCTTTACCTAATGATGCCACATGCAAGATAAACACGCTATTAAGAAATGGGGAAGCATATACTGTAAGACTAAATTATAAATTTTTCCCTAAGGAAAACCAAACATAATAGACAAAATTGAGTCTATTATTGATGAGCTACCCTCCAAATATTAAATCAACTGACCAAAGCTCTTTTTCTTCTGAATTAATTTTTGCCAACACCTTCTCCCTGCCCATTTCTCCCACAGCTCCCCCACCCAACCTGCCAAAGCCTCCATTACACAATGGCAAGAGCCCTGCACTGGTGACCTCCAACCAGCTGCATTCACTTTCAGAACATCTCTCTCTGCAGGAAATCTAAAGGCCTTTTAGTTAGCCAGCTAGTGTGCATTCAGAAGGAGTAACTGCAGGAAGAGCCCAATGTGCTTTGTTTCTCTGGCCTTTCTTCACAGAAAGATTAATCATCTGTGAAATGGAAACGGCAAACAGCAAGTGACACAAACTGAACCCTTCAAGCCTTTCCTCATCAGTTTTGTGGTTCTGAATCTAAAAGCTGCGTGTGGCAAGGTTCTCCTTACAGGCAGGTGTTAATAAAAGGCTCTCAGGTCTAAAGGTCAAACATAGCTCTCCCAGAAGAAGCACATTTGAGAGTCATCTGGGGCTTTTTGTTGTTGTTGTTGGTTTTTTGGGGGAGGTGGGGTGGGGGATGAAAGATAACTTATGGATATACTTTAAATATGGATTTCTCAAAATTTATTTTAAAACAAAATTATCACTAATAGATTTCTTGAATTTTCATCAATATATTTTATAATACCATTAGTCTCCTATAAATGTCTACTTGTATAAATTATCTCAATATTCAGTATACTTTCTTTCCAAATCTTGCTGTTAACCAACAGAAAAAAAATAAGGAAAAAGCCCTATATCCTTAGATCCTGATTTGAAACCCTCCAGGAAAAGGACTCCCCACAGATTTTAACAAGGAAGGGGCAAGCCGAAAACTTTTAATGAAATCTAACATGTTCTGCTTAAGAATAATCACTTTTACTCTTCTATAACTGAATTTCACTCATAAATGTTTAAAAGTGGCTAATGTAACACCATTTCCTACAAGGAGAAGATCAAAGTGCTATATTACAAATGCATTATGATTAAAAAAGCCTTGTGCAGCCTTGCTATTAACTGTTCTTTAAACCCTAAAAGGCTTCCCATAGATCTCACTTGGCACTGCATATACAACCTTTGACAAGTAATGTAGACCATTTTTATTCATTGCCTAAAATTGTAGGCAATTATGTGCGTCACACTGGCCACCTGCAAATTCTGAATGCCTGCTCCAGTTGTCAGTGCAAAAAACTAATGTCGGAGGGGATTAATCTAGGGGGAGAGAGTCCTCTTTAATGGCTCCAGCAGGTGAAATGGCCCAGCTGGTTACTATGATGAGTGGCCAGAACAGCTTATGTAGAGACACGCAACAAGATTATACAAAAGGAGAAAACAGTGGTACCACCTTATATTTGGTCCCTCTAGTCTTTTTCAATTAAAGAAAATATGAAAGAAAGCCATTTCAAAAATAAGGGAATTAAATTTTAATCACATAAAAAAGTAAAAACTACTTTTGTAACCATAAAAAATGTTATAAAACCAAAAGACTTCCATAAGTGATCCCTAGTGAAGGAATTTCAGTATTTCTCTTTCATTTTACATTAACTGGATCACTTTTATACATAGAAATCTTATCACAAAAGCATTTTGGCATCAGCTCCACCCTCCATTAGTATATTATTACACATTAGGAACACTCCATTTTAAAAGAGGATTAAACAATATACTCTCAAACAATACAGTCCTTGAAGCACATTTAAATCTTTTTTTTTTTTTTTTTGTCTTTTTCATTTTTATCAGTAACAGGGATTGAACTCACAACTGCCTGCTTGCAAGGCAGGCGTTTATGCCGCTGAGCTAAATCCCCAGCCCCTTACACCTAGTTTCGAATAGCTGGAAGTAAAATATTTTTGTACCTGGTGCTAATTATCCCTACACAAGATTTAAGGACCAAAAAAATCAACATCTTAGATTTACTAAAAGTTGTCAGTTTTACATAAGATAAACCCTGTCATGGTTTGCATTTGGATGGCCCCCTCAAGCCTTATGCAATCATGGATGTGGCTAAATCTAGCATTTGTGGTTGGTTTGTTGTATAGCATTTGGATTGGTGCTATGAGTATCCCACCTGCCCAGAGGCAGAGCTGACATGCAGTGTAAGGACAAGAAGAAGGCGGGTCTTTCCTCTTTTGCTAGGTTAGCTCTTGCTGTTTTGCGGGAGCCATGAACAGTAGCCACCATGCCACCCTGCCTTGGAGCCAGCTGAATATGGGCTGAACCTCCAACACTATAAGAAATAAACCTTCCCTTTCCTAATTTTTGGCATCAGGTGTTTTGTCTCAATAAGAGAAAGGAACCAAGGCAAATCTGAAGTAGATAGCAATTAGACAAGATTATCTTGTATAACTGGTTGGTATATGGTACAGTTTCAGTGATTTTATTATATAATGTAGAAATTTAACTTTACAGAAAAATTAAAAATTATACTCTATCTTCTTAAAAAGTGTAAACAGATGAAAGAAAATATCTGTACTTATTTGGACTTAATGCTTACTCAGGTAACTGAATTTTCTTCCTCCTGCTCAAATGTATAAGTACATATAGTAATTGTGATGATTAGAACAATTAATTAAACTTAATACCATATGAACATAACTCTAATCTTTAATGCATTCAGAAGTTACATTGGGTTTTCATATTTCTTGAAAACTAAACTGAACTGTTCTGATAGCTTCAGCAATTTCTTCCTTTCAATTTTTAATTTTATTTATTTAGTTAGTGGTACTGAACTCAGGGCCTTCACACTGAGCTACATCTCTGGCCCTTTTTAAAATTTTTTATTTTGAGACAGGGTCTTACTAAGTCACTAAGTTGTACAGGCTAGGCTTGAATTTGGGATCCTGGTGCCTCAACCTCCCTTAATACTTTGGTCAAAGCATGCTCCAATATGCTAGGCTTGAAAATGAACTCTTCACATGATTATGGAGCTACATAACAAAAATTCCTGGTCACTTTAATTTCTGGGTTTGACTGCAGTTATCAGAGCATATATATATATATAATTTTTTTTTTTTTTGGTCTTTTTCCTTTTTATCGGTACCGGGGATCGAACTCACAACTGCCTGCTTGCAAGGCAGGTGCTTATGCCGCTGAGCTAAATCCCCAGCCCCTATCAGAGCATATTAATCCAAGAGGTTAACAGGATAATGCTTAAATCTGGGCAGCGGTGTGGAGGGGGGACCTCTTGTCTATCACTTATCAGGTCTGTGACCTACTGCACTGATAAAATGCAGGTTAAGGATATGCATTTGCTTGTGGGTTATGTAGATCAAAAGAGATAATGTATACACACTATTTAGCACAGTTCTTAGGGCTGGAGTTCTTAAAAACTGAGTAGTTGCTACTGTTACTATTCGTGCAAGACTGAATGTCAATGGTCTACAAACTTTTCACAATATTCTCTTAAGCATGCTGCTTTAAAGCACATACACATCTCTAATCTATATAATTATTCTCTAGTTCTTTTTAAATTTCTGAATTTCTAACAACATTGGCTTTCTTGGTTAAGTCTCATATCGGCCTTCTAATCTTTGCATTCTATAAGAACTAATTTATGTTGAATAGCTGATCTTTTAACTGCAAAGAAACCTAATCCAAACTCACTTTGAGTATCTTGCCCTTCTGCTTGATGTTTTTTATCCACAACTTCACATTTAAATTTAGAAATACTTTGCTTCCTCAATGTATTTTATTACCGTCATCCTTAACAACTGCAATACATTCAGATTCAGAGTATGCACAATTTGCCTAAATTCCCACAGCTAACTAATAGCTAAGGTATAAATGCAGGTCTAAGTGAATTGAAAGTTCATGTTCTTACTCCCTGACCCATTTGTGTTCCTTACTGCTTTTTTAACTGTACCTTATTTAGTCTAGACATCCCTAAGGATGTTATTCCAAGTCCTTATTCTCATCAGATCATCAGGGAAATTTAATATTCTTATCTTCTATATTGGTACAATATCTTTTTTTATTTAAGGTAATGAGAATTGAAACCAGGGTCTTTATACTATGCAATTCAGGCTGTTTTTGAACTCTCAGAGATGCTCCTATCTCAGTCTCCTGAGTGCTGCTATATGGGTACAATATCTGTTTGTCAATTTATGTATCACAGAAATAGTAGTACTGTATTTCTCTTTGCACATAATAACATAATAATCCAGTCAGTCACTTCTAGACTTTTCTTTTTCTTGTTTTTTGGTACTGGGAACCACTGAGCTATATCCTCGGCATTACTAGACTTTTCTAGACTACTTACAGACTTCTTTATTTTGGTATACTTCAGTTTATTACCAGTATTATTAACCTAAGATCCATCTATACATTTCTTTTTGTGTGTGTGTGTGTTTTTCCTTTTCATCGGTACCAGGGATCGAACTCACGACTGCCTGCTTGCAAGGCAGGCGCTTATGCCGCTGAGCTAAATCCCCAGCCCCTTCATATATACATTTCTAGGGTTTATAATGCCTAGAAAGTATGTGTAAAGTTCTACATTTACATATTTTTGAAGGAAGACAGAATAAATCTTTCAAATACTTTTCAAAAGGATTATGATCCAAAAATCCAAGAACTATGGTAGTTCTTAGTCAATGATTCATATATGCCCAAAATAGCCATGTAAGTTTTTAGGTCCACATATTCTCAGACCACAGATTAAGATAGTGATCCAAAAGTTGCTTTAGCCAGTTTGCATTCAAAATTTACCTATTTCATTAATAACATGAAGGTAAATATTCTACCAATTTTGTTTATTTAGCATAATACTAGTTAAAATCATAACAGGCAGACGTTATAAATTGAATATATAATTATTCTAAAAGAACTGCTTGAGATTAAAAATGCTTAGAGAAAAAAAATCTGTGAATTATCCTACTATATCGTAAAATAAACCGTGAAACTAATTAGAATATTGTGACATTAGCATGAGGTACTGTACAGATTAGATACTATCTAAAAAGCTGTTAATTGGAAATTACTAACAAGTCATGGGACTTACAGATTATTTGCATCGATGGAGACAAAATATTTCTAAATGTACATTTGTATAAGAAAATGTCCAAAAATACTATATGAAAATTCAGGCTCTGAACAATGGAACATAGTTAAGAATATCATGCTAGCATCAAACTGAGTTCAAATCTTGGTTCTACCATTTATTTGGTTGGCTATAGGTAACTTTGAGAAAGTTACCTAACCTCTCTAAGTTTCTAGCAAATAGGGGTAGTAAATCAGATTGAACATATGATGACTGCAAGAATTAAATGAGGAAATGTATATGAAACAATGGTTCTAGGTATACAGGAAGTAGTAGTAATACTTATGGTAGAATGCCTAATGGGATTCCATTTGTGAGTTTGAAACACAAATATTTGAAATGTATAGCTAGATATACTAAATAATAACACTTGATAGAGATCACACCAAATTGTTATCAACAGGCATCTCTAGCTTAGATTCCAGAGTTTCTCTGTGTTTCTTTACAACTACAATGTTTTTAAGTTTTTAACCAAAAATATCATTTTTATGATAGGAAGAAAATAAAGAGGGAGGAGAACTTGACCTTCCATTTGTAATACTAAATTTGAGGTTTAAATAGACTTTGCCACTTATCAAGGTGATTGACTCTTACTCCATAACAATTATAACTTCCAAGTCTGACTCTTCTCTCCAGCCAAAGCCTCCATCTTCAGATGAGCTGACTTATGCAGTAGGTGGCTTTGACACAGATAGGCAAAAATGTACTCTGATAAAAATAGTAAGACTAGGATTTCTAGCTCAAAATACTCTTGCTAGATGCTTACAAACACGGTTTCTTCCAATTTCTCCAATTATCTACTTTAAATACAACAAATTGAGGGGGAAAATTAAACTAGGTTCATGGAGGCCAGAGTACTGACCCTTGACTACCACCATTCTGTAACACTTTGGTAACTGTACCCAGAGAAAGACTGGCAGCACAAAACAGAACCAAGACAACTAGCAGTTAGTAATGATCCACATGACAGTGTATGTGAGGGGAGAAGGTATCTCACATGAATTAATACAATAGGTTGATCCTAGCAATAAGCACAGAGGAACGTATGTTGGCAGTCTGGGTTTCCAGTCGTAAGACTCACTGAAGCAGGTAGGAAGAATACTTTTAACATAACGATGCCCCTAGTCCCCATCTAAAGTACTGAAAGAAATGGGTACCAATTTACCCCAGAGGTATAGACCTCAAAAAAGGAACTGATCATTATTAATGAAAAGGCTACTGTCCTTATGATTCCTGAAAGAGTCAGAATGAATTTCATCCTGTTCAGGGAAGGGGGGGGGTATAAATCTGATTTGAATACAATGGCTACAGAATAAAGAGAGTCACAAAGAAGGCGTCTTTGAAATTCATATTCAGAAAGTTCAGTGAATTATTTGTCATCATTGGTAGAATGTTAAAAGATACAACATCTATGAAAGGCAATAGAACAAAGGGAAATTTGAAGAAACTGGGTGAGATACCAAGAGAATTGACGAAATAAAAAATTTTAAGGTAACCAAAATCAAAAGGAAAGTAAAAGTCTAAATGGGATATATAACTGATGAGAGAGGGAGAGAAAGGGAGAAAGAGAATGAAATCCAGGAACAAGGAAGGCTCTAACAAGAAATTAAAATCTACAGAAAAACTGAAAACACAGAACACAATATGGAAACCAGTAAGAAATGCTGGCAAGGCTCTGGGAGTGTGTGTGTGCAGCCCACACGCCTTTATTGTTGGTAGGAGTGTAAAATGATACCAACACTATGGAAATCAGTATGAAGAATCCTTGAAAAACTAAAAATAAGACGTTTCATTTAACCCAGCTATTTTCCTTTTAGGCATTTTCCCTAAAGAGTTAAAAGACATTCTATCATAGTGATACATGCCTATGTATATAGCAGCATAATTCTAAATCCTGAAAGCAGCCTATATTTATAAATATCTATCTAAAGATGAACTGATAAGGAAAATGTGTGTATTTACATGCATTGGAGTACTATTCTGCCAGAGAAGGATAGACAACTCATTTTAGGAAAATGGATGCACCTTAAGACCAAAATGTTAAATAAATCAGACCCACAAGTTAAAATACTACATAGTTTCTCTTATGTGAGATACTCAATGTATAAATACAATGCAAATTAAGAAAAGATAATAGGGGAAAAAAGATAGTAAAAGAGAAAAAAATTATTGTAATCCAGCATAGACAATGTATCTAAAAGTGTATAATGATTTTGTGTAACCATCTGATGTGTTTAATTTGTTCTTTACTCTTAGTCTGGCTGTTTGTATGTATGATAGTTAACTTTATAATGACAAAAGATAAATAAATGAATCTGATGCTGCTTAGAAACGGAGAGTTGAGAGGATGGGGGAAAAAGAATTGAGATGTGTTGCATACATGCGCCAATTCTCCACAATGAATGTGAGCATTATATAGCAGACATAAATCAAAGTAAAAACTTTAAAACTAAGGTAAGTAGTTGCCTTTTTTAGAAATGATTTAGCACTAAAGCACTGCATACAATTACTATGTTATGCAATTGCTACTTCCATCGGTGGCATTCCATCATTCTAAAATAAAACTCTACTCATTATGCAGTTTCTCCTCATTTGTTCCATCTCTGTCCCTGGCAACCACCTATCTACATTCTGTCTCTGTGAATTTACCTATTCGGGGCATCCCACACTGACTTCCACACTGGGCATACAAGTCTGCATTCACACCAATAGTGGAGAAGGGAGAACCCCACACCCCCACCAACACTTGTTACTGGTTAATTTCTTGATAATGACACTTTCTGGAGTGAGGTGGAATTTCAGCATTAATTTAATTTACAATTCTTGATTACCAATGATGCTGAATATTTTTTCATATTTAGCATTCATATTTGCTGTTTTTACTTTCTGTCTGAGAAGTGTCTATTCATTTCAGATGCCCATTTCTGGACTCAGTCTTTAAATCTGGGAGTCTGATTTTTTTTTTTAGTTCTTTGTATATTCTAGAAATACTGCTTTGCCTGAATACCAGAAAGCAAAACATTCTTCCCACTTTGTGAATTATCTCTTCACTCTGCTGGTAGTTTCTTTTGCTGTGCAAAAGTTGTTTAATAAGATGAGATACCATTACTGATTCTTTGTAATATTTCCCAAGAGACTGGACACACATATGTAAATATCACATTGTTTCTCTAGTGTGAGAAACTGAAAACATACATAAAGATCAAAATGTATCATAGATACTGTCAAACAGAAATAAAATGTTCCAATGGAAAATGGAGCTGGGGAGGGGAAGAAAAAAATGAGAAAAGAAGGAAAAAAATGGAAACAATGCTTTTGTAAATAAGGAGGGGAAGAGGGGTTGAAGGGAGGCTACAGGAATGGGGGGAAAAAGAATCAAGATGTATCATGTACAAGTATAAATTTCTTATGATGAATGTGATAATAATGTATATCTGAAATGATCAATAAAATTAATTCATTTTTTAAAAAAAGGTGAACTTTATAGTTTGTGCTGTGTTAAATGAATAAAGCCATATAAAAGCAACAAGAGAACTTCTATGTCTGATGATTTTGGTCATCTCGGAAGTAAGGAATGGATGGAATCTGGGAACAAAAGTAAGAGGTTGTGGAGAGAGGAGACCAATTACAGCACTGATTAGGAGGGCAAACAGGACAGCTGCACACAGCCAAGGGCACAGGAGAGGTTGATAATAATGAATTTATGAGGTTATTAACATGTCCATATGTTTGTTTTAATTTTTCCACCAGGGTTTGGTTGGCTATAGAAAAAGAGAAAGCAAACACACATGGGACTGAGAAAGGTTCCTAAGGCATACGCACCAGAACATCAGTATAATGAGCTCATTCCCTTCCTTTCAGGGAATACATATAAATTGTTGATATAAAGTAATATGATCTCACATCTAACAGTACTGAGACCCTTGCTCCAAACACAATGTATTCTGTATTATCCTAAAAGTCTAGAATATCTTTGTATTTCCTAACTGTCTTCAGATAAATAACAGAGAACACTGAGGACTTAAAATGACCAAATCTGATGCCACTTTACACAGTACACTAAATACACTAAAGGCTCCCTGTCCTTTCCCAGAGGAATGTGACTTGGTCTGTAGTTTTTGCTGAGGGGAGGCCTACCCACGACAGTCACCTTGCCAGAATTTGTGAGCACTTGATGCTATGAGCATCTCTAGCAAAAACTCAGCCAAAATGGGAATTAACAGGCAATTTGATACTTGCTCTTGGAAACAATGAATTAGGAAATATCAAGACAATACATTTGGTGTCTTAAAGAACATAATAAAAGAATACAGAACAGAATAAACTATATGAATTATAAATAAACTAATTTTAAGTAAGCAGAAATTATCTATTTTCTTTATAGGAGAGAATCTTTCTTGTCCGTGTCCTGTACTCAACTACTTTTAAGATTATGATACACAGTGTATTAACTATTTATCATCCTCTTACTATTTTGTTATGAAATTTTTCCTCAGAAAATAAAATATATATAAAGCAAGAGATAAACTCCAGAGGCAACAGAAATAAAAGTAAATAGAATTCTACTGAAGTTGAAAAAGTGAATATCTGGGTTGTATTAATGACAAAACACTCAACAGAAAGTGCACAGATAGACAAGTTGAGCTCTCAGGTGCGGTCTTGGTTGACTTATAATTCAGCTCTGATAGGCCTGGTTACAGTCCTGTACAATTCCTGCTCTTGAATATTTTTGCAATTCCATTTCCTGTATTACCATGTATTTAAAAACAAAAACTGAAAACTCTCCATTTTTGGAAATACCTTCACCTGAACCTCTGGCCTTTACTACAAAGGCCCCAATTAAAAAGTACAACAGAACTGGGATTAAATGGCTTGGAAAGTTTTCACCTCTAGTAGTTCTTACCAGTAAGATTTCAATTTTTTTCCCTAAAATTTTAAAAGAAAAAAATTATTGGCTTAAAATAATGATTATAAACTAAGAAGGCAAAATAGAGTTAAAATGATCATTACATTAATTCTGGTCAATTACACTCATATTATCTTTCTTCTCATTCCAGATCAACAAAAAAAGAAACACTTCGAGTCTTCCACTGCTAATGTTTAAGAGCATCACTGTCAAAATCTCTCATTGATGCTTATTATAATTTACTTATAATTATTTCTTCTATACCCATAAAGCAGTCCAACATACCATAATTTAACACCCACATTAGTACTGCCACATCAAATTAAGCAACTCGTCACTCATTTTGAAAACTCCATGACCTGTTTCCTAGATTTAGGAGATGTACATTATGTAGACACAAATAATGAACTATGATAATGTCTAATTATATTCCAGGTTCATGTATTTTATTTTAGTTTAGTTGTTGTGGTACCAAGGATTGAACTCATGACGTCGCAATTGCCAGGCAGGCACTTACGCCCCTGAGCTACATCCCTAGCCCCAAGGTTCAAATGGGCTACTGTAATTAATAAATATTTTCATCTTTAGTTCATTTTCCATAAATAGATTTTAAGAAAGTAATAAAAATGAAATAGAAATATATTTAAGGTGTAAGCATTCATAATTCCGCCTCCCTACGTCATTATTACCACTCATGTCTCTTTCTTGATTATTTTTGATAATTTCATCATGAATGTAATAACCACAATATACATTCAATTTTCTATTTTCACCATTTCATGTATAAGTATGCTGTTCCTCTTAGAATTAGGGCAAGTCAGTTCATCTTTCTGAGCCTCAGTTTATTCTTCTATACAATGAGGATAATGCTGTACAAGTTTACGGTAGACATTTAAAAAAAGCAGGCACTCTGACAGACCCTTGTGTAACATTCTTCCTAACAGCATTACTCAAAACAGGAAAGCAGCAGAAAGAAGGCAAATGTGTCCACAATATGTGGCAGCACAGTATTAGCCTTATTCAAAAGGAATATTTTATTTTATTTTATTTTATTTATTTTATTTTATTGATACAAGCTTTCACTATGCAGTTCAGGCTGGTCTTGGACTCACTTTGTAGCCCAGACTGGTCCTGAACTTGGAAATGATCTTCCTGACTCAGCCTCCCAAGTGCTGAGATAATAGGCATGCGCCACCATACCTGGCAACAAGTATGTTTTGATACATGCTATAACATGCAAGAACCTTGAACATATCATGGTGTGAAATAAACCATGTCTAGTAGGACAAATATGATGTAATTACACTTCTATGAGATAAATAAGCAAATTCATACAGACAGAAAAGACAGAAATTCATAGAGACAGAAAAATTCATGGAGACAGAAGTCTCAAGTGCTGAAAAGAGGAAAAGAAATCTGACATTATTTAAAGGGTACAGAATTGCAGCTTGGAACGAGAAGTTCAAGACATACAGTAGCTGATTGTATAACACTCAGTGTAATTAATGCCACTGAATCACACAACTAAAATAGGTTAATGGCAAATTTTATGTTACGTATAGGTATAAAAATACTTTTCGAGTAGGAAACTTCTGTTTTAGGTCATATCTTGAGAGATGACTAAGCAGAGGGAAAGGGAGAATGGCAAATAAGCAGAGACCTGGAAAATGAGCTCATGTGAGTTCAGCTTACATTCACCACCAGGATAGCTGAGGAAAAAACTATGCTAAGTCATAAAAGCCAAATCACAAGGAACTCTCCGAGCCAGTCTCTATGCCGGCAGTACCTCATAGGAAAACAGTAAAGTACTGGTAAAGGAATAACATAGACTTGAATTTTATATTTCTGGAAAACAAAAGTGAGAATATCAGTTAAACTCCAAATTAAATTAAGCACAAATGAACCAGTTTAGGCATAAAAATAAGGAGAAAGAGATTAGAGAATAATGAGATAAAATAAAGAAGATGATGGTAGGTGATTAAAGTAGGAGGAGTTAAAAGAAACAGGTTTGGTTCAAATGTTCTAACACCTCTAACTAGCCGCTATGAGGACAGAGAGAGATGAATGGATGTAGTTCAAGCCTCAATAAATAGGGTTTGTAGTATCTACTTCCTTCAGAAATGATACTTTCAAGTGACACTTGAATATTTCTGGAAGGAGGCATAAGAGTCTGAAGAGGAGAAAGGAAAAACGTGAAGAGTAGTGGGGAGAAATTATATTTTTGTAGTATACTCGAGTCATACAAATTTGATATTTTTAACTTTTTAGTTGTGTAAAAACCAACATTAAAACTTTCTTAATCACAAGAAATCTGCTAATACCTACATATTATTGAGGACCATGATTTACTCAGAGATGTTTTCACAGAAAGGTAAGACTCATTTATAATTTTTGGTGGCCTTCTTTGGTTTATTAGGTAACTATTAGTCCTAAGGATATTTTCTAAGTATGATGCTTTCCAAGTAAGCATAAGGTAAGGTTTTCCTTAAAGCTTTCCAATTTATTTTTCCTTTTCTCCCCATCCCCACCCCATCTAAGGATTAAATCTAGGGCTTTGCAGCTGGCTAGGCAACTGCTCAGCCATCATTTTCCAGATTTTTCTCAAAGAAAATGTACACATACTTATATAGATTTAAAATTAAACTTCATCTTGATACCTTGATGTTATCAACTAAATTGCAACACCCAAAAGATATGCTGAAGTCCTATCCCTTGGTACTCAGAGTGTGGCCTGATTGGGAACTAGAGCGGGTGAGATCACACTAGAGTAAGGTGAGCCCCTAACCCAGCATGAACAAACAGTGCCCTTAGAGGAGGAGGGATACCTGAGCAGACACCCAGAGGAGAGGCAGCCACCTGAAGACTAGGCAGAGGCTGGAGCTATGCCTATGAGGCAAGGAATGCTTAGGCCATCAGAAAGCTAGAAAGTTAAGAGGATTCTGTCTCTAGAAAGTTCAGAGGACCTTACCAACACCTTCATGTTGGCAAGGTATTAAAGTGATCCTAATACTGGGAAAGAACAGTTTCTAAAATTTTTAAAACTCTTGCGTGTTAGTATTTGTTATGGCAGTCCCAGGAAACTGATACACTCAGCTGGTATGGAAGTATTTATCCCATTCTTGCTTTCTTTAATACCTTACTTTTACTTCATTTTCATCATAAGGAATTTATCTCTGTATATAATGCATCCTTACTTTTTTCTCTAATTCTCTTCCCTCCTAAACTCCTCTTCCCATCCTTATTTACAAAAGCTTTGTTTCCATTATTTTCCTGCTATGCTTTATTCTTTTTTTGAAACATGTACCCTATTGCCCCTCCCATTTGAAAGTTTTCTTCCTGTTTCCCAGTGTCTATTATACACCTTGGTTTTTGTTTACTCTTTCAGTTTCTCACACCAGGGGGAAAATGTGATATTTAAACATGTGTGTCGGGGCTGGGGATTTAGCTCAGTGGCATAAGCACCTGCCTTGCAAGCAGGAGGTCGTGAGTTCAATCCCCGGTACTGATTAAAAAAAAAACAGTGTGTCCATTGATTTCACTTAAGAGTATGGCCTCAATATGCATCTATTTACCTAGAAATAGCTCAAGCTTATCCTTCTTTATGGTAGAGTAATACTCCATTAGAAAAAAAAAACCCACACTATCTTTAAGCATTCATCTGTTGATAGGCATTTGGGCTGTTTTTAAGACTCAGTTATTACAAACTGAGCCACTACAAACATGGTTGTGCATACATTACTGTGGTTTGATGTTTTTAACTCAGGAAGATACTAAAAGGAGAACAAATAGCTGAGTTGAACGGAAACTTTAATTTTAGTTTCTTGAGGAATCTCCACACTGATTTCCACAGTGGGTGCACCAATCTACACTCCTACCAACAGTGGAGAAGGAATTCCTTTTTCCCCACAGCCCTGCCAACATCTGTTGTTGCTTGATTTCTTGGTACCTGTCATTCTTTCTAGAGTGAGATGGAATTTCAGCATTAATTTGCAACTTTTAAATACCGGTGATGTTGAATATTTCTTCTTATATATATTTGTTGTTTTTACTTCTTGTCTAAAAATGTCTATTCATTTCAGATACCAATTCTTGGATTGGGCTTTAGATATAGAAGCCTAATTTTTTTTGAGTTCTTTATATATTCTAGATTTAGTCTTTGCCTGAGGACTAGAAGGCAAAAAGTTCTGTCTTTACTCTGGTGGCAATTTCTTTTGTTCTACAAAAACTTTTTAATTAGATGAGATCCCAAACGTTGATTCCTTCTGACAGTTCCTGTACAGTCAAGGTTTTGTTCAAGTCTTTGCATACACCAATATTTCAAGAGTTTCACCTATTCTATCTTCCACTAGATTTTTTGTTTTAATATTTAGATCTTTGATTCATTTAGATAATAGTTTAGTGCAAGGTTAAAGAAACATCTAATTTTAATCTTCTGCATGTGGAAAGCTAGTTTTTTCAGTACCATTTATTAAAGAGGTTATCTTTCAATGAATGTATCTGGCCCCATTGTCAAAGATATGGTGGCTGAGTGTGTCTAGAGTTGTTTCTGCATCTTCCAATCTGTTCTGCTAATCCCCAGGTCTGTTTTTGGCCAGTCCTATGCTGTTTTTTTCACAATAGCTTTGTAGAATAATCTCAAAGTCAGGGATTGTGATGCCCCCCCATCTTGCCTTTGCTACTCTATGTCTTTTCTGGTTCCAAATGAATTTTAGGACTGTTTTTCTCTAATTCTGTGAGATCAGTTGTTGGAATTTTGATTGGAACTGTACTAAATCTGTATAATGGTTTTTGAAGTATGGCCATTTTCACTACATTGGCTCTTCCTAACCAAGAGTAAGGGATATCTTTCCATTTTGTTTTGTTTTTGCTTGGGAAAAAAATGGTTTTTTCTACCTCTTTGGTACCAGGAATCAAAACTCATGACCACACACTTGCCAAGCAGGCACAGAGCCACTGAGCTATATTCTCAGCTGTTATCTATATTTAGTCTTTCATATTTAAGAACTCAGTATTCAAAATGAAATAATATTGCTTATAGTAAATAACTCTGTATATAAAAGGTAAACTTTTAATTACAGGGTGACTATAAAGATTTTATCACGAGTGGCTAATAAACTTTATCAAAAACTTTTCTGCATCTACTGAAATGATCATATGGTTTTTGTCCTTGGCTCTGTAAATATGGTATATTACATTTCTTGATTTGTATAAGTTGAACCATCCCTGCATCCCTGGGATGAATCCTACTTGGTCATGCTGTATAATCTTGATTTTCTGAATTCCATTTATCAGTCTCTTATTGAGGATTTCTGAATCTATGTTCAGTAGGCAGACTAGACTGCAGTTCTTTCTTAGTTGGGTCCTTCTCTGGTTTTGGTATCAGGGTGACGCTTGCTTCCAGGAATCAATTTGGGAGTATTACTTCCCTTTCAATTTCATTAAAGAGTTTGAGAAGTAGTGGTATTAGGTCTTACCTAAATTTCTTGTAGAAGCCAGTGGTGAACTTGCCGGGGTCTGGGCTTTTATTTGTATGTAGGTTTTTAATTATATCTTCAATTTCACTGACTGACATTAGTTTACTTAAGGTTTTTATATCATCTTGATTCAGCTTTGGCAATTCATATGTATCTAGGAATCTGTCTAATTCTGCATTTTTCATCTTATTAGAATATAAGTTCTTAAAGTAGACATATATGATTTTCTGGGTTTCTGCAGGATCCACTGTGATTTCATCCTTTTTACTACTAACTGTATTAACCTGAGTATTTCCTTATTTTGGATAAGGCTGGCTAAGAGTTTGTCAATTTTATTTAATCTTTCCAAGAACTTGATTCACTGATTCTTTGTATTGTTTTCATAGTCTCAACTGCATTAATTTCTGCTCTGATCTTTATAATTTTCTCCCTCATATAAGCTTTGGGTTTGATGAGCTCTTCTCTTTCCAGATGCTTGAGGTTCAACATTAGATTGTTTACTTGAGCTTATTTTGTTTTTCTGATGGGAATTTACTGTGATAAATTTCCCTCACAGAACTATTTCTAACGCACTGCATAAGTTCTATGCACTGGTATTATTGTTTATTTTCTTCTTTAATTTCACCTGTGACCCATTGGTTGTTCAGAAGGGTATTATTTAATTTCCATGTTTATGGAGTTTTGTGATTTCTTTTGCTATTTCATTACTAATTTCACTATGTAATGGTCTGATAATATCCATAGGATAATTTTAACTCCTTTGCATTTATATAAGCATGTTCTATGAGCTAGTATGTGGTCTATTCTGTGTGAAGCTAAGAAGAATGTATATTCTGATACTGTGAGGTGTAACACTGTAGATATCTACAAAGTCCATTTGTTCAAAAGTTTGTTTCAGTTCTAATATTTGTTGATTTTTGTTTGGTTCATTGATCTGTGACAATGAGGCATTAAGGTCCCCCATTACAACTGTAGTAGTGCTTATTTGATTTTTCATGTCAACTAATACTCGTTTTAAATAGTTGGACTCACTGGTCTCTGGTGCTTATATATATATATATATATATATATATATATATATATATACTTCCACTGTTACCATTTCTGAGAGTTTGGGTGTGTGGCATTTAAATTGTTACCTCTTCCTCTTCAATTATTCCTTAACAAGGATATAGTGATCTTTGTCTGTCCTGATCAATCCTGGCTTGAAATTCACTTTGTCTGCACACAGAATAGGTAGCCCAGCTATTTTTTGGGTTCCTCTCATATGGAGTACTGTTTTCCATTCTTTGACTTTCAGTCTATAAATTTATTTTTGAGTTAAAGATGTTTCTTCCTTGTAGCATGTCAATGTTTCTTGAGTTGTTCCTTGCAGCATCCTGTTTCTTGAGCTGTTCTGCCAATCTTTTTTCTTTTGATTAGTGAACTGAGACCATTTACACTGATGGTTACAATGTTATGCATTGCCTTATTACTGATCATATATTTTCCTGTTGTTAGCTCCTTTTCTTCTCCCTCTCTTTATTTGCCTGCCTTGCTTGCTTGATTCATCCTATTGGGGCTCATAGAATTGTAGTCTTCATTATCTTTTTCTAGACTGTCCTTCAGAACATTTTCAAGCGCTGGTTTGGTGGTCATGAATTTTCTTCAGTTGTTCTTTGTCAACTTATGGAAGTATTTTATTTCCCCTTCAATTTTGAAAGATAAGTTTATCGAGGTACATCCATCTGGGTTGGAGGCAATTTTCTTGTAGGGCCTGAAATACTACATGTCAAGTTCTCCTTGACCTGCAGGTTTGTGTTGAGAAGTCTGCTGTGATTCTGATGGGCTTTCCTTTGTAATTGCTTCTTTTCTCTAACTGCTTTTAATACTCCGTTCTTGTGCTGAATTTTTGGAATCTTGACTATTATGTGCCTTGGTGTGGACTTTCTTTTTTTGAATCATGGATAATTAGAGTTCTATATGCTTCACTAATCTGTAATCAAATTCTATTTCCATACTTGGCAAGTTTTCTGCCATTACTTCTGTGAACAGATTTTTATATCCTTTGCACTATCTCCCTGGTTTTTCATTGACTCCGATCAATCTTGTGATGTTCTTTGTATCATCTAGCAGCTATTGGACAGAAATTTTTGTGGTCCCTTCCTATTTGTAAGAGATCTGTCTTTTCATGATCCGTTACTGCAAACCTGTGTTTTAGAGCTGATATTCTGTCTCTACATTGGTTCATTCCGCTGCATATACTTTTGGTACAATTTTTAATCTCTCAGATATCTGTTCAAATCTGTTTCATGGATTCTGTTTCTCTCTTATGTTTGGCATATCATTTTCCTAAGCTTGTTGTCTTGGTTACTCTTCTCTTATTGTTGGGACAAAATACCCAGCACCCAAAATTAAGTAAGGAAAGATTTATTTAGTTCACAGTTTGTAAAGGTTTCAGTCTGTTATCAGCTACTCCAAGGCAGGGTAGCATGATATCGGGGCAATAGTTCAAAGTGCCAGAAGACAGCAAAAGCAGTAAGAGAAAAAAAAGGGAAGCAAGCCTCTTTTCCTCCCTTATATTGAAAGCAGACTACACACCACTCAGTGCCCTGGTATGCAACACTCACAACATCTCTGAGCCCTCCTCTTGCACAGGATGAGGATGTTTACGAAGTGGGGACCCTGGCTGCCCTGCTCGGTCATTTAAACTTCTAAGCTTCTCAAGTTGACACAATGTATCAACCATAACACTCCTTTTTAAAAATCTGTATATACTCTAGATTCACTAACCATGTCCTTCAATATGATTATTAGCTCTTTAGAGAAACTGTTCCTAATTTGACTTTTTCTAGAGTCTCATTCACCTACTTTGTTACTTTTACTGTTATCATTTCAGAGAGTTCCAGTGGGTGGCTTCTGAACTGCTCCACGTAACTATCCCCTGGGTTTGCCTTGGGTGAGCTTAAAGTATAGAACTGAATCTTAGTTCTGTCTTCTCCTTTTTCTTTTCCCTTTTCTTCCTCTTTAGTTTAGTTTTTGCATTGATACTTGTAAACTGCTTATGGCTGGTAACTGTGGTAGACTGACAACTAACTGGTGATCAGCTTGTAACACCCAGCTGAACTGAATCAGGGTGGTGCTGAGAGGGGAAGGCCCAACCTGAGAATTGCTGCCAACCGCAAAAAGAGAACTGCGGGGGAGAGTGTGCTGTTGATTCTCCTGGAGAAGTCTGTCACACTGGCTTTCCTGATATGAACCTGACTGTTTTCATCATTGGAGAAACTTGGAACCTCACCGTTGCTGTGGTACTTTTCAGGAGACCTCTGGACCTTACTTAAGCATCATTTCCTGGCTCCCGTGCAGATTTGTCAGTCTGTTGGCACAGAGCTTTCATCCCATTAGCACAGACTTTCTAGCTTCCACCACTGGCCTTCCTGGAGCAGATCCTTGATACAGACTTGCATGAGACATTGTCATGGATTCTGACCCTCCAGTTGGACTTATGGGAATAACTGCTATGGGCTCTAGGTCTTCAACTGGACTTGAGCAGGACATTGCTGTGGGACCCAGGCCCTCAGCCAAATTCTTTGGGTCTCTAGCGTGTAGACATATTTCCCACACTCTTTTGCATGGACTCTTTGAGTGAACATTATAAAATAATCCTATAAATTATGTGTCCTGTATTAAATCTTTTCTGTTGCAAACTCTGAGTACAACAGTAACGGTACTGCCAGTATCAAGAACTCCTTAGGAAATAACCACTTTTCAGAGGTGTCTTATAGGTGTAGCTGTCTTTTGAGTCTGTTACAAGATCCTACCTCTTCAATTTATTGCTTGAGAAGTTGTTGCCTATTTGGTCTAGCTACTGGTTCTTTGGTATTGGCTTAAAAGTTGTTTAGGACCTTCAGGCAATACCCTTTATGGGATACAAGGAAGAACAACTTATTAGAAAAACTATGTCATCTTGACTAAAGTAGTACAGTCAGTAATAATGATAGCATCCAGCATAATCTAGAAAATGAGGCTATAACCTTCTAGTAACTACTAATTTGGCACCTTTAACCATATGAACAAGACTTACAGTTACATACCAAAATGTAACAAGAGAGCAAAACAACAAGAAAACTGGATATAATGCTCATACTCATATAAAAACAATAATAAACAATTTAAAAGAAAAGAAAGCAAAGAAAAAAGTTTACTTCAGGGCATATCTCTGCTGTCACTGGTAGATAAAAGGGACAGATCTGTGTTGGTTGATCCCAGCAAGCCTGCAGTACAATTATGGTGGAGTGGTTGATAATCCCAGCAAGCCTACATTTATAAGTCCACTGAAGGTCACGCTGATCCTGGTTTTTAGTTGTAAGGCTGGAATTCAAGTTTAGCACCCAACACTCCAAGTGCCTCTTGCCAACCTGAACTCAGCTCCCTGATCCTCTGGTGTCCCCCAAAGCTTCACCTCACCCCGACACTGGGAGCTCCAAGATGGGCCACCTCACTGCTGCTCTGTGTCCTGGGTTCAGCTGGCCACTTTCCAAAACGGCAACCAGCCTGTCAGCCTGTCCTGGGGAATCTGAACCAGCCACTGCAGCCTGCAGTGTCCTCTGCCCATTACACTGGAATCTGTGACGGACTCCGGAGTCACTCGTAGACGCTGTGTCTCAGTAGGTTTGCGCTGCCTCTTTCACGCTGCAAGCATGATTTGGGGAGAAAGTGCCATTTGTCACTTTCCCTTTTTGTGTTGAGGTCCCTCTCTGCTCTCCTCGTGGGCTTCAATTCTTGTCCAGAATCTTTGCTGGATCATGGGAATCTACTTCTCTCCTCTTTCAGCTATATTCCAGCATCTATACTTCAAATCTCAGAGAAGCTGATTTGCTGCTGCTCTTTGGTATCTTCCCAGAAGTCTCCTCAGTTTTATTTCAGACAGTAGACTGACTATAAAAAGTATCTCTTATGTTAGACTGCATCACCCTAACCTTCGAGTTTTTCCTATTCATTTACATAAAAATATAAATGACATCTAAATTAAAAATGAAAACTTCACAATGACAGAGGTGTGAATGTTGAACTCTGAAATATTACCCAGAACATTAAAAGGCACATTTTAATAATCAGCAATATCAAAGAATAATCAGGTAAGTGATTTGTGAAAAAAATGACCTATCTTTGTCATTTTGTTCTTTCTTTTTTTCTGGGGGTGGGGATCAGGAATTGAACTCAGGACCTCAGACTTGCCAGGCAGGCACTGTGCCACTGGCCCTATCCCTGGCCCTATAATACCTTTAAAATGTAATACCTTTAAAATACCTTTGAAATGCCTTTAGACAATTTCACAGAGAACATAAAGAAACTTTTTGTAAAAAAAAAAAAGTTATAGAAACTCCCCTATGATAACTAGTAGTTAATACAATCATATACATACTTTTTTAAAAAAACTAGTACATGTTTGCAGTGCCTGCCGTTTAGTCATCTTGGGAACTGAGTACAGGTACATAATGCAGCTTGTTTCTTTTATTCATCCCCTTCCCTTACTCACTCAACTCTCTCCCTCCTCTAATTTCCTCATTTTCATTCTTGTGGATAATATAATCTTACCTTATACTTATGATATGTTTATCCTCATTTAGGTTATCAGGTATCTGTACATGGCATATCTTTATTTATCACCCCCTCTCCTCTCACCTACATTCTGCTGGACCTCTTCTCAACTGCAAGAGGGCTATCCACTTTGTCTCCTTCTATCCATCTTTTAGGGCTGTTTGCCCTTTGCCTTACTCAAGTGAGAGATACTATGCAGTACATAAGCTTGTGCATTTGATTTATTTCACTCAATATTGTATTTCCCACACGTATCCTTTTTCCTACAAAAGTCTTTGAATAAAAAAAGTAAAGGTAAATTAGAAGAAAAAAATACACGAACACCATTGTTAAATTTGTGATACAATAATCAAAAATAAAAAGATCAAGACAAAAAATTTAAATGCATGCTGAGTGAAGCTATGTAGAACAGAGACAGTTGTTGTGCTGTCTACATTCTCAGGCTCCCACAGGTCCAGTCTATGCTGATAGTTTCACATAAGCATCTGTAACTCTGCTAATCACTGTGCTCCAACCACACAGCATCCAGCGCCAGAGTTAGTAAAAAGTAGCTCACAATGAGTAAATGATATAAGTTGGCTGAAAATCATGCCAACTTCCTCACTCTTGTACAGAACTACAGTACAAGAAACTTTTTATACTAGTTAGTCGTCTCCAATGGGACTATGCCAGCTGTCTAGTAAATTGTTCATTTACACACTTTGTATTATTTTCCTTTCATTCCCAGTTTCAATTTCCCACTCTCTGATGTGTGCCTCTTGAGACAGTTCCTGGGGAAACTCCAATCCTTGCCTCAATGCTTTGGAGCAAACTCAGCCTAAAACATGCAGTGCCGACTGTTTACAGTCAGTCATCTTGGGCAATGGGTACGGGTACATAATGCAGCTTGTTTCTTTTCTTCTAGATTAAAAGGAGAAGAATCTACATGAATATTCACTGGGTTGGCACTCAAAATGGTGCAATCCTGAGAAATCTTAAGATTTCTTCTTAATCTTTATTTATAAATGACACTGCCTACACTATGTTTCAAGTTAGGGAAACAGAACTGGTCCTAAAGCCTATGACTTCTGATGTCTGTATCTCATTCATCTGCACATGTACAACTATATTCCTCTTCCAAATTCAAACTGAAATATTTCAAGACACTTTCACCAGCACAAAGCTAAAATTATAGTCTGATGAACGCAGGTTACAAACGGCCAAGGACATTACACATTCATTTATGTCTTTTTTTAGGCCACCTAAGAAAATAATTCCCTTAAATATAAATTAATATAAAAATAATGCACTGCTACAGAAGAAAAACAGTAGTGTAGCAGATAGAGCCAAAGTGCCCACCACTCACTCACTGTCTCATATCCATGTCTTTTCTCAAGTATCTTTTTATTTCCATAATGTTTTCATTGCATTTATAAAAAGTAAAGCTATCATTTTTACATTAATAGCTATTATGCTACACTTATTGTTACAACTTGCTTTAAGCAAAAGAAGTTATAATTTCTTCCCCACACAAACATAAATGCAGCCATCTTCCTTAAAATCATAAAACAAATCAAATTCTTAAATCGAGGTATCACTGTACTTAAAAAAATCAACTAACACTTAAAACATATTCCTCTTGCTAACACTGGTTTCTTGCCTCATTGTCATGCTTTATTATGTTTTATTATGATATTAGGCAATTTTGGATAAAAATTATTAACTTAGAGATCTCTACTTCAAAAAATCTCTTGCTCAAGGCAGCAAAAAAAAACTTCTTTCTAAAGGCAACAATAACAATAAACAGGTCTAAATACAGACACTGTCCTAGCAACACCAATGATCTACTAGATAATGAGGCACCAACAAAGAGGGGGAGTTATAGGTGGAAGGATTTAAACCACTTCCATCATCACTGGACCCTAGGATGACAGCTGTTGTGAAGCAGTAACCCTCAGATCCAACTTCACTGTGAAGGCTGCTGAGTGTGCCAGCAGAGGTTCTCGTCAGCATGAGTCATCACCTGAATTCCTAGCAGCCCTTAGGCAATGATGGTGGTCTAAGAACCACTCATTCAGTCCTAACCAAGACTAAAGACTGAGGACGTCAGTGAAAGATGAAAATGTAGAATGGTACAGGAAACAGAGCTGATGTCAGAGACTGTGTTATGAATTGCTCATCCCATTCTCTTCTTCTCATCTTCACTTCTCAAAAGGGCTAGGTCCTACTGTTGCTCTAGGCCAATTTTACCTGGGTCCTGCCAAACCTCAGGAAATAACTAAGATGCTGCAGCTCTCTCTTTACTGTAGAGGTGGCACTTCATGGGAGTAGAGAACGGACTGTTTAATGAATGGTACTGGCACAGACTTCCCATATGTGGACAAAAATATCAAGTTGGATGGTACCTCAACCCTACAACCACCATAAAAAAAAGACTAAAAAGTAGATTAATGACTAAAAGATGAACAATAAAGTTTTTAAGAGACAAAAAAGATAATCTTGGTGGTCGTATGGTAGGGGAAATTTTTTTAAGACAAAACACCAAATTAAGATACCATCAAAGATACCATCTTTGTACATCAAAGATACCATAAAAAGAACAAAAAAGAGAAGCTATAGAGTAGGAGAATAACTACAATTCATTTACAACAAAGATCCAGTATCAAGAATATATATTACTTACAACTGTCACAAATTAATGAAAATAAGACATTAATCCAATAAAAAAACAAGAAGGAAAAATCAAGAGAATAAGTACTCCACCACTGGGAAATATATCTAAGGGGAGTAAATATTCTTGAAAGAATTCAACCTTAAATAGTTAGGGAGCTGCAGATTAGAATCCCAAACAGCACTACATGGCTATTAATTCCAAGAGTGAAAAATATGATGATACCAAGTGTTGACAATAGGATAAACTTAATATACCAGCAAAACAGTGTTAGATGGACAAACTGCCATATACATATTCTACTGACTCCTAGATATATACCCTAAGACTATTCTTCTGTGTGCCAGAATGTCAAAGAACATTTAATAAAATAATTTACAACAAGGGAAATAAATGGATTAAAGATAAATGGAACATGAATAAACTGTACAAAATAACGCTGAGTGAAACACATGCACACAAAATACATACAATATCGTCTATAAAAGTTTAAAACCAGGCAAACAATTCTTATTGTTTTAGATCCCACATACACTGGCAGTATTAAAAAGCAAGGATATTATCATTGTAAAAGTCAGAATATTGGTTAATTGAAAAGGATGATCATACAAGAATAAGTGATGGGAAACTTGGGTTGCTAATTATGTTCTATTTATATGTGAGCAGATTTTACTAGTGTCTGTTCTACAAGTATATGTTAAACTATACATATGATATTAATGATGTCATACTTTAAAATTTTAAGGCAAGATGTTAAAACACAAAACAAATGTATTTGGTCCTGTAACCCAACTGATCTTATTGAAAGTTTGACATATCTTAAACGTAACATCAAATTCCTTTGTCCATCCTAAAATTTGTGCAATTTCCTCAAACAAATTCCTCTCTATTCTCCATTCTATTTGTCTAGTAAATCCTAATGATGTCATGAGAAATAAACAACTTAAGAGTTGTGCCATACCATAAAGAAAATAAGCAGAACACAGGTATCCCTGTCCCAGTTGCAAGGGTTTCTGACTTTTACTTATTGAGTGTTCCTAAATTGAGAGGTTGATTCTGCAATTGATTTATTCTATGTTTGGTTGTTTACTTATTTGTAGTATGGAGGATTGCAACCATGGCACTGTGTATACTAGGCAAACATTTTACCACTAAGCTACATCCTCAGTCTTTTTTAGTTTTTGATTTAGAGTCAGGGTTTCACTAAAATCCCCAGGCTGGACTTGAACTCTCCATCCTCCTGTTTTAGCCTCCATGAGCTGTTAATTATAGGTGTGTGTCACCAGCATAGTTTACCAAGCTTATTAAAAATAAATGAAAAGAAGAAACACGAGACATAGTTCCAAAAAATAAAAAATGAAAAACAAATGCATGGATTAAAAACTTAATATATAAAAATAAGAAAGGAAAATCTTTGCTACAACAAAGACACATAAAAAGTAAGATTGGTTAAGGATGGTGTTAAGAAGAAAATGTATCGTTACAGCACTACTTTTTTTAATGTGAAAGATAATTCAATCATATTTAAATCAAAAACTTCAAATCTGATTTTAAAATACTTGTTACAATGTCACTAATGATTATTCACTAATAATGTGGTAGAATATTTGAACAATAAGAACAGTGATATATATTTTCATTCCATAAAAGGTAAAAATTATCTTTCTCCCTTAAGAGTAGACTCATTCAGTCAACTCCTATTCAGGACCAATGTTTTGTACAAATCACTAATTCAAATCCATCAAACTCCTATATGCAGTCATTTATCTAAATCAAATGTTTTCTATCATGAAACTATACCTTATAAAGCATTAAAACTCAAAGATCTACATCATAACTATATAAACACTGAATATTACTAGCTATGGCTTGGTAGGAGCACCTATCACTATGGCCTTTGGTTGCCCAAAAAATAAATTTCTTACGTAACATTTGAATAGAAATAACTCTTGCAGTCTAAAATTCTGTAACATTATCAGATATTTTATATGCTGTATTTAAATTTTTTAAACAAGAAAATTAATTTATCTAAAAAGGCTGTAAATTTTTACTTACATATTCAGGTTTTAGTTTTTTATCTCCTCCTCTCACGGCCACTTTTTCTAGTTTATCTATTATGGGCCCAATCATTTCCTCATCTTTAAGCTGAAGCTCTTCATGAATTATTTCTATATCTCGAATGGGATCTACACTTCCTTCAACATGGGTGATATCATCATCTTCAAAAGCACCTAAAATAAATTAAAAGGAAGCAATTTATCAAACAAATAATACAGGTCATTATGATTAGAGTGAATAAAGATTTCCAGAAGGTGAACAAATAGGTACCATGAATAAATTATTCTGCAAATTCTATGCAAGTAGGATACAGTGGTTTTCTTTTTCCTCATTTAGTAAAACTTAGGACATTAGCGATGAAACAACAGCTCAAGAGCTTCCACATTTCAAAAACTAACTATAAAAACAAAAAACCATGTTCCAGAACTACTAGCATTTCCAAATTCAGCACATTAAAAGACGCTGAATTCCAGGCATGAGAGCCTGAAGTTCTAAACTGCACTATTAGGGTTTCCAAGGGAAACCAGATTTGGGGAGGCGGGGGTTGAAATCATCTGGCAGACCTCTTCCCCGCTTCAATCTACTTTATCACTGTGGCTCTGACGGTGATTAGATAATGAACCACTCAGACACACAATTTACACAGCAGCTAATTTCATCGGCCTGATTTGAGGGTATGGTTTTTAGGGGGCTATCAAAGAAGCAGATGAAGGTGCATTTGTCATATATGAGTGACAACCATTCACACTATCTGAACAAAATGGTGCTGGCCCTTATTAGAAACACATGCTATTATCACATATTTAAAGTGCAGTTGAAGCCATAATTTCAAATTGCCAACTGGAAACATAAGGGTAAAACAACCAGATATTACTGAAGCATGTGTACTGACTTTATGCCCTTTTGAAGACATAATGTGGCAACATAATTCAACCGGGATTTACTCAAATTACCAAAGAACAGTATTACTAAAAATGAACAAATAATACGAAATATTATAAGCAGAAATAATGATATAGCCAGAAAACAACACACTTATGAACAAATTAATTTCATTAAAATTAATAATTAAACTTTCCATATATTTTCTAACATAAAGTATCAACTATTTTAGATAGAGGTGTCATAGAAATCATGAGAGTTTGCTAAGACAGTGAATACAACTCATTTTTGATAGCAAAGACAAAACATTCTTGTTACATGTTACAAAAAATATTAAAACATAATTTCCCATAATTAAAAATACCTGCATCTTAATGTCAATTATTCAGCAGTAATAAAACTTAAGATTGCAATTAAGATATAAGTAATAGTTAAGTATTTTTGGTATGTAACTGATGTCAAATTTATATGAACAAATTAACTAGAAATAAAGAGGTATACTACATTTCACTAATAAACACAATAGACAGATAAGCCTGCTCTCCTAGGAAGCACATTTTTACTTCTTGTTAGGATTTGAGGCATCTTATACAAATGTCATAATAGTATGCAAAATTAAAAATAAAAGCTTCCTAGAAGTCAGAGCAACATAAATAATGAAGTTATAAGAAAAAACTAAGCTTTCTATGATACTTAGTATGAAAAATATCCTACAAAGTTGTAGAGGCCAATGATGCAGTATCAACATCTGCACAATTAGCACGTTTAGCAAGTTTTAAATGGCAATTTCTTAATTATAATACTAAATTATAATCAAGAGGATAAGACAGAAATTTAGTAATGCCAATTCTTTTGGAAGCATAGGAATTGTGTTTATTTAAAATTCTTTATCAGTTTTGTCTCAAAAACTTTTTATAATGAATACGTGTTGTTTTTACAACTGTTTTACAACTGGAGATTGAATTGAGAAACTGCTGAGCTACATTCTCATCACTTTACTTGCCCACCCTGGCCTCAGACTTGCGATCTTTCTGCTTCAGCCTCCAGAGGAGCTGGCATTACAGGTGTACACCTCCACACCCCGCACAAGCCATGTTTTCTTCAACACAACAGGTTTAGTGTTCAGAAAACCAGCATAAGTTTTTGTTAAAATTTTAGTTTTGCAGTAATTAGCCACAAGGAAAAAACCATTATTACCACAAACATTATTTTGTGCCCAATCATTTACATAAATATGAACATTAACTATTGTAAAGCTTTCTTTTTCAAATTTTATAAAGTAAAATTAACCATAAAGTAGGTTTGTGGATTCCATGACAAATATTTTTTTAAGTTTTCAATTCCTTTGTACATAATGATTACATTCATAATGAGGAGGTGATACAGGTCCACAAAACACCTTATTCTTTTCTGTTCCTTGGCCCTCCCAGCTCCTTCCCACTTGCAAAAGATCGATTTCCATTTTTTAAATTTTAATTTATCCTTTTTGGATGCCCTCTCCCTTCCCGTTCTTCATCTCCTATTCTTCTCACTTGAAAAAGATCTCTCTGCTTCCTATTATCTATCTTTTATTTTGATCTTCATTTATATCACAAAGATTTCTTACCAGCAATCCTACCATGTTTCCTTTCACAATAAAGCATATCTGCTTTTCAAAACTTAGTTTCTCTCATATTTCCTAAGCTTTCTCCTTTTCTCCTGATACTGAGCAGATAACTTACCCTTTTTCACTTCACCGGGAAAACATGTATCATCTGTAGAAAACTAGACCTTTCTTTTAATGTTACTCAGCCCGTGCTTCTCAGCAGTAAAGTGGAAAACACCATCCACTACTCTTGGTCAATCTCACTATCATCTCTGCTCTGGATCCTACTCTCTCCCATGAAGTTTTCTCTACAGCTTATTTCCTGAGACCTGAATTATGCTTGTCTCACTTGTATTTGTGTTACCTCTGTTTCTACTAATATTTGTCAATCAAAATTTGAGTAGGCTTCTACCTCTACATTAAATCCATTACGTTAGTCATCCTTGAACATTAATTCCTACCCCAGTTACTGCTTTCTTTCCTCCAGTTCAGAGCTAGTTACTTACCTATTTAGAACTCAAGCCATCTCAGTTTGGCATGTGCCTCCACTATGTTACCAGAAATCAATCTTAGAGGACCTCATTGCCATTCTTTAGAAATGACTATCCAGTAGCTGCAGAACAATGAAAGTCTCTTTCACTGCATTCTCCTTTCCTTTTCCTTCTTCTCCTTCCTCCTTCCTCCTCCTCTTCCTCCTCTTCTCTCTTTTTTTTTTTTTTTTTTTTTTTTTTGCTAGAAATTGAATTTAGGACCTTGCACTTCAGGCACTGAGCTATAAACCCCTGATTCCTTCCCTGTATTTTTCTAACCACCTTCTCCTATCTTCTGATATTTTCTCTCGTCACTTATTCTCAGATCTCCCTCCCTTCTAGCAGTGCTGGACTCAAACTCCAGGATCTCACTAGTGCTCTGCAAGCACTCTACCACTAAGTTACACTCTTGATCCCAGAGACAATCCTTTTCTTGCTGTCAGTCCCCAATAAATGTTGATGTCTCTTATCCTTCTTTTACCCTCCAACTAATAGATTCTCCAGCACAGAGCAGTCCTAAGTGGTTTTAGTATATATTAAGGCAATAGCAAATAAAAGGAACCCCTAAATATCTTTGTAGTTATATAAATCATTTCCAATCAAAATTTATTTACTAAGTGAATAAATGCAAAATATCCATGCTTATAATAACGTTGTGGCTTTTATAGGTTACATAAGCTTCTTTGTAGAGATCATTAACTTTGTAAATAACATTTGCATTCCCATATGCCACAGCATAGTCTATAGGGTATTTATTTCTTAGTTAGAGGTGGCAAAAATGATGAGTTTTCAATCATTTTCTATGATTACAAGTGACAGAAAACTGATCAATTTATTTATTCACTCAAAGCCTACCTTTTTCAATACAGATTTGAATATGAAGGGCAAAACTGTACTTTGTTTAGACATAAAATCTGTGAAAGACTTCAAAAATAAAAATATAATTTGGAAATTCAGGACTTGAGAGAACTTTGCTTTGCTGTATCCCATTTTATACTTGGGTTGTATTCAGTTTTCAGAAGCAAAACATCCTTAGCTAGCTATCAAAAGTGAATTTTAAAACACCTGATTATTATTTTTTTTTTTATCGGTACCGGGGATCAAACTCAAGACCACGTGCTTGCAAGGCAGGCGCTTATGCCGCTGAGCTAAATGCCCAGCCCCAAAACACCTGATTAGTGAAGAGTATAAGCTTCGCAGCAACATATTTATTTTTTTATTTTTGTTTAAATTTTATGTTTTTAGTCCATGTAATACGTCACATTCGTCATAGGGAATTTATTTATACCTGTACATAATATATCATAATCATTCTTTTTTTTCCCCCATTCCCCTTCCCTACCATGGTTTTTTTGAGATGGGTCTTCATTATTTATGTAGCCCAGGCTGACTTTGAATTCACAGCAATTGTGCGTCAGCCTCCTGATTACTAACATTATAGTCATGCACTACCAGACCTAGCTACAGCAATATTTTATAAACTATCTGTCATGGAAACCTTGATATACCAAATACCATGTCTAGAGTTTCCTGTGCAATATAAGGATATGTCCATTTGTATGGAATATGAGATGGATTTTTATGTTTTTTCTACTTAATGTAGAGATAAAAGAATTGTTTGTGATAGAAACTGCCACCCTCTCAACATGTTTATAAACTACAGCACATATGCCTCGCTACATCTAAGTTTCCCAACTTGGGGAATAAACAACTCCTTTGTTTATCTACCTATGTGTTAAGTCTATGAGAATCAAAAAACGAAAATCAACAAGATCTTTGGTCTTCTCTCTCTCTCTTTTTTTTTGGAGTGGGTTTTGCCATGCAGTTTAGGCCTTGAACTTCTATCTTCCTTTGTAGGCCTCTGCAGTGTTGGAATATCAAGCATGTGCTAGCACATCTAGATAGATTTGGTCTTAGTAACTGTACAAACAAACTAGACTATTAAAAAAGAACACTAACAAGAATCTTCAATATAAATAGTTAATAATAGCAAGACATTTAAAAATAAAAACATGTAAGTAAAGAAGCTGAAGTACATGACAATAACAGAGAAAAGTATCAGATAAAAAATAAAAGGATGAAATGAACAAAGCTTCCTGGAGAGTTGGTCATAGTGAGAAATTGTATTGAAGAGAAGATGAACATTTATGATATCTCATGTGGGTAGAGGGGAGAGGGGATTCAGATGTCAAGGTTAAGTCTAGATTTTACTTGCTAGTTAATAGACAGCCATCAATGGTTCTTATGATAATGGATAATAAATGGAAAGTAGTATTTTGAAACACTAACCTGAAGTACAGAACCAGTTAAAAAGGAAAGTGCTTCACTACAAATATGAAGAAGTGTGCTAGGATACTGAAGGGAGCTACTGAATGATAAGCAGTGAAACAATTGAAGAATGTTAACTAGATAAAAGCAGTGATGCAGTGGGGAGGGAGAAGGGAGAGACTAGGAGAAAGGAAGGATAAGAGAACATATTAAGCCAGAAGATTTTTATTTGCATTATGTTAAACAAGCCCCATGAAAACAAAATTAAAAGCCCAAACAACATACGAAACTGAAAGATATTATATAAACAAGATACAGGTTATAAAGAGATATAAAATTTGCACAAATATGTAACATTAAATCTATACCAAAACATTGTGTGGCATTATTTCACATTATTTTCCAGCTTGTTCTATATGGCAAGCAGTGAATATTCTGAACACTTACATTCTACTCCAGAATCCCACAAATACCATCAGTGAAAGGTTAGAAACCATATTTCTAAACCAGCAGAAGATAAATTATTAAATATAGTGTTCAAAATGAAGACAAGAATATCTGTCTCAAAAAACTTGATCTTTTCAAATTTCTAATTCATCCTTCAAAGCAAAGTCATCTTACATCAGAATTCTGGCTCTCAACTTCTTTATAGTCCTCTACTTCATCATCATCATTATTTTAAATGAATTGGATCTTGTTATGCTGTCCAAGCTGATTGTGACTTCCTGAGTTCAAGTGACCCTCTCCCTTAGTCTCCGGAGCATACCTACTGTGCCTGACAGCTTATTATTATTTAAAGTGGAGGGAGTGGGGAGGGTCATTGTTTGTTTTGCACAGTTGGGGACTGAATCCAGGATCTCATGCAGATTCTCAAACATGCATCAGCAACTGACTTAACATATACAGTTTCAACTATAAACACCGGAAATTACAAGCTACTATTTACTTTCCATGAATGACAGGACAAATACGCATTTTTGCATGGGGAAGGAAAAGTGGCTTAAGGGGACAGAGGTAAACTATTTATTGCACACCAAATGCTCTAATTTCAAAGTGTAGGTTAAGCCCCAGTTTATAGGTACACTTTAAAACTTTAGTCTTAATGTAGCTAAAGTTCCATTTGGCAAAAACAAAATCTAATTCATAATTAGATCTTAGGCTTATAATATTTATCTCTGCATTATATATAATGTCAAGTTTTAAGTACTTTTCTTAAGTTATTAGCAGATGAAGGGCATTTTAATGTGCTGTATCTACTAAAAAATCAATTTACTCTTTTTAATGACAACAGAGAACAGTGCAAATTTTGGAATACATAAAAGAACAAATCATTCTGCTAAAAAAATTCTGTTAATTCTGGCCTTAAAAGTTTGAAGTAAATAAAGAGAGCCAAATCAATTAAATTTCAATTACTTTAAGTGGACATGTTTCTCAACCTGTGGAAAAACAAAATATTTGTAAACATATAAAAATGGAAATAATTAGTCTAGTCATGAAACCTGTCAACTACTTGATACAAAAGCATAAAGTGAACAGTATTACTGGACTTAATAGTTGTACGTATTTACAATAATCAATCAATCAAAAGTAGTTTTTAAAGTCTTCAACCTTCATTTTTTCCAGAGAAACCCTATTATTTGAGATAAAGCCAGGGTCCTAAAATAACCCAGTCTATGCTACACGCTAACTGTATTACATTAGAATAGAAATTAGAATTATGGATAGCCAACAGAATTTGATTTTGCTTTGTTTCTCCTTCTTCTCCTCTCATCCTAAGGAAAAGACCTAAAACTAAATCTAAGCCAAAAAGGAAGAAAACTATCATCTCTTTGACATATTCAAACATTGACCTGGCTTTTTAAAAATCTTAGTCAAATGCATGTGGTTGATTTTGAGGGGCGAATCTAAAAGAAATTATAAACTATTCAAGTATAACTTTTGCACAAAGTAGCTGACTAGCAATTTAATCATTTAATCATTTTTATTGAACTTTATTCCAAAGGAGTCTCTACAATTCTTGTACAAGCCAAAGACTATAGAGATATTTTAGATCCAGATTCTTCCAGAATTATCTTTTGATTATTGCTTCTTATATTGAAGCAATCAAGAAATGCTGTAAGTAAAAATAATTTCCAATTTTGAGACAAACATATTTACTATAGGAAGGAATAATAAAGTGGTCAGTCATATTTCGAGAAACCTTAAAATTTTTGTTCATTTTTTCTTACCAATAAATTAACTTAAATTTTTAAAAAATACTTTGAAGTCCTGAATCAAAAATAAAAACACTGGACAAAAAGGGTGAGATATATAGAGAAAACAGAAGCAGGCAAAAAGATAAGAAAAATGTTAAAGTTGGAATTCATATTAGTATAGGAGAAAGCAAAAGAGCCTTTTGATTATGACTGACATTTAACTGAAAAGAAGCAAAATATTGTATTATATATGTAAATGTAAATATGTATTATAAATGTATAGAACACCAGAAAATTCTGCTTAACAGTTACTGGTATATTATATTATTATATATTAATAGATATCTCTACCATTAAGGAAGCTTTAAGGTCACTTAAAAGTTATGAATTATAACCCAGAGTCAATCCTTCTGGCTAATTACATTCAACTGTTCAAGGGTTTTACATTTTTAGTTGCTGAAATACTATCAACTCTTTCCAAAGAAGTAGGAAAAGGGGGGGGGGGTTGGCGATTTAGCTCGGCGGCATAAATGCCTGCCTTGTAAGCAGGTAGTCGTGAGTTTGAGCCCTGGTACCGATAAAAATGAAAAAAGATCAAAAAAAAAAAAAAAAAAAGCAGTTAGCTTAGTGAGAACTAGCGCTCATCTCTCAACAAGACTTTTACTACTTATATTACATAATACATACTTTAAAGGTGTAAAACACAAATTTAATCAATAATATTTAGAATCAGTTTTGAGATTGTCTTACTTCCAATGTCAAGCTAGCTGCTTCTGTTCTATTCACCTGTCCCAATAACTGTATCACTACTTTCCTAACTTAAAAATATCATGTAGTCTTCAGGCAGTGGAAAAGTCCCTAGATAATGTAGTCATGTTTCATCTGCTGGTCTTACAATTACCACTGTCCACAAGTCCTCATCTTGAATAAAACCTAGCACCCAAATATTAAGTCCTGAAGTTCTTGGTGTATAATTATTACTATTTTTTGTTCACTCCCATTTTTGAACCTCAAAGATATACATTCTTTCTATTATAAATTATATCCATCCTTAAAAAGCATAGCTTAATTTTCCCTCATCAAAAAGATAATTCTGGAAGAATCTGGATCTAAAATATCTCTATAGTCTTTGGCTTGTACAAGAATTGTAGAGACTCCTTTGGAATAAAGTTCAATAAAAATGATTAAATGATTAAATGTATTACTCTAAATGTGACTTTTGGATTAAATACGTTATCCTAATTATGCATTCTGAGAAAATAATTTTTATACCTTCTCACATAGTAATACTACAAGGAGGAAACAAATCAGAAAAACAAAAACTAGAATTCTGTCTTTACAATGAATACAGGGGTCATGTGAACTCCCTGCCATTCAAGAAAAAGACTAAACATCAAATCAGAGCTTTAACTTTTCTAATGCCATAATACTCTTTCAATCAAAACTGAATACTTTCGTTTTTCATCTTCCACATTTGCCCTTCAAAAAGGATAGCATCTTTCACAGTCTTAATTGTCACTGGAATGATATTTTCACAAAGATGCCTTTCTGACCATACCTTCTACTTGAACTATTATGGTAATCTTTCTGTTCTACTCATGACTTTTAGCATGAACATCAAGTGTTATAACATGTGATTCTACTCCTACTTACCTATGCTCAGGTATTATGTCTTACAAATCTCTCCAGTGCATTGGTATGAGCTAATACACAATTGGGTATAAGGACGGGTCATGAATAAAGGACTCTATAAATGAATTAATGAATGTTTGAAGTACTTATTAGCATTTAGAAAATCCAACATTTATAAAAAGCTGGAGAGAAACTACAGATTCTACATGGAGCAAAACATGTAGCACGTAACAACAAAGGACAAATTTCACAACACTCAGTAAGATATTCAACCATCATTTCAAAGAAACCAGTACTAAGCCTAACAACCACATGACTTAACTGAGAAGGATAGACTGCAATAACAGGTCTGAAAAGTTTCTTGTGTTTGATCTCTTGTGAACTCCTTACTTATTAGGGATGGATATTCTGTTAGCAGATAAATTACCTATGTATGTGTATTTCCAAAGAAATGTTCTTATGATCTGGCCCTTACCTGTTTGCTAACATTTTCTTTAAATGATTCTATTATGTCTAAAATCTAATGGCTTGGAGAGAGACTAGAAATAGGAGTACACTCCAGGATTCTAGTTGTAAAAATGACATGAAAGTGGCCAAGTGGATGTAAAAAGGATTAATGTTGTTAAGTACATGAAACCAACTCCCCATGATGAATATAATCATGATGTACTGCAAACATGTATTAGTAAAAATTAAAATATAAATACAAAAAGTACACAGAAACATTTACAAAGACTTTTTTGTATTGTGAGAAGGATGAATGATATAAAATTGAGAAGATATAAAACGTGGACAGTTAACTGGAAGTGTGTAAAAGTCAGTTAAAGATACAATGTTAAGAGATATATTTACCAAACGTTTGCTGAAAGTTAAGTGTAAGCATGCAGGTTATACAGGCACTGTGTATAAACTCTAGAAAAAAATTTTTTTGGTATTGGGGATTGAACTTACAACCAGGTGCTCATGCCACTGAGCTAAATTTCCGGCTCTTAGACGTATTTTTTTTTTATAACTGCTAATTAAAGGTGCCAGATCCAGAAAGCAAATTTCAGAGATCAGAAAAAGCTGGAGCAGTCACTAAAGAGCAACAGCCATGACCTTATACCATCCACTGTGGTAAGTCTCATCAAGGTCAAAAAGTAACCAAGAACAAAGCAAGCTCAGGCAAAACCATCACCATGGGCACCTCCTCATGTGCACTGAGTCTCTGATGTAAGTACCTGGCTTTGCCCTACATGAGCAGTATGCCAGAAATGCTCCAGGTCCCCAATGACAAATAGGCCCTCAACTATACCAAGACAAAAGGCCGACACACATCCAGGCCAACAGGAAGAAAGAGGAGCTGAGCAATGTCCTAGGTGCTATGAGGAAAGCAGCTGCCAAGATCCAAGTTGCCTTCCCCCCCTGTGACAGAGTGGAATATTTAACAGAAAAAAAAGTTGGTAAGATTAGTTTCTGTTCTTAAATGTATTTATAATCTATAGAGGAGATAGATCAACATATAGCAAATTTAAGAAAGTACATCCAGGATGAAGGGGATTAGGACAAGAGACAGCAGAAACAAGCTGACTGAAAATGCCTGAAGGTTTCAAGCTGGAACATCAGTGTAAGGCAATGCCTTTTAAAGTTTAGGCTCAGATGTACAGGTCATGACATGTACAGGTCACTGAGTTAGCATCCTAAAGTTAGCAATCCTAAAGTCACTGAGTTAGCCATCATCCATAGTTAAGCCAGAGCAAACAATCACCACCAGGTGGTGCCAAATCAAAGCCAGAACCAGGATGGATTTGGATGGGCTTGGACCTTGTGGCACCCACCCCTCCCTCCTCCCACCCTCCTCCCCACCCTCCATTTCCCACAGGAGCTAGCTGTGCAGACTGATACATCATTTCATCCTAGTAGAAAATAAGCAACTCCCTATTTTTTTTTTTTTTGGTCTTTTTCTTTTTTTTTTATTGGTACCGGGGATCGCACCCATGACTGCCTGCTTGCAAGGCAGGCGCTTATGCCGCTGACCTAAATCCCCAGCCCTGCAACTCCGTATTTTATGCAACTGAAACTTCTGGACCCATGTAACACATTATAGCAGAGAAGGGATGGTTATGGACTGCATTCTTTTCAGGGAGGGGCAGTACAACTGAGCTTACTACAAATGAAAACATTTAAAAATATTTTTTGCTTTGTCATTTCATTAATATAAACTTAAGGTAAGCTCTTGAAAGTAATCAGCAAATCATCAATAAAGATTCAATGTACACAAAGTTCTGGCATAATCCAAAGAGTTAAATGTGATTACTCAAGTTTTTTTTTTTTTTTTTTTAATCTGGGGACTGAACTTATGCCACTGAGCTAAATCCTCAGCCCCTAAAGAGTTAAATATGAATACAATTTCTGCCTAAGTCTTTCCCACAAGGCTATCCTAACAACCACCATCTTCACTCTAGTATCTTCAAACAGAAGTGAAAGAATATATCTCGGATCTCTCTGAAAAAAAGTTAAATGATCCCATTAACTCTTTATCTACACAGCATAAAACAAAGAAACCCTAGTAGTAAAGTAAGACAGACCTCCTTGCCCATCCCACCTACAATTTTTTAAAAAGGAAGTTTCTCTAAATTCTGTTAAGAGTCACCTCAAATTTTCTAGTCAAAGACTTCATGGCAAACTTACTGCCCTCCATTTCCATCCTATCACCCCCACCACAAGAGTTTCAGTATTGCTTATATGTTATACCTGTCAAGATCTGATGACTGTATGTTATGTATTCATCTGAACAGAACCACTACACTTAGTTACAGGCTATCATCAACCAATTCATTCTCTTGCTAAAATCAAGTCATCCAATTACTCCTTGACTAATCAAGGCTGTTTTGCCTTTTTCTTTTTTCAAAAGGTACTCAACAGCATAAACAGTTCACTTACAAGAAATGGAAAGGGGCTAATCAGCAGAATTATTGTTTTGCTGCTACAATTTGCAGTATTTAAATTTAGTTGCTGATTGGACTGGAAGTTTTATGATACAGCATATGAAACTAGTTTAATAAAACTGACGTTGCTGATGTATTGTCTTCCATGGCTATATGGGTTTACTTTGTAGCACAGATAACTACTTTCTTTAAAATAAGGATATTTAAAGACACGTTTTAGTGTTCTTTTCCACATATACAGGTTTTATAAACAAAGGTATCCTAACTATTAATTCATGAACATTATTTATAAAGTAGGTAACTGTGTCCAACTTAAGCACATTTGTTATTCGTACATAAAAACCATCATCACTTGAATTTTTCTTCTACATTTATTCTGCCTTCTAAGAACAATAAAATAATGAGCTATATTACTTATTTAAATATATGGCGCCCCTTGTATAATAAACTGTGAACATTATCCATTTCACAGTGGAAGGGGAGAGAGTCTCACTAAATAGTGTAGGCTGGCCTTGAACTTGTGATCCTCCTGTCTTTGCATCCGAAATGGTGGGATTACTGAGGTGTGCCACCATGGCTGACCTTGAGCATTACACTTTTTAAATCGGCAATGTTTCCATACTAAGAATTTCAGATGCTCATAAACTACAAAATGAAGTTACTATCCACTAGTATTGTTATTTTTATCTACAAAAAAATGTCTGAGAGTCTAAGAGAATAACTAAAGTACTAAATTAAAACTTTGATTTTTATATTGTTTATATTATAAATTTAGCGAAGTTTTACATATGAAAGCCTGACAGAGAATCTTCAGAAATTTTTGAAAAGAGATGGAATACAATCTTTATAATTTGCTTTATTAAACACAAATGGGCAGGGAATATAGCTTAGCAGCATAAGAGCCTGTTTGGCAAGCGTAACATCCCGAGTTCAGTTCCTGGTATCAATAAATACAGACAGACATACAGAGACACCTTAACCAAAATGATCAATTTTGCTTTGTATTTTTGGTACCAGGGATCAAATTCATAACCTCACCCTTGCCAGGCACACACTTGTGCAGCTGAACTATAACCCTGGTCACTATTTTGCTTTGTAGAAGAAAATAAAATTACTTTTCATGTAACTAGGAAATGCTACTATATTAAAATGACTATTTTAGCTTATTAAAATCTTAATCCATAAGCAAATTCTTTACATATTAAAACTGCACAAGCACATATTAAAACTGCACAAAGCATCAACCAGAATATGTATCATAGAGAGGAAAACATTGGTAATAGATACAGTGGTAAAAAAATTTTTGAGTCTTTTATATATGTACATATACAAATAACACTGCATTGAGGTAACTACCCATAGATTTATATATTATAAACTAAGATATCTAAAAATGAATTCTAGAATTATAAAACTCTATTTCCATTTTTCAGAAAAGTCTTAATTTCACAAATACATTACCAAACATATAAATGCCAGTACATTTCAAATAAATGTTATTTTAATAAATTTTTAAAAATTTAATCTGTTATGCTAAAACTCAATAAAGAAAATAAATTTAAAACAAAATTCATTAACAGAGCACTAATATTCATTAATGATGAACATGTCTCAGAGTAGGCACACCTGCCAATATATTAAAAATAAGTAAAATCAACTACATAAGTGATAAATCAAATGCCATAGTAGACTTGACTTCTGGAGACAGCATTTTCAGCAGTCTTTTGTGGCTTTGTTTGGAGCCATAGTCCTTTAAGTTTTGTCTTCATAAAGCCCTAACTAGTTGTAATCATTTGCAGCCTAATTGTGGACATTTATCTGCTTTTCTTATGCATAGAACATAGCTATTAAAGCTGAATGGTGATGGTGTGAAGTATAGGTTAAATTGGGTGAAATTAAAGCAAATTACTCCGGGATGTGGAAATCTGAAAATAGAAACCACCAATGATTTGCAACCCTCTTGATGATCAGCTTCACAGAACCCTAAACGACAAGAAAACTTACATATTTTAAAGTTAACTAGGTTTTTAAAAATAATATGTATAAATGTATTTTTAACTACATGCAATGCTTAGTAGTGGTGGAAAGACTGTTTAACTCAGCTGTAATGTTAAAACAGTTTCAGGTTTCTATTTCAAACAGTGCGATTCATTTTCAAGTAAGATTTCCTTTCCTTCATATGAATTTGTACCCATAAAAATACATCTGATACCAAACACAATAAACAGAATATCATATTATTTGACTAGGTAAATTTTAACTTGAATAAAATATTAATACTGGAGATAATATAAAACTGTTCTAATAATAAAGCAAATTAACCATGTAAACATAAATGCATTATACTTATATGACCTTATATATATACTTATGTTATATATACCATAAATAAATCTTCATGTGACTTGCATAAAGAAATAATACAGTGGCTAGTAATAAATGTAGAACATTCAAATATAAAAACTGTATTTTCATTTATCTAAAATCTTACTGTTTGATTCACAGATTTAGATAGACAATAAAACACTCATTTCTACCATGCATATTTTCTTAGACAATCAATTTTAAAAAGTAGTCACAATTTGGATCAGCTTACTTTAAAGCAGGAGAAAAATTATTAGCCAAGAAATAAATTCTTTCACAGACAGCTCTGTAAAAAGTGTATTTAGTTTTTGAGGGGAAAAAAATTATATGGGATAGCCCATACTTTCAAGGAGTTTACAGTCTAGTTAGAGAAACAGACAAGCATATGTGGGCAAACTGTGACAGTATGAACTGGTACCTACATAAAAAGGGCTCCTAATTTCAGAGATAGGAAAAAAAGGGGCAAAGGAAGGATGGAAGACAGGGCTGGAAGACATAGCTGCTAAAGGAGAACATTTTGCTAGAGGTAAGCAAAGACCAAGGTGGGACACAGAAAGCACATACATATTGTAAGTTCACTAAATTTTTAAAATATAAGTATAAATGAATTTTTAACTACATGTAGTGCTTAGTAGTGGTGGAAAGGCTGTTTTAACTTAGCTGTGATGTTAAAACTATCATGTTTCTATTTCATGAACTAGAAATACAGTAATGCTTGACCAAGAAGAACATCAAGTATCAAGCAGAAAACCAAAAAGGCATAATATTTACAAGGGACAGTGACAAAACCAAATGCAATGCTTCTCAAGCAGCTAAACACCTTTATGCCAGAGATACAGTCCACTGGAATATCAGCATTATCCCTAGATGCTAGGTATTCTTTTTTTCTTGCCTAGGAACGTACTGCTTCCTTTTAAATAAATCTATACTTACATTCATTATTGTTGTTTTACAGCTAGCACAAAATAAAATACACTATAGCAGGTAGCTACTAGAAGATTTCCATTAGTGAATGTTTTTAAAGTCATAGCAATAATATATAATTCCAAAAAACATTAAGTTAGAAATTTAATAAAATACACGCAATTATTTTCTAATTTATGAAAAGTTGGCTTTTCTTTACCCACAAAGGTATGGAACCCAAATTCTTAGAGGTGTTATGGGTATCTGAATGATCCAGAACTGCTGTTCTTTTTTTTTGTCTTTTTCCTCTTTATTGGTACCGGGGATCAAACTCTCGACTGCCTGCTTGCAAGGCAGGCACTTATGCCACTGAGCTAAATTCCCAGCCCCGGAACTGCTGTTCTTAAAGGAAAAAAACTGAGTGAAGAAGAGATTACAACAGTAATTCTCAAAAAATCTTCAGGGTACAGTATATTCCAAGTCTTTTCCTGGACTCTAGATAATGAGGGTAATACTTGGGAACACACATTTTAAACAAAATATGTATTTAATAAAACATACCTGAGGCAGAGTCACACTTAACAGAAAACAGTGCCAATAACAATTTATTACTAAGGGGCTGGGGATTTAGCTCAGCGGCATAAGTGCCTGCCTTTACGTGGTCATGAGTTCGATCCCCAGTACTGATTAAAAAAAAAAATTATTACTAAGGTCAGTTAAGTTGTGGTAGAAAAAGAATGATGCAAAACCAGAAAAAATACACTTCCACAAAAGACCAACAAAACTTGATGATGGTTTACATAAAATAAATCAGTTTATCTTTAAATAAAAAAAGTCTAGTTAGCTATGAAAATGGTATTTTAAAAAAATAGATTACAGAAATGTATTACTTAATCAAACAAAGACTAGCTAAAAAACAAAACTTTTAAATACAGCACATAATAAGGCCATCTTTTTCCCAAATAAATAGCTTAGAATTGGACCTAGACAATTTTAGAGAACTAAGAGAATAAGAGACCGTTTAGCTTTATGTTTGATGATCCTGTAAGAAGTGGATCCATTTCATTAACAATACATCTCACCACACATTTAATTAAGAAGAAACGTTTTTACTGCAATTCTAGTCATGTCATTTCTTCAGACTTAGAGTACTTCAACTCTCATCATGTGATGTTTTAAATTGGTATTATGAGATCTAACAAGAAAGATGACATTTCCAGTCAAGAATTAAACTAGTTCCTAAAATTTTTTAAAACCTTAGGCATTTTTTCCCTTTCAAAATGAACAGAATTGCAAATCACAATGTTCAAGTTTGATACTGAAATGTACAGATTTTTCTTAATTATTCAGTATTTGTCTAAAGCCCCATCTAGCCACACTAGTGTCCCCTCCTAGTCAAGAATTGAGTATGTGACCTAGGCTGGTCCATTAAGAGTAGCAAATCTTTAAAAAATTAATGTGAACTAAAAGTCAGTGGCCAGAGAGATGCTCAAAGACATTTTTGGATCATGAGAGTAACTAGCATTAAGATGATCCTCATCAAGGCACAGAGTAGAAAAAGCCTTAGGAATAATTCTAAGTCAATAGATCGAATACTGCTTGAAATTATGTATCTTGTTTTTTAGTAATCCAAGATAACAGACTACCTTTACTTTTTAAGCCATTTTGAATGGGAATTTTATCATAACTAGAAGTATACCAATTCATACATTAAACTTCCTACACTGTAATGAATATCTACTATTCCATATTTTAAAATAGGGTAAAGTAAGAATCATAAGAATGGAATGTATGAAGGTTCCTTCAGGGCACAAAGAGTAAATCTGTGTGAGGAAAATACAACCAAAAGGCATAAGAGGTGACAGAAAGGGTATTCTTATCATCATCTAGTAAATGACTTATTATTCACAGCTTAAATGTCATCATCTAATACTCATGAGAAGATAATATAATTTTTTTATCTTACTGATAAAACATTTTATTTTTGGTATATAGGAAATGTGAATCCATAAACTAAAAGCAAGCAAATTCATTGAAAAGCAGGACCTAAACTTACCTCCTACAAGGTAGATGTAACAAAGCCTATGAGAAACAGACACAACAGAGGCCTAAGAACACAAATGTGAGAGTGGCAATACTGGATTAACACATTTGGGAAACAAGATCAGAACGTAAACTAGGGAACACTTAATAAACAACAATAAAAGACTGGCAGCCTATTCAAACTCCTAGAATACACAGGATCACAGATCAAGCTTGAAAGGGGTTCTGAAAATTGTTTTTATTGCCATTGTTGCAAAGTGCTAATGTGCTTTCTTTGCTAAATACTGATATTGATACACTTTTAAATATCTGCAAAATTCTGTTGTAATAATATACATTACTACAAAAATTCCTTTGTGAATATCATCAATACTACTTATAAATTAGGAGTATAAAGACACAGTAAAATGTATTTCTTATACTGTTGATTCATTCAGCTATTACTACAATTTATGGCCCCAAATTATCATGCTAAGATTTTGACTTAAATCTTAATGGAAAAATATTTTAAAATTCTTCATGCCTCTCCTTCAACTCTGGTTTAGAGAGGAATTTAATTTAAAATCTGCACAAGGCCTATGATGGAGCAGTTGGCTTGTAGGTATTATAAGGCCCCAGGATCAACCCTCAACATTAAAGAGTTCTTAGGCTGAGCATCCCAAATCTGAAAATCTGAAATCTGAAATATTTTTAATATCATAGTCAAGAAGTTTCAGATTTTGGGATATTTCAGATTTCAGACTTTCGAAAGTAGTCATACACAGCTGGCAAATGTACAAATATTAAAAACAAAACAAAACAAACCTCCAAAATCTCAAACACATATGGTTCCAAGCATTTCAGACAAAAAATATTCAACTTGTAGTCTTACATAATTTTATGTCATATAAATATTAACCCCCATTAAAAGTAATCATCAAACTTTAAAGACACTTGCATAAAATAAAGGAAAAGAAACCAGAAATCAAAATAATATTTAGCTGATCCCCAGGAACAAAAAAAGTCTTCCATTAGGTATCAATAAACAATATGAACTAGTTAATATTAGTCTACTAATGGACTGCTGAATCATTTATACCTTCTTTAATTCACTCCCAAAGGCTGCATAGTTACCTCTAGCAAAAATAAAGTAATGTAGCCATTACAATAATCAGCTATTCATTTAACCAGATTCATTATATATTAAAGTATGATAATATATTAAAGGTAAAATACTGTATAATAATAAAATTATATTTTGGTGGCAAGTTGAATTTAACTACAATTTATATCTTTCTTTTAAAGTTCAAAGCCTACTGTCTAGCTGAGGATTTAGCTCAGTGGCATAAGTGTCTGCCTGGTAAGCAGGAGGTTGTGTGTTTGATCCCCAGTACAAAAAAAAAAAAAAAAAAAATCAAAACAAAGTCTATTGCCTAGTATGTATTCTATCACTATAAAGTACCTACTAGTGTATAAATGTGATTTAAAAATTATCCTACATGTTGTGATTTGTCACTAACTTATTAAATAGCCTAAAATTCCATGTGTTCTGTTCTTGTTAAGCGCATAATAGGGTCCCACTAAAAAACCACTACTTCCTTAAGGTTGCAAGGAGAGAGAAAAAAACACCAAAATACGGACACAATATAAGAAGCAGTACCTAAAGGCAGTAGAAAGCAAAAGAAATCAAGATTGGTTGACAGAACAGGCTCAGAGGCAGGGAGTTATATGAAGTAAACACCTCATTTTAAGACTTTTAAAACAGGGGGTCAATGTTGGCAGCACAGTTCAAGAAGCAGATAAATCAATCTTTCTAGCCTGGGAAACCAGAAAACTAAAACCAGCCTGGAAAACCATGACAATGAAAGAGTTCAAAAGAATGGGAAAGACCATGAAAAAAATAAACAGAACTCCCCAAAGTCAGTATTTACACTTCTTTGACTTTTACCAGAACCATGGACGCAGAGGACAGATTCAAAGTCCAGCTAATGGGGAAATATCTGAAGTGGAGCCTGGAGCCTCCACTCATGAAATGGAACTGGCAGCTTATATCCAATTGCCTATTAATACAATGGAAATAACACATACTAGACAAACAATGAAATCCAGAATCATCACAAGTTAACATTCCTAATGTCCAGGACATAACCCAAAAATTCTGTACTTAAAAAAAAAAAAAAGAGTATACTATTAAGAGAAAAGTCAAGTGAAAATGAACTTGAGATGATCTGGGTTATTTAAGTAGATGAAAAAAAATTTAAGTGTCTATTAAAACTACCTTCAATACAAAGATTATGTATTAGACACATGGGTTCAGTAGGCTACATACTATTACTATTACTGGGGGGATCTGGCTGAAGGAGTGGGTCACTGGGATGTGATCTGGAAAGGGTGTTTTCTTGTCTCCCACTCCTCCCTTTCTCCTCTGTCCTCCTCTCTGTTTTCTGGCTACCACAGATGCAGCAGCTTTCCTTTCTCATTGCCTCCCACCATGCCATTTCTGCACTTAAACCAGCCAACCCTGGACGGAACCCATCAGAACACATGAGTCAAAATGAATTTAAAGGTTGTGGATGTCACATATCATGACAGAAAGGTAACTAATACAAAGCCTCAGGGACCTATTAAATATATAAAATGGTCTGACACACATATAATTAAAGTCCTAGAAGGACAGAGATAGATTTGATAGAAAAAAAAAATTTAAAGAATTAACAAATAAAACTTTACCAATTAGTAAAAGATATAAATGGACATAGTTAAGTTCATGATGACTAACAGAATAAACTAAAACTCAATGGTGAGACATACCTAACGGCAAACAAAGAATAGCAGTGACATGACACAAATGTGAAAGGTAAAGAACAAATCCTGAAAGCAAGAGAACAATGTTTTCATTTTAATAGCTGATTTCTCATCATAAATTAAGAAGTCTCAAAAAGAGTGAAACATTTTAAATTCAGAGAAAAATACTGTCAATCAATAAAAATACTTTTAAGAATGAATCTAAAAAACACAACTTCAGGTAAAAAAAAACAATTTATATCTAACAGCCATGTACTATAACTAATGCTAAAGAAAGGTCTTCAAATTCAGGAGAAATTTTGATAGAGAATGTAAGATGCTAAGAAAAAATGACAGACTATCAGAAATGGCAGATAATCTGTGTAAATATAAATGACTACTTGTGGGATTTCTTCCTCTTAATTTCATCGTAATACAAGGGCATGGTTAAAGTAAGTTATTTATAGAACATATCAAAAGCCACTGAAATGTACATTTTCCAATGGTTTTAATGTAATTTTGATCTCAATATTTAAATTGTAAGGCTTATACATATTGCATATCCACAACAGTAGCATAAAGGACATGAAGAGAAATTTGACTTGCAAGAAAATCTGCACTCTTTCTTGCAAATATACATGAAGTGATACAATATAAACTGTTCAGTATAAACTGTGAAAGAATTAAGAACAGATGAGTGCAATGGCCACACTAGTAATCCTAGCTATTTAACAGGCTGTGGCAGGAAGATTTTTAAATTCAAACCGAGCCTGAGAAATTAAGACTCTATCTCAAAATTTTAAACAATCATAGAGAGCTGGGGATGTATCTCAGGGATCTGTGAGTTCAATCTCCAATACCCCAAACAAACACATAACAAAATAAAATCTACTACCATCACCACCACACACACAAAAAAATGGAACCAAAAAGAAATAGAAAATATTAATAGTCTTACGTGAACTCAAGAAATTGAACTTGAAATAGCCTTTCCACTATGAAAACTGAAGACCTAGAATTCACTGGTAAATTCTAATGAGCACTTAGGAGAGAAATACTAATTAATTTCACAAGGCTAACACTGTCCCAGAGTCAAAATTTTCAGACAAAATCTCAAAGAAAAATCACAAAACTAATAAACCCTTAATCCTTCAAAATATGTTTATGACATCAAACCCAAAATTATGTAAAAGGATTCCTCATCATGACACAGTGAGTTTACCTTGGGAATACAAGTGATTTATCATACAAAATTCAGTCTATGTAATTTGTGTAATACAACAACCATAACAAAGAAAAACTGTATCATTTCAATGGAAACAACAAATATATCTGATTAAAATTCAACACTCATTCAGGATAAAACCCCTAGCAGACCAGGAATAGAACTCCTACAAATTAGTTGAATGCATCTATAAATAACCTATGAGAGTACTTATAATTGAAAATGATATATTCAGAGGTAAATTTAGCAAAATATGTACAATACCTATCCTCTATAACCTACAAAATACTATAATGAAAATATCAAAATAAATTAAGAGATTTACTTTGGTAGTTTTAGTCAAAAGTCAATGAAATTCAAATAGGTTTTTTTCTTAAAGAAGAAACAAAAGTGATAAGTGGTTTATAAAAAACAGAAATGTAAAGAACTAGTACTAAAATTAACTTGAAAAGAAAAGCCAAAAGTAGAAGCCTTTTTCCTACCTGATTTCAAAAATTCTTATTAAAGCCACAATAATCAAGACAGTGGTGTTGGCAGATTAGACAAATGGATCAATGGAACAGAACAGAGTCTAGAAATGGACTCTCATTCCACAACTCAAAATGACCAGCTGATTTTTGACAAGGTGCCAAGTTAATTCAATGACAAAAAGATGTTCTCCAAGAAATGATTCTAAAATAAATATCTACATGAAAAGAAATTAATCCCTTATATTACTCCATATACAAAATTAACCAGAAATAAGACAACAGATTTAAATAAACACTCTTGGCTAACATTATTAAATTTTAATAAAAGGCCCAAATCAGAGAAAAAGAATTTAAACTCAACATCCTAAGGAAAAACTTTGTTCTTTGAAAGACACAATAAGGAAAATAAAAAAGGTAAGTCACAGACTGGCAGCAGATTTAGAAAACATTTGACAAAAGACCTGGACCCAAAATATAAAAACATTTTTTTCCAGGTCAAAATAACACAAACAATGAAAATCAGGCAAAATATCTAAACAGATACATCATCAAAGAAAATATACAGATGATAAACAGAAACATGAACAGATAGACTAATCACTTAGAGAAATTAAGACCACAATGAATATCTTCTAAACTGTCTGAAGTGAATACAACTGATAGCATCAAGTGATAGACTGTGCAGGAACTGGAATTCATATATTTCTGCTCAGAAACCAAAATGTTATAGCCACTTAGCAAAGTTGTATGGCTGTATCTTCTCAAGCTAAACATAAATTTATCACATACTTTAGCAAATTAACCTCGAGAAAGAAATAGGAACATATGTCCACACAAATACTTGAACATAAATATTAACATCAAATATCTACCAATTCAAATGGATAAATAAACTGTGATATAGTCATATATTACAGGGTACAAAGCAGTATGTAAAAATAAAGTATTAATGCACATAGTTTAGAGGAACTTCAAAAACATTATACTAGGCAAAGAGAGTCAAAAAAACCATGCAGTGTATAATACTACATGAAATTCTAAAAACAATGAAACTATGACAGAAAATATATTAAAAACTACATACTGTATGATATACAAAATTCTAAAACTAAAATTATGATGATAGAAAGCAGCTTAGTGGTTCCTTACGGATAAGGATTAGGGAACAAGATAACAAACAGCAGAAGAATATGAGTAACTATTTTATAATAATGATGCATTTTGATTGTGATAGTGGATAAATGACTGTACACATCAAACTGAATACTAACAAATTTGTGATTCTGTTTTACATACATAGTAAAACCTTAATAATGTTTGGAGAAAACATCATATATAGAGAAATCTGACACACAAATTATCTTCAATAGCACGTGGGCCAGCATTGGGACCCTTCAGCAGGTAACCAGCACAGGTGGGGAGAAGCAGCCAGACCAGGCCCTGTGAGCACTCCAACTGCCATTGGGACTTTCTAGTGGGTAACCAGTGCAAGTCTGAAGAACCAGCCAGTCACAACCTGGAGAAGTCTCGAGTATCTAGAGAAGCTGACCTGCACTCCACTGCCTCCTAGGGAACCTGAGTTAGGAGAAATCTAGGTGCCTGACCCACCCCCCTACACTGTGGACAGGTAGCCAACATGGGAAGTGCCTCAGACCCTACAATCTGTTCGTCCAGAAGAACCCAGCAAAATGTCAAGAGCAAAGAGCAAAAGGCGATTTCTGGCCTCCAGCCCAAATTGAGTAAGTCCAAGAAACACGGACATGGAAGAAAGCAGAAGTTGCATATCTGAAATTTTTGGGATGATAGCAACTGAAGGGACATAGATAAATAAGGGACACCTTCAATGAACAATATAGAAAATAATGGAAATGCATGAAACAGACTCAAGAGATATCCAGGAAATTAAGACTCCATTGAAACCTGGCAAAACCACTTGAAAGAAACTGAAGATAGACTTTCAGACCTTTAGGACAGGATGGCAGCCAGCAATCGCAAAAGGAAAGATCTGTTAAAAATAGCAAGAAACCAGAAAACAGCAATTCAATGGCTGCAAGACAACACAAAGAAAAATAATTTAAGAATGATAGGTGTCAGCAAAAGAGCAGAAGTCAACACAAATAACATAAAGATACTATTTATAAAAGTAAAGCTGAAAACTTCCCAAGTATGGGACATCCAGATAACTGAGGCACACAGAACTCCAACTAGCCATAACCAAAAGAATTCTACACCCAGACATATAATGATCAAGATCCCAGAAATTCAGCATAAGAACAGAATATTAAAGGCTACTAGTGAAAAGAAACAACCTATAAAGGGAAATCCACCAGAATCATGACAGACTTCTCAACACAAACCATCAAGTCAAGAGCTTGAAGTAAAAAAACAACTTCCAACCCAGACTGATGTACCCTGAAAAACTGTCTTTCAAAATTGATGGAAAAATAAGATATTTCCGTGACAAAGAACAACTGAAGGAATTTAACCCAACACCAAACCAATCCTACAAAGAGTACTGAAGGATAGTCTAGAGAGAGATAAAAATGACCACAGTCCCAGAAACAGCAGCAAAGTGCGATTATGGAGCAGGGCAGACAACTGAATGGAAGGGAAAAGTAGGGAGCCAAAGGCAGCAGGAAAAAAGCAGGGAAAAGATGAGCAAGTGCATATGGGCCATAACCACTAACACAGATGGCCTTGATTCACCCACAAAACAGAAACACAGGCAGAGTGGATCAAGAAACAAGACTCATTGGTATATGGTATACAAGAAACACATTAAATTGAAAGGAATTTCACAGACTAAAAGTCAAAGGGGAGAAAACAATGCTCCCTGTGACAGGGAACCAAAAAAAAAAAAAAAAAAAAAAAAAAAAGCAGGGATAGCTTGCCCATTAACTGCAGAACAGATAAGGAAGATAATGGCATTTTTATACAATAGAAAGCTACTCAGCTAAAAGAAGGATAACCATGAGGCTCTTGTAGATAAATAGATAACAACTTGTGGTCATGCTTGTTGGTGAAATGGTCTGGACACACATAGGTGAACATCATGTTGTCTCCCTAGTACAAAAAACTGAAGGAGTTAGTGGGATCCAAAATGTACAATACATATTGTGAAAGTAAAAGAGGAAGAAACTCTAAAAAGGGAAGATGGACATCATTGTTAATTATCTATTATCTTGTTTTAAAGTCTTGTATCTTTTGTTTTGATGGTCTTATTGTTTGATTTTATTATATCTAACAGCATGGGCAGCTATTCTGAAGATGATAAGATATTATGGTTGCCATTGTTGATGTCCTATTATCTTGTTTTGAAATCTTGTACCACTTTCACTGTTTTGATTAGTTTTATTCTGTTCTATTTTACTTGATTTTATTAGGTTTGCTGATATGGATAGCTATTTTGAAGATAACAAGAGGCATTATGGTATCAATTGTTGATTTCCTATTATCTTCTTTTTGAAATCCTGCATCACTTTCACTGTTTTGATTGGTTTTGTTTTATTTGGTTTGATTTTAATATGTCTGAGGTTATAGACAGCTAGCTTGAAGATAACAAGAGGCACTATGGTAGCCACTGTTGACTTTCTATTACCTTGTTTAAGTCCTATATTGCTTTTTACTGTTTTGTTTTGTTAGGTTTTATTTTCCTAAAAATAAAATAAATTAAATTAAAAATTTTAAAATTCAATAAAGTTTTATACTTAACTACTAAAGCTCAACATTATGGGCCCTTAAATGAAATAAGACTGAATTTCATCTATTTTGAAATCTTAATATGACAGAACAGCAGTTTACAATGATTGGCTGTCAACACAATTTCAAATTACTCTGTTTTCAAATTTCTAGAAATAAAAGTGAGTGTTGGTTTTTAAAATTTAGTAAAATAGCAGAAAAAAATCAATTTAAAATACTTTTGTAACAAGTATGTATAATGAAAAATAATTTGTGGGAAATGATTTGCTATAAAGATATTAATTACATTTTATTCCCAATGATATGGAAACTGTCCTAGACTCTTTCTCAGATGATCCTTTGTTTCTATAAGAAAGCTCTTGACATAATATTTAGGCCTAGATATTAAAAACTAAACACTACCATGGCAGTAAAGCCTTACTTAGACAAAGAGCTTCTTATCATAAGTTTATTTGGGGGAGATGGATTAAAACAAAGAAAACAAAGTGTATATCTACAAAACTATTTTACTTTGATGTCAAACTCAGCAATGCAAAATTTTGTTTTCAAGTGATTCCCTCAATAAAGCAGTTCATTTCTGTGCTATTTAGTTTGCTGTATTTTTTTTTTACAAGCGCCAGGCTGAGCAAACCATGATTGAGAGAAGCCATCTTATGCACATTGCTGTTGTCCCACATCATTCTGCACAAACCTTTTTAGATCGTTAACTACCATAGGAGTGCTGATTACACAGGCACCAGCAATTTCCTAACCAATGACCACCTGAACAATGATGTGTTCAGCTTCTCAGACCCTGCAGCCTTTCAAAGGTGAATCATTTCACAGTTTGGAACTAGATCTCCATAGCAACTTCCCTTTGAGGGTTTTAGAATCACCATCCAGTAATTCTATGATCATCAAGCTCAACCATTCCCAATGGTTCTTTTCACAGCAGATGGAAAAGGAAGCCTTGAAATTTTACAGTCTATTTCAAGCAATTCATCTGGCAGCCTATTAGAATTCAAAATATTTCGACCTTCAATCACAAAGCATGTTATCTGAAGCTGTGGTGATCTCAAGTCAAGACAAGCAGACGTTTTAGTCTAATCATCCATGATGAGAAGAGACTGACAAAAACTCTTAATTCAACCACCATCAAAATGCTTATTTTAACTGCATGAAAGTCTTTCAACAGGCAATGAAAACACACCATGTACTGTTTTATCACAACCTTCTCCTCAGGAAAATATGAATTCTGAATATTGACATGGATCTCTGCACTTCTTAAACTGTTTGGAACAAATACATTTCTTAAAAGTTAGTATAAATCCAATTTCAGAGCACTATTATTCTCTGCTATAAAAGGCAGAAACCATAAGCAAATGGCGATGGACTTTTGATAAAGTCAATCAGTTTAATAAATTAAGTACACTTGGATTAATTTTTTTTCAGAAACACTCAAATACAATCAAAAATTAACACCAAATCCTCTGAAAATTAGTATCAATTAAAAGAGAAAGTCACATCCTTAAAAAAAAATCTTACAAAAAGTTGCTGATTTTATTTGGATAATTCTCTAATAATTTCAAAACATACTAACCCTCCTATTTTTCAAATATTAAATCAAACCACATTAAAAAGATATACATTTCAAATTGTTGCCAAGTTATATATCCAAATCCTTTTATACTTGAAAATTCAACTGTACTTTGTTTCATTAAATAATTGTATTAAATAATTCTGTGATTATAATAAGTATTAGCCAAATACAGATGTTTATTTCAGTGTATCCAAAAATTTTTAAAACCTGTTTTATAATTACTAATTAATTAAAATGTTTCCGATAAAGAATCAAACCAACTTTAACAATACACCAAATCAAAATAAACCCAGGCGAAAAAAGGTAACTTTAATTTGCAAATTCACCCCTTCCCAAATAGGAATACTATATAAAGTACCAGTCCAAAACGTTAGTGCTTTTTTTGTTTTTTTTTTTTTTTTGGTACTGGGGATTAAACTCACAACCTTGCGTTTGCCACTGAGCTAAACCCCCAACTCTAAACCTCAGTGCTTTAAAAATAATATATAAATTTAATCATTCCATGAGATTAAAAAATAGATTTATACTTCCTTAACACAAACATATACATTTCACATGATTAAGTCCTATTACTTGCCACATAAACTATGCCAGCTAATTTAAATTGTCTTCCATTGGCCTATGTACATTTCAAATTGCATTTCTCTGTTTAGTATATTTACCTAAACTCTGTATGTGATTGAAGTATCTAATCACAAAAGGAATACATCAAAATTATTTAATGTTATAGAACTAGTTACAAAACATTTGTACCAAAAAAAAAAAAAAAAAAGAACTTGTACAATCTAGAGAAACTCTTGATATTGGGAAACTAAGAACAAATTTTCAAAGGAAAAATAAGCAATGTAATAATTATGTCAATGAGAATAATGTTAAACTTTGCTTCCAAGGAGTGTTGCTTCTTTTCAAAAGTTTAACTTCTATCAGAGGATAATTACTATACTGAGAAAGATGCTATACATTGTATCTTACTTTGAATTTATTTGGCTGATGATTTGAATCCTATAACTTTAATTAAAACTGTCAGGGGTGGAGGGGTTGGGTTTTTTTGTTTTGTTTTGTTTTGAGACAGTGTTTTGCTATACAGTTCAGTTCAGGCTGGCCCTGAACATACTTTCTAGCCCAGGGTTGAACTCACAGCTATCTTCCTGCCTCAGTCTCTTGTGTGCTGGGATTATAGGCATGGGCCACCATGCCTGGCTTATCTGAGTTATAAAACAAGAAAACTGTGAGTAGAAATTTAGTCCAAGGGTAATACATCAGTTAAAAGGCTAATGAGCAGAAAATGACATATATGTGTGAGTGCATTTTTTATTTTTAACTTTAAGTGTGAGATAAAATATGAACAAGGGCAAGGTGGGGGGGGGGTTTACTAATGAAATACTCTAATTTCCAAAATTCTGCAATACAATTTTCTGGTTATAGTTTGGCAATAATGTGAGAAATTATTACTAGTACTACACACATCAAAGGTTAAACAACTAGAAACTTCTCAAATAGTTACACACAAGCATCTTATGGAAACTCTATTAACCTAAGAATAATTTACTACTTAATTATCAACGATTACAAAACCAATAGGTATTTTTGTTCAATTATCTCTAAGTCAGACAGAGATTCATGTGAGATGAAAATATTGAGGTTTATAGACACTTCTACTGGTGGTAACAAATCTTCCTAAAACAATATGAGCCCTATAATACAAAGGAAATACACTTACTGATTATTCTGAGTTATAATGAATTTTATCATTTGTTTTAAATCTCCCATTTAACTATGAACTTTCCAAGGACAGATATATCAAGAATTTCACTAAGCCAGACCTCGAAGCTTTTATCTGACACTGTAGTTCCTTAATACATAATACATGTTTGTTATCAGTTGTAGGTTTATAAATATAGTGGCTATATCAGAAAAAACTCATGTTGCTTAAACATTCTAGTGTCTAAACTTGGTTTCCACTTGCTATTTGTATAAAACAAGGACCAGAAATATAAACAGATTAATTTAATGAGAAAATACAACAAAATAAAAAATACTTGATAAATCTTTTAACTTTTATAATCCCCTTTTCTCCCTTATTTACAAAGAACTTGCTCCTAACAGTAAGCTAAAATACAACTCCAGCCTAGGATAACCTTAAGTTTATTTTATAACATATAATCAAGCAACATACTATAATTGAGGCATACTGAAAATAGCAGTTACTAGCTAATTAACATTAGCAGAAACAGTTCTCTCAATGAAAAATTTTAAAAATCCAAAGATTCCATAATAAAAGTTATAAATGTTATGTTTAAGTTACACATAAAAAAATTTTACATCTGATGTAAGATAAATATATCCATTTTTATTCATATCAATAGCTTTACCTATATTTTAACTACCAAATGTTGAGAATATGTAAGTAAAACCAGGCAATTTTTAAGTATACCACCATAAGTATAGACATATAATTAGAGTACAAATTTGTTGTATGTGTATCAGTAGTTTTTCTTCAATCAACAAAGCCAAAGTGTAGTTATTACAGTGCTTGGTCTCTGACTGGGGCAGCAATCTAAAGAAAAGCACCTTAAACAAACACATTATTCCTCTGATAAGACAGCAGGATGCAGTGCAATGGCTAAAACTTTTCTCCTAGAGTCACACTACTTCAGTGATATCCTATGTTGCTCCTGCCCCATGGACACAAAACTTGAGGAGAACCCTCCTCCAGTAGCTCAACTAAAAGAGTACTGTCGTACAAAACTACAAGTCACACCGCAAGGCAAGCATACCAAATTCAGTCATAAGTACATGGGAAAAAACTGTGCCTTTAAATGAACACTGTACAGACATTTTTGGTTATCATTATTTCCTAAACAATATAGGTTAGTAGGTTAACAACTATTTGTATATTAGTATATATTACAAGTAATCTAGAAATAATTTAAAGTAACAAGAAGAGGTGAATAGATTATACCCAAACGCTACATTACTTTATATGAGTATCTGAGGATTTTTAGAATTTTCAGAGATCCTGAAACAAATTCCTACTGAATACTGAGAAATGACTATATGAAAAGCACATTTTTGTTAAGGAGCTGGCTCATTAACAACTAACAAGAGTTCTTAAAAGATGTGCCCTTTGAATCAGTAATTTCTTTTTTTTTTTTAAAAAGTAACTTCTACTTTTAGCAATATATCCCAAAGAAAAGAGAAGGTAATCAGGTAATAATGGTACATATGAAGTGTTTACATAGATGTTTGTGGCATCATTCAACAACTCATTCAGCGTGTACTAATGAGCCCAGGGTCACGAATCTAACTTTACTTATAGTAGCATAAACCAGAAAATAAACAAACACATAATCTGCTAATATTTAATAAAGAAAGATGACCAAAAAGGAGCAACTGGCGACACAGAGGCCATTGGTGATCTAGTTGAACATTTTACAATGTTCTTTTGAGAGTAAAGCCTGCCTGGATTACATTAAAAACAAGTAAGATTACATTAAAAAGAAGGGATGTAAGTGGAGATGACAACTCCTTAGTTTGGCTGAGAAGGAAAACAGAGGAATTAAGCAATACTTGGAGGTCAGTCATGTGTCAAGGAAGCTTCTTGCTTTGCTTTTTTTTTTTTTTTGGCTTTTGTTTCTTAAGGTGGGCGGTATTATAGCATGTTTGCATGCTCCAGAAACAAAGCAAGACAGAGGAAATGTGATCTAGAAAATGGCTTGACAACAGGATCACAGTAATTATGAACAAGAAAAAAGCAGATGTAATGTTAAGTGGAGAGGCTGGCTTTGTCAGGCATAATCTGCCTGCTCTCATGAGAAAATTTAGAGTGCATGATGTAGGTAGATGTAGACTGACAAAACTCAAAATCACCAGGCCCTACTGCTTCCAGATCCCACGCTTGCTGTTGCTTCTGTTCACAAATACATGCTCCTTACTTCCTTCAATTGTTTACTCAAATGTCAACTTCTCAGTAAGTTCTCCTTTTGCAGTCTTTCAGCCTGAAAACCCACCTCAATACTATTCTATCGTGCTCCACTACTTTTTCTTCTTTATATGTATAGCTACGTAGTAAAGGACAGATTTTATTTTTTAAGTACTTTATTTATTGTCTATCTCTCTGATCAGGAATACAAGCACTTTGAAGGCATCAATTTTTGTCTCTTGTTCACTATCATATCCTGGAGTAAATTTACTGTGGCAAAGAGCAAGTAATTCTTTCCTGTCTGCTGAGGTTTTAAGGAGCAGAGAAAAGGAAAACAGGGTGTAAAATTCACCCGAAGAAGTACAAATGAAAAAAACTTGTATTCCTGTTCAGTTTGTTGGGGCAGTCTTGTTCTTTGCAGTCTTTCATAGACCCAGGTTCCTTCTAAGTCATGACTGCTATTCTAAGACACTGGCATCATCTGCATGGTCTAAGACCTTCCAATTAAACTAGCATAAAAGAAAAAGGACAACTGTTAGAGGTACAGATATTTTAAGTTGCAAGCCAAAGAGAATCGCATTGCACTTGTTTTCACAGTACACTGCTATAAAAATGGACATGTGTATATTTAAGATAAGTTGGAAAAAGTAATTTAAATTTAGAAAAGAGAAAGAAAGAAAGAAAGAAAGAAAGAAAGAAAGAAAGAAAGAAAGAGAGAGAGAGAGAGAGAGGGAAAGGGAAAGGGAAAGGGAAAGGGAAAGGGAAAGGGAAGGGGAAGGGGAAGGGGAAGGGGAAGGGGAAGGGGAAGGGGAAGGGGAAGGGGAAGGGGAAGGGGAAGGGGAAGGGGAAGGGGAAGGCGAAGGCGAAGGCGAAGGCGAAGGCGAAGGGGAAGGGGAAGGGGAAGGGGAAGGGGAAGGGGAAGGGGAAGGGGAAGGGGAAGGGGAAGGGGAAGGGGAAGGGGAAGGGGAAGGGGAAGGGGAAGGGGAAGGGGAAGGGGAAGGGGAAGGGGAAGGGGAAGGGGAAGGGGAAGGGGAAGGGGAAGGGGAAGGGGAAGGGGAAGGGGAAGGGGAAGGGGAAGGGAAAGGGAAAGGACAGGACAGGACAAGACCACAAAGAAGGAGCATATGGATTTGGGTTGACAACTAGCAGTTGTCACTGAAACAGGCAAGTAAAAGAAAGCACATCTAGAAATATATAAATAAACACTTAACATTTGAATATATAATTGAATATATACATATTTGAGACTTTCCTAGGGGACTTTTTTATTTAAAAAAAAAACTATGTATAAATAGTTTTCTCACTTTAACTGTCATAGACAGCTACCCACTTTAATACAGACTATGTAATAGTCCCCTGAATTAATGTACTCTATCTCATTTCTTCAGATCTACGTTTTATCTACTTTCAAAACCTGTCTCGGGTCAGGGGTGATACAAGCGCCTGCCTGGCAAGCCAAGGTCATAAATTCAATCCCCAGTACAAAACAAAACAAGACAAAAACCTGTCTCATTTAGGAGGTGTCCCCTACTCATCCTCCTGATACTAAATTATCAATTCTCAGTTGTATTCCCAAATGCATAATTTAAACACAAATATAAAGTAGTCTGAAATTTCAGATATATAAGTCTTACATTATCTAATGGATCTATTAATCACTTGAGAATACAGAAAATTTTTCACATTTAACTTGAACTTTCCCCATAGTACCTAGTAAAGAATCTGGCAAACAAAGTAATCTTCAAAAGTACTTTTAAAATACAAACAACAATCAGAAATACAATAAAAGAGAATACTACATTTACCATACCAACAATAAATTTCCTAGAAATCATTTTTACAAGAAACATGCAAAACCAACATCACAGAGACTTAACACATTTCCAAATAGTCTGCTATGGCTTAGATATGGTTTGTTCCCCCATGATTCTTATCTGAAAGCTTTGGTGCTCCATTTCAAATTACTGAAAGGTTGGTGCTCCATTTCAAATTACCGAGAGATGGTAGAGGGGCCAAGAGGAAATGATTAGGTTACTGGGTCTACTACACTGAGAAAGGATTAATGCCCATTCATGAGGGTCGGTACCCATTCATTCAAGAGAGGATTGTTATAAAGCAAGTTTGTTCTTAGCTTCCCATGTGATCTTTCCTCACATGTACTTTCACCATGAGACCCTACAGAAGATGATGCCAGCTAGGCTCTCAGACCTGTGAACTAACTAAGCCTCTTTTCTTTACCCAGCCTCAGGCATTTTGTTAGGGTAGCACAAAATGGGCTAAAACATAATCCAAAAGTATACCTGAAAAAGTAAACCAACATATCATATTTTTGAATGGGAAGATCAGAATAGTATTTTCTGTGTTTCTTTTCCTGGGATGAGAAAAGCTGGTGGTTAAGTTTATATAGAAATAAATAAGCAAGACTAAACAGAAACACTTGCAAAAGGAAAGGAAACAAGACCTTCCAGGTATTTCCATATACATACAAATATAACTATATAGACTTAATATAAAAAATGTGGCATTAGCAAAATAATGAGACTGATGAGGCAAAATAAGATCTGAAATAGATCAGCACACTTGAAAGATCACATACAATAAAGTCAGCATCTTAAATCCATAAATGTATTAATATTACTAGACAATCAGAGCCAATAACAAAAAAAATTTTTTTAATTTAAAAACAAGGACTCATGTCTTCTAGAGCATACAAATAAACTCTAATCCAATTAAAGAAATAAAAAGTACTCTAAGAAAGTATAACATTATTTTGTAACCTTGAATTGAAAAAGTTTTTTTGATAATAAGCCCAACTTTAAATTTTTTGAATAGTATAATATACCACAAAGTCAAAATACAAATAACAATTTTGGGAAAAACACCTGCAACTCATGTAATGAAGGGCTGACATCTCCAACCTATACAGAACTCTTAGTTGTCAAAGAAAAACAATGAAACAAAAGAACAACCCAGTAAGAAAATGAGGAAGCAACATCACCAAGTAATCTACAGAAAAATACAAGCTCTTAAACACATTAAGAGGTGTTCGACCTCTTTCACAATGAAGAAACCAAAATAAAACTACACCAAGATACTAATTCTCTATTAGTGAACTGCCAAAAATTCTTAAATTTAACACATGTTCTACTGGCAAAGATAGAGAAAAGGGCATTCTCATATACCTCGGGGTGCAGTACAAAATGGTACAAGCCCTAGGAGGAACACCTGGCAATATCTACTGTTATTCTCAATGTATTTTCCATTTCACTGCCCCTCTTCTCATTTTTTTGTTTTGATTAGTACATGTTTACAGTACATCCAGTTTACAGTCATGTTGGTAAGTACATATACACAATATGGCTTATTTCTTTTTTTTATTCCTTCCCTTCATCTAATTCCCCTCTTCCCATTTTTTATTGTTGATATCATTAATCTCAGCTCATGCCTGTGGTTTATGTTTATGGTTCATGTTTATATTCACTGAGGTTCCTGTACACAGCAGTCCACTTCTCTCCCCTCCCCTCCCCCTCACACCTTGCCCTTAGTCTCTTGATCAGTTCCCATTTTCCAGAGATCCATCTCCTCACCTCGTATGCATCCTTTATCAATCTTTGTTTGTACTTTTGACAGCCCCACTTTTTAATCTACCTCTTATTCACTTACATCTAAAATAACAAGTATACTATATTATGAGATCATAAACACTATAATCAAAGCAAAAAATAGGAAATAATCCAAGTGTCTTAACAATAATGAATTATGTGAATAAAAATAACAAAGGCATACAAAGAAATACAATGCATTTGTAGGGGAAAAAATGAAGACAGTCTTCTGCACTGATAGGAATTCATCAGGATTTTTTCCCCTTCATTTTCAGTGCTGAGAACTGAACCCCAGTCCTTGCACGTGCTACTAAGCACTCTATTGCTGATATATCCCCAACCTTTCCCTAGGGTATATGGTAAGTTATTTTTCCTTTAGAAAAAGGGGGGAAATACATGGAGTTATATTTTCTCACATCTGTATAAAGTATAGAAGAATAAACAGTAAACTACTGTGAATAAAACTGTGAGTGAAACAGACCAAATTAAAAACATGCTAGACTTTTCAGTATATACTCTTGTATCTAATTTTGACTTCTGAATAACACAGAATTGTGTATCCAAAACAATTAGTATATTAGACTTAAATTTGTATAGTATTTCTCAGTATTTACAGTTTAACCTGTATCTTATTTATCTTGATTTGAAACCAGATATGGTAACCATCTTTATTTCAGATAGGAAGTACAACAACCCCCGCCCCCAAAACACACTGCTTTTTTTTTTTTTTTGAGATCAGTTCTCCCTATGAAGTTTAACTTGGCCTTGAACTCACTACACACCCCAGGCTGGCCTTGAATTTGTAGGGATTCTCCTGCTTCAGCCTCCCAAGTGCTGGGATTATAAAGATGTATCACCATGCCTGGCCTAAAAGGGCAACTATTAAGTAACAAAGCTATAACTAAGAAACACAGCTCTGTTTCCAAGTATTTGGTCACTAATATTTTAAAAATGTAGAGTTCTATCTTAAAGGCAATAAGTACTGCTTCAAGTGATTTACATTAAGGTTACAGATACCATATTAAGAACAAGTTTGGGGGGGAAGCAGGCTTTAATCTACTACATGTCAGTATTTACCAAAAAGTTAATAGAACAACGTTTCTTGTAGTGTGTGCACTCAATGCCGTTCCAAAGGAAATGCCCAACTCTAGGAATAGATGTATACCTAATGATATGTTCCATTTCACACGCAAATTTTGAAAACTTCCTACATTAGAAAATAACTGTTGGTCAGAGAAGACATTCAAAAGTAATTCCTGGTCAAAGGATACAAAATTTCCATTAGGAGGAATGAATTCAAGAGCTTTACTGCACATAATGGTAATAATATACTGTATATCTGAAAACTGCTTAGGGAATAGATTAAGTGCTTTCACCACACACACAAAAAAACTGTGAGGTAATACATATGTTAAATAGCTGTATTTAACCCTCCTACAATATATACTTATGTATCAAACATCATGTTATATGTCATAAATATAAAAATGTATATTTTATAAGTAAATAACTCCTAATCCAATTTTATTTAGGAAATCAACAAGCTGAATAGCTCCAGTGTGTGTTTACAGTAATGCTTTCTCCTTTATTTCAGACAGGCATACCTAAAGTCTGAAATATAACTACCATCTTATACAGCACAATACTCATCTCCTAGGGGCTGGGGATTTAGCTCAGCGGCACAAGCACCTGCCTTGTAAGCAGGCAGTCGTGAGTTCGATCCCCGGTACCGATAAAAAGGAAAAAGGCAAAAAAAAAAAAAAAAAAAAAAAAAAAACTCATCTCCTGAATTACAATTAAACCAGTAGGTATCACTCTGTATTTTCTGAATTCTTCCTTATCATGTATGTATATAGAGTATTAAAATTCTAGACGTTTTGGAGCCCTCTCGATCATAGCATATGTGTAGTTGGCAGGCAGTTAGTCAAGCTGTGGTTTGTATCATTCACATTTAACTTTATTGACATATTGAAGTAAAATTTACCATCTTGCTATTTTCTCTTTGTTCCATCTCCTTTTTCTTTATTCTTTCTCTGACTTTTTTTGCACTAAGATTCTAATATTTAGGCCTGTTTCAAAAGTTTTAGTAACTTTCCAAAGACTGGCAACATAGTAACTTTAAGATTGGCAATACCATTATGTGCAATATTATAAACAGTGCATCACTTCACATATAGTGTAAGTGCCTTGTAGTAATAAATCGTAACTCCTTTCTGCCATCTTTTGCGATATTTCATAACTTACTCTTACACATTCTATAAACCAGTAAGACACTGTCACTGCTTTTGCCTTAGGTAGTCAATTATCTTTTTGTAGTGCATGAATAGGCCAACTACAGACAATAGGCAAAATGTGCCGACCACCAATGGCTTTTGAGAGTAAAATTTTACTGGAACACAGTCATAGTTACTCATTCACACTACACCTGCAAAGCTTAATAGCTGCAACAGAATGTATGGCCCTTGAAAATATTTATTGTCTATCCCTTCATATAAGATGTTTATTTTCCTGTCCCTTTTTATAAAAAGTTTGGTGATCCCTCTTTCACAGCAATTAAACATACAATATCAATTTTTCCTTCCTAGTTATCTTTTGTAGATACAAGATTCTTCTACCTGGAGATTTTTTTTAACATTTCCTGTAGAGTATAGGTCTGTTGGCAATGTGCTCTTAGATATATTTGCCTAAGAAAGCCCAGTTCTCCATTTTCAAAAAACATTTCATTAGGTACAGATTCCTGGGATAAATGGTTTTTTTCTTTTCTTTTAGCACTTTAAAAATGTCACTCCACTGTCTCCTAGCTTCTGTAAACAGTTTCTGATGACTTCTATACTTTAAAGACTTAAAAATCCCAATGTGTAAAGTAATATGTGCCCAAGTCTTACATTCTTCTTCAATTACATTCATTATTTTCATGAATAAAAGTTTAATTGAATTTATTTCTGTGGCTCACTGACTATAAAGAATAAAGCACACATACATGTACCACAACTTTCTCCGGCATTATCATAACTTGGCACTCTATCACGTACATTTGGTTTATTTTATATTAAACACATGAACATGCACATACATATTCATTCATATTTCTTACCTTTCCCCCACCTCATCACACTTTCTCTTTCTCTCTCACCAGGAAGTACCTAAATAGGGTCCTTTCTTTCACTTAAATATCCTACCTGAATCTTAATGCGTTTTAGCCTCCATTTGTATTTCCTCATGCTGTGATATCAATATTTTTAAAAATTTGTCTCTTCTGGTAAGACATTAAAACTTATGGTCGTATAATGTAAAATTCTACCACAAATAACCATTTTAAAGAATGTAATAAAAGTTTATGCACTTAATGCTAGTCCTTATTTATTACTATGCTTTAAAAAAAGTCAAAGTAATTTTTATTCAAATATCACCAGCACAAATTTTCCAGTTGCATGCAAGAAAAAGTTGTTTAAATATGCTGTCTTCATATAGTAACTAATCTAAAATAGGAAACTATCCTTGTAACAACTGAAGTCTCAGGGACAGATGCACTGATTAGAAATTTCAACATAACTCATGCTGTCTGAAAGGCCTTCAGATGCAGATGTTCCATCTTATGACTCATTAACCATTTACTTATGTACCGATGTCCACTATATTACACCATTCACATCAAAGTAACCAAGAAATGTGGGGGAAAAAAACCCTTAAATTTGGTTCTTTTAAATATAAAGCTCTCATTTAAACTATAACTTTTTCTAAAAAGAACATAGGTAGTTTCTGCATACAAACTAGTGTTGTGCTCTAGCCAGCTAATTGTCTCAAAGAGACATACCACTAGCTATAATAGAAAATACACTTCTCTATTATTAAAATAAAAACTGAATAATGACATTAAGCCTATTTACAAAGCACAAAACTTTAAGTAATTTTGTTCTATTAGTTCTGAAACCTGCTCAATGAAATAATTATCCGAAGAAAATACTTATAAAATTTAAATGTCAATGTACTAAAGCTGTTAACCTACTTAAATAAATTACGACCAAGATTATTTAACAAGACAACAAAAGGGGGAAACTTCACATATAAACCCACTGGCAAAGTTCTCTATCTAGATGATGTGTAGAGCTAATGATGGCTAACAGTCCAAATGTTTATTCTAGACCTTATCTTAAGTCTTAATCAAATGGTTACACTTTGTTCCTTTTCTACAGAGAAAAATAAGTACAAGTAACTGCAAAATGTTTTTAACAAGGAATTTAAAAATTCGAATGATACTATTCAAGTGATTAGTGAATGTCTTACTAAGAGTATCAAACTTTATTTAGAAATCAAATTATGTAGTTGGAAGGATTTTCCAGACACATAGGTTTGCTATATTTTATCTCTTAATGTAGTATTTATTAAAGTAAATTTTGAAATTAGAGAAAATCTTTAATAATATAACCACTTTTTTATTTGCTACCCAAAAAGGGAGAAATTTTTATAAAACTGTCATGTTAAGTAGTAGTCAATAGCTGCATACAATCAGTAAACAAATTTATTTCAAGGCAAGAAGAACTGAATCACCATTTAATGGTTGCAATTTAGATTATTCTAGCGTGTAATACTTTAATTGTATAAAACAAAGCTGATGTCACAAATACAAAAGAACTCTTGCAAAGCAAGTACCACGAGTAATTTCTATGCTGCCATTGATGGCTGACAAGTGATGAGCACTCTGTTCAAACGTATATACCACACACATAAGACAACAGGTGGGTAATAAAAAGAACATACTGAAGAGAAGCTTTTAAATTTTTTACAATCAACATTTTTATAATATGCCTTGTCAGAATATCTTGTTATAATCTCTGTATAGTGAAAAAGATTTCTTGAACAGAGAAATATATTACTCAATCTAAAAAAGGAGAAGCTGCATCAGATCAATGAGGACTAACACTGGTTTAAAAATGTTTATATCGCATCCTAATATATTGCCAACATATTGACATGTTGCCAGTGTATTCAATAAATAATCATGTAGACTATATATGTTATGGCTTGTGTTTAGATGCCACCCCCTCAAAGCCTCATGTGGTTGGTCATAGGTGGGATTTTTCAGAGCTGGCTGAATCTAGAGTATATGATGTTGGAACTGATCCTGCAATGCTAGGATCCAGAGCGCCAGGATTAAGGATGAGGGTGCTACTGGCTCTAAATAGTCTGGATAAGATATAAAGGGCTGAAAGATGCTGTTAAGATCCTTTGTTGCTTTTGCTACTTTCCACCCCTCTGCTGTGTACAACCCTGCCTTGAAACCAACCACTGTGGAATAAACGTCTACAAATTATGAGCCAAATAAATTTTTCCTCCTAGTGGTGTCAGAGGCCATTTTCACACCGACAGAAAAAAATCAAAACAGATGGTAGTGTCCAAAAAATGACAAGCACCACCCAATACTTCCACCACCTAAGGATTTAACTTTAATAAAGCACTGGAAGGTATGTTGTTTTAATGTTGCTGCCTTAAAAAAATAACAATAATGTAAAGTCAGAATGAACTAAAACTTCAAAAGTTTGAAACATTAAATACCTACTACTCTAAACCCCATTCTGGTGACTGTCAGGGAAAATATGATTAGGAAAGGATATTACACAAGTCTTCCTACTCCCTTACCACCAAATATTCCTAATAAACAAGGACCCTTATTTCTTTTAAATGATTTTAGCTGTTCTAGTTTAAAAGGCAACAACCAAGGGTGGGGAGACACAGAATTAAGATATCAACAGAGAAAAAGTAAGCAGCTAAATATGATCTAGAACTTATAGTCATATTAATACCACCAAGCAATACTGAATTATCTCTAAATTCACATTAAAACTTAAAATTCTAAAGGTATGACATACAATTTATTTAAAACCTCTGATAAATATTCATTTGTAATAATCCCAGCACTCAGGAGGCTGAGGCACGAGGATTGTTGCCAGTTTGAGACTAGCCTGGTTACACAGTGAGCTCAATGACAACCTGAAATGCACAGCACGGTACTGCCTCAAAAAGAATAATAAAAAAAAAATCATTTCTAAGCAAAGAGGCTAAACATTTCAAATGACCTTGTTAGTGAAAGCTCTGCACATCTGTATGCAAGGCTTACAAAGTAAAAATGGAAAAATCGAGTCATGTTTCATTTACTTGGAATAGTAAAATTTTTAAAATCTAGGTTGAAGATAAGAAGGCAGATTTATAAACATTAACAAATACTTGAAAATTTTCAAATAATTTAGTGGTTCTTAAAGTATGGTCCACAGATTCCTAGAAGTCTACAAGGTCATTCAAAATATTATTCATAACAGGTTACTTGCCTTGTTCACTGTGTGGATGTTTACATTAGTGGTCCAAAAGTAATGATATCTTGGCACAAATCCAAGGTAGTTATCCAAACTGTACTACTAGTTTCTGTATTCTTCACACTTCCTCAGAAAAAAAAAATTCAGTTTCACAACTGTAAGAACTATTTATTTTATTGTGTTCAGTCCTTAGGTATACATTATTTTAATACGCTGGGTGAAGAGAAACAAACACACATAAAACACTTTTGCTTACCACTTAAAACACATAAACACTTTTGTATAACAAAATATGGTTGTCAAAGAAAAGTATTGAGAGTTGCAAGCTGAACTAGGTACTTTTTTGTGGAACGCTTTCTACCTGAATAAGCAACTGACATTCGAACTGCGGCTTTTTAACTTCAGTATTTAGTAACCATTTTATTATAAATGATAGAACTAAGTGACAATTTAAAAAAAATTTTTTTTGAAAACCAAAAAATTTTAAAATGTTCACCTATCACCACAGACTTAAATAGTATTCAAATTTTTAAAATTTTTGATGAGGTCTATAGTGAGTGATAGCAACAGATGTGATTGTTTTTTGATAATGGATAACATAAATGCATCAAGATTTAGATGATCCATATCACTCACCAAAACTCGGTGTTTTCCAAAAACAAAATGAGATATTCAAAGTACAAGTAAAATAGACTAATGGATTTTAATCTAACAGTACAAAATGTATACTGCTACAGTGATAAATTCTACATTTCAATGAAATGTTAAGAAAGTGCTATATATTAAGTTTTGATATAGTATCAAAAATATGTAAAATTATCATAAAAGTATTAAAATACTATTCCCTTTTCCAACCACATGTGAATACACAACTACGTATCTATGAAGCCAGATTTTTTTCATATGCCCCAACAAAAACGTACTGCAATAAATTAAATATACAAGTGGGTATGAGAATCCAGTAGTCCTCTATTATGCCAAACACTGAAGAGATCTGCAGAAATATAAAGGAACTCCACTTGTCTCACTAAATATCTTTTAGAAAATATAATTATCTTCAAAAATATATTAATATAATGGATTTATTAGTTATTTTTTAAATGAGTCAAGAAGTGATTGAGTCTTACTTTTTATTTACAATATGGTAAATACTGATGATAACTTGAAGAATATGGAAGGATCTTGAGACTAAAAGTTTTTGAGGACTGCTAATTTTGAGGTTATTAATTCCAATTCCTTTCAAGATATATTTCTACAAGAGGCCAATTTTTTCTAGAAGCTAGAAAGAGGGGACAGTTGAGTAAGCAAGACTGCAGTGGTTAGAAAAACCACTTGGATACATGTGATTTCCAGATCCAGGACATAGAGGAGAGGGGCCTAGAACACTCTTTATGTCGTATCAGAAGCAGGAAACTAGCAAAGCCCACTAGCATAATATCAAAAGTGTTTAGGAACAAACTTAAAAAGGCTGTCTCGGGAATAAATTGAGTATGAATAAGCATGAAAACAGCAATGGACTGAAACAAATGTTCAAATTCCCAAGTTTATAATGATTCAAAAGGTATCATTATTTATGTTTAGAGGATACTTATAAATCAACTATTTTGACAACTTTATCCTAAGAAAATGCCAATATCCTAGGTTTTTGTGTTGTTTTTTGTATCCCATCCACATTGTCAAGTGGTCAAAGGCATAAAACAAGTGCTTCAATTGGACCCTCATTTGAAAAAAATAATCTCCTTTAGCCTTTAAATATCATTTTTAAAATTTCAGGTATACGGATAGTGCTAATTAACAATAAGAATCCAGGGCTAGGGATTTAGCTCAGTGGCATGAGCGCCTGCCTTGCAAGCAGGCAGTTGTGAGTTCGATCCCTGGTACCGATAAAATAAGTAAGAATCCACTTACTAAAGATACATTTCCCTTACCATACATAAACCTTCAAAGAAACCTATACAAAACATCTATCTTTAAGAATCAAATAAAATTACAACTTAGACAATCACTTGTGCTGCAAAGTCTATTCCCAGACTTGCATGTCAACATCACAGTATTATCATGAGTACTATAGATGCAAAAAAGAGTATAAACCCATGCACACACACAAAACAGTCACAATTTTCTTCAGTAACTAGGTTGTAAGGAGGGTATTAAAGACTTAAAACATATGACCATGACTGCTATAGTAAATTAACTAAAAATGTATACAACATGTAATACGACATAAAAACTGAGCATGGTGGCACATACCTATAAAGCCAGTATTCGTGGAAGCTGAGACAAGAGGATAGCCTGGGCAACTTAATGAGACTCTGCCTCAAAATAGGAAATTTTAAAAGGACTGGGGAGGTAGCGTAATACAAAGGCTGTGGATTCAATCCCCACTAGGGAGAGGCGGGGCTTTAAGTCAAAGAGCCAAGATTTAGCTCCTAGTTCTGCCGTTTACTACTTTTGCAAATTACTTCACCTAAATGATTTTATAATATCTAAAATAGGAGTTATAACACTACATGTAAATCTTGTGGAAGAGTCAATGATATGGTGAATGAAATAAATCCTTTATAGTAAACTGTTTATAACATATTAATCCTCAATAGATAGTTTCTGATAACAATAGATCATTATTATTCATAATACAAAGGGAAACATGATGGGAAAACAGGAAAAACTCCTTTTCTCTAAATGTCAAAGGAGACAGTCATCAGTCCAGTAAAGGGGAGTTACTATTTTGCCTTTCGCTAGTATGAGGCGGTTATCAAAAATGATATGGAAATATAATACACGAAGTGCACATGTTTTCTGAAACAAAGTATTTAAGTATATTTAAGTACTATCTGAAAACGACATCAGTTTTGTCTTTTTCTAGATTTCCTAATATTACTCAACAAGTCATTTAGTGATTAAAATAGTTATATGTTTATAACATAATAATCCTTCTATACACTCAGTACAAAAAGCCTATTTGCAAAAATAGACTAGTTTTCTAAAACTACTTCTCAAAACAAATTTTTACATTCTCATCAAAGAATGACAATGTTAGCAAAGAAAAGCTGGTGAAAAAGAATAAAGGGATTATAAAAAAGAGATATTAAAATTCAGATTATAGCCTACTCTTAATTTGTATCAAATTCAATTCAGAAAGATTAACTGTAATATCCTGCCAATTACAGAAAACCAATGAACCAATCATCACTTAAAAAAAGTTGAACAATGACTATGTAGTTTCCCAACAACTGTGTAGCTAGGAGCTTTAGGACACTTCTACTCTAGAGCTTCTCAGGTATACAATGGTCCTCTAGCTGCACAGCTTTATTCTCTCCATTATATAAATAGTCATTATTTATTATTTCACTGAGATACATTTTTGGTTATTCCCAATGTATATGTACTATACAATTTTACATTTGTCAAACAGAATATAATAACATACAAAAAGTAAATTCAAGAAATATTTTTAGCCAACAGATGGTGAGAGTGAAGAGAGTGTACAGGGGAAGCAGATATAAAAAGAATTAAAATGTGTTATGTACATGTATCAACTCCCCATGATGAATGTAATCATTATATACTGCAAACCTATACCAATAAAAAATCAAAATTTAAAAAAAGAAATGGTTTTAGATATAAACATGACATTACCAAGAACCACTAAAAGATTCTACTTAATTTCTTCCAAACAAGTATTTTATAAATAATTCAATGAAGAGAAATTATATATGGAATGGAATCATTTAGTATACATACAATTTCAAAGAATAACAAATTGTAGATCACTGACAATGAAGTATCCCTTTCTAAAAAGTTATCATTACTACTAAAGCAATTCTAAAATAAGAAAAATGTTTATGGCATAATATTAATAAAATGCATTTATGAACTTAACATACAATAGTAGGAAAGATACTAGGTTTTGCTAAAGTTGTTGATCCTGCCACTGAATAGCTACATGATTTTGGAAAGTTTTTTAAAACTTCTTGAAATTCTTTTTCCTCATCTCTAAAATGAGGTAATTCATAGGGCTTCTAGGGGAATCAAGTAATATCATGGTCACTAGAAGGATCCTGGCTTCAAAATCAATTAATTCCCTTTCCTATTATTCATTTGATTTGCCTACTACTGACTGAATCCATGAGTAAGTCACATCTAAAATGCTGTTAACAGATGTAAGATGGTGGCTCTACACTTTACCACAATCAGCTAGTACAAATTACTTTATTCATTAATTATATCTTCCTTATTCTCTTTAGAAGTGAAACATTTTTCTTTAAAACCTAAAAATAAAAGTAAAACATAAACCCCATTAGTGTTAACTATAACCTCCAACATACTGTACCCATTATTTTTACAGTGATGTTCATAGCTGAGGTGGAGCTCTGTAGCAGTGTGTGTGCTCAGCATACCCAAGGCCCTGGGTTCAATCCCAGCATCAAAAAGAAAAAGAAATAAAAACATTTTAAAAATAATACTGTAATTCCAATTTAGAGTTCTTTCCCAAACAAAACTGTCACCCACAATACACAAGTCACAATTCAACTTATATATAAAAAAAGGGGGGGGGGATTGATATTTGAAAGACATGCTATAACACTACTCCCAAAAGGCTAAAGTCATTTTCTTTCAACTGCATTTCTTACTCACAGAAAGTACAAAATATCTAAAATTTGGTGGACCGCTGGGATTTTCTTTAGGCCTCAGGCAAGGGCTGAGTGAAGTCCAGGACAGCATTCTCTCTTTCCTTCTACTGAGGGACAAAGGACAGCAAAGTAGAGTTGGGATGAGAGAAGATGGATCACCAGACAATGGAACGCATATCCCTAGACAAGCAAATTTCAGGCTCATAGCTAGTTTGGGAGTTTTGAGGGGATACCTTGTCTTTATCAAGACTGAGAAAGAAAACTGGTGTTAAAGGATAAGGATGCTGAATAGCCTATAGTTCTTAAGCCCTAACGTTGTGCCTTTCCAGAGCCAGCAAGTGGGTCTAAAAAGCTTTAAGTTCCAAATAGTAAGTTGCTGGTACAGGAAAATTGTACCTGACATATAATGGGTAGTCAAAAAAAAAAAAAAAAAAAAAAACCCTACATAGTCAGCTATTTTGTGCACAGAGGACAGGAAACAAGACCTCTAAAACATGTCTGAAAAGACATTAAAAAAAAAATAGAATGCCTCAATCATCTAAAGTAGATATAAGACCATCACAGATTTAAGGCTATGTTTCAAACAATTTAAGTTTAAATAGCCAAGAGGTTAAATTGTTTCATTATAACATTACAATGCAAAGTAGAAAGAACTGTTTCCTACTGCTACAATAGTTGCATAGTAAACAGAAGTTGGCTATTAAAATGCATTCTATATGTAGATGGTAACCACTGCATAATTACTTATTGAATTTGTACTGAAAAAAACAAAAGAAAACATGGTTTTTTGTCAAGTTGTTTATTACAAGCCAATATTAGATTAATTTAATAAATACTGCTGAAAGAAAATTACAGCACCCAAGGGAAAAACTGCATTATTTTAGGATATACTCAAAGACAGTTTTATATTGGCAATTTGTGTCTAGGCAAAAATGTGTGACTCATTTAAAACTTTTAGATGGGACTGCCTTACGGGGATAGGGCAGGGGGTGTTTGAAACAGTAATTTATGTTCATGGTAATTAAAGGTGACTTACTAAACATATAAACACCTAACTAACATAAGGGGGTGGGGCAATTAAATGAAGGCATTTTTACCTTCTCATTTAGCAGTTCAACAAAGCAACAGTGCCTTAAGGCTACATATAATTCTGCATAAACTAGAAAGGCAACTTAAAACTACTTTTCATATCAGTTCCACCTCTTTTTGGCCAAACACAACAAAACTAAAGCAGCTCTCCAAAATCCTACTGTTAAAGTTCTAACCAAACTAAGCCGGGCATGGTAGCGCATGCCTGAAACCAGCAATCAGCAATCACGAGGCTGAGGCAGGAGGACTGTTTCAAGTTCAAGACTGGCCTGGGCTGCAAAGCACGCTGGAGAACAGCCTGAAATGCATAGTGTGACCCTGTCTCAAAAAGACAAACAAACAAAACACTTCTAACTAAACTATTAAACTTAGAAATTCAAGCAAACACAGAGAGGTAAAAACAGAACATCTGCCACTAGTAACAAAAGAGACAGGATAAGAGTGTTTATTTTCTCCCAGTTAAAAATTCTACTCATCTGCTCAAAAATGATCTATGTAAATTGATCTTAATTCTATATCCATAAGAATTTGCCTGGGCAACTTTGGAGGGCTACAGGCCAAGAGAAAAGTATAATCAGGCAAGGGCTTAAATCATATTTGGAGACAAGAGGAGGCCAGGAGTATTTTGTAAGAATTATAAAACTGCTTAAATACTTCAAATATAAAAATAAGTTGCATCAAAATTAGACAATATAACTAGTAGTTGTTGCAAAAACTAATACTGCCTACTAAAGTAGGCTTTTTAAAGGAAAATAAACATTCAAAAGTAAAACAAAATCATTGGCTAAAAAGACTTAAGCACAATGTTACAAATATTATTAATAGAAAAAATAAATAATTGCATTTTTATGTTCCAAAACTGCCTGATTTAGATTTACACAGGACATTTAAGAAATACACTGTTAACCATAAACTTTTGCCATCCATAAATTTATAAATACAGCAGAAACAAAACGAACAAAAAACCACATTCCTTTAGCTGTGACTGCTGAGGACCAGTATAAAATAAAATGGTCATCTATAACTAACTTGCCGATTAGCCTCTCAATTCTAGCTATTCTAATTAATGGGTCACCAAAATCACAGTTAAGTATCATGTCCATAGATAAAGGATTGCTCTAGTATAATCCAACTATAAGTATTAAATTAGTGAAAGCCAAAGGTCCACCATGTCTATGTTTCTATTATCCTCAAGTTTTCTACTCCAAAAAAGGAGAAGAAATAATGAAATTTCCTTGCTGGTTTCAAATCTCTGAAAACATACATTTCTAGTCAGTCATACAATGTACCACGTAGCAACTGTTTTGGCTGTTCATGACTCTCCCTCCATCTCAGAAGATTTTTTCCTAAGGGCTTTGGCAGACTAGAACAATAGATTTAACATATTAAAATATCAAATAAGTGGGCAGAACACAAAACTGTGGTAAAATTAACAGAACTCCACTACCAATTCCATATTCAAATCTAAGTCATTCAAGCCTGCCCCCTCCATCTTGAAGCCTCCAACTCAGACTGTTAAAATAATACTTCAACTGAGTACCCAGCATATAATCACACTCCAATCTAGCATATTTACATTTTCTGTGGTTTATGAAGCTATGCACTTTCTTGAATAAAATTAATCAAAGCATCTAACTACTTATACAAATAAGTTGGCTTTTATCTTGATATCCATATAACCTGACCCAGCCTCTAAAACTTTTTTGATATTCTGTATTACTCATTTCATGTGTCATTTATTTGGCTCTGATTGTTTTTCTGGGTTTGAGTAATTTCCAGTTGCCTGTGTAGGCAGATTAAATGGCCCAAGAATTCTGGTCAGGCTAGGTTTCCTGGAAACCAAGTGACCAACCTAAGGTTCCTGGCAAATTAAAAAGCCTGTAAGACACAACACCAGAGGAACAGCAAGAGATTAGAAATTCAATATGAAGTAGAAGTAGATACTTCAGGATAAAAGGATGTAAGAAATAGAACCAGATGAGTCTCCGCTGGTGGTTGCTGGGGCCAAATGGATTTCTGACTCTAAAGAAAAAACAATGCCAGTCCAATGTTCCCTCCCAGTTGGGCTTGAGTTAGATTTGTAAAAGGGCATGATCCTGGGATTTTCCTAAATGAAGAAATACTGTTGATGTGATTTTAAATGGAAGCATTTTTAAACTAGTAATTTGCTTGGATCTACCATTTAGAATTTCACTTATTTGCAAATGTGTCTTAAACACTATTTATAAACTGGCTTACTGGTATCATAAAATACCTTAGATGATTAACTTATAAAGAGAAACAGCTTATTTTGGCTCACACATTCAGAGATTCTATTCCAGGATTGTGTAGATACATAGCTTTCAGGCTATGGTAAGCCAGCACATTATAGTGGAAAATTGTGGTAGGGTAAAACTGCTCATTTTATGGCGAAGAAATAAAAATAGGAGAAGGAAAGGACCAGGGTCCTATAATGTCCTTTCTTGGCATACCTTACCTAAGGACCTCCCACTAAGCCTAACCTCCCAAAAGCTCCACTATATGCCAAAAGTACTATCCTGGGGACCAAATCTTTAAGGGACCACTTATCCAAACCACAGTGCAATTCATATGACCCTTTATAAGTAAATATTAACCAATGTTATATCCATATACTGCAATCTTTGCAGCTGTCCAAAAACAAGGATATGCATCAATGGTACCAGTAAAGAAAACTGAACAAATTATATTAAAGATAAAAATCAACTGGTCCCTGAAGTATATACAGGATTATTCTATTTATGGGTGAAAACTAGTATCTTAATGTATTTACATGAAGATACATTAGAGAATAAAAATAAATTTAGAGAAGGCTAGAGGTACAGCTCAGTGGTACAGCACTTGCTTAGCATGTAAAAAGCTCTGGGTTCAATTCCCAGTGCTGTAAAAAAATAATAAAAATAAGCTCCAAATAAGTAAGGCATATGCTCCTAAACTACTGGCAGTAGATGTCTTTGGGATGTAGAATTTCACTTTCTACATTATATCGTATTTTAAATTATTGAAAACAAATTACATGTAATACATGTGTGTAACACATAATCACAAGATGAAAATTAATGATATATCATTTTTGTGCTTAAAATATGGAAGAGTAGTTAGTTGTTGTAGTAGTTGTGGGAACGGAGGAATGTAAACTTTTATTGTGAACATAATTTCCTTGTTTTCTTTTCTTTTTCCAATATTAAGGATTGAATCTAGGACTTATGGGTAAATGCTATGCAGGCACTCTATCAATAAGCTGGATCCTTAGCACCCTAACAGCCTAAAATTCAGTATCTAAATTTTTTCTCACTGATATATATTGTATGCTTATTTTAAACAAACAGGAATGGCCTGGGGTTGTGCCTCAGTACTATCTGCCTACCATACACAAAGCTCTGGATTTGATCGTCAGTACAAAAAATAAGTAAAGTTTTAAGTAACAGCATTTATTTGTTCATTTACAATCAAAAGTAGAATACAAACTTAGAAGACTAAAATTGCTCATAAGGTATAAGAGAAAGGCAATGTAAAAACATAATTATAATTTTATATGCACTATAAGACGACCTTCATTTCTTACAAGGCACAAGTTTTTGTGCCTAAATTGCATTTAATTCAATCTATTATAAAGCAACACTTTGCATACCAAACAGATGACTACTTATTATTATATTGCAAACAATACCGGGCTGATGTTAACATTCACTGCACTGAAGTTTCTTAGAAGCATCACTTTATGGCAGAACACAGCATACAAACATAATGCTACTTTGGGAGCAATCAAGAAAATAACTTCTTTAACAACAGAACTTACCCACTTAGTTAACCGAGAGTTAACTTCTTAACTAAATTACACTGGTACAACCATCATAATTAGTCCAGTTTTAAAACTTTTTACACAAACAAAATTTTATGTAAATCATTTGTGTCTATTTAATACTGATATTTAAAATAGAAAATTCCTCATGATTTAAAAACCAGAATAAAAAAATATTAATTTTTTTCCTTCGAAATAAAATCTGACTATGTTGCCCAGGCTGGCCTCAAACTCCTAGACCCAAAAGAACCTTCTGCCTCATCCTCCCAAGTAGCTATGACTACTGGTGCACACCACCATGTCCAGCTACCCACTCACTTTTTATAAAAAATCAAGGGTTTAAAGAAAAAGCAGAAGTCACCCACCACTGTCTACATTATCCAGAAATGTTACTACCTAGAAATCTTTCAACAATTTCATGTATCTTCTTTAAATTTTTTTAATGCATATAGTGTAGAGTTGGGCTGTCCAAGGAATAAGTCACATGTTATTAACTGCTATTAAGTTACTAAGCTAATAAGTACTTGAAATGTGTCTATTTCAAATGGAGACATGCAGTAAATCTGTAATACATACCAGATACAAAAAAACAAAATATTTCAATTCTTCACACTGATTACATGTTGATTAGAATAATTACATTACTAAAATTACTTCCATCAGTTTCTTTTTACATTTTTATTATGGCTATGACATATTCTGAATTATATATGTAGCTCACATTTGTCCCTCATATTGTATTTCTATCAGTCAATACACACACAAGTTCTGGCATCAGACTAGCTTCACTGAGTAGTACTCACAAGTGTACCACCTACCAGCTATGTAACCTTGGGCAAGTTTACTAATCACTATGTACTCACTTCTGATTTCCAAGAATTAAATGAAATTGTTCACATAAAGCAACTGCAGAGAATGGCTGTAGTAAGTGCACAAACAATTATTTGATGGCAAAATATAACTTAATTCTTTAAATATTACTATACAGCACTTAATCTCTTCAGAAATCTCCTGCTAGGATAGCAGATCTCTATTGTGCATAGGAAGAATTCACTTAAGAATATATACTCACCAGAGATTTAGCTCAGTGGCCTAAGTGCCTGCCTGGCAAGTGCAAGGTCGTGAGTTTGATCCCCAGCATCACACACACAAAAAAAGAATATAAACTAAAATTTTTAATTAACACTTCCATACACACACATAAACTCACACAGAGATGGTGTCTTAAAGATTCAGATCTAAAACATACAAAAGCTGGTCAAATGGTAGAAAGACTGGAAAGAGAAAAGACCTTAAATAAAGGTAGGGGCTGGCGATATAGCTCAGTAACAAAGCCCATCCTCACAATTTTTAGCACCAAAATGCAGCAAAAAAGCTAAAAGAGAAAAGAGAGAGAGAGAGAGAGAATTGGAAGGAAAGGGAGAGATGGAGAGAGAAAAGGAGCAAGGAGGAGAATGAGGAGGGCTCGATCTGTGTCAAATTTACTATGTAACTCTGGCTTCTAGGCAAGGTATTTAACTTCTAACTTTTCCTCATCTTTACAACTGGGATAACACCAATCCTGCAGAACTGTTGCGATTAAATACAGTAATAAACTATAAAGGACATACCATAGTATCTAAAATGTACCAAGTGCTTAAAAATCATTTTCATTCTTCTGACAATCAACATAAAATGCCAACATTGAGTCACATGTTAATGATCTTAATACTGAATTGCCTGCCCTGACACAACTGCCATAACCTATTAATACTCTAAAGAAATAGTTTAAAAACACACTAACTTCATGGTGTCCTAGATTGCCTGCTATAAACCAGAACTACAAACTTATTATACTGTGCAAAAATATAGGTAAATACTTCAAAGAAGAAAACTTTCAGAAGAAAAGACAACTACACACTCTGCTTCTGTCAAGAGTAGTAAGAAGGATAATAAAAGACTTCTTTTAAATTACTTCTTTTCATTCAAACAGAACACACACTTGTCTGTACACCTCAGCCCTAAGGCTTTCAAAGATGCAGTAACTACAATTTAGAGCTAAAAAAGAATATTTCTTTATATGAAAATAGTTCATGATTTTTCTCCTTGCCTTGTCTGCCACAATGCTCAGCAGTAAGCCTTATTCTCATGCTCAATATTTTTACTTGGCACAATTTATATATTATCATGCACTTGGGCTTCAATCATCCTTCTGCTGCTTTCTCTATTTCTTACACTATTACTTGGCTCTATTTTCCTATTGTTTTAACGTATTTGTTCTTTATTGTAAAACAGTTACAATTCCTTTTAGAAGTCAGCACTACAAATTAACAAATAAAATTGAAAGTTTTTACAAAAAGTTCAAAACAAGTCTATAAGAAGAAAATTTTGACCTGTAAGAAGCAACCAGTGAGTAGGACTAATGAAATTACACAAACTGCATTTGAATTTTTTTTTAATTTTAAGGAAACAAAAAAACAGACAAAGGGTACAAGTAATACAGAATTTCAGAAAAAATAAACAGTAGGAAATCACTAGTTAATAGATTACATATTGTCATTTAGAAATAATTGTTTAAGTTAAAAAATTAAAGCATATAAAGTAGACATTCAGTGAGACTGCAAACCGTTCTGTTCAGTGATCCAACAAAACTCAGTAATATGGTTATCTATCTTATACACTTAAATATACATGCAGTTATATCCTTTAGAGCACTTTCTTTTCCTCTCTTTTGTACAATGATAATTACATATTTAGGTTTTATTACTCCCACTGTTCTTTTTTTCTTTAATTTATTTAAGGAGAAAAAAGAAAAAAACCAGAAAAAGGGTACAAGTTATACAGAATTTCAGAAAAAATAAACAGTAGGAAATCACTAGTTAATTACATATTGTCATCTTAGAAATAGTTGTTGAAGTTACAAAATTAAAGCATATAGAGGGGACTCTCAGTGAGACTGCAAACAGTTTTGTTCAATAATCCAACAAAACTCAGTAATATGGTTATCTATCTTATACACTTAAATATATATGGAGTACTCATATATCTTATATATTATAAGATATATCTTTTAGAGAACTTTCTTTTCCTTTCTTTTGTACAATGACAATTACATTTTGGGTTTTATTACTCCCATAGTTCTTATTACTTTTTTTTTGAAGAAAGTAAAACCAAATGTGACATACCAGGACAGAGTTAGTCAAATCAAAAGGATGGACATAACACAAAATGTAAAAACAAAATACAAGCTGATCAACAATGGTTACATAATGCCTCTTGTTATCTTAAAAAGAATTGCCTATATCATCAGTTATACTAAAACTGAAGAAAACAGTAAAGAATAAGACCAATAAAACCAAAACATTGGAGACATTAGAGGACTTCAAAAGAAGATAATAGTCACCCAGAATGGGCGTCACAATGGATCGTATTGTCTTCATAGTTGCTGCCTAGACTTTCAAACGTGGTACTATCTAGCGTAACAGAATAGGGAAAATCAGTCAAAACAAGATGGTGAGAGCAATACAGAGTTTAAAATCAAGTTAATAGGAAATCAAAGTGGGTTACTATAATGTATCCTGCTATTTTTTATTTATTTTCCCTTAATTAAAAGGATAAAAATGAAAAAGTAGATAATAAAAAGGAGATTGAGATAAAAAAGAGGGCATAACAATAAAACAGTGCAGGTCAAAACATAGCCATTTAAGCAAAATAGTGTTTCACCACAAGATAATCTTGACATAATAGTAGTTACCAGAGTGTCTCTCTCCTTGAAATCTCTGAGTTTAACTTTGTATACTGTAGCATCAAACATATCAAGATAATGTAAAACCATTCAAGAGAATGACAGCACTACAGGGTATTTAGAATCAACTAACAGAATATGAGCAATGGTTTCTGTATAATCTCCTTGTCTATAAAAGTTTTCCTTTATATTATCACATATAATAAAAACCAATAAGATACAACACGTTAAAACCGATGGAGACAGAAGAACAAAAGCTTGATGGGACTTCAAAACAAGAAGATATTAAATCAGCACTAGCTAATATGATGTCTTGTTTTCTCCAAAATGGCTGTTCCTACCATCCAACCTTCTCTGCCTCATTTCTGTTGAGCTTTTTTTCTGTCACTAGTTGTCAGTTTGTCTTCTTCATTTCACTTTCTGCTCCATTCATTGTGGCCTCTCTGCCACTATTTCTGGAATCTTTGTATTTTTCATTTTTAGAATATCCTGCAATAATCTCTGTAGAGTTGAATTGGTGGTTGCAAATTCACCCAGTTCCTCTTTATCCTGGAAGCACCTTGTTTTTCCATCAATTTCCAGGGACAGTTGTGCAGGATATATCAATCTTGGCTGGAGGTTATTATCTTTCAAAGCTTGAATTATTTCCCCCCATGTTCTTTGTGATTTGATGGTTTGTGCCGAGAAGTCTGCTGTAATTCTGATGGGTGTTCCCTTGTAAGTGATTTGTTTGTCTCTGATGGCTTTTAATATTCTGTTCTTATATTTGATTTCTGGAATTTTGATTATTATATGCATGGGTGTAGCTCTGTTTGGGTTGTAGGTGGCTGGGGTCCTGTATGCCTCATACATCTGAGCATCTTTACCTTTGGCTAAATTAGGGAAATTCTCCTGGATTATTTCTGTGAATAGCTTTTGTAGTTCATTTGTTTGAGTCCCTACTTCTTCTTTTATGTTCTTAATTCTTAAGTTATAGATCCTCTTGTCATCTTCTAGTCTTTGTATTGTTGCTGTTTGTTTTCTTGTTATTTTTAAGTAGTTTTTCATTTCATGCTCCCACCTTACAAATCTGTCCTCCAGTTCTGATAATCTATCCTTAGTTTCTTTCAAACTGTTATGCCAGCTTTCAATAGAGTTTTTAGTTTCCTGGTAATCTCTGTGAACCTGCTTCACGTATTCTATGTTTTCTCTATTTTCTCCATCAAACAATTCTCCCCTTTTTTGCTGTTCTTCCATTCTACCATCTGTTTTTTCTTGGGTGCTGCTTAGCATTTCTCTAACTATGCTACTTATTTCTTGCTTTATTTCATTAAATACTTCATTTTTGAACTCGTCTATGAGGGTCCGGAGATACCGTTTTATATCTATTGGTGCTGTGTCTGATACTGCATGTTTTCTGTCTTCATTCTCTTTTGCTTTTACCTTTCCTGGATCAGTGTTCTCAGGATTGGGGACTGAGGAGCCTTTCTTGTTGCTCCCTTTTCTCATACTTTTTGTTCCTTCCAAACAAGCCTATGTAGGAGGCTCAGTTTTTTTTTTTTTCTCTTTGTCTGTTGCAGTTTGTTTGAATCCGCCAGCTAGGTGTTCCCGCCCACTGCAGTGTACTAGGGAGACACAGACCTGGGCAGCGTCTGCTGGGCCCGCCCCTCCAGGTCAACCTCCTGAATGTTTCATGCTAGGGTGCCACCAGGCACAGGGACCTGATTTGGGCTAGCCTACAGGATCTTAGTCCACGGCATCACAGGGTCACCAGACCAAGCGCTCCCCACCACTCCCGCTTGAGAGGGGAATATGCGACTAAAGTCACTGCAGGGCTGTGTTCCGGCTAGTCTGCCCGTTCCCGGAATGTCCTCTGTTGGAGCCTCCTAGTCTATGAAAGGGTCCCCATTTCACTCACCGCAGGTTAAGCCAGTCCCACTCTCAACACTGTTTGGGCCGATTCCCGCTCTCAGAGCTTTCGCACACCTCTCTTCCTGCCGTGCGGATTAGGACGCAGTATTGGCAGCAGGAAATTCAAATCGCGGCTTCCAATGGCGCAGGATCCAGCTTCCGCACTGAGATTTTATCTGTTCCTGTTATAGCATCAGGATTGCATTTCTAGTTGGTTTCTCTCAGCTTACGTTGTTCCTGGGTCGGCAAGGTATATCTCCCCTCACGTAGAACTCCTCACACGGCACCGCTCCTGGATTTTAAGCTGGTAATCTCAGAGAGCCTCCGTGGCTGCTGTTATTTGTCTGTCATGCTCTCCCCACTCCAACTGTTCTTATTACTTTTTTTGAAGAGAATAAAACCAAATGTGACATAACAAAACAGAGTCAGTCAAATCAAAAGGATGGACATAATACATAATGTTAAAACAAAATACAAGGTGATCAACATTGGTTACCATAATGCCTCCTGCTATCTTAAAAAGAATTGCCTATATCATCAGTTATAATAAAATTGAACAAAACAGTAAAGAACAAAACCAATAAAACCAAAACATTGGAGACATTAGAGGACTTCAAAAGAAGATAATAGTCAAACCAGAATGGGTGTCATAATCAATCTTATTGTCTTCACAATTGTTGCCTATACTCTCAAACTTGGTAGTATTAAACAAAACAGAATAGAAGAAAATCAGTCAAAACAAGATGGTGAGAGCAATACAGGGCTTCAAATCAAGTTAACAGGAAATCAAAGTGGGTTACTATAATATATCCGGCTACTTTTTAAATTTTTCCCTTAATTAAAAAGATAAAAATAAAAAAGTAAATAATAAAAACAGAGACTGAGATACAAGAGGACATAACAACAAAATAGCACAGGTCAAAACATACCATTTAAGCAAAATAGTGTTTCACCACAAGATAATCTTGACATAATAGTAGTTACCAGAGTGTCTCTCTCCTTGAAATTTCTGAGTTTAACTTTGTATACTGTAGCATCAAACATATCAAGATAATGTAAAACCATTCAAGAGAATGACAGCACTACAGGGTATTTAGAATCAACTAACAGAATATGAGCAATGGTTTCTGTATAATCTCCTTGTCTATAAAAGTTTTCGTTTATATTATCACATATAATAAAATCCAGTAAGATACAACATGTTAAGACCGATGGAGACAGAAGAACAAAAGCTTGATGGGACTTCAAAACAAGATGATATTAAATCAGCACTAGCTATTATGATGTCTTGTTTTCTCCAAAATGGCTGTTCCTACCATCCAACCTTCTCTGCCTCATTTCTGTTGAGCTCTTTTTCTGTCATTAGTTGTCAGTTTGTCCTCTTCATTTCGCTTTCTGCTCCATTCATTGTGGCCTCTCTGCCACTATTTCTGGAATCTTTGTATTTTTCATTTTTAGAATATCCTGCAATAATCTCTGTAGAGTTGAATTGGTGGTTGCAAATTCCCCTAGTTCCTCTTTATCCTGGAAGCACCTTGTTTTCCCATCAATTTCTAGAGACAGTTGTGCAGGATATATCAATCTTGGCTGGAGGTTATTATCTTTCAAAGTTTGAATTATTTCCCCCCACGCTCTTCGTGATTTGATGGTTTGTGCCGAGAAGTCTGCTGTAATTCTGATGGGTGTTCCCTTGTAAGTGATTTGTTTCTTGTCTCTGGCTTTTAATATTCTGTTCTTATATTGGATTTCTGGAATTTTGATTATTATATGCCTGGGTGTAGCTCTGTTTGGGTTGTAGGTGGCTGGGGCACTGTATGCCTCATACATCTGAGTATCTTTACCTTTTGCTAAATTAGGAAAATTCTACTGGATTATTTCTGTGAATAGCCTTTGTAGTTCATTTGTTTGTGTTCCTACTTCTTCTTTTATGTTAATTCTTAAGTTATAGATCCTCTTATCATCTTCTAGTCTTTGTATTATTGCTGTTTGTTTTCTTGTTATTTTTAAGAAGTTTTTCATTTCATGCTCCCACCTTACAAATCTGTCCTCCAGTTCAGATAATCTATCTGTAGTTTCTTTCAAGCTGTTATGCCTGCTTTCAATAGTTTTTAGTTTCCTGGTAATCTCTTTGAACCTGCTTCATGTATTCTATGTTTTCTCTATTTTCTCCATCAAACGATTCTCCTCTTTTTTTCTTCCATTCCACCATCTGTTTTTTCTTGGGCGGTGCTTAGCATTTCACTAACTATTCTACTTATATCTTGCTTTAGGTTGTTAAATACTTCACTTTTGAACTCGTCTATGAGGCTCCAGAGATATCATTTTATGTCTATTGGTGCCGTGTCTGATACTACATGTTTTCTGTCCTCATTCTCCTTTGCATTTACTTTTCCTGGATCAGTGTTCTCAGGATCGGGGGCCAAGGACCCTTTCTTGTTGCTCCCTCTTCCCATACTTTTTGTTCCTGCCATACAAGCATATATAGGAGGCCTAGTTTCTTTCTTTGTTGGTTACAGTTTGTTTGAAACCCACCGGCTAGGTATTCCCGCCCACTGCAATGTACTAGGGAGACAGAGACCTGGGCAGCCTCTGCTGGGCCTGCCCCTCCAGGTCAGTCAACCTACTGAAGGTTTCACTGCACCGCCAGGCACTGGAACCTGGTTTGGGCTAGCCTACTGCGTCTTAGTCCACAGCGTCACCCAGGCCAAGCATTCCCCACCAATCCCGCTTGAGAGAGGAATGTGCAACTAAAGTCACTGCAGCGTCCTGTTCCGGCTAGTCTGCCCAGTCCCAGAATGTCCTCTGTTGGAGCCTCCTAGTCTATGGAAGGGTCCGTGTTCCTCTCACTCACCGCAGGTTGATGCAGTGCTCCCTGCCAGTTCCGCTCTCAACTCCATTCGCCGATTCCCACTCTCAGAGGTTTCGCCTCTCTGCCCCTGCTGTGCCAATTCAGACGCAGCGGCGGCGGCAGGAAATTGAAATCGCAGCTTCCAGAGGCGTGGGTTCCAGCTTCAGTGCTGAGATTTTATCCGTTCCAGTTATAGCACCAGGACTGCATTTCCAGTTGGTTTCTCTCAGCTTAGTTCGTTCCTGGGTTGGCAGGGTATATTTCCCCTTGCTTAGGACTCCTCACACTGCACCATTCCTGGATTCTAAGCTGGCTAACTCAGATAGCCTCCACAGCTGTTGTTATCTATCCACCATGTTGTCCCGGAAGTCACATTTGGATGTTTTTCCACAACTATAACCAGAAAACAACTCATTCTCAGCCTAAAGGTTATATTTACAAGTATCTGTTGATAGCTGCAACAAGTACCATCCACAGAGAGTAGATATAGTGATAAAAGGCGTGGTACTTCATAATATACAAATGCTTTAATTTCCTGTTGAAATATCATGCTTTAAAAACCAGAAGATTAAGTAAAATTGAGTCTCATGCTCAAAGAATTTTTTAAAAATCTAACAACAGGAAGTTATATTGCTTCTAAAAATTGATGAAAACAAGTGTCACAGTTACACAAACCCTAAAGTTAAAAAAAAAAATCATTTTTCTCAACAAGACACCTGTGTGTAGAGGGTGTTTTCATGTATGAATTTTAAAATAATTTCTGTCCTGTAATATAGAATCTGGTTATCAATTTTGTATTTAATCTTTGACAAATAGTTCTATTTAAGGAAAATTAAGTTTGCTGGACATGAAAGAAAAGCCTATCATTAAGTCAGAAACCTTCTTCAGAAAGTCTTTCAAATATGCTTTTTCCTTCAACTACCACTGACAATCTTTTGAAATCTAGTTCCCATTAGTTTCTTCATGACATACTAAACAACCTCCTGGCTATTCTTTCTGCCCCAAACTTCCCACTCAAATCTACTCTAAGTAGACACAATTATAAATTCTACTCTAAGTAAACTGTGACACAATCTGAATATCCACTTTAAAGTCCAGTCTAAGTCTCTAACTTAATAAAATTATAAACCATCTGTATCAACAGATACATACAATAGCAGGAGTAAATTTCACAGATATTATTTTGAAAGAAAGGAAGAACTGCAAAATAAAAAAGTATATGTTTAAGTGAAATTTAAAAATAAAAGAAGCTACCTGATGAACATTTGTCAGAATAGTAACTACTCTATGAAGAGTGACAGAGATAGTCTATATCTTGATTTATATGGCAGTTACAGAAGTTCAAATGTGTACAAATGTATTCATTTCTGGTTTTTGTATTTTTCACCACACTATTACATTTACTATCTCAATAAGTAATACAGGAAAATAAAAGAAAACAATGAGTAATATTTACCTTTACATACTGAAATTAAGAATTTTCTAAGTTTAAACCATAATCTTCAGGTGAAAAAAAAAAAAGAATTTTCTAAGTACTAAACAAGCAAAAGAAATCAAAAGGCTAATAAAAATATTTTCACCAAAGATGATTCATATAATCAATATACACCTATATACCCATGCACCTATATCACATGAAGACATTTGGGAACAGGGATTAGCAAACTAAGACCTTGTGGCCTAATTTATATGACTCAAAAACCAAGAATGATTTTTACATTTTTAAAGCACTGCAAATGAACACACACATAAAATACGCAGTACTATCTACCCATTAAAAAGAATCTCCACATGTATTCTAGAATAAAACTTAAGAAAGCAATAAATCGGATCATTTATAAAAGTAAAACACAAAAATCAGAATATAAGCAGGAATATTTATGAACAGATATGCCAGTATTATAACAATTTTCTTTTCAAACCTATGTTTTATCTATTCCAATGTATGATCTATCTAAAATCATACAAAAAATAAAAATGTTTAAAAATTAAGACCCTCGAAAGGATGAAGAGGAAGGCGTAGATGTATCTATTAGAAGTCTATCTTTATGCCCTATCTTATAATCATACTGCTAGGAATAGCTCTTACAGAAATCCCCAAACATATACAAAAAAAGAGGCAACAATGTAATTTTTAAAAGTCTGAAATTATAGATGCCTATAATAGGAAGCATTTCAATAAGCTTTGGTACTTCCATAATATGAACAATCATAGCAGCTAAATAATGAAATAAATAAGCCAAAAAGACAAATGCAGTGTTGTGTTGGTTACCTTTCTCCTGTTGCTGAGACAGAATACCTAACATCCAAAATTAAGGAAGGAAGGGTTTATTTAGCTCACAGTTTGTGGGAGGTTTCAGTCCATAATCAGCTGGCTCTAAGCCAGAGTGGCATGTGGCAGAGGGCAACAGTTCATGGCAGCAGAAGACAGCAAAAGCAACAAGAGCAACAAGGGGAGAAGCATAAGAAAAGACTTACTCTGTCTCTTAAATTGTATGTAGGTCATCCACCATAGGGTAATTATAGCACTCACACCCATAATCCCAGCACTGGACCAGGAATTAATTATAAACTCTAGAAGCCTGCTCCCATGACTGCACAAGGCTTTAGGGTAACATTCAGACATAAACCATAACATTCTTTCCCTGACCCCTCAAAGACTCATGCATATCTCTTACGCAAAAGACATTTAATTCACCTTCAAGAGTGGCTAAAGTCCCAACAGTTTCAGTATTTCTGAAAAATTCAAGTCCAAAGTCTCCTCTGAGATTTAAGGCAAATGCCTTAGCTGTGAGCCACTGTACAAACAAAAAGGTTAAATACTTCCAGCATATAATGGCACAAGATAAACATTTCTATTCCAAAAGGTACAAATGGGAATACACAGGAATGGAACCAAAACAAGTCCAAAATCTAGCAGGGCAAACATTATGTACTATAGTTTCAAAGCAATCAGTGACAAGTTGTGAGCTCCAAAGATTTTACATGGTTCCGCCTCTACAGCACTTCCAGAAGTTGTGGCTCCCAAGGCTTCTCTCTTGGGCTCACTGTGCTCCCTTCTTGCAGGTTTCCCCAGGTGATCCACATTCCCAGCTTCTCCAAACTTCTGGGGTCTCCATGTACCCGCAGCTTCACCTGTATAGCTTCATACATTGCCTTCTGAGGGGCACACTGTCTGGGCTCCCACATCTTCTTCTGAAATCTGGGTGGAAGCCTTTTTAACCTTAGAACTCTCGCATTCTACATGTGCCTAAAATCAGCTCTAAGTGGATATGGTCAAGGTGGATGACACCAGCTGGAGTAATAATCAGGCATTCTTCTGTGTTGGTTGAAGGGGCCAAGTGCCTGAATCACTAAGCACTCCGAATTCAATTTCAAGGAACAAATTCTCTAGGCTGCCACCATTCTTGAACCTACAGCCACCACCACCATTCTGGAACACAGTGTGGATGCTGCCATTCTGGAACACAGTGCTCTGTGGCTTTCTCCTCAAAGCAAAGCCTTTCACTTCTGCAGTTTTGAGGCTACAAAGGGTAGCAACTTGCTGCTTCTTGTGATGCCTTTAAGCCATCTTTTCTATTCTCCTGTTCCTTTTCAGCAATCAAGATCTCAGCTCTATCTCTGCAGTTCATAGCTTTACTAGAGCTTCCTTTTTGAACAAACAATGTTTTAAATCATCGAGCTGGGCTCCTTGATCTTGATTCACAACATAAATTTGGCTAAAAGCCACCACCAATAGCCACGCCACAGCCTCAATATTTGAATGCCTTGAAATTTCTTCTACCATATTAATTAGTCCACTGCCCTTAATCTTAGTCTCAGGCAAAGTCACTGCACACAAGCAAAATGCAGACTTTCTGCCAATCTGTAACACACATCATCTAGACTCCAACAACCAATGCAGTCCTTCTTCCCAGCAGAAACCTCCCAAGCCTGGTCTTTACTGGCAGGATCTCAATCAGCCTTCTGGTTTTCTGAGCTCTGACAGAATTTCCCATACAGAATAGCCCAAATGGGTTCCAGCACTACTCCTTCAGGTGACATCTCTTAAGCTTTCCAAACTCTTCTCACAAGACATTCCCAAAGGTTTTTGAACCACATGGTTAGATATAGTCACAGCAATGACACTACTTCTCTGCTACCAAATTATGTGTTGGTTACTTTTTTTCTTGCTGCAGCGACAAAATACTTGACACTCCAAATTAAGGAAAGAAAGGTTTATTAAGCTCACAATTTGTGGAAGTTTCAGTCCATAATCAGCTGGCTCCAAGGCAGAGTGGTGTGGCAGAGAAGAAATAGTTCATGGCAACAGAAGACAACAAAAGCAACAAGAGCAAAAAGGGAGGAGTGTAAGAGCAAGTCTCCTGCCCTCCTTTATATTGTATGTAGGCTGCCCACCCTAGCGTGTAGCACTTAGACCCATAATCCCAACACTGGACCATGAATCAATCACAAATTCTAGAAGCCTGCTCCCATGACTGCATGATCCTTTGGGGGGACATCCAGACACAATCTATAACAAGTATGATTTTATTTATATGATGCACTCAGAATAGTCAAATTCATAAAGACAAACATAAAGAAAAGTGATTGTCAGGAGTTGGTGGGAAGAAAACAAGGGAGTTATTATCTAATAGACACACTGTTTAAATTTGAGATGATGAAGAAGTTCTAGAAATGGATGCACAACAATGTGAACATACATAATACCATTGAATACTACATTCAAAAATGAAAAAGAACACGTTAAAATTTATACTCACAAAACATTTCAGTAAAGCATTTAAAAAATAAAGTATCTACAATGACACAAAAAGAATGTCTTAAACTTTAAAACAAGATATTGTAATCCCCATTTACATGAGAAAACATTCAGAGGCACACAGCTAGCAAGTGGGAGTTGAAATTCACACTCAGATTTGATTCCTAAACCCATACACACTAAGGAATACTCCACTTTGCAGTAAGTAAAGACTCTAATCCTATTTTTAAATTAATTTCAAGAAGCAGATCAATAAAAATCAGTAAAATAAAATAAAGTGAACTCATAATTCCTCATGAAGTCTGATGGTTTTTATACTTTTATGAGTCAAAATGAAATTCAACTTTCACCTCGGCAACATGCGTATAATGAAATATAAATTCCATTTATACAGTTAAATCTATAGCTATGTGTTAGAATATAGTAACTGGAAAGATATATTTTCAAAGACAAGCAAGTACTTTAAGCATAATTTAAGACAATATATTTTAAAATATACTTTAAAAAACAATACTATGTCTGTATACATGCAAATAAGATAATCTTTCATTACTTTTACCACTTCTCATGTCCTTATTAGTATACATTGTAAATAGAAAAAAAATCAATGAAAGAACTTAGAACCAAAATTACTAATGAGGGGAGGGATATGAAATACTTACATATCATGTTACAAACTCCACTATTTAAGAAGTAAGCAAAGTAAGTAATATGTACAGATTCTTTTTTAAAAAATTATTCTATATTTCTTATGCTCAAACTACTGATGAAATCATTGTCAGACTCTTGAAAATGAATTTTTATAATAAAATGAAATTTCAAACTCTTGCACTTTTCAGTTTCTTAAATATCACAAATGCAACATGACTGAATTGCAAAATAAACTCCTGAAATAATTAATCTGCCCCCACCTTATCACAACTCTTCATTGAAAACTATATTTGGCCAGCGTGTTACACGCAACTGTAATCCTATCACTGAAGAGGCTGGAGAGAAGATCACTGAGTTTGAGACCACCCTCAAATACACAGTGAGTTCAGGCCAGCCCTGAACTACAAAACAAGACCTTCTCTCAAAAAGCCAAAAATAAATAATGTCTTTTAAAAATTTACATTTATAAGCCATTAGTGATGGAAAGTTTTAACACAGTGGTCAGGATGACATTCTAAACTACAGCCCTACATTTGCCCCACTGATTCTACTCCTAACCATTCCTTTTACCTGCATGGCAGAAAAGAGTCAGTAAGCTCCTTTCTACCGGAGGGCCTCAATACAAACCACCTACTCTGAGTAATCTTTCTTTTCTTCCTTTCACCAACTTAGCTCTCACTCAACCTTAACCTCATCGCATAACTGTTGCTCCCTTGAGGTAACACCTAATACACAAATGTACTTTTTCTTTTCTTTGGAAAAGGGTAGCTAATGTATGTGACCATTTACTCAATATCTATATCCACCACTGTAGTATAAACTCAATGAGGTGAGAGCTGTTTCTACTTTTACTCACCACTACATCCCTCAGCATCAAGCACACTTATAAAAGGTGCACTATAAGATATGTAGCAAATTAGTAAGACAGTGATTTAAAGATGTAAGTCAAGGGCCAGGAATTTAGCTCACGTGCCTAAGCACCTGCCTGGCAAGCGTGAGGTCATGAGTTCAAGCTCTAGTTCAAAGCAAAGAAAAAAAAATTTTAAACCAAAATAAATAAAAACAAAGTGAAGAAAACATCAATTTTTAAAAAATTAATCAGATTAATGAAGAAAAATAGCATAAAGTATAACAGTTATGAACCAAACTTCCTGTTAATAATTTTTTTCTGTACCTTAACTGTTGCAAGGTCTAACAAAAAGTTTAAGAATGCCCCAAACAATAAAATATATAATCACCCTCTATATATCTCTTTCTCTAGCAGTTTTACACCAACTATTTAAAACAAAAATAGAGAAACAAAAAGATACAAAACAGATTATACTTTATTAATCAAATAAGAAATGATGAGGTTAAGAACCAAAGTGTCATATATGCACTAACAAGTAAAATAAGTAATGCACCAGAATTAGAAGGGGAAGCTCAGATCCAACAATGTAAATTACACACATATAATTATTCAATTTCTATTCCACCACTAGACTGGAAGCATTAAAAAAGAAAACAATGTATCACATTCTGTGCTCACTATATAACCTCAGCATCCACAAAACAGAAAACACTAGTTAAGGAAACTAATTAATTAACTACATCTCCGGTGACTTTTAAGATATTTGAAGAAAATAATAACTTAAGTGAGAGCAATATAACAGAAAAAGGTATCTCACATTCATATTTTATCTAATTATTTGTACTAAGGTTATAAATCAGTGGTACAAGCCTGCCTAGGTTCGATCCCCAACACTACACACAACAAATAAAAAATTTAAATAATCTGTTACATATTAAAATACATTATTATTTGGAATTAAAGAATTATTTTTCTAATCTCTATGAGTCTTTTTTTCTAACCACAATTTTCAGAAAATTTTAATTGTGGTTATAAATATATCATTCTGTATTATATGCTAGATACTAATACATAGCATATTTTATCAATTCAATTATGCATTTTTTCATCTTTTAACATCTCTGAAATAAACTATAATAAGAAAGTATTATATCTAGCTATGGGGGGATGTTTTGTTTTGCTTTTTGTTTGTGGTACCTGGATTGATCTCAGAGGCTCATGCACATGAGCCAGAGCTCTCAGCATTGAGTTATATTCCCAGTCTTTTTGAAATTCTATTTTGAGTTGTTCTAAATAACTCAGACTAGCCTTGAGTTTGGGATTCAGCTGCTATCGCGTTGTAAGTAGCTGAATTTACAGGGCTACATTAGTGCCTATATCTAGTTTAGATCTTTTTCTTAATTAAGGATAGTATCATTAGCCTGAACAAAATAAAGTATGTATGCATCCAACCAAATTTATTTTTTCTGTGTAAGCATTAAGAAAACATCAAGTAAATACTATGTAAGAAACAAGACAACCGAAGGCATTTTTACTAGAACATTTATTAATAGTTTCAGGCCATCATCAGGACTTTGCTATCACTCTAAATTGCTTTAACTCTGAACATTTTAAGTCAAACATTCTTCTCTAATGATGGATCCCTACCCTACGCTAAGCTCTACTGCACTCATCAATGTAATCTCTCTCATGCCTAATCTTCAGTTTTTTTCTCCCATCCTCCTCTCATGTGTCTGTCCTATTTCCTGATAGATACCCATTCAGATGTTCCATTTACAGAAACAAAGTAATGTCCCAAACAGATCCCCTATTTCCTGCTTTTTTAACTTAACATATAAGATAATGCCATTATGATCCACTATGATTCATTCAAGTGATCAAGTACAAAACTCCTAGAGTCACAATTGATTTCTATTCTTTCTTTGAAATTCTTATACAGTGACCAGAAACAGTAGAAAAACAGAGTTTCTTTCAACATACAGGCTTCAGGTTCATTTCTTTACAAAACTGAATCCTCTCCACTCCAATGTTACTCTGTACCTGCACCATGAACCCTCCCAGAAGGTCTCTCTATACCTTTACCAAAGTAGAGCTGCCTGGATTAGTGCTTTTCAAACTATCTGTGTAAGTTTTTGAAAACAGAGTAAAAATAAATTATGAGGCAAAGGAAAAATATTAAGGATCTACAAAAAGTATTAACACAATTTTTTATTATTTGATCGGAATGAAAAAAATAGCTAAACTGCTATAGAATTTCTAAATCTTCATTCTCAATTGCTATAGTTATCTTAGTGAAAGATTCATCACAAAGAAAAGCACAGAAGCAGTCCACACTCAGTCCCTATTTCCTACTTTTGTGTTGTTTACATTAATAGGCTCCTTATAACACTATTACTATACAGTACAGTCCTGACCTAAACCTTAACCTCAATCCCATTTTATCAGAGAATGACTGTTATTGGCTTGCTTTTGTAATCCAAAGAACACAACCCACACTACAGTCTTACCTCTTTTGATTAATTATATCACTCTTTCCATAACAAATAGCTAATTTAGTTTCTTTAATCCTTACATCTCTAACAGGCAATTAGAATGTCCTTCTCTCCTCTGAAATAACTAGAATTCCCTTGTCTATTAATTCTACCTTTTCACCATGTCAAAAAGAAAAAGCGCAGAAAAGTTCCACAATTTAAGAAAATTTCAATGCATTAAGTATAGTTCAGTGGTAGAGCACTTGCAGAGCACTCAGGGTTCTAGGTTTGATATGCATTATGACCAAAAAAAAAAAAAAACAATTCAAAATGTCTTTAAATCAACATCAGTTTCATCCAGAAATACTGCTCAGTGACTCAAATTAATGCTCAATTAAAATATGATATCAACATGATATCAGAATGTATCAGGATATCAACATGATACTTTAGAGTAATTCTTCACATGTGAAGATCATAGTAAGTAACATTTAAAAATACAAATTAACAGATAACTAATGCAGTATTATCTTGCAAAAAAAAGCCATCTTCTATTACTCAGTCTTTCTAATTTCATTTGAGCAGTAATGAAAACACTGACTTTGATGAAATCAATGGGTGAAAAAGCAACTGCACTTACGTGTTAGATGAAAGATCCCATCACAGGCACTAATATGAGATAAAAAGGCATTTCCCAAGCCCTGCCCATTGTGAGCTCCTTTCACAAGGCCAGCAATATCCACGACATTTAGAAAGGCAGGAATTTTGCTGAAATACAAATGATGATTTTATTATAAAATAGTACTAAGAACTTTTTATCAACTAAGTCAATTCCCAAAATGTTTCATATAAAGTTTTCCTTTCTAGAGCAATGTTTAGAAGGTATTTAATAATGATTTGATTAACATCTTCCCAATAACAAAAAAATAAGACGCAACCTTTTATAACATGGGGACTTTCTTATCCTAAGAAAATGAAGGAAAAAAGTTAAAAGCGGAATAGAATTTCTATTGTATCTGAGATTAAACGCTTACCAGCAAATTTACTAAAAGTTGTATTATTGGCACATCATCCACATATAAACACATACACACACAAAAGCAGTAAGGAATATACTGACAGAAGGCAGGGTAATCATCATAAAATAAGTCAACACTGGCCAGAGGTGATGGCACAGACCTGTAAACCCAGTCTTTGGAGGCTGAGGTAGGAGGATCACCGTAAATTCAAGACTAATCTACACAAAGTTTAAAGACCAGCCTGAACTACAATACCTAGAAGAGGCCTTGTCTCAAAAAAAAAAAGTCAACATGTGTCAGGTATTACACTAAGTACTTTACATCTATTATCTCATTTCAAAGTTCAAAACAATTCTATTAAGTAGGTGCTACTCAATTCATTTGGCAGACAAGGAATTTGTGCCTTATAGTAGTTAAGAAATTCACTGCATACAGACAGGTCACTCAACTAGCAGTAATAAAACAAGGATTTACATACAAGAAGTCTAGATGAAATATAGATGATTTTCACTCCTCACATTATACATTTCCCTATTGTCTAAACTTCCTCACTAAACTATCATTTTACCTAGTAAAAGTTTTGTTTTTTCTAATTAAAGATATAATACTGGCTATTGTAAAAAAAAAATTCAAACACAATAAAAAAATTAGGAAGACAGTCAGCCTTCCCTATGGCAGATTCCATATCCCTAGATTCAACTGATCATTGATTAAAAATATTCTGGGGAAAACAACTGCACCTGTATTGAACATGTATACTTTTTTTTCCTGTCATTATTCCCTAAATAGAATGTAAGAATTATTTATATAGCATATACATTACATGTTATAAGTAATCTAGAAATAATTTAAAGTATACTGAAGAATATGCACAGATTTATATGCAAATATTACACCATGTTATAAAAGAACTTCCAGCACCCACAGGGTTCTGTAATCAGTTCTAAAGAACTACTGAAAAGTTAAGATCACCTAAAAGCCTCACTACCCAGAGATAACTATTAATTACAGTAGTTCAGTCTTCCTTATATATCGTTTCCTATGAACACATACATTGTAATTTCACATAAATGAGATCATGAAATACAGGCTCTAGTTCATACTCACCAGAAAAAAATAAATGCAAATGTTAACCACCAGGTACATCCTTCTTTTCCTCCTTCTCCATGCTCTACAATTGCTTTTATAATTACCCAAATCAATGCTACATTAATTTTGAAAGAAAAATCTTCCACCTGTCTTAGAATATACCATGTGTATATTCTCAGATTATACAGTGCCATTGAAAACAATTAACATTAAATTTTTCTTACCTTGCAGGTTTGTGATACTGGCAAAGAAAGTCAAATCTTTCATCTGGCACAGGGACTCTGCTCTCATTAGGATCAATAGTGCAGAATGGAAAGTTTTCTGCTGAAGCCTGGCTATTCGTTAATACATTAAAGAAGGTAGATTTCCTAAAATGAAAAAATAATTTCTATTAATTCTTAGATTAATTCCAAGAAAAAGTTAATCCATGCCAATTGTAAAATGAAATCTATGAGGAATATAAAACCAATCTGCAAGGGCAGGGGAAATAATACATTTTTACTTAGAAAAATGGATATAATTTATAACAATTTGCAGCTCATTATCTATGTTTCTGCCTTAGTCTATTTGAAAAGAATGTTTCCAAAGAATCTTTATTAAAAGACAGCTCTCGTTATACCACAAAATATATTTTTTTCATAATGTACCAGAGAGTACCGGAATCATTTAACTTATATCTAATATATCCTTTTCTAATATGCAATGTTGAAAGCTGTGTATCTAGTTAGGACAACCACTTCCCAAGCATTCTGAATTGAAGAGAAAGATCCCAATTGTCTCACATGAAATGGAAGGATGGGCCTCCGTCTCTTCCTAATTGTGAGTACATGAGAATTACTGGTTCAGTTTAGAATTGTGCACTGTGAAAGTAAAAAATAAACTTTTACCAAGTTGTGGCCTAAATCAAGGAAAAAAAATTCACCTGGCCTAGTGGTACACACCTATGATCTCAGCAAATGGGAGGTGAAGGCAGAAGAACTGCTTTGAGTTCAAGGCCAGTCTGGGCTATAGCAAGACCCTGTCTCAAAATACCAAAAAAGAGGAAAAAAAAGAAATCTATTAACATAGAATAAACTGGTCACTGATTTTTCTAACTGACTGATTTTACGTGCTAATATGCCAACTCATATTAACACTAGCCATGTTTTTGAAGTATAGTATTTAAAATGACAAAAATATTAAGACAAAAAAAATATAAAATGACAAAGGAAAACTTAATTTTTGAAGGCTTACTATTTGTTCTGCATCACTTTTCAATTCCATCACTAATAGACACAATAAAAAATTCACTATAGTGACTTCATTGCTCCATGTATAGTACATATGAAAAATTTTACATGAGTATTACTGTTCCATAATCGTTTTTTGTTTTAACTGAAGAAACTGAGGAGGTAGCAAAAGATCAGTTGATAACTGAGATTGACACTTGCTAACTCTGGCTAGCCATTAGCTTATGTAAAAATGTTTACACGTGGGCTAAATTTGACAACAAATGAATACTCAAAATGTAATAGATGTGTTACTGTGAGATTGGATAGCTACTTCTCTGTTTTCCAAAAAACAAAAAATAGAATTAAAATGTCTATCAGACAAGATCTAATTAGTCTATACTCATCAAGAGAAATGTACACTTACTACAGTTAGCTCATCTGCCTGAACTTTTAAATCAAAGAAGCAGTTCCTTTTTAAATCTGAGAGCCCAAAAAAAAAGTGATAAACAAAAGTCATTAAGGTTATATCTAAGTACCACAAGTGAGAAGTGTGTTTTAACAACCAGATACTAACTCTACCTGCCTACAGGTCTTTAGATATCATTTAATATCACTGAGACTAAACAATTCAGAGTCAAATACAGATGTCTGCTAAAACAGCCACACAAATTACTGCTACTTAGACATTAGACAAATCAGTATGTTTCAAATGCCTGCCTAAGAGAAATCCCAGGGGATGAAAGTAGGTATCATCAGTCCTCTTTCCAAATCAACTGGTGTAGGCACCTGTATTTTAAACACATTCACGTGAAGTGAAGTAAGGTTGTGTTGTTTTTCTTCTTCTTTATTTTTTTTTTTAATTTAAGGAGAAAAGAAAAAAAAAAACAGTGAAGGGGTACAAGTTATACAGATTTACAGAAGAAAAAAATGCGCAGTAGGAAATCACTAGTTAATGGATTACATATTGCCATCTTAGAAATAATTGTTCAAGTCACAAAATTAAAGCTTGTAGAGTGGACATTCCATAAATGATACTGCAAATAGTTCTGTTCAATGATCCAATAAAACTCTGTGATATCATTTTCTATCTTATACACTTAACTATACATGCAGTTATATAGTTTAGAGCACTTTCTTTTCCTCTCTTTTGTACAATGACTATTACACATTTTCGGTTTCATTGCTCCCACGGTTCTTATTCCTTTTTTGGAAGAGAGTAAAACCAAATGTGACATAACAGAACAGAATCGGTCAAGTCAAAAGGGTGGACATAATAGATAATATAAAAACATAATACAAGGTGATCAACAATGGTTACCATAATGCCTCCCGCTATCTCTAATAGAATTGCCTATATCACTAGTTGTAATACAATTGAACAAAACAGTAAAGAACAAAACCGACAAAACCAAAACATTGGAGACATTGTAGGTCTTCAAAAGTAGATAAAAGTCAACGAGAATGGGCGTTATAATGAATCTCATTATCTTCTCAGCTGATGCCTAAACTTTTGAACCTGATACTATCCAGCAAAACAGAATAGGGGAACATCACTCAAAAACAAGATGGTGAGAGTAATACAGGGCTTCAAATCGAGATAATAGAAAGTCAAAGTGGGTTACTATATTGTATCCTGCTATTTTTTTTCCCTTTAATTAAACAGATAAAAATAAAAAAGTAAATAATGGAGTGGAGATTGAGAAAAAAAGAGGGCATAACAGCGAAACAGGGCAGATCAAAACATAACCATTTAAGCAGAATAGTGTTTCACCACCAGATAATTCCGACCCAAAAGTAGTTACCATATTGACTCTTTCCTTGAAGTCCTTGAGTACAACTTCGTATATTGTAGCATTAAGTATATCAAAACAATGTAAAACCATTTAAGAGAATGACAGCATTATAGAGTATTTAGAATCGACTAACAGAAAATGAACAATGGTTTCTGTATAATCTCCTTGTCTTTAAAAGGTTTTTGCTTATACTATTGTACATAATAAAATTCAATAAGATACAACCTGTTTAGACCATTGGAGACAAGAACAAAAGCTAGATGAGACTTCAAAACAAGATGGTACTAAATCAGCATTACCTATTAAGATGTCATTTTCTCCAAAATAGCTGTTCCTATCATCCAATCTTCTCTGTCTCATTTCTGTTGAGCTCTTTTTCTGTCAGTAGCTGTCAGTTTGTCTTCTTCATTTTGTTCTCTGCTCCATTCGTTGTGGCCTCCCCGCCACTATTTCTGGGTTCTTTGTATTTTTCTTTTTTTAGAATATCCTGCAATACTTTCTGTAGGGTTGGATTGGTGGTTGCAAATTCCCCCAGTTCCTCTTTATCCTGGAAGCACCTCGTTTTTCCATCAATTTCCAGGGACAGTTGTGCAGGATATCTCAATCTTGGCTGGAGATTATTATCTTTCAAAGCTTGAATTATTTCCCCCCATGCTCTTCGTGATTTGATGGTTTGTGCAGAGAAATCTGCTGTAATTCTGATGGGTGTTCCCTTGTAAGTGATCTGTTTCTTGTCTCTTACAGCTTTTAATATTCTGTTCTTGTATTGAATTTCTGGAATTTTTATTATTGTATGCCTGGGTGTTTCTCTGTTAGGGTTGTAGGTAGCTGGGGTCCTGTATGCCTCATACATCTGAGTATCTTTACCTTTTGCTAAATTAGGAAAATTCTCCTGGATTATTTCTGTGAGTAGCTTTTGTAGTTCACTTGTTTGTGTCCCTACTTCTTCTTTTATGTTCTTAATCCTTAAGTTATGGCTCCTCTTATCATCTTCTTGTCTTTGTATTATTGCTGTTTGTTTCTTTGTTATTTTTAAGAAGTTTTTCATTTCATTCTCCCATATTACAAGTCTGCCCTCCAGATCAGATAGTCTGTCCTTAGTTTCTTTCAAGCTGTTATGCCAGTCTTGGATAGACTTCTTAATTTCTTGATAGTCCCTTTGAACCTGCTTCACATACTCAATGCTTTCTCTGTTTTCTCCATCAAGCAATTCTCCCCTCTTTTTCTGTTCTTCCATTCCACCATCTGTTTTTTCCTGGGGGGGTGCTTAGCATTTCTCTAACTATTCTGCATACTTCTAGCTTCAGGTCGTTGATAACTTCATTCCTGAATTGGTCTATGAGGCTCTCTATACGGCGCTTAATGTATATTGGTGCGGTGTCCACTATTGCCTGTTTCTCAGAATTGGGGGCCGAGGAGCCTTTCTTGTTGCTTCCCTTCCCCATATTTTCTGTTCCTTATAAAATGCAAGCTTACATAGGAGGCCCGGCTTCCCTGCCTGTCAGCCACAGCCTGATCAAATTGCGCTGGCTAGATGTTCCCGCCCACCGCTGCGCACCAGGGAGTTGCGGAGGAGGCAGCCTACGCGGGAGTCAGTCGCCCCTCCGGCCACCGTCAGGCTCTGGGATCTGGGTTAGGCCAGTCTACCGAGTCCGCCCGCAGCGTCACGCAGGCCAGGCACTTTTCACCAATCCCGTCCGAGAGGGGAATGTGTGGCTGGAGTGTCGCCACCGCGCCCTGCTCCCGCAGGACTGCCTGAGCCCAGAAAGTCCTCCGCTGGAGTCAAACTGTGGTAGGGAGTCAGTTTCTCTCACTCACCTCGCCACAAGTCAGTGTACGCCTCCTTGTCTGTCCTGTTTTTGACTCCGTTCGCAGACTCCCATTCCCAGAGCTTCTGCGCGTCTCTCCTTGCCGAGCCGCTGTGGAGGCAGCCAGCTGCTGAGCAGCGGGAAACCCAAATCACGGTTTCCAATGGCACGGGGTCGAGCCTCCACACCGAGTCTTTTCTGTTCCTATTTTAGCGCCAGGACTGTATTCTAAGTTGGTTTCTCTCAGCCCAGTTCATTCCTGAGTCAGCAGAGCATATCTCTACCGGATCATGTCTCCGTAGTCTGCATCATTCCTGGCCTCTGAGCCGAGCCTTTCAGAGAGCCTCTGGTAGTTGCTGTTGTCTGTCCGCCATGTTCTCCCCAGAATCTGTTTTTCTTCTTTTATGAAGTCAAGTTTTAAAGACACTGGGCTAGATTCAGACTCAGCTAAAAACCCATGGTATGATGACTGTTGTAGAATTTATAGTGGCAACCCCAAAGAATCTAGAAAATTCCAAAACTGTAGTAATAATTAAAACTAAATCACTATCAACCCTGTTACAATCACAGTACTGAATTTAAAAGTCTATATAAGTAAAATGGTACATTCCACATACTTTCAAAATGACTAAGAAACCTAACACAATTCGCACCATTAAAAGAGAACAGATAATTTTTTAAAAGTGCTCACATTTAGACTTTGATTTCTAATAACTATGCCCATTTAAAATGATCAGGACTTCTTGGAGAAATGGCTAGTTTCAGATCTGGCACATGCAAAAAAAAAAAAAAAAATACACACACACAACAAAAGAGAACACTAGGAAGCTGTTGAAGGCAAATAGAATCCTGTTAAAAGTACTCTCCTTCCTATTAGTTCCATCTACTCTGGAGGCTAAGGCAGGATAATCTGAGCCCAGGAGTTCAAGATCAGCTTCTCTAACACACCACTATGGGCCAATCTTATATATATAGAAAGCAATACAATGAATTGTAAGAAATCAAATCATTTTCATACTCATAAATTTTAAATCCTCAAAAAATAAGGATGCTGATTAATACTATTGAGGACTTTATTTATTGTCTTTTGTAATATAGTTTCAAAATAAGCAAAGGATTGATGCTTATTTCATACCCACATTTCAGACAATTAACATGGAAAATTTAAAAATAAGAGTTATTACCATTTTGTAACCTCTAACAAAGTAGTGATCCCTAATGACTGTTGGAAAAAATAATAGTATCTCCCTTAAGAGAAGTTATTATCTTTCACCTTAATCTGGCCATACCTTTACAAGTTCACGCTAGTTGATATGAAATATAGAGGACAGATTACATGACATCATTGGGACACAATAAAATCCAGATCATGGAAAGTTCTTAAGAGAACCAAATGTCTTCAAGAAACCAGCTGCAGGTTAGAGGTGGGAGGAAAATATTTGCTTTTGAGAAAGATGCAAAAGTTAAGTGCAGACCAGAGGTCCCCCCAAGAAAAAGAAAAACCATATAAATGCATAACACAGAAATCATCTCTTCAAAAGGGCTAGGATCCTAAAGAGGACAAATATGCTATTCTGGGCAAAGAAAAAAAGCAAGAATCCAGACTTTATGCACATACAGAAAATTGATGCCTAAGAAAAGAAAAAGAGCAAAATATTATAAGAATAATATTAAGTGCTGCTACATTTTTGTATACTGTAATTATAAAACAGCTCATTGCTATTACCATAGTCAAATGAAATTCTAAAAAAGCTATGAAAGTTTATAAATTTTGTTGTTCTCCAACTTTATGGCTGTTCCTATGTATATTATTTTTAGTAAAAGGTGAAAGATTTACATGATCTAGTATAGTATTTTTAACTGTCTACCTGGATAAAATTAAACATGCTTTATAATAGAGAAAAAAATAGGGGCTGGGGATTTAGCTCAGCGGCATAAGCGCCTGCCTTGCAAGCAGGCAGTCGTGAGTTCGATCCCTGGTACCGATAAAAACGAAAAAGACAAAAAAAAAATAGAGAAAAAAATAGTTTAGCCCTTAAGCCATGTTAATATATGTCAAAAACAAAAAATCTATTACTTCTTAGGCAGAAAAGATTCTTACATATATTCAAACCAAACTTGGAAGACAAATCTCCATTTTCACAGGTTGTCATTTCAAATGAGTTTTAAATTTCACAAAACCCAAGTAATTTATACCTCCTAGCAGTTCTATAGGTATAAAAGTAAAAAATAAGGAAGAATGAAAAAAGAAAAATTGCTATACACCTCACAGCACTTAAGACATTTTGATGTATTCAAATCTTAAAGTTTTACAAAAACAAAGAAATTGTTTTGACCTAAGCCAAAAGTGTTAACAGCCAAAGGATTAACAAGAATCTCTCAATCTCTCTCTCTCTCTCTCTCTTTCTCTCCTTCCCTTCCTCACTCCCTCTGCTCTTAGATTCCTTGAGGTTATCACTAGGGCTTGAAAGTAGGAGAAAATTAAAATTATAAGAATTTTTCTCCTGCAAGAAAGAGACTTACAAAAACAATGAGACTTAAATACTGTATTATTAAGTAAGACTGAATAGATGATTTATCTAAAACCTTATGCAAAAGGATACCAATGCAAATTCCCATGACATTTTGAACTAATCAATTATACAACACACACCCAAAGCATGGAAAAAAGTAGAATGTATTTTCAAAGTGTTTTGCATTTACATATATCTAAACTGTTTAAAATACCTATCAAATATATAGATATAAAGATGACAGAAATGAATATATATTTGTAACTTATATACACAAATATATTATAACTTATACACACATATCTTAAGTCTATCAGATAAAAGATTTTTTAAATTTTATTTAAAGAAAGACTAAACAAAACAGAAAATGGGTAGAAATAATACATACGTTCAGAGAAAAAAAAACAGTAAGAAATTACTACAAATAGTTTATTCAAGATACTACAGTGGAGCATATAAAGTAGGGATTCAAACAGTGAGACAGCAACCAGTTCTGTTCAACTATCCAACAAACCTTAGAAATATGGTTATCAATCCTACACACTTGGCTCCTGATATCTGGTCATGGTGGGACTCAGGCAGCTTATTCACCCACCCTCTTGATAAGGGCCTGCAGCTTGGGCCAGGAGGAGACCCAGAACTCCCCAAATCCAGCCATGGTAGGACTCAGGTAGCTTATTCACCTGCCCTTTCAGTAAGCGCCTGCAGCAAGGACCAGGAGGAGACCCAGAACTTCTGAGATCTGGCCATGGAGGAACTCAGGCGGCTTATTCACCCGCCCTCTTGGTAGGCACCTGCAGTGTAGGCCTGGAGGAGAACCATTACCTGTGAGCCTACTGCCACGCGGGCTGAAAATCAAGCACCCTCCCCCCGCCTGCCCCTTCCCTCCATAGCTACTGGGGATAGATGTCTCAGCATGTCTTGGGAGGATGACCATATGCAGTATAGCAAATATGGGGGATTTCATTCTATCTTCTGTTTGAAGGTATAGGTTGTTTTCACTGTTTTGTTATGTTTCTTTTGCTCTATTCAGTATTCTCAATTGGTTTTATAATGTTCTATTTTTGGTTTGATTTTGTTACCTAATTGACTGGACAACTATTGTGAAGTTAAAGAGATAAACCATAGTACATATTACTACTATCCCAGTATCCTACTGTGAAATCCTATACCAATTTCACTGCATTGTCTTGATTGGCTTTGTTCTGTCTCGTGCTGTTGCATTTTTCTTTACTTTCAAAATAAAATTTTACTTTCAAAATAAAATTTTTTAAAAAATCCTATACAATTAAACATACATGTAGTTATCCATATCTTCAATTATGTTGAGATTGAATAAATCCAAGCAGTCTAATATCACTCTGAACAAAGAATAATACTATTGCTGGGTTTCACATTATGACCCTCCAGAATCAGCACTGGGTACTTTACTGTTTCTTTTTCTGCAAAGTATGTGTTCATTTCATCATGTGTCATAGATCAGTTCTCATAAACTGTTTATAGATTCTACACATGCATGAGTCTTAACATGTACTTCTATGCTTTCTATATTAGAGGGAGAAACAAAACAAAGACAAAACAAAACATATTCTTATAAACACAGGAAACGAAAAAGACATATAAGACTGTTGTACAAGGAGTTCTACCATAGTTCCTGTGCTGTCTTTGTTGTCTTCAATAGACTTGGCTACGTCATCAGACATAGTATAACTGAATATATCAGTACATAACAGTATTAATAAAAACAGAACTTTGTATATAGTATAAAACTTCAAAAGCAGGCGGTTATCAAACCAGGATGTATATCATAGAGTCTTGTCATCTTCAGTGTAGTTGCCTATACTCTCAGACTTGATACTACCAATCATATCAGTTTTGAATAAAATCTGTCAATACCAAACAGCAATCAAACAAACCAGACTTAATTAAGATCAGTCATGATAAAACAGTATAAGTCATACAGAGCTCTAGATTAAGATAATAGGAAATTAAAGATGATTACTGTGCTATATCCTGATGTTTTTGGGATAGCTGTCTGCACCCTCAAATCTAATGCAAGTAGACAACTGGGACACAATAAAATCTATCAAAAAAAAAAAAAGAATAAAATCTACCTAAGCAGAGTGGTACGAGTAATGTAGGTTTTAAATCCTGATACACTATTAACAATATCTTCTGCTATCTTTTTTAAGACACTCCCTCCCTTTTCACTTCCCCAGGGTACACGTGCATATTTGGGTCTGACCAAGACCCTTGGTTTTAAATTGGGGGTGGGAGGGGGGGCGCCATCTGCTATGTACCTAAATGGTTCCAAAACTTCTCTCTCCTGGACTTGATCTCTAATTGTATTCCTTTACCTATTAAAGCCTGTCTTTCCAACCTATCCACAAATACTGGTGTAGTTGCTCCTATAACTCTCTGGTTCTCTGTCACATAGAGCATTGTTTTCTCATATTTGATTTTCAGTCCATGTACTCTTTTTCATGTTAATTATATTTCCTATAAATAGCATCTTGGTGGACCCTACCTCCTGATCTACCCTACGTGAGGTTCTTTTTTTTTTAATTTAGTATATCAAGGCTATCTGTATTAGAGATTAAAACCAACTTTCTTTGCCTCATTTCTTTTATGCTCATTTTTTGCCATCAGTTGTCTGCTTATTTTCTTCATTCTGTTTTCTGCTCCATTCATTGAGGATTCTCTGCCACTGGTCCTGGAATTCTAGTTTTCTCTCTCTAGAATGCCTTGCAGTATTCTCTGTAGAGTTGGATTGGTGGTCACGAATTTCCCAAGTCCCTCTTTGTCTTGGAAGCATCTTGTTTTTCCATTACTTTGTAGAGACTGTTTAGCAGGGTATATCAATCTGGGTTGGAGGTTATTTTCTTCCAGGGCTTGGAATATTTCACTCCAGGCTCTTCTTGACTTGATGGTTTGTGTCGAGAAGTCTGTCATTATTCTGATGGGCCTTCCTTTATAGGTTATCCATTTCTTGTCTCTAACAGCTTTTAGTATTCTGTTCTTACACTGAAGTTCTGGGATCTTGATTATTATATGCCTGAGTGTAGCTCTGTTTTGGTTGTAGGTGGCTGGAGTTCTGCATGCCTTATACATCAGAATATCATTTCCTTTTCCTATGTTTGGGAAGTCTTCCTTAATTATTTCTGTGAATAACTTTTGTAGTTCCTTTGTTTGTACCCTGGCTTCTTCATTCACATTCTTTATTCTCAAGTTATAGATCCTCTTGTCATCTTCTAGCCTTTGTATAACAATACAAAGTAACAACTGCTTGTTTCCTTGTTATTTTTAAAAAGTTTTCCTGTTCATAATCCCACACTGCAAAACTGTCCTCCAGGGGCTGGGGATTTAGCTCAGCGGCATAAGCACCTGCCTTGCAAGCAGGTGGTCATGAGTTCGATCCCCGGTACCAATAAAAAGAGAAAAAGAAAAAAAAAATTTGAAAACTGTCCTCCAGTCTGGATAATCTATCCTCAGTTTCTTTCAAGCAGATTTGCCATCTTTCCATAGAGTTTTTAATTTCCTGGTAATCTCTTTGAATCTGCTTCATGTATTCTATATTTTCTTTATATTCTTCACCAAATGGCTCTCTCTTTTGTTTGAGTTCCTCCCTTCTTCCATCTGTGTCTGCTTGAGGGGTGCTTAGCATCTCTTTTATTAATCTCCAATATCTTGCTTTACTTGGCTAAATATTTCATTTTTGAACTCGTCTATGAGGTCCTGACGGTATCTCTTTATGTGCACTGGTGCCCTGTCTGAATTGCATGTTTGCGGTTCTCATTCTCCTTTGTATTTACCTGTCCTGGGTCTATGTTCTCAGGGTTGGGACTTGGGGACTTTTTTGTTGTTGTTTCCTCTTCCTGTCTTTTTTGTTTCTTCCAGGATCCCAGTTTCTTTCTTTGTTGGTTACAATTCTTCTGAAGTACACTGGGTAGGTGACCCTTCCCATTGCAGCATGCTTCTGAGTTGCAGACAAGGGCAGCGTATGCTGGCCCCTCTCCTTCATATCAGTCAAGCTGCTGGGACCTGCACTGTATTACTATGCGCCGCCTACCCTCCGGATCAGTCAAACTTCTGCAGCTTCACTGCATTAGTGTATGCCGCCACCACAGGGAATGGATTTCAGATAATCTATTAGGTCTCAGCCAGGTCGGGTGACCCAGGCCTAACTCACTCCACCAATCATGTTCAGGAAGGAAACAACTGACTGAAGTCACTGCTGCCCCTTGTACTTGCCAGTCCTGCCCAGTCCCAGAATGTTGTCCACCGGAGCCCCCCTTTCTATGGAATGGCTCCACTCCCATCACTCACCACAGGTCAATCAGGCTCCCCGCCAGCTCAGCTCTCTGTTTGGCTGGCCGACCCGACCACAGTGTGACTGTGCCTACAGTGAGTCGAAGTGGCGGGACCTTGGACGGCTCAGCAAGGCAAGAGCACTAACCTTTAGCTGTTCCAATAATAGCACTGAGACTGTATGTTTGATTGGTTCTTGTCACCTTAGTTTCTTCTTGGGACGAAGAGAATTCATCTCCTTCTGTTCGGGGCTCCGCACACTATATTATGTTGAATTTTAAGTTGACTATCTCAGGGAGCCTCTGTAGTCAGCTGTTATCTATCGCCATCTTTGCTCCTCCCCTCAAAAGATTTTTTTAAAAAAAGGATTGAAAAACAGAATGCCCTAGCAGCAATGATCGTTGATTATACTCAAGAGTTTAAAATCTTCATTTTCAAATATTATTCTCCAATAAAAGAAAGTAGGGCTCCTTGTAGACAGGATGGGGGCAGAAAAAAACATGATAAGCTAAAACATCTTTTTTTGCTTTCCTCTTTCTTTTTTTCTTTTGCACTTCCTTACTCTCAAAAAAAAAAAAAAAAAAAGATGAGAATATGTGAACGGGACACAGGACTCAACCTGAAAGATGTGGCCAAAGTCCCGACAATTTTATCAGCAAAAAAGCTATAATACTAAAGTACAATCCAAAGAATAAATTACCATGAGTCCAAGAAAAATTATATAAATGACTGAATAACTAACTCAATATAGAGAAAAAGACAAATCTTCCTTACAGAAGAATTGCACATAATAAATGTAGAAAAAACTTAGAGGAAACAGAAAATTTCCCACTAGACACCACACTAATAAATGCAGCAAGCACGATTCACTAGAAATGAAAAAAATTAATGAATGAAACTTTAAAGAGAAACAGCATATTTGAATAGCTCCAAAGTAGCTTCCCTTCAATAGTAATTATTACTGTGGTAGTGTTAGTAAATGTCACAAATTATGTAATATTCTTTCTTCCACAAAGAATTAAGGAGCTTACTTTCCCTCTCGTTAAGTGTGAACTGGATTTAGTGATTGGTTTTAATAAGCAGAATCTGGAAATGGAAAAATGGCTAACTTTACAGTAACAAAATCTGGCAGAAAAGACTTTAAGTCAATGATTAAAGTTATCAACAGTAGTAAATTGTATTTTCATCTACTCCTTGATATGATGCAATCAGTAACCTACTTTACCTCCATGGTGTTCTTCCCAGCAGTCCATAATATGTGCTCACTTTTGGCAACAAACATATAGTAGTCCATATCGTAATTTCTGATTTCCAAATATATTACCAAGCTACAGAAATCAAAACAGTGTTTACTGACATAAAAGACACATTGATCAAAGAAACAACAGGGAATTCAGAAATAAACCCTGGACCATACAACAAATAATTTTAAATAAGGGAGCTAAGCCCAAACAATCGGGGAAAGATAGTCTCTTCAACAAATGGTGAGAAGACTACTCAACCCACCAGAGGAGGAGAAAGAGAAGGAGAAGAAGTAATGGCTGCTAGCTAGAACCTTATCTTATGCCACTGACAAAGATTAATTCAAATTGGATTAAAGACCTAAAAGTAAACTGAGTCTACAAAACTAGAAGAAACATAGGAAAAAGCTTCTTGACATCAAATTTAGCAATGATTTCTTAGATAAAACACCAAAAGCACAAGCAACAAAAGCAAAAGTAGAGAAGTAGGAGTACATCAAACTAAAAACTTTGTAGGTCAAAGGAAACAATCAGCAGAGTAAAAAAGACAATTCCTGGAATGGACAAAAATAATTGGAAGCCATACATCTAATAAAGGAATTAATACATAGAATATATAGAGAACTCCTACAACTCAACTACAGGAAAAGTAACAACCCAATTAAAATCTGGGGAAAAGACTCATACACATACTTGTTCAAAGAAAATAAACCAATATCCAACAAGCATATGAAAATATGCTAAACACCACTAGTCATTAGAGATAGGTGACTCAAAATCACAATGAAATATCATTTTAGATTCATTATGATGGTCATTACAGGAGATGGAGGGGGAATGTGCTATATGGAAAAATTAAAGAACCCTGGGCATTGATGGTAGCAATCAAAAATAGTATCTAGACTCTGTAGAGAACAGTATGAGAAAGGAGACCGAGATGGTGAAGCAGTAAGCAGTAGAGAAAAAGCCTCTCTGAGTTGCCACCCAGATGCTAGAATATAGCAATATGAGGAAGACAAGGATGGAAGTGGGTCAAGAAAAATCCAAAGCACAAAATGAAGCCCACAGACAGACTAAAGAGAGAAGCTTCAATGGATTAAGGGTCAGCTGGTTGCATCTCCTCCAAGATGGGACTCACTGTGTGAGAAGAGCAGTTCAAACCTGCAGACACATAGTGATGGCCGGTGACCAGACAGCCTCCTACAGAAAGAACAGTGGAGCAAAACAGTGGATGTGAAGGACTGCACTGACTAGTGGTGAGTGCTGAGGGTTCAGTCCCCTAGTGGGAGAAAGCAACTGGTGGACAGTCATCTTGGAGAACGGATGGCTAAGATCAGAATTCAGAACTGGTGCCGGCTCCATCTAGCAGCCCTCAGTGGGGCTGACCTATGGAAGCTGCTTGGATGGCAGTGAGTCCAATGAGTCTGGTCTTAGCCAGAAAGCGCAGGCTCACTGAGATTATTCACTACCCCACCAAAAACTGGGGGCTTATGGGACAGATTGGCACAGATCGGGACTCATCTCCAAACTTATATACCAGTGAAAACAGACAACCCTGAAAGTGGATCTTTTTTTCTTTTCCTCTCTCTCTTTCTCATTTGTTTTTCTTGCTGTGTGATAGATTTTTCTTTTTCTTTTTTTCCCACTCCTTCACTGTTTCGTCTTGTTTTTGTGAGTGTGAACATGGTTTCTAGCCTCTTTGTGGTTGTGTTCTGTTCTTTTTATCTCTTTCATCTGTCTTTCCTCCAAGTTTCTGCACCAGTTCCCAAAATTAGCATGATCCCTCTGTGTCCTCTAACCTTATTTCAAATCTCTTCCTCTTCTTATACTTCTGTTTTCTCCTTAAGCTACTTTAAATTTTAACTCTTGAGGGCAAAATTGACATATAAGGACTTATGTATTGCATATAATTTTCTGGTTTTAGATTTTGTTATATAACTGCAAGTCTACTTAATATGGTTAGAAATAGCAAATTAATAGTTCGTTCAGCTTGTCACTTTTGAGGCACTGTTTCATGCTATTGGTACCACTACACCTCAAGTTGACGTAACTGTTCTAAATAGCTGTTGGTCCTGGTATTCCATGACTGAGATTGAGTAAGGGTCACAGAAAATTGTGTACCACACTGCCAAAGAACCAGGGACTGGGTCAAACTAGCAGAAACTTTTCATCTCCAATAAATTGAAGAGGTAGGACCTTTCTACAGACTCAAAATCCAAAAACCAGATGGAAGATATCTCAGACAAGCAATCATTATCTCAGGGTCCTAATACTAGCAAGGAATCACACCCACCAGAAGCAATTTAAAAGTATCACTTCAGTAATTAAACAAAACAAACCAAAAGAAGAAGAAAACGAAACGACAACAATACTTTAAAAAGATGTAAGCCCAGACATCCCGCTCACGAAGGGCAAACCCAGTGGGCAATGAGCTAGGATAACTTGAAAGCCTCCCATCAGGCCATTTTGAAGTGGTAATAATAAAGCAACTGAATTAGACTCTGAGAAAAATCAAACCAGAAATAATCTCTCACATAACAGCAAAGATGGTATCCAAAATAAAGACCATGCTTAGCAATGCTAGCACATATACTGACAAAAAAAAAAATAGACAAGCTTAAGGAAAGTATGGAAACCATGAATGCTCAGCATAGGAAACAAATGGAATCCATAATGCAGATTCAAGCAGACATACAGGAAAATAAAAATTTTATTGAAAATATTCACAGTAAATTAAGGCAATGCAAGGAGAGACTCTCACCTATAAAAGACAGGCTTGCAGTTAGTGACCAGGAAAAGATAGCAGCAGATCATGAGAAATCAAGCTGCTAGATGAGACAAAGAATAACTGAAGATTAATTGGAGTCAATGACAAGGCTGATATACCACAAGTGGTATTTAAAAAAAAAAAACTGTTCACAAACATCATGACAGAAAACTTCTCTAAAAATATTTGACATTTAAATAAGTGAGGCATGTAGAACTCCAATTATCCACAATGAAAACAAAATCTAGTCAGGCATACAATAGTTAGGATTCCAGAAATTCAACACAAGAATAGAATCTTACAAGATGTTAGAGAAAAGAAACAAATCATCTATAAAGGAAAGCCCATCAGAATCACAACTGACTTTTCAGCACAAACTCTCAAGTCAAAGAGAGTTTGGAGTGAAGTATTTCACGTTCTAAAGGAAAACAACCTTCAACTCAAATTGATGTACTTCACAAATTATCATTCAGATCCAATGGAGAAATATGATACTTCCATGACAAAGAACATCTGAGGAAATTTATAACCACCAAATCAGCATTCCCAAAATGTTTTGAAGCACATTCTAGAAAGAGGTGCACCATGAGCACCAACAGAAGGAACCACCAGGCAAGACAAACAGTTAAACAAAGGGGGTGGGGGGAGCATCAACAACAGGAAAATAACATAAAAAGGTAAGTCAATACTTATCAGTTATAATCATCAATGTTAATGGTCTCAGTTCACCAATTAAGCCACAGAATGGCAGAATGGATCAAGAAGATCCAACAGGGGCTGGGGATTTAGCTCAGCGGCATAAGCACCTGCCTTGCAAGCAGGCAGTCGTGAGTTCGATCCCTGGTACCGGTAAAAACGAAAAAGACCAAAAAAAAAAAAAAAAAAAAAAGAAGATCCAACAATACTCTGTATACAAGAAACACTTTTTTTTTTTTTTTTTGTCTTTTTCGTTTTTATCGGTACCGGGGATCGAACTCACGACTGCCTGCTTGCAAGGCAGGCGCTTATGCCACTGAGCTAAAAAGAAATTCATGGACTGAAAGTCAAAGAATGAAAAATACTCCATTGTCAGAACCCAGAAAGAAGCAGGAGTAGCTATTCTATTTACAGATAAAGTGAGTTTCAAGGCAAGACTGATTAAGAGAGATAAAAAAGTTTGTTACATTCTTGTAAAGGGAATGATCCAAGAGGAAGGGATAATAATCATAAATATACATGCAACAAATACCAGTGCACCCAACTATATAAAACAAATACTAATGGGCATGAAAAATGAAGTAAGACCTAATACAACTGTACTGGGGGATCTCAAAAACCCACTATCACAAAAGACACATCAACTAGACAAACATCAACACTGAAATATTAGAACAAATAGACTGAACAGATGTCCACAGAGTGTTCCACCCCACAACATCAGAACATACATTCTTCTCAGCTGCACACGGGACATTCTCCAAAACAGATCACATACTAGCTCACAGAACACACTTAAGTAAATACAAAGGAACTGAATTATCCTATATGTATTATCTGACCACATTACAATGAAATTGGAAATTAATGGCAAACAAACCAAGAAAACTTCATAAACACATGGAAATTAAATAACAACCTCCTGAACACAATGGGTCACAGATGAAATTAAAGAAATTAGACAGTTGTTACAGTCAAATGATAAGGATAATACAACTCACCAGAACTTATGGGACACAATTAGAGCAGTCCAAAGGGGGAAAGTTATAGCAGTAAATGCTTCAATCAGGAAAACAGAACAAGTGCATATACACAACTTAATAGGGAACCTCAAACTTCTAGAAAAAGAAGAGCAAGCTAAGCCAAAAGATCACATGAGAAAGGAAATTATAAAGAGCAGAGTAGAAATTAATACATTGGAGACTAAAAAGAACATAATACAAAGAATAAATGAATCAAAGAGTTGGTTCTTTGAAAGATAAATAAAATCAACAAACCTAGCCAACTTTATCAAAAAAAAAAAAAAAAAGGAAAGAAAAGACTCAAATCCACACAATTAGGAATGAAAATGGTGAAATCATAAACAATGGATCTTGCAGAAGTCCACAAGATCCCCTATAACTACTTTGAAAACTTGGATTCTACTAAAATGGAATATACAGAAAACATGGACATATGCCTAGATACATATCAATTACCAAAGTTGAATCAAAAAGGTATAAAAATCCTAAACAAACCAATATCAATCCATGATATCAAAGATATAATTAAAAATCTACCAACAAAGAAAAGCCTAGGAGTCACCTTACAGATTCATTGCTGAAATCTACAAGAAATGTAAAGACCTAACACTAGTGCTTCTCCTCAAATTCCTTAATGAAATTGAAAGGGAAGTAACGTTCTCAAATGAATTCCTGGAAGGAAGCATTACACTGATATCAAAACAAGAGAAAGACCCAGCTAAGAAAAAGAATTACTGGTCAACTTCCCTAACAAACATAGATGCTAACAGAATGCAACAGATCATCAGAAGATTATGAACCATGATCAAGTGGGATTCATACCAAGGATGCAGGGATGGTGCAACATACATAAATCAATAAATGTAATACAAAGCCAAGGACAAAAATCCTATGATCATCTCAACGCATGCAGAAAAAGCTTCTGACACAGTCCAGCACCCAGTGATAATAAAATCCCTACAGAAAATTGGAATAGATGGTCTTTATTAAAATCTGATAAAAGCCATCTATGAGAAACCAAAAGCCAACATCGTACTAAATGTACAAAAACTGAAAACTTTCTCTCTAAAAATCAGGAACAAGACAAGGATGTCCACTGTCTTTACTCTTACTCAACACAGTTCCAGAAACTTTAGCCAGAGCAATTAGACAAGAGAAAGAAATAAAAGGAATAACAACAGGGAAGAAAAAAGTTAAATTATCATTATTTGCAGATGACATGTTATTCTACGTAGAAGATCCCAAAAACTCCACTAAAAAACTAGCAGATTTGGGCTAGGGATTTAGCTCAGCAGCATAAGCGCCTGCCTGGCAAGTGTGAGGTCGTGAGTTCAATCCCCGGTACTGCAAAAAAAAAAAAAAAAACAAAAAAAAAAAAACAGTAGATTTAATAAGCAGTCATTAGCATTTTTGCATACAAAGTCAATGCTCAAAAATCAATAACCTTCCTATATACAAACAACAAACTCACCAACAGAGAAATCAGGGAAACACCTTTCACAATAGCATCCAAAAAATGAAATATCTAGGAATCGATCTAACAAAGGATGTAACAGACCCCTATATTGAAAACTACAATACTCTGAAAAGGGAGACTGAAGAAGATGATAGAAAATGGAAAGATAGGGGGCTGGGGATTTAGCTCAGCGGCATACGCACCTGCCTTGCAATCAGGCAGTCGTGAGTTTGATACTCGGTACCGACAAAAAGACAAAAAACAAAAAAAAGAAAATGGAAAGACGTCATTTGCTCTTGGTGAGAAGAACCAATACAGTGAAAATGGCCATACTTCCAAAACTATTATAAACAGATCTAATGCAATCCTGACCAAAATTCCAATAATTATGTCATAGAATTAGAGAAAACAATCCTAAAATTCATCTGGAACAAGAAGAGACCTAGAATAGCAAAGGCAATGCTGGGTAACAGAGGCAAGACAGGAGGCATCACAATCCCTGACTTGAAATTATGGTATAAAACTACTGTGATAAAAACAGCATGGTACTGGGAAAAGAAAAAAAAAAAAACCATGAAGATCAATGGAACCAATTAAAAGATACAGAAAGAACTACAGACACACTAAGCTACCTTATCTTTGATAAAGGTGCCAAACACAAGCAATGAAAGAAAAATAGCCTCTTCAATAAATGGTGCTGAATATGCTGAAGATTAAAGTTGGACCCATACCTTTCATCATGCATTAAACTACACTTGGAATGGCTCAAAGATCTAACCTAAAACAGAAACAATAAATCTGCTGAAAGACAAGCATAGGTAAAACTCTTGAAGACACTGATATAGGCAAAGACTTTATGAATATGGGCTGGGGGTTTAGCTCAGCGGCGTAAGTGCTTGCCTTGCAAGCACGTGGTCGCAAGTTCAATCCCTGGTACTGATTAAAAAAAAAAAAACTTCATGAATAAAACCCTGATTTTATAGGAACTATCACAAAGAATCAACAAATGAGATCTCTTACTAAAAAGTTTTTGCACACCAAAAGAAACCACCAACAGAGTAAAGAGTCTACTCATAGTGTGGGAGAAAATGTTTGCCAGCTGTTTCTCAGACAAAAGATTTTACTGTTGAAAACATATAAAGAACTCAAAAAAATGAGTCCTCCCAAATTTAAAAACCCAAACATGGGCATCTGAGATGAATACACACTTCTCTGATAAAGAAACAAACAGCAAATACATGGAAAAATGTTCATCATCCCTGGTCATGTGAGAGATACAAATTAAAACAACACTGAGATTTCACCTCATCCCAGAAAGAATGATTATTATCAAGAAATCAACCAGGGACCGGGGGTTTAGCTCAATAGCGTAAGTGCCTGTGCTTGGCAAACGCAAGGTCATGAGTTTGATCCCCGGCACCAAAAAAAGAAAAAAAAAAAAAAAAAAGAAATCAACCAGTAACAAATGCTGGAGAGGCTCTGAGGAAAAGGGAACCCTTCTCCACCGTTGGTGGGAGCGAAGACTGGTCCAGCAACTTTGGAAATCAGTGTGGAGATTCCTCAAAAAACTAAGCTTGTGCGTCCCATTTGACCAGGTATTTCTGTGCTGGGTATCTTCCTACAAGAATTAAAAACATCATACCACAGCAATATATGTGGACCCATGTTTATAGCAGCACAATTTGTAATAGCTAGATCTTGGAAACAACCTAAATGGCCATCAACCAAAGAACAGATAAAAAAGATGTGATCATTTTATACAACAGAGTACTAGTCAGCCATAAAGAAGGACAAACTTGAGACTTTTATAGGCAGATGGATGCAACTAGAGACCATACTCACAAGTGAAATAAATCAGACTTGCATGTGTAAACATCATATTGTCTCCCAAGTATGAGAAGCTTAAAGAAATTTTATATATACATATATATGTGTGTGTGTATAAAGATAGTTAAGATAGTTATACTACTAACTCTCTGAGTTCACTGAAAAGAAAGGTTTGTCAAAATATTGTTTGGACAATTAAATGCAGACATCTTGTACTCTAATTTAAAGATAACAATATGCAATGTAATAACCACATTACCCTCTAATCATTGTGTTTTGAATTTTTTTTCTCTTTAAGGAACAAAAAACAGTATGAGGTATCTCAAAAAGAAAACAGAGTTACTATATAACCAAGCAATTGAACTTGTAGGTATATATGGAAAAGAACTGAAAGCAAGATCTTAAAGAGATATTTCCACATCTTTGTATACAGGTTCCTTGCAACCTTGTTCACACTAGCCAAGAGATAAAAGATAAATGAACTAGGGAGGCTAAGACAGAAAAATCACAAGTTCAAAGCCAGCCTGGGGACCTTAATGGGATTTTGTCTCTAAATTTAAAAAGGAAAAGGTCTTTTAAGACCTGAGTAAGCAACTCAGCCGTAGAACGGAGCATATGTGAAGTCACAGGTTGATTCCCCAGTACAAGGAAGAGAAAGAAGAAGGAAAGAGAGGAAAACACAAAGGCAGGGAGGGATGAATAGTTATGGAAGATGTTACAAAAGAAAGAAAATTCTGCCACTTGAATATTGAGCATACTACACTGTGTGAAACCAGCCAAAAACTAACAAATATTGTAAGATTTCACCTCCATGAGAAATTTAGGGCAGTCAAAATCATGGCAACAGAAAGACTGGTGGTACCAGGGGCTAGCAAGAAGACATCAAGAACTACCTTACGGGTGCAGACTTTCTAATGTGCAAGACGGAAAATTTCTAGAAATCTATACAACAATTCAAATTGTTAACACTACTATACTGTATACTTAAGAAGGGTTAAGATGACAGATTTTTATGTGCTTAGCATAGTTTTTAAAAAATCCCTAGCATAAAAATGAGACAAATTCAAAACGAAAGATATTATATAAAATGTCTAACCAGTATTCTTAAAAAATAAATGAAAAATTTTATGACCCTTAAAACATCATGAAAATTAAAAGCTGGGGATGTAGTTCAGTGGTAGAATACTAGCTTAGCATACAAAAGGCCCTCAGTTCAATCCCCGGTACGATACTGAAAAAGATACGCTAAATAAACACTGAGAAACTGTTGAAGATTAATGACTTAAGAGGAAGACTAAATGCAACACATTCTACACTGGAAAAGAAAAAAAATAGCAGTAAAACTAGTGAAATTCAAGTAAAGTACACTACTAGCTAATAGCAAATAAGTAAATAATGAAATTTAAAAAATAACACTGAGCTGAGCATGGTGGCACACTTTTGTAGTTCCAACACTTTGGTATGCTGAGGCAGGATCCCTGCAAATCAAGGTCAACCTGGCCTACATAATGGGTTTAAGACCAGCCTGAACTATACAGTTAGACCTTGTCTCAAAAATAAATACACGAATTATGTGAAATTATATGACGACACAGCAATAAAGACTAGAATTCCAAAAAAATATACTTAATGAAACTTATTAAAAGAAGGCCCATCAATCTATGAAATACTTTCAAGGAACACAATTACTGTCAAAAACAGACAAAAATATATTGAATAGGACTACAGATACGTTTTCCCACAAATACATTCTGAACATATTAAAAGGAGAAAGTAAGTAATTCTCAAATTACAAATTTTCATGCAAGAATAGGCAGACACTATGGAACGCTAAAGCATGTACTTCAGATTTAAGTTCATAGTTATACTTCTCATTCTACTCTGAGAACTGCCCTCTCTTCTGTAAACAACTAGAAACAAAAAATATGTGAAATAACATTTTTTCAGGCAGAGGACAAAATATAACAAACAGCTGTACATTCTGAGAGAAGACCAACAAATGAACTATGCAAAATTCCCCCAGCTTACTGTCTAAGGGTGATCTCAAAGCCAGTTTCAGGAGGGGGAACAAACAAAACACAGCAGTCATGTCAAGATGGGGACACTGAAATAAGAGTAAGGAGACCAAGGCAGATAGAACTCACAGGAGAATTCAACAAAAAGACAGCAACTGTGCAGAAGGCACTGAAGAGCTGTAGGCTGCATCCCAGAGAATATGACTGTCTCGTGATTTTGCATAAATCCCATGTCCTAAAGGTCAGGTAAAGAACCCTCCAAAAGCAGTAGGATGAACAATGCTCAAGGCTCACATTTAGCTCATACCAGTCAGAGAGGAAAAATCTTAAACTATAAAGGAATTTAGGAAAGGGAGTCACCCTGCAGTAGTACAGCTAAAGCAGCATAAACACACACAAAAAAATCTTACGAACTCACCATAAGAAAACATACTAGGCAGTCTCTAAACAATAAAAGTCATACACTTATAAAAAACTAAGCGGCATAGTAAAGTCCAACATTCATCAAAGGAATACAAATTTCAGCACAAAATTTACAGTGTCTGGAATCTAATAAAAATTGCAAGGCATGCACAAAAGCAAAAAAATAGATTCCAAAATTAGGATAAAAGTCAATAAATACAAGCAAATCCAGTAACGCAAGATGATGAAATTAGCACACAAATGTTATAAATCTTATAATAAATGCTACAAATGTTTTTAAAATCTCTGAAGAATGTAAAAAGAAAACTGAAGACATTAAAAATACCCAGGGAGAAACTGTACAAAAAATACAATATATGAAGTAAAATTAAATTGAAATGAAAAATACACTGGATACATTAACAGTAGACTGCCCACTGTCAAAGAAAAGAAGTTGAAGACAGAGCAACACAAATTATCGAAATGAAGCATAGAGACAATAAAATAAGGAACTAATCAAAGCTCTACTGGAATACTACCTGGGCAAGTAATATACAGTCCATATAATAGAAGTCTCAGAAAGGAAAAAAATTGGAGTAGACAAAATGAAAACAAAGAAATACTAGCCAAATATTGTACAAATTTAATGAAAACCATAAACTCACAAAACCAAAACATTAATAGACCAAGGAAAAGAAGCATAAAGAGAACCACACCATTGTGTGGTTTGAAAAACTGTTCAAAGCCAGTAGTGAAGAGAAAAATTTAAAAATCACCAGAGGGAAAAAACAACCACTAGTGGATGAACCAAGATCAAAATGACAAAAATTCACAATAGATAACTAGAAAAGTCAGGCATCACAGCATATAACTGTATTTCCAGTACTCTGGAGGCTGAGGTAAGAGGCTCAATGTGAGTTCAAAACCAGCCAGGACTACATAGTGAGACTCTGTAACAAACAAATGAACAAATAAATAAATAAATAAATAAGAAACAGAAGAAATGAAGACACCTTCCAAGTGCTGAAAGAAAAATTCTGGAACTCTACTCAATGAAAATATCTTTCAAAAACAAAGACATAAAAAATTCTTGAAAAGATCATCAATATCCTTTTTTTTTTGTATTTTTACCAGTACCAGGGATCGAACTCATGACCACCTGCTTGTAAGGCAGCTGCTTATGCCGCTGAGCTAAATCCCCAGCCCCAAGATCATCAATATCATTAGCCATAAGGAAATATGAATCAAAACCACAATAAGATACCACTTCACACCCAGACTATAATCAAAAAGAGGTTATAGAGAAGTCATAGAAAAACTGGAACTTTATACAATGACGATAGGAATGTAAAACAGTATAGTCACTTTTGAAAAGTTTGCTAATCCTTCAAATCATGAAACACAGAGCCATTCAGCATATAACTTAGGAATACTACTCCTAAATATATACGTAAGAGAAAAGAAAATATGTTTATTCCAAAATTTGTATATTCTAAACTTGAGACAGAAATATTACAAATAAACCTAAAGCACAGTGTGATGCCAGGAAATTGAGAGTACTCAAAAAATAAATGGAACATGTCAAAAAAATGAGTGGGCATGAAGGCTCCTAAAGGCCAAATATAAGCAATTTAAGCAAATAATAGTAATGTGAGGGCATTCATAACCCCCACTACGTGCTTTCTTTTTTTTCTTGACCTATTCTCTCTTTGGAACCACTCAAACCCTAGTCTTCAAAACTTCACTTAATGTATAGCCTATAGATTACAGTTTAGATGCTTAGTCAATAGTTAGCAAGCAGTGAGTGAACTTTGGACAAATCTCCAAAAGACCTCCTCTTCTCCCTTAATTAGCCATAAAAACTCAAAAGGGTTTATCTCAAGGTGACCAAACTAACATACTGTGTGTCAACTTACCAGATGTGTAAGACACTCTTGTAACATTCTAAAGCAACGATAGTACTGCAAAAAAAAGTGTTATCCATGGTAATGCCTTGACCTTGGGAACTCATACAAGGGTACATAACATAAGAGCACAAAGGAATTAGTGGCTGTCAGCCAATAGGCAGCAGTTTCAATGGCCTAAGCTGACTGACCACTGCAGTTTAAAATCAACTTCACTTGTTTCTGAAATCTCAGTGTCCCATGGGTAATCTTCTTGAGCACACAATAATAGTTACAAATTATAGCCAACAGACTAAGTCTACACTGATATAAATTATAATCAAATATATGAATAAATAGGAGCTCTTACTTACAATAGAATTCCATACAACAGAATTTCCACTGTTTCTTACATAAGTTATTCCTTCTATAAACGTAGGAAGAAACAATGGAAATCTTAAAATCACCACAACAATAACTGTTTCAAGCAAGACTCATTAATACATGCAAAAATTAAAAAGCAAAAATATGAGAAACAAGATATGTACATAATTTCAAAAAATCTCCCACAAGATGCTTACTTATTGCAATAGGGAAAGTACTATCCTTTCAGTAAAGAAATCAATCAGACATCTCCTTAGGGAAGTGACATAAACTAGTTATCACCAATAATGAGACAAACATCATGTACTTTAAGAAAATCAGCATTACAAGCTCCCTGATAATATTTTTGTGTCCAAAAATACAAAACTTCAATTTGATCACAAGGAAATATCAAACAAACCCAAATAACTGACGATACTCTCTTCCAAGTCTCAATATATGAAAGTCAGAGACTAAGAAATTGTAGTTTAAAAAAAACTAAAGAAACAAAACAATCTAATACAACATATAATCCTGGATTAGATTCTGCACCAGAAAAACAGAGAGACAACTGAAAGTATTTGCTTACTTTGATCATTCTATTATGGTAGTAGAATATATGAACATTTAGAGAAACAAGCAAAAGTTATAGAAAAGTTTATTAAACATTTGCAAAAAAAAAAAAGTTTATTAAACCATTTAAGCATGAAATTATTTCCAAAAAGAGTTTTAAGAGACTAGGGTTTAGCTCAGTGGTAGAATGCTTGTCTAATAAGCAAGAGGCCCTGAGTTCATTCCTCAGCACCAAAAAATTAAAAAGCTTTACAAAAAAAAAAAAAAAAAAAAAAAACAATTTGCCCTTCATGTGCCATGAGGCCCATGGAAGGAAACACAGGAAGCCAATTCACCCTTCCTGTGAGCTGGAAGAAGCCATGTGGGGCCTAGGAGGAAACACAAAAAGCCAATTCACCCTCCCCATGAGCCAACCAGTGCACAGGCTGGGCAACAAGACGCCCTGCCACCCATAAGCAATGGGCTGATTCAGAGGAACACACACTGACCTGATAGCAACTGATACAAAAACAAATTAGCGCTAGTATTGTTTCACTGACTTTGCAAGCCTAAAGCTGGTAGTCTGAGTATCTATTAAGAGAATGACAATATGTAATACAGCAACTATGGGAGGTTTTCTTCCGTCTTGTTTTTGAAATCCAATATTGTTCTCACTGTTTTGTTTGGTTCCATTTTGTTGTTTTGTTTCACTCAATGTACTATTTTAATCAGTTTTATTCTGTTTTGTTTGGTTTGATTTTATTATGTCTGATATGGGCAGCAATTTTGAAGATAGCAAGAGGCATCATAGTAGCCATTGTTGATTTCCTATTATCCTGTTTTGAAGTCCTCTATCACTTCCACTGTTTTTGATTGGTTTTGTTTAATTTTATTCTCTTTAAAATAAAATTTAAAAATAAAAGGCACAGTTTTAAGTGAAAAGTCAAGCAAAGTGGAAGAGACCATTGCAATACAAATCCAACAAAAGTTCATATCCAAAATAAAAAAACACCTAATCATTAAGAAAAAACTGGCCTTTCACAAGGCATCCAATAAATACGAAAAGGTGCTCAAAATCAGAGAGATAAAAAAAACTACTTGTAAATATGGCTAAAATGAAAATAACTGACAAAACTGTTAATGAAGATGTAGAACAATTAGTACTGGCACTGTAAATTTAAAAGACTACACTGAAAAATCATGTGGCAATATCTACTAAAGTTTTTTAACTCGTGGGTGGTGGTATTTGTATTCATTCAACCAACAGAAATGAGTTCTTAAGTCCATTCACTAAAAGATATGTACATTCTTTGTATACCAAAGAATGGTGAACACATTCACTCTTATGAATGTCCAAAGCAGCTTTACTCATCACAGCTTAAAAATATAAATACATCAACAGCAGAATGAGTAAACGAAGTGCGTGTTCTCAGACACAATGTTGACGTAAAAGACAAAAACATGGACAGTTCCATCTGCATTGGGCCAATCAATACATAATTATACAAATTAGAATTATTGGTATCCTAGGGAGGAGCATACTGACAAGAAAGCAATAATGCAGTCTTTTGTGGCACTGAGAATGTTCTGTATCTTTTGTTTGTTTTGTAGTACTGCAGTCTGAAGTACTACAGAACAACGAGCAACATCCTTCACACATCCCTATGCTTCAACCTTCACAATGAGCAACATCCCTATGCTTTTTAAGTTATAAATTTTTTAAATTTTTAAACAAGTTCTCATTAAGTTGTTCAAACTGGGATCCTGACTGTAAATCTCCTGATCCCAGAGTGCTGGGATACAGATTCGCACCAAACACAAATGTTAGGTTCTATATCTTGGTGTGGCCATTGGTTACATAGTGTGTTTATTTGCAAAAATCTGTATGAACAATTATGGTTTGTACATTTTACTGTATGTAAGGTATATCTCAATTAAATAAAAGGTTTAAAAAAAAAAAAAGAAAAGATAACAAATGCCCTGACAGTCTACTTAAGAAATGAATGGAAATGAAGACACACAGAAAACAGTTCAGAGATTTTTATGTTCCAGGTTTAGTATCCTGAGGGAGAAAAATGCAATGACATATTTCTCAACTCTATGGTTTAAATACCTCAGTACAAAGTACCACTGTCCAAGACACTAAGGCAAGAGGAACTAAGTTCAATTTTGGACATGCTAGTGGAGACACTTAGTGGAGACAGGGCAACTGGATATATGAATTTAAATCTCAGATAACCTGAGGACGATGTGTAAATTTAGAAAACAGACACGGGTCTATGCAATAGAAATACAACAACATAATCCATGCCTTGATGGACTTTAAATTCTAATGAGTAGGTATCAGCTTATTATTCAATTGCATAATGTACATAAAGAGGTTGGCATATAGTATTCAATAAATAGCAGATCTGCTTTAAGTATGATCTCTTAGTTTTTAGGTAATTAGCTTTATGCATACTAACACACAAGCCTTCTAATTCACTAGCTCTCTAAATATCTAGAGATTCTTTAGATTTCATATCCTTATTTTAGAATTGCAGCCAATCTTTATAACACACTTCTATCTCCAAACCTATTTCTTGTGGAGAATACCTATCCAGAGGTAGACAATTTCAATCAGACCCCCTTGCTCGGAATCTGAATCACTGGAAATGCAGTAGGAGATGAGAATCACCGGAAGTTCAGCAATTCATGGGGCTGAACTCCAAATGGTCCACAGAACCAAGATCCCTGCCTGTACAACCTGATTCCTGTTCGTCCTAAGGTCTCGCTGTTCAGCACCTTCAACTCTATTCTTTCTGTAAGCCTCTTCTGTTTGTTTAAAACAGCCAGAATTTGTATTTTTTATAAAGAATCCCACCTGATAGGAAGAGAAAGGTCATTCTACAAGGGATTTTACTATCAAACACAACTGTCAAAACTCAACAAATTGTACTTTTAAAATAAGTAAATTTACACACGAGGCCTGAGTTCTGTCCCCAACAGCCTCCTGCCCAAAACAGAATGAATTTTATTGTTTGTAAAACATACCACAATAAAACTGGATAAGTATTTGACAGTTAAAAAAGCACAATTATACTGAATAACTTTTCATATACACTGTGTTTACATGTGTATTTTCACATATACTGATTTTTATTATATACTCTATGGCTAAAAAGCTTATTCAGAAAACACTTAAGATGGTCCACGTTAGTACATTTAAAGTGAAGCTACACTGACTGCAGAGATTCCAAAACACAAAAAGTATGTTAGTATATACAATCTGTATCTTCCTTACCAGTGCAACAAGGTAAAATAAAACTCACAATAAACCTCATGACTACATTTTGCCTTCAAATTTACTGGTATCACTCTGTAGAACTCTGCTTCACTGTTTTGCTTAAACTTCTAGTCTTTAGTTTACTTTGCAAGCACACTGTATCACAGCAAGAAACTCTTTCAAAAGGCAAACCTCTTCAGCTCCAGGAAAGATTAAAATTAGAACAAACACAATTATTCTTATTTTACATTACAAGAATTTAAGGTACTGTGCTCTACCCACTGAGCAATTTCTATGACGAGGGTTCCAAGGAACATGTGGAAGAACATGCCTATCCTGCTCGCCACAATATAAAAGCCCACAGCACATCCCCAAATCTCGATCACTTTCATAAACCATGTTGAATATGTTACGTTAACCAGTTTGGAGACAGTTTATATATAAAGGTTAGTAAAAGGTACATAATGGGTAAATATTCTGCATACATTTAACATATAGGTGTGAAAGATAAACTTTGTATGCATTGCTTATCACTGTCTTATCTGCAAATATATGGTTTTTTGGTTTTGGAGTGTTTTGGGGTTTTTTTGCATTTCAGTCCAGCACATCATGTATGCTAGGTGTGTACTCATCGAGTCATATCCCAGCCCTTTCTATTTTTTATTTTGAGACAAAGGTTCACTAAGTTATCCAGGCTGGCCCTGAAAATTCTATCCTCCTGCCAGGGCCTCCTGAGTACTTTACCTGAGATTACAGGTTTGCATCACCAAGTCAAGCTCACTTTAATTTTTAAAACATTACAAAATTCAACCCTTTGCTCACATAAACGCCCAAATTTAGATACTTAGTAACAGGAACCCTTTACTTAGCAACCTCCAATTTATATTCAAAGTTGTCACTTGCTTCCTCAGTAAAAATTCACCCTGATCTCTGATCCTCCACGATTTAATCAAACACATAATGTGACTTTAAAAACTATTTTCTGGGGCTGGGGATTTAGCTCAGCGGCATAAGCGCCTGCCTTGCAAGCAGGCAGTCGTGAGTTCGATCCCCGTACCGATAAAAAAGAAAACTATTTCCTAAAGTACCCACTGTATGACCTTTGATAGTCGTTGTAGATAATAAGTACAACACACAGCTAGCTGGCACTGAAATTAATTTTAAATTACCCCCAATCTAATAATGCAATACTGTATGTCTCCTAATAGTGATTCAAACAAATATAGTTAATCTGGTTCATTGATATTTTTAATTCTGAGTTTAGCAAAAACAAAGAATATAAGTAATCCAAGTGTCAATATACTATAGGCGCAAAACTGTATCACATCTAAACCCGTCAACCTTTGCAACATTGTATTCTAGTTCCTTCTCTTCAACTTAAATTTTAATCACCTCATGAGCTTCTACTTCTAGAACATGATCTAAAATATTTGCAAAATGAAAATAAGAAAAGCTCCAATATTCACCTACCCAACATTTGGCAATCCAACAATACCAATTTTCAGTGACGTTCCAAATCTTCCAATGATTGGGGGTGGTTTAATTCCATCACCTCCCTTTTTGGGGGGCATCTGAAATGTCAGACAAACACACAGAATCTTTTACTATCCCTCTGGACAGAAACACATTTCAACGAGAATAAAACATACTGCATTTATCAATTTAATACTACCAGCTAAATCTGCTGAAAAAAAAAAAAAAGTAGTTCGGTAAACAAATCAGCGTCACAGTAGTCACTCCCAAGATGTTTTGGAAAAATTGATTTTAAAATATGTGGCACCAGGTATCAAACATAAAATGTGGCTCCAATCTTCCATCCAGATCACTTATAAAACACTTTTATTTCTTAATCTGTCGTAGGGTTACATGAATGAAGGCCTTTGAAAACAGGTGCAGATGCGAGTCAAAGAAAAACCTATCTTACTCCCCAGCCAGCAAGTCACCTTTCATCAAACCATTATTATCTGGAAACTGTTCTTCCCTATTCCCCTACCACTTCCATTTTTCACATGGATGAACCAACGACTAGGGGTATCTGGGTCTTTCCAACGAAGTCCCTCCATTTTTGGCCCTGCAGGTAAAGTTTATCAATCCTCATAAATAAACTTCATAGTCTATACTCTGGTTACGTCTAATCATAAATAAATCCACTCAACTCTCTAACCCTGGTGCTCGCGATGGAACCCAGGGCCCCATACATGCTTCGGGCAAGTGCTGTTCCACGGAGCCTATCCCCAGCCCAAACGTACTGAACTCTCATTTACAAGCCAAAACTTTCTCTGCCCCTTGCAGTTCTGGCTTCAATTTCCACCGAGCAGAATTCATCCCACTTTATTACTGCATATTCAATTCACGATGACTGCTAAGCTATCTTAAAAGCTCGGAACCAAAACTGTCGCGTCTTCTGGCTCAGTAGTACCTCCTAGGGCCACGCCACGGCTCTGCTCCTGAAGGGACTGCCTAACCTCGGATTCCAGACCTTGACAACCTCACTTTATCCCTGAGCCAAGGATCTCCTTCTCAGGGTCCTGACACCAGTTCCGGGCTGAAGTCCAGGCCTCCAAAGAACAGCTGCATGAGCAGAGCCTGTCCAGTTCTCCGGCCCACGGCATAGTATTCCACCGCCCGGCCAAGCAAGCGGACCCTGGCCGGACACACTCCCACCGGCTGGGCCCCTAGTCGCCCCGGATCAGGAGAGGATGTCCCGGGACGTGCCAGGACCACGCGCTAGCCGCACTTGGGGCCCGCGGCCTAGTCCGCCGCGCCTCATTCATCCTCACACCCACGCCGCCCAGCACCTGCCTCAACCGGGCCGCGGGGCCCGAGCCGCCAAGGATCAGGTCCCAGAGCGACGCGCCCGGGGGCGGCAGCTCACGCAAGTTGCGCACCCGCGGCTTCCCTGTGGGCCTCACCGTGGACTAGGAGGAGGCCGACACGGGGTCCGAGGGAGCGGGAGATGAGTCCTGCCGGCAGCGGGAGGCGGGGAGCAAGGCGGGGAGAGCGCAGGCCCGGCCCCTCCGCCGAGCGGCACGCACGACGGCGGCGGGGGCGGAACGGGCGGGTCGGGCGGCACCTGCGTGAAGGCAGCGAGTCCCGCCCCCGCCGCAGGCCCCGCCCATTGGCTGGTCAGGGGCGGGGCGGGGCGTGGGCGGGGCAATGGGCGTGGATGTGAACCTGGCGGGAGGGTGGCGTCTACCAGTTTGCTGGACGCCGCGGGAGCGCGCGTCTCCTGCAGTCTCGGTACGTGACCTCCGGAGCCTACGGCTCCCCTTCCGCATGTCAGCGCGTCCCTCCGGGTCTCCGCGACCCGTGCTGTCCGCCAGCTGGCTGCGGCCCCCAGCTCCACGCGCCTGACCCGCGGCGCTCTCGCCCGGTGTGCCTGCCCCAGCCCGGGGCGCCTGAGGTCAGCGCTGCGCCGCGCCAGGTTTGGAACCCGTGGCCGGCAGCCCGAGCAAGGGCCTCAGCCCGCCTTCCTTTTCCTGTAACTTTCTTCAGGCCGTCCAGACAGTGAGAAGCTACTCAACTTTCTAAAGGGAAAAAACCGAAAGGCTAAGAGAAGCTTGTGATGTATGGATTCCCTCTTCCCCTTCCAGATCGGGGATCTCCCCTTGGCACTGCTCGCGGGATGCATTTAAAGGGCCCGTCCTTTCCCTCACTGGCCCACACATCCTTGTGCTCAGGCTAGTTAAAAGGGGTTTTGAACTTTATGAAGCATCATGTCCAATATGGATTCCCACTGTTCGTCCCCGGTGTGATCTTGGACGATTCACCGTCTCCATTTTTAGTTATCCTGGGTAAAACGAGGCCACTGAGGTCCATGTTAGGTCAGTGTGGGGATGGAGTGAGATTTAACTGTGTACCCAAGCACCAGTCAGAAAAGCTCATAAGACTATTGTTAAAAATGAATTTTTATCTAGTCTCACCCGCACCTGACTATAGTGGAGCTCTCCTGGAAGGATTCTTTCACTTAGGTCCCCTCAGTGGGCATTCAAATATTTGTTGCACTGAATGTGAACTCTGTGCAAAATTATAATACTAGAAGCCTTCTTCAAAGATAGTGGTTGCTAATAAAGGATGCAAATTGGTTGCTATCCCCAGAGTATGGATGAGGGAACAATATCAAAAAGGTTAACTGACTTGGAAAAAGTCACACAACTAGGAATTTCAGAAGCCAGAACTCAAACTGCAATCTGAAAAATCTGGTTTTTTTTCTGCCAGAATTCTTTTGACTAGGGTTTCCAAGTAAGCAGCAACTGAACCACTTTTTACAGTAAAATTGCATTAAGGTTTTTCCTTCACCCTTGGAGAGTGATCTTCTGTGATGCCTTAAAGATCTCTTTCTGTACTTTTGAAAATTCTCAAGGACACAGGCAACTTGATTTGATTTTGGTTTTTTTATTTTTCTGAATTTCATAAATGTGCACTGTTTTATACTCTTAATACTCAGCTATAACTATGTATTTAATAGTTGACCAGCGCAGCCCCAATGAAACAGGAGACAGGAGTCGCTTTTGTGGATGACAGTTAACTGCTGGTTTATTTACGTGGGCTCTGGTTTATATATTTGGCCGTGACCAATCACAGGCTGCCACGAGGAAGCAGGGCGGGAATGGGACGCAGGCTCCAGCTACCATATCCAGCTGTGGCCAATCAGGAGTTGCCACAGAGTAGGAGTGAGCACAGAAATGCGCAGGGTTGGCTAATTTAAAGAGGGACGTCCTTTAGCGCATTGCGGAAGCTGGCGTGGTCCTTAGTCCCGGGTGGGGTATGGTATGTTGAGCGCCTGCGCCCAACAAATAGTTATCAAATCACATGAATTATGATAAAAGTGGGACATTAGCCCCCATTTTGTAGCCACCCTTAATATACAATAACTTAGGAATAGCCTTAACAAAGTAATTCCTAAATTACTGCTGATTTAGTAGTGAAGTTCATTTTATTTTATTTTATTTTATTTTATTTTATTTTGTGTTTTTGGTACGAGAAATTGAACTCTTGCCAGGCAGGTACTGTGCCACTGAGCTAAATCCCTGGCCCATGGTGAGCTATATGCCTGGCTCCTGTGAAGTTCTATAGTTGGGTTCACACTGCAGCTGATGGAAGTGGAGAGGAACCATTACTTAAATTCAAGAATTCCAAAGAGCCCCTCTGCCCAGCAACAGCCACTCCAGTATTAATTGAAAATGTTCCTTTTGTGAGGTAGTGGAATCATCTTCAACTTATCACTCTCTTTTGGCCATATCTAGCTACTTCTTTGATCTCAGTATCTCTCACATCTACCCATTCCCTTAAATTCACACTGTCAAGTTCTCAAGTCAATTACATGTTTCTTGCTACAGCTATATCTTTCTGACACTTCTGACCACATTTAAAGTGCCTTGCCAAAGAGGGTCACACAGATCTTAAAGAGCTAGGCAGTTTCAGAAGAGGCAGATTTCTGCCACTATCTGTTTAGTGACAACAGAACTCCATTTTGAAATTACAATTATTGGATAAGACAGAGCAATTTATATTCCCAAGAAAGATCTAATTAACTATATTAGGAAAAGTTTTTCCAGGTGTTCAGTTAGCCATGGCGAGGAAGATAGGGGGTCATATAATTGAAACATCCATGCAAATGACCTCTCTACTAATAAACCAGGCAGTTTACCAGAAATCCTGGTAAGTATCTGCTATTCTATGTGATGAAAGAAGTTCAATGAAACAAAAAGGATAATAAGAATTAAATATAGTGTTTGAGTAACTGAAGTCACTAACTGGAGTGACTTTGAATATAGGAAAGCTTGTCCTTCAGCCTTTTTTCACAAAATGAAGTCTTTGGTACCTGTTGGGCTTGATGAATTCTTTTTATTTAAGACAGTGTCTTTCGTGTGGCCTGGGCTGGTCTCAAACTCATGAGCCCAACTGATCCTCCTACTTCAGTCTCCTGACTAGCTAAAACTACAGGCATGTGCCAGCGTGCCCATCTGGACTCAGGGATTTAATGAAAATTAAAGGGAAAGCATCAGAAATGATCTGGAATAGAAACTAAGCAAGATTTCTGTCACAGAAGAAATGAGACTAAAGGGCCAAGGATTTAGCTCAGCGTCATAAGTACCTGCCTGGAAAGTACAAGATCCTGAGTTTGATCCCGGTACCAAAAAAAAAAGAGAGAGAGAGAGAAAGAAAGAAATGAGAATAGAATATTGGATCAAGTCAACACAAAATCATACATAAAGACCAATGGGATGAACAAAAGTAGACTACAGAGCCTGTTTTTGTGCTGGATTTTTTTTTTCCGCATTTGTTATTGGTTAGATCTTAAGTATGTCCCAAAGGTCCTGGTGAGAGAACCCCCCCGCAAAGGTATTTTTGGGAGTAGGGGAGGCTCTTTAGATGCAGAGCCTAGTGAGAAGTCTAGGTCATTATGGGTGTGTCCTTGAAGCACACAGAGGTACTTTAGTCTTTTTTCCTCTGGCTTCCTGGCCAACCTTGCCACAGGCCCAAAAAAACAGAGTACAGAATAGACTTACATACCTACAACCATGAGCCAAAATCAGCATTTTCTCTTTATTAGTTGACTGTCTCAAGTATTTGCCTTAGAAATAGAAAGCTAACTTACTAGGTGTTAGCCAGTGAACAGGATCAAGTAAGTTGGCAGGATCTACAGAGTAGTTTGGGGTTAGTAACCCCCCCCCCATACAGACTAACTCAGAAGATTGGAGGTGTTAAGGATCAAGAAATAGAATATACAGAAAAAGAAGGTGAGAAACAAAAGAGACAAGTAGAAGCAACAATATGTTCACCATGTACCTAAGGCATTTAACTACACCTTATTAGCCTTTTTTTGTAAATGTTATTTAAGGAGAAAAAAGAAAAAAAAAACAGAAAAAGGGTACAAGTTATACAGAATTTCAGAAAAAATAAACAGTAGGAAATCACTAGTTAATAGATTACATATTGTCATCTTAGAAATAGTTGTTCAAGTTACAAAATTAAAGCATATAAAGTGGACATTCAAACAGTGAGACTGCAAACAGTTCTGTTCAATGATCCAACAAAACTCAGTAATATCATTGTCTATCTTATACACTTAAATATACACGCAGTTATGTCCTTTAGAGCACTTTCTTTTCCTCTCTTTTGTACAAGGACAATTACACATTTTGGGTTTTATTACTCCCACTGTTCTTATTACTTTTTTTTGAAGAGAGTAAAACCAAATGTGACATAACAGAACAGAGTCAGTCAAATCAAAAGGATGGACATAATAGATAATGTAAAAACAAAATACAAGGTGATCATCATTGGTTACCATACTGCCTCTTGTTATCTTAAAAAGAATTGTCTTTATCATCAGTTATAATAAAATTGAACAAAACAGTAAAGAACAAAACCAATAAAACCAAAACATTGGAGACATTAGAGGACTTCGAAAGAAGATAATAGTCAAACCAGAATGGGTGTCATAATCAGTCTTATTGTCTTCACAGTTGTTGCCTATACTCTCAAACTTGGTAGTATCAAGCAAAACAGAATAGAAGAAAATCACTCAAAACAAGATGGTGAGAGCAATACAGGGCTTCAAATCAAGTTAATAGGAAATCAAAGTGGGTTACTATAATATATCCTGCTACTTTTAAAATTTTTCCTTTAATTAAAAAGATAAAAAAGTAAATAATAAAAAAAGAGATTGAGATACAAGAGGACATAACAACAAAACAGCACAGGTCAAAACATATCCATTTAAGCAAAATAGTGTTTCACCACCAGATATCCCGACATAATAGTAGTTACCATAGTGTCTCTTTCTTTGAAATCTCTGAGTATAACTTCATATACTGTAGCATCAAACATATCAAGATAATGTAAAACCATTCAAGAGAATGACAGTACTATAGGGTATTTAGAATCAATTAACAGAATATAAACAATGGTTTCTGTATAATCTCCTTGTCTATAAAAGTTTTTGTTTATATTATCACATATAATAAAATCCAATAAGATACAACATGTTAAGACTGATGGAGACAGAAGAACAAAAGCTTGATGGGACTTCAAAACAAGATGATATTAAATCAGCACTAGCTATTATGATGTCTTTTCTCCAAAATGGCTGTTCCTACCATCCAACCTTCTCTGCCTCATTTCTGTTGAGCTCTTTTTCTGTCATTAGTTGTCAGTTTATCTGCTTCATTTCGCTTTCTGCTCTATTCATTGTGGCCTCTCTAGCCTTTTTTTTTGGATATCTATAACAAAATACTTGAGGCTTGGTACTGTAGAAAAATAACAAGGGACTGGGGATATACCTCAGTGGCCTTGGGTTGAAGCCCCACACACTAAATAAATTTGTTACATCTGGGGACAGTTGTAATCACAAATCCTGGGGAGTCTGAGTCAGGAAGATCATGAGTTTCAGGCCAGACTTGGCCATATAGCAATATCCTATCTCAAAGGACTGGAGATAATTTCAGCAATGTAAGTACCTGCCTGGCAAGTACAAGGTCCAGAGTTCAGTTCCCAGGACCCCCCCCCACCATATATCAAAGAAAGATAGCAAAATTTAGTGGCACATGTCTGTAGTCCCAGCAGTCAAAAGGCTGAGGCAGGAGGAGCACCACGAGTTTGAGGCCAATGTGGGGTACACAGTGAGTTTGAGTCCAGCCTAAACTACATAGCAAGGCCTTGTCTCAAAAATCCAAAGAGAAAAAGAAAAAGAAACAAAGTAAAGAAGAGAGGAAGAGGAAAAAAGAGGGAGGAGGAAGAAAAGAAAGGAGGAAAGGGATAGGAAAGGAGAAGAGACAGGCAGAGAATGTAAGTAAAACCTTTACTAAGCTCACAGTTTTGGGGAGGCAAGGGCATTGGGCCAGCTCGCCTCTGACAAGAACACATACAAAAAGGATAGATCACATGGTAACAACAGGAAGTCACAGACCATGTAGTGTCAAATCTATGATAAGACTCATTTGCATTATTATCAGTTTCCTGTAACTTACATAGTTGTAGGTACCATTGGCGGGTCAGGGTGATGAAAACCAGAGACTCCTACGTAGTCTCAAAGGATCTCTTAAACAACATGTATGGAGGAAACTCCCCGAAATCTTCTCCCATTCAGAATTTTCCCTTATTCTCCACAGTAATTTTTTTTAAACGTTGCATTAATCCAAGTCTCCCAAAAGCTGCTAAAGATAAGAATGATACACTGGAGGGTGGGGTTTTTTTTGGCAGGGGTTGGTGTTTTGAAACAGGGTCTTACTCTGTAGTCCAAGCCAGCCATGAACACACTATGTTGCCTGGTCTGGCCTTCAATTTGAAATCCTCCTACTTTAGCCTCCCAAACACTGGGATTACAGATGTGCCTGGTTCTAGAGATGGTTTGGAATGCATGGAAAACTTTTATTTATCTTAATCATCTTATTTTATAGTACTTATTTTATAGTAGGCGACCCAATGAAAACTATCCGTTCAGTTAATTATTTTATTTTATTATTTTATAGTAGGCTACACAATGAAAACTATCCATTCAGTTCATTATTTTATAGACACTATTTTTAAAAACCCATACCTTGAGATATCACTGTGAGGTTTCAGAAAATTGTAGATAAGAGATAATTCCAAAGTCCTATGGAAAGAAACAATCTGTATCTTTCAGATGTCCAATGATGTTGAACATTTTTTCATATATTTACAGGAACAGTATTGATTTTTGAGCATTGACTTTATACCCAGCTACACAACTGAATTTGGTTATTAAGTCTACAAGTCTTTAGGGGTTGTCCCTGTGAAGTATCATGTCTTATGTGAATAATGATAATTTAATATCTTCCTTTCCTATCCTGATTCATTTTATTACTTTCTCTTGTCTAACTGCACTGGCTAATGTCCCCAGAACTATATTGCAGAATATAGAATTGAGTCTTTTCTTTCCTTTTTCTGATAAGATTGGCTGAAGGTTTATCAATTTTATCTATTCTTTCAAAGAACCAACTCTTTAATTCGTTAATAGTGTTTTGTTTTCCTAGTCACCATTGTGTTAATTTCTCCTCTAATCTTTACAGTTTCCACCCATCTATGGGCTTTGGGTTACTCTTGCTTTTCTTTTTCTAGAAGCTTGAGGTGCAACATTAGGTTGTTTATTTTTGCTCATGCTCTTTTCCTGATGTAAGAATTCACCACTATAAATTTTCCTCTTAGGACCTCTTTCACTGTGTCCCGTTAGTTCCAAAGTATTGCATCTACATTCTCATTTAGTTGTACATATTGCTTAATTTCCTCCTAAATTTCATCTGTGACTCATTAGTTATTTAAAAGGGTGTTATTGGACTCTGGAGAACATGGCGGACAGACAACAGCAACTACTGAACGCTCTCTAAAGGCTCGGCTCAGAGGCCAGGAATGATGCGGACTAAGGAGATACGAACCAGTAGAGATATGCTCTGCTGACTCAGGAACGAACTGGGCTGAGAGAATCCAACTTGGAATACAGTCCTGGCGCTAAAATAGGAACAGAAAAATCTCGGTGTGGAGGCTCGACTCCGCGCCATTGGAAACCGCGGCTTGGATTTCCCGCCGCGCGGCGGCCGGCTACCTCCACAGCGGCTCAGCAAGGAGAGACGCGACCCCCGAGCTCTGGGAACGGGCGTCTGGGAACGGTCTCGGAAACGCGACCGGCAGGAAGGAAGGCTGACTGGTGGCGAGGTGAGCGAGGAACTGACTCCCTACCGCAGTCTGACTCCAGCGGAGGATTTTCTGGGCGCGGGCAGTCCTGTAAGAGCAGGGCGCGGTGGCAACTGCAGCCGCGCATTTCCCTCTCGGACGGGATTGGTGAAAGGTGCCTGGCCGGAGGGACGCTGCTCGCGGACCCCCTAGGCTGGCCTAGCCCAGATCCCAGAGCCTGACGGTGGCCCGGAGGAGCGACCGACTTCCGCGTAGGCTGCCTCCTCCGCAACTCCCTGGGGCGCAGCGGTGAGCTGGAACAACTAGCCAGCGCAATTCGATCAAGCTGTAGCTGACAGGCAGGGAAGCCGGGCCTCCTGTGTAAGATTACATTTTATAAGGAACACAAAATATGGGGAAGGGAAGCAACAAAAAAGGCTCCTCGACCCCCAATCCTGAGAATCAGGCAATAGTGGACACTGTACCAATATACATTAAGCGCCATTTAGAGAGCCTCATAGACCAATTCAGGAATGAAGTTATCAATGACCTGAAGCTAGAAGTATGCAGAATAGTTAGAGAAATGCTAAGCACCACCCAGGAAAAAGCAGATGGTGGAGTGGAAGAACAGAAAAAGAGGGGAGAATTGCTTGATGGAGAAAACAGAGAAAGCATTGAGTATGTGAAGCAGGTGCAAAGGGACTATCAAGAAATCAAGAAGTATACCCAAGACTGGCATAACAGCTTGAAAGAAACTAAGGACAGACTATCTGAATTGGAGGGCAGACTTGTAATATGGGAGAATGAAATGAAAAACTTCTTAAAAATAACAAAGAAACACACAGCAATAATACAAAGACAAGAAGATGATAAGAGGAGCCATAACTTAAGGATTAAGAACATAAAAGAAGAAGTAGGGACACAAACAAGTGAACTACAAAAGCTACTCACAGAAATAATCCAGGAGAATTTTCCTAATTTAGCAAAAGGTAAAGATACTCAAATGTATGAGGCATACAGGACCCCAGCTACCTACAACCCTAATAGAGAAACACCCAGGCATATAATAATAAAAATTCCAGAAATTCAATACAAGAACAGAATATTAAAAGCTGTAAGAGACAAGAAACAGATCACTTACAAGGGAAGACCCATCAAAATTACAGCAGATTTCTCTTCACAAACCATCAAATCACGAAGAGCATGGGGAGAAATAATTCAAGCTTTGAAAGATAATAATCTACAGCCAAGATTGAGATATCCTGCACAACTGTCCCTGGAAATTGATGGAAAAACGAGGTGCTTCCAAGATAAAGAGGAACTGGGGGAATTTGCAACCACCAATCCAACCCTACAGAAAGTATTGCAGGATATTCTAAAAAAAGAAAAATACAAAGAACCCAGAAATAGTGGCAGGGAGGCCACAACGAATAGAGCAGAGACCAAAACGAAGAAGACAAACTGACAGCTACTGACAGAAAAAGAGCTCAACAGAAATGAGACAGAGAAGATTGGATGATAGGAACAGCTTTTTTTGGAGAAAATGACATCTTAATAGGTAATGCTGATTTAGTACCATCTTGTTTTGAAGTCTCATCTAGCTTTTGTTCTTCTGTCTCCAATGGTCTAAACAGGTTGTATCTTATTGGATTTTACTATGTACGATAGTATAAGAAAAAACCTTTTAAAGACAAGGAGATTATACAGAGACCATTGTTCATTTTCTGTTAGTCGATTCTAAATACTCTATAATGCTGTTATTCTCTTAAATGGATTTACATTGTTTTGATATACTTAATGCTACAGTATATGAAGTTGTACTCAAGGACTTCAGGGAGGGAGTCAATATGGTAACTATTTTTGGGTCAGGATTAGCTGGTGGTGAAACACTATTCTGCTTAAATGGTTATGTTTTGATCTGCCCTGTTTCGCTGTTATGCCCTCTTTTTTTCTCAATCTCCACTCCATTATTTACTTTTTTATTTTTACCCATTTAATTACAGGGAAAAATATAGCAGGATATAATATAGTAACCCACTTTGACTTTCTATTATCTCGATTTGAAGCCCTGTATTACTCTCACCATCTTGTTTTTGACTGAGGTTCCTATATTCTGTTTTGCTGGATAGTATCAGGTTCGAAAGTTTAGGCATCAGCTGAGAAGATAATGAGATTCATTATAACGCCCATTCTCGTTGACTTTTATCTACTTTTGAAGACCTACAATGTCTCCAATGTTTTGGTTTTGTCGGTTTTATTCTTTACGGTTTTGTTCAATTGTATTACAACTAATGATATAGGCAATTCTATTAGAAATAGCGGGAGGCATTAGGGTAACCATTGTTGATCACCTTGTATTATGTTTTTATATTATCTATTATGTCCACCCTTTTGACTTGACCGATTCTGTTCTGTTATGTCACATTTGGTTTTACTCTCTTCCAAAAAAGCAACAAGAACCGTGGGAGCAATGAAACCCAAAATGTGTAATAGTCACTGTACAAAAGAGAGGAAAAGAAAGTGCTCTAAACTATATAACTGCATGTATATTTAAAAGTATAAGATAGAAAATGATATCACAGAGTTTTATTGGATCATTGAACAGAACTGTTTGCAGTATCATTGGTGGAATGTCCACTCTACAAGCTTTAATTTTGTGACTTGAACAATTATTTCTAAGATGGCAATATGTAATCCATTAACTAGTGATTTCCTACTGCGCATTTTTTTATTCTGTAAATCTGTATAACTTGTACCCCTTCACTGTTTTTTTTTCTTTCTTTTCTTTTCTCCTTAAATAAAAATTAAAAAAAAAATAAAATAAAAAAAATAAAAGGGTGTTATTTAATTTTCATATGTTTGATGAAGTTTTTGAGGTTACTTTTGCCATTAATTTCCAATTTCATTGCACTGTGGTCAGATAATATGCACGGGATAATTTCAATTCTTGTGCATTTACATAAGCATGTTCTGTGGGCTGTTAAGTGATCTATTTAGAGAACACCGCATGGACAGCTAAGAATGTGTATTCTGATGATGTTGGGTGGAACACTCTGAATACATGTACTCAGTTCATTTGTTCACAGGTTTGGTTCAGTTCCGATACTGCTTTGCTGATTGTTTGTCTAGTTTGTCTATCTCTTTGTAACAAAGGGGTATTAAGGTCTTTCATTACAATTGTGTTATTGCTTATTTGACTTTTAATGTCTATTAATAATAGTCATATATTGGGTGCTTCTGTAGTTGGTGCATATATATTTATGATTGCTATCTCTTCTTGTAGTTTTCCCTTAACAAGTATGTAGTGACCTTCTTTATCTCCTTTGATCATTCTTAGCTTGAAATTCACATTGTCTGCAAAGAACATTGCTACCTGCTTTTTCTGCAAGGGTTCCTGTTGCGTGGAAGCTTGCTTTCCATCCTTTGACTTTCAGCCTATGAATTTCTTTTTGAGTTACATGTGTTTCTTGTATACAGCGTATTGTTGGGTCTTATTTCTTGATCTGTTCTGCCAGTCTGTTTCTTTTGATTGGTGAATTGAGGCATTTACATTGATGGTTATGACTGATATGTATTGGTTCATCTTTGTCATGGTCTTTTCCTGCTGTTGGTTCCCTGCTTTCCCTCTCTGTTTTCTAACTGCTTGTCCTTCCTGGTGGTTTCTTTCTGTTGTTGTTCTTGGAATTGTGGCCAATTTTATCTCTGTCTAGAATATGTTTTAGTACTCTTTGTAGGGTTGGCTTGGTTGTTTTGAATTTCTTCAGTTGTTCTTTTCATGAAAGTATGTTACTTCTCCATTAATTTTGAAAGATAGTTTTTTAGGGTACATCAATCTTGGTTGGAAGTTATTTTCTTTCAGGGCTTGAAATATTTCACTCTAAGCTCTTCTTGACTTGAGAGTAATGAGAAAACCTCCATGATTTTGATGGGTGTTCTTTTATAGGTGATTTGTTTCTTTTTTCTAACAATTTTTAATATTCTGTTCTTGTATTGAATTTCTGGGATCTTATTATGTCTGGTTGCTCATTTGTTTTGGCTATGTTTGTTTAGAGTTCTATATGCCTCACTTATCTGCATATCAGATTCTGTTCCTATGCTTGGAAAATTGTCAGCTATTATCTCTACAAATAGTTTTTTACATTATTTGCCTTGATTCCTGCATTTTTATTGACACCTATCTGTTTATATTGTTTTTCTTCACATCATCTTGGAGCTGTTGAATTGTTATTTCATGGTCCCTTCTTATTTTTAAGAAATCTTTCCATGATCCTGTGTTCAAGGTCTGAAAGTCTTTCTTCAGTTTCATTGAAGCAGCTTTTCCAGCTTTCACAGAATTTTTAGTTTCCTGAATATCTCTTTGAATCTGTTTCATCAATTCTATTCCTTTACCTTATTATTTGTTTTCCTTTATTTTCCTATGCTCTTGTACATTTTTTTAATCTATGTCTTCTATAGCTATGCTGAGCAATTCCTTCATTAAGGTTGTCATTTCTTTTTTTATCTGGGAGATTATTTCTTTTTTATCTGAGAAATTTTCTCTTGGATTTATATCTTTATTTCACTTCCTATCTTTTCAAGACTCTCAGGTGTGTATCTTCCAACTTCCTCATGTTTATGTCTCCTGTCCTTATTCCAGATGGACTAGGGGTTTGAGATTGCAGTCTGGGTGTTTGGGTTTAGTTTGATTTTGGTTGTTTGTTTCTTTGTTTGCTGTAATTTTCACATCTTGGTTTATATTTTGGTCTTTTCAATTCTACTAGTCTTGTCTATCTGTCGTATGTGTATCTTAGAGTGCTACTATGTGGCTAACGTTCACCTAATTGCTGTAGGGCAGGGGTCAGTCTCCTGAATTCCTCCTGCAGGACCAGTTGGGTGAGTCCTGGATTCTTCCTGGTCTGACTAGCCTAGGAGTATTAATGTGAACCAACACTTAGTTCATATTATTACTGCAACTTCAGAGTTTTCCAGGCCAACAGACCTACCTATCCATGGTATGTGCCCCAACTGGGGCCCTATTGTGTCACTGGAGGTCTTACAGACCCAGGCAGGTCCTTCTAGGTGGGGGGAGCCTCACCAGAGCTCTTGCCAGACTACTATGGTCTTCCTAGTGAGAGGAGGGGTCACTGAGGTTCCTGCCAACTCACTGAGATCTTCTAGGTGGGAGAAGGACTCACCCATGCTCCCCGCCTGCTGTTGAGCTCCCCCAGGTGGGGGGAGTGGTTACTGACAGTACCAGCTATGCCATTATTTTAGAGTGTTTTTCTTTTGCAGATACCTGATTTTTTATACACTTGGCTGTCTCCCATATCCAGTGTCCAGAAGACAGTTCTGCATATTTAGCATAACTTATTGATATTGTTGTTCATTTCAGTGTTCTGTATGGGTTTGAGCACCTACTCCATACTAGCCATTGTGTTAGATTTTGAAGTAGTAAAGAGTAAGATTAATACAGAATTTGCCCATAAGGAACTTGCACACTAGTAGAATAGAAAAACAGGTAATTACGTAGATAACTGTATAAGAACCTGATAAAAACTATAGAAAGGATACCTAAGAACTTTGACTAAATTGAAAGTTTAAAATAAATCACAGTGGGTTTTACTTACCTTTAAGATTTCTCATATATACCAGCCGGTGCTTAATGATTGTTCCCCTTTCCTTTACCAGCAAAACTCAGATCCATTTTGGAATCCACAAAGATGCAGATTTTTAAATTTGTATTCTTCTGTTTGACAGGTCATGATTGCTGAATTTTTGAAATTTGGCCATAAGTTACCTATGAAGTAAAACATACATATATATATATATATGTTTTTTTTTTTTTGGTCTTTTTCATTTTTATCAGTACCAGGGATCGAACTCACGACCACACACTTGCAAGGAAGGTGCTTATGCCGCTGAGCTAAATCCCCAGCTCCAGTAAAACATATTTAATCAACTACTTTTATTTTAGAATTGCTCATTGTATTGGAGAGGATCCTGATTAGAAACGTCTAGAATTTTTGTTATCTAATATTATAGCTTGTATCTAGATGTCCCCTACAGTCTCAAATACTCATACATGGGACTTTTTGGAGCTGGCTAGATCTAGGGTTTGTGAGACTGGGACTAAAGATGTGTGGTACTGGATTAGTCCACTAACGGGTTTGTCATAGCTCTGGCCGTGGATAAGGAAAGGTGGGTCAGGAAAGCCCAACTTGGGTGTGGATGGGATAAAAAGGAAAGAGAGGCTGCTGCTCCTGCTCCCTTTCTGCTTGCCGTGGCAGGGACTGTTTCTCCTCTGCAGTGCCCCTGTGCCGTGCTGCCCTGCCTGGGAGCCAGCCAACTGTGGACTGAAAAACCCTAAAAATGAACTAAAGTAAACTTTTCCTCCTTTAACTTGTGAGTGTTGGGTATTTTGTTTCAACAACAAGAAAAGTAGCTAAGATACCTAATAGTCTCTAGTGTACTTCACAGATAAAGTTTAGAAGATAGGTATAGAAAAATAGGTTGTGGGGACACGGATTTAGCTCAGTGGCATAAGCGCCTGCCTTGCAAGTGTGTGGTCGTGAGTTTGATCCCTGGTACCCATAAAAAAGAAAAAAGACAAAAAAAAAAAAAAAAGAAAAAGAAAAGAAAAGAAAAATATGTTGTTCTGGGTTTTTTGTTTTATTTTGCAGTACTCCTGATTAAACCCAGTGTCTGTGCTGAGCTACATCCTCAGCCCATTTTTAATTTTTATTTTGAGACAAAGTCTTGCTAATTAAATTTGCAAAGTCTTGCAAGTCTTGCTAAATTAGCTGGGCTTGGCTTGAAGCTTGCCATCCTCCTTCCTCAGCCTCCCAGTGTACTGGAATTACAGATGAGTTTCACCATACTCAGTTGAATTTAGGAATTCTTTAAAGATAAATTTACATGTTATTTTCCTGAGGTAACATAAAAAGGCATATGCTAATCCAGGAATGTAAATATTATTATCAGTGTATTAGCTACTAATGCTTTTTAGCTGAAAGTATCAGAAATTCCAATTCAATAAAATTGTATTCTATATAACAATACAGGAAGGGCTTCAGAACCGATAGATTCTGTAGCTCAACACTATTTTCAGGTATCATGACTGTTTTTATCTTCCTCTGGTTCATTCTCAGGCCAACATCATCAATATTACTACATCAGTTCTAGGCAGCACGTTCAGAAATGACAATATTGGCAGTGAAAGAGGGGAAGAAAATATGTTTTCTAGTAAACCTCTTAGAAAAAAAGAAAACGTATTTTAGAAGTCCTCTACCAGGGTTTTTCCAATTCACTGTGTAGAATCAAGTCTTCTGCCAATATGTGAAGCAAACACTGCAAAAATGTCAGGTTACCCATAAAAAGCTTAGACTGTTTTGTCTATCCGTGGTCCTGGAAGAGAGGGCAACTTCCTCTGAGTCTCCTGGACGTATATGGATAGATATTCAAGCAAAATTATAGTGTATGGGAAAAAGACAATAGCAGTTTCTACTATACTTCCAGAACGACTCTTTTAAAGATTTGAGCAGAGTCTGATGGTTCTTGATGGCACTAGTGAGCAAGCGATGTAATGTATAAAAATTATAATGTAAAAAATGTTGACACACATAGTTCACTGAAAAAACAGCAAAGAAAATTGATCTTTTTTCATTTCATGAAAATTACAATGAAATTTCATAAGCAAATCATAAGAGAATACAATAGTTACTGCACTGTATCATTATCATCAGAGTAGTTATTCAGAGGACAAAATATACACAAAGATTCTTGCAAAAAAGAAACAGACAAAAACACAAGCCTTTCTTTTCAACAAACTACAACATACTTGTATAAATAAATCCAATTAGGATATATATTGAAAGTATATTTAAAGCAATTTAATTTATAATTTAGCGAAGTAGATGAACTTCTTCCTATTTATCTCTCTTCTATTGTGCTCTTTATTTTTGTTTCTCATATAAGAGAATCCCATGTGATATTTGAGTTTCACTTCGTAGCCCAAGCTGGCCTCAAACTCACAGCAATTCTCCTGTCTCAGCCTCCCATGTGCTGACATTACAGGCATGCACTACCATGCCCAGCAAATTTATCTGTCTTTATGACAGATAGTAGTCTGTTGTTTACAAATACATTTCTCTTATCCATTCATCTATTGATAGGTATGTCCACTGTTTCCAAGATCTAGCTATTAAAAATTGTGTGCTAAGGACATGAGTATGCATGTATCCCAAAACCCCTTATGTATCAGAGTGTGTCCACCTCAGGTGATGTTTCACTGACCAAATAAAACAGCAAGATCTAATTTTCAGGGACTGGGAATCCTGCTTATATGCAAAAGTAAAGAATTAGAAATTGATAAATAGTGACAATACCTGATACAATGTGCATTCACAAATAGATTCTGAAAAGGACATTCTTTCAAGTCAACTTGCTATTGTCAGTGTAGCAAATATAGTCCTCCCTTTTCCACAGTGGATACATTCCAAGCCCCCAGGGGAAACCTGTAACCACTGATAGTGTCAAACTCTATATGCAGAGTTCACCAAAATGCATATATAATTCAGGAAAACAAAAACAGTATGTAGTTTTTTTTAACAGATGTTGTTACACTCATATAAGGGACCCTAGAGAATGTCATTTATCACAGAAAACTTACTATACTGACAACCCTTAGAGAAGAAATTGAAAATACATATGTAGCAATCTCAGCAACCAACGTTACTCAAGCAGCAGTCTGCCATACTAATAAATGTCTGGAAGCTAATGGCCAACACTTGGAGCTCTTCTTGTAATTGTAGAGGTCAACGATAACTTGTATTAATCTCATGATGGTTCAATGAATTTAGCATTAAAATATTTATATGCTTTTCTTTTCCTGAAATGTGCATACATTTTTGGTGGAATCTGTGCACACTTTATTTTTCATATACATACATATGATTGATAAAGTTTAACTTGTAAATTAGACATAGTAAGATATTAAAAATGACAAATAGTAACATAAAACATTGTAAAAAAGTTACATAAATATGGTTGTCTCTTGAAATATTGTGTTGAATTCATCCTGCTTGTGTTGATATATTGTAAGAGGAAGTGAAGTGAATGACACAGGTATTATGATCTTTAGATCCTCCTGCCTCACCCTAGCAGAGAGCTGGAGTTATAGATGTGTACCACCTTTACTGGCTATGAAAAGGCTGCATTCTGTATGAGTCCAACTATATCATAGGATGGAGAAGGCAACACTACGGAGATAGTGAAAAGATCCATGTCAAGGGATTAGACAAGAAGCAGAGCTGAATAACTGAACACAGGATTTCTAGGGCAATGAAGCTACTATGCATGATACTACAATGGTGAATCCATGTTATTGTATATCTGTCCAAACCTACATGTTGTACAATGCCAAGAGCAAACCCTAATGTCAACTAAGGAGTTCGGGTGATGTCTCAGTGACTGTTCTTACTGCTGAAACAAAATACCCAACACCCAGAGTTGAAGAAGGGAAGGTTTATTTAGCTCACAGTTTGTAGATGTTTCAATCAATAATTAGAGCAGGGGCTGGGGATTTAACTCAGCGGCATAAGTGCCTGCCTTGCAACCAGGCAGTCGTGAGTTCGATCCTGGTACCGATAAAAACGAAAAAGACCAAAAAAAAAAAAAAAGAATAAAATTTTTAAAAATTATTTAAAAAAATAATAATAATAACAGAGCAGGCAAGAGACAGCAGCAGACAAGCAGAGAGTGCAAAACAGCAAGTGACTGCAGGAGCCCTGTTTCTTTGCCTTTTATTCCATCCAGGATACGGGTGGGTAGCACTCAGAGCGGGGGTGGGCATATAATCCCAACATCATTCACCGTAAATCCAGTCACCTCAGAAAAACCCCATCTATGATCACATGAGGTTTTGGGGGGACATACTAGCCCTAACAGTGATAATGCGGTGCCAATGCAGGGTCTTCAATTGTAATAGGTATGCCACCGTGGAGGGATGTTGATAATGGGAGACTCTATAGGGAGTGTGGGTCAGAGAAAATATGAGAAATCTCTGCTTTTTTATCAGTGTTGCTGGGACCTAAAACCACTTGAAAATATAAAGTCTTTTATAAAGAAGTGTATGTATGTGTTTACTCAAGCAAAAAGATTAATTCGAATATTTCATGCACAAATAATGACCTCAAAGAGAATTTTTGGCTAGGATTTCTCTTCTTAATCACAACTATTTCAGTGTGGTAAATGTGACTATTAACAGTGTTGGGAGACATATTCAAATGTATCAGTAGGCATTGGTTTTTAAGGACAAACAAGAGCCTGGAAACATGAGGGCTCCAGTGTTTATGACATGACCAAGATTGCCTACATTGAGGCAATGATTAAAATGTTTTCTCAGGGAAGATTTTATTCAGAGAATCTTGGATGAATTGCTGTGAAATCACTGATGGTTGCATATCAGTAGAAAAATGAGGTTTCAGAACTATTTCTTCACATTTCTTTGTCTTTTAACCTCAGTTCTCATTACAGCGTGAGGAAAACTATCTTCTAATGATGCTTATGAAATAAAACAAAGAGCTTTGTCTGATAGAGTCCAAAACAAATGTTTTAATACAAATGAACTTAAGTGTACCACAATTTAATGACAATCATGCAAAGAACAATTTTCAGTTCTTTTAGAACACAAGACTTTATGTGTTCTTAGAAATATAAATTCTACACTTTTTTTTCTTTTTATCAGTACCAGGGATTGAACTCAAGACCACCTGCTTGCAAGGCAGGTGCTTATGCCGCTGAGCTAAATCCCCAGCCCCCAGAAATATAAATTCTAAAGAGGAAAAGGAAGTCAGTCTAATGCTTAGTAAAGCTATCAGTATCATTTTGAAATTTTGCTAGATAAAATAGAGCAAATACTTATGTTACTGAAAACTAGAAATAGAATAGTAAAATTAATGATTTTTATTTCCTGGGAAAGCTTAAATACAGTGACAACTTGGTAGCAGTTAGCAGCTGTACACTCAGATTATACCATTTTTAAGATAACTGCTGCCAGATTTGGAATAGAAAATATATCGTATGGTTCAGAGATCTCTTATACCTGAAAGCAAGGATGTTGTCAAAGACTGCTGCACTCGTGTCAAAGTGACATAAAAGCCAATTTCTTCTAGGGCTTTCTCTAGCCAAATACAGAAAAATGTGAAACATCCAAGATAAAAAACACTGATTGAAATATATTGAATTTCTAAAATCCATATCTTCATAATGACAGGAGAAAAAGCTAATTAAAAAGTCACTGCTTACCATTAGAAGCAGCTAGGCATGTATTTGGGCTTACATAATAAAGTAACATAGAGTAGGTGGTTTAGACAGCAGATACTTATTTTTACACAATTCTAGAGGCTAAAGGCCTCAGATTAAGATGTCAACAGGGTTAGTTTCAACCTAAGATTGTCTTTGGCTTGTAAATGCTCTTTTCTTTATACCTATATCCAAATTCGCTCTTTTTAAAGAGCATCAGTTTACTAAATTAGGCTAACATAACTAATTACTTCATTTTGACTTAATTATGCCTTTAAAGACCTATCTCTAAATACAGCTCCTGGGAGAGGACTTCACCATATGAATTTAGGAGGACCCAGCTCAGTAAGGACAAGCAGCAATTTAAAAAATTAAAAATTTGCTTATTTTGAAAATCAAAAATCTAAAAACATTATTTGTCCTGTATGTCCTATACAAGCTGTGTTTTAGAATATCAAAAGAGCCCTAACTGAAAGAAATCCACTTAATAAATGTAGAAGGGTAATAAAATTAGAAGACCACTATATATGAGTTAGTTAATACCAAAGAATGGATAATAAAACTATGAGAACAAGTGGTAGCTCAGTGTGCAGTGTTAACATTGAGCCATTGTCACTTGAATCCACCAACTGATCTCATCAGTAAAAGTGAGCCGGTCAGGCAATGATGATGTAATGCAGTATACATCACCTTGCACTGCCATTAGATATGCTTGCTAAAGAAGTTAAAACTGACTTCCGGGAGAACATGGCAGACAGATAACAGCAGCTACCGGAGGCTCTCTGAAAGACTCGGCTCAGAAGCCAGGAATGGTGCGGACTAAGGAGACATAAGCAGGTGGAGATATGCTCTGCTGACTCAGGAGCGAACTGGGCTGAGAGAAACCAACTTGGAATGCAGTCCTGGTGCTAAAACATGAACAGAAAAGCCTCGGTGTGGAGGCTGGACCCTGCGCCATTGTAAGCCGCAATTTGGGTTTCCTGCCGCGCGGCGGCTGGCTGCCTCTACAGTGGCTCAGCAAGGAGAGAGACACGCAGAAGCTCTGAGAACGGCAATCTGCGAACGGCAGGGAGGCGTGCACTGACGTGGTGAGGTGAGTGAAAGAAACTGACACTCTACCACAGTTTGACTCCAGCAGAGGACTTTCTGGGCCCGAGCAGTCCTGCGGGAGCCAGCCACACATCCCCCTCTCAGGCGGGATTGGTGAAAAGTGCCTGGCCTGCGTGATGCTGCCGGCGGACCGTGGCCGGGAGGGGAGACGCGTAGGCTGCCTGGTCCGTAACTCCCTGGTGCGCAGCGGTGAGCAGAAACACCTAGCTGGCACAATTCGATCAGGCTGTGGCTGACTGGCAGAGAAGCTGGGCCTCTTATATAAGCTTGCATATATAAGGAACAGAGAAGAAGAGGCAACATGGGAAGAGGCAGCAACAAGAAAGGCTCCTCGGCCCCCAATTCTGAGAAACAGGCAATAGCAGACACCACACCAATACACATAAGGCACCATATAGAGAGCCTCATAGACCAATTCAGGAATGAAGTTATCAACGACCTGAAGCTAGAAGTATGCAGAATAGTTAGAGAAATGCTAAGTACCACCCAAGAAAAAACAGGTGGTGGAATGGAAGAACAGAAAAAAAGGGGAGAATTGTTTGATGGAGAAAACAGAGAAAGCATAGAATACGTGAAGCAGGTTCAAAGGGACTACCAAGATACTAAGAAGTCTATAGAAGACTGGCATAACAGCTTGAAAGAAACTAAGGACAGACTATCTGAACTGGAGGGCAGACTTGTAATATGGGAGAATGAAATGAAAAACTTCTTTAAAATAACAAAGAAACAAACAGCAATAATACAAAGACAAGAAGATGATAAGAGGATCCTTAACTTAAGGATTAAGAACATAAAAGAAGAAGTAGGGACACAAACAAGTGAACTACAAAAGCTACTCACAGAAATAATCCAGGAGAATTTTCCTAATTTAGCAAAAGGTAAAGATACTCAGATGTATGAGGCATACCGGACCCCAGCTACCTACAACCCAAACAGAGCAACACCCAGGCATATAATAATAAAAATTCCAGAAATTCAATACAAGAACAGAATATTAAAAGCTGTCAGAGACAAGAAACAGACCACTTACAAGGGAACACCCATCAGAATTACAGCAGATTTCTCTGCACAAACCATCAAATCACGAAGAGCATGGGGGGAAATAATTCAAGCTTTGAAAGATAATAATCTCCAGCCAAGATTGAGATATCCTGCACAACTGTCCCTGGAAATTGATGGAAAAACAAGGTACTTTCAGGATAAAGAGGAACTGGGGCAATTTGCAACCACCAATTCAACTCTACAGAGAGTATTGCAGGATATTCTAAAAAAAAGAAAAATACAAAGAATACAGAAATAGTGGCGGGGAGGAGAGAACAAAATGAAGAAGACAAACTGACAACTAATGACAGAAAAAGAGCTCAACAAAAATGAGGCAGAGAAAACTGGCTAATAGGAACAGCTATTTTGGAGAAAATGACATCTTAATAGGTAATACTGATTTAGTATCATCTTGTTTTGAAGTCTCATCTAGCTTTTGTCCTTCTGTCTCCAATCGTCTAAATAGGCTGTATCTTATTGGATTTTATTATGTACGATAGTATAAGCAAAAACCTTTTAAAGACAAGGAGATTATACAGAAACCATTGTTCATTTTCTGTTAGTCGATTCTAAATACTCTGTAATGCTGTCATTCTCTTGAATGGTTTTACATTGTTTTGATATACTTAATGCTACAGTATACAAAGTTGTACTCAAGGATTTCAAAGAAAGAGACAATATGGTAACTACTTTTAGGTTAGGATTATCTGGTGGTGAAACACTATTCTGCTTAAATGGTTATGTTTTGATCTGTGCTGTTTCGTTGTTATGCCCTCTTTTATCTCAATCTCCACTCCATTATTTACTTTTTTATCTTTATCCTTTTAATTAAAGGAAAAAATATAGCAGGATATATTATAGTAACCCACTTTGACTTTTCATTACCTTGATTTAAAGCCCTGTATTACTCTCACCATCTGGTTTTCAACTGATGTTCCCCTATTCCGTTTTGCTGGATAGTATCAGGTTCGAAAGTTTAGGCATTAGCTGTAAATATAATGAGATTCATTATGACGCCCATTCTTGTTGACTTTTATCTACTTTTGAAGACCTACAATGTCTCCAATGTTTTGGTTTTGTCGGTTTTATTCTTTACTGTTTTGTTCAATTGTATTATAACTAACGATATAGGCAATTCTATTAGAGATAGCGGGAGGCATTATGGTAACCATTGTTGATCACCTTGTATTATGTTTTTACATTATCTATTATGTCCACCCTTTTGACTTGACCGATTCTGTTCTGTTATGTCACATTTGGTTTTACTTTCTTCCAAAAAAGCAATAAGAACCGTGGGAGCAATGAAACCCAAAATGTGTAATAGTCATGGTACAAAAGAGAGGAAAAGAAAGTGCTCCAAACTATATAACTGCATGTATATTAAGTGTATAAGATAGAAAATGATATCACAGAGTTTTATTGGATCAATGAACAGAACTGTTTGCAGTATCATTTATGGAATGTCCACTATACAAGCTTTAATTTTGTGACTTGAACAATTATTTCTAAGATGACAATATGTAATCCATTAACTAGTGATTTCCTACTGTTCATTTTTTTTCTGTAAATCTGTATAACTTGTACCCCTTCACTGTTTTTTTTTCTTTTCTCCTTAAATAAAATTAAAAAAAAAAGAAGTTAAAACTGAATCTAAATGACACTAGAAGGGAGCAATTATCCAAACCCAGAGTGTAGGACATACTACAGTGTAGCTGATCGGATTTTGTCAACAGGTCACTGACATGAGGAACAAGCAAGGGCCGCTGTTGTGGATTAAAAGAGACTTGGGAGACTTGTGACAACAAAATGGAATGGTTTGACTGCCTGAAATCCTCATTTCAACAAGCTATGAAAAGTATTTTTGAGATAATTGGAAAATTCTGATGATTATCAAAGAAATGACATTAAGGAAATATTAACTTCTAGATGTGCTAAGAAGTAAAAATAAATTCCTTTTTTAGATGTATATGGAAGTATTTAGAAGTGAAGAGGTAAGGGAAATGTCTGAGATTTGTTTCTAGGAACTATAAAAGAAAAGAAAAAAGATTAATGACAGATATGGTTAAATATCAACAGAACTATTAGAATAGATAGATTAGTAATTCCTAAAATGTGGTCCCTTAACCAGCAGTGTAGCATTGTTTTGTGAACTTGGAGGAAATTCTAAATTTTGGATCTGCCAAGATTCCCTGAATTGTTGAAAGTAACACCAAATGGATGGGAGCAAAGATGGCGGATAGATAACAGCTTGCTACAGAGGCTCCTGAGATAGTCAACTTAGAATTCAACATAATACAGCATGGGGAGCCCTGAAGAGAGGGAGATGAATTCTCTCATCCCAAGAAGAAATTAAGGTGAGATGGACCAACCAAACATACAGTCCCAGTGCTATTACTGGAACAGTTAAAGGTTCAGTGCTTCCGCTGCAGCGGGCAACTTGCAGACCATCTGAGGTCCTGCTACTTAGACTCACTGGAGGCGCAGTCACACTGAGGTTGGAGGTCGGCCAGCCAAACAGAGAGCTGAGCTGGCGGGGAGCCTGCATCGACCTGTGGTGATTGACAGGAGCAGAGCCATTCCACAGAAAGGGGGGCTCTGGCAGATGACCCAGGCAGTACTGGAAAGTACAAAGGGCAGCAGTGACTTCAGTCAGTTGTTCCCGTCTGGAACAGGATTGGTGGAGTGAGCTAGGCCTTGGTCATGCGACCTGGCTGAGACCCAATAGGTTATTCGAAATCAATTCCTTATGGTGGCAGTGCACACTAACCACACTAACACAGTGAAGCTTCGGAAGTTTGACTGATCTGGAAGGGAGGCAGCACATAGTAATATAATGCAGGCCTCAGCAGCTTGACTGATCCAAAGGGGAGGGGCCAGCATACACTACCCCTGTCTGCAACTCACTAGCACACTGCAGTGGTACTTCAGAAGAATTGTAACCAACAAAGAAACTGGGGCCTCGTGGAAGAAACAAAAAGATGGGAAGAAGAAACAATAACAAAAAGTCCCCAGGTCCCAACCCTGAAAACATTGACCCAGGACAGGTAAATACAAAGGAAAATGAGAACAGCAAACATAGAATATCAGACACGGCATTAGTGAACATAAAGAGATATCTTCGGGACCTCATAGACAAGTTCAAAAGTGAAATATTTAGCCAAGTAAAGCAAGATATAAAAAGATTAATAAAAGAGATGCTAAGCACCCCACAGACACAGATGGAAGAAGGGAGGAACTCAAAGGAGAGAACCATTTGATGAAAAATATAAAGAAGATATAGAATACATGAAGCAGACTCAAAGAGATTACCAGGAAATTAAAAACTCTATGGAAAGATGGCAGATCTGCTTGAAAGAAACTAAGGATAGATTATCCAAACTGGAGGACAGTTTTGCAATGTGGGATTATGAAAGGGAAAACTTTTTAAAAATAACAAGGAAACAAGCAGTAACAATACAAAGGCTAGAAGAAAACAAGAGAGAAAAGAATGTGAATGAAGAAGCAAGGATACAAACAAAGGAACTACAAAGGTTATTCACAGAAATAATTAAGGAAAACTTCCCAAACATAGGAAAAGGAAATGATATTCTGATATATGAGGCATACAGAACTCCAGCCACCTATAACCAAAACAGAGCTACACCCAGGCATATAATAATCAAGATTCCAGAAATTCAATATAAGAACAGAATATTAAAAGCTGTTAGGGACAAAAAACAGATAATCTATAAAGGAAGGCCCATCAGAATCATGGCAGACTTCTCAACACAAACCATCAAGTCAAGAAGAGCCTAGAGCAAAATATTCCAAGCCCTGAAAGAAAATAACCCCTACCCAGATTGATACCCCTGATAAACTGTCTCTAGAAATTATGGAGAAACAAGATGCTTCCAAGACAAAGAAGAACTTGGGAAATTTGTAACAACCAATCCAACTCTACAGAGAATACTGCAGGGCATTCTAGAGAAAGAGAAAAGTACTAGGATTCCAGGAACAGTGGCAGAGAGGCCTCAATGAATGGAGCAGAAAACAGAATGAAGAAGATAAGCAGACAAATGATGGCAAAAAAGAGCATAACAGAAATGAGGCAGAGAAGGTTGATTATAATCTCTAATATAGATAGCCTTGATACACTAAATTAAAAAAAAAGAACCTCACTTAGGGTAGATCAGGAGGTAGGGTCCACCGCGATGTTATTTATAGAAAATACATTAACATGAAAAAGAGTACATGGACTGAAAATCAAATATGAGAAAACAATGCTCTAAGTGACAGAGAACCAGAGAGTAATAGGGGCAACTAAGACTAGTATTTGTGGATAGGTTGAAAAGACAGGCTTTAATAGGTAAAGGAATACAATTAGAGGCCAAGTCCCAGAGAGCAAAAGTTCGGAACCACTTAGGTAAACAGCAGGTTGTCCCTTCCCCCAATTTAAAACCAAGGGTCTTGGTCAGACCCAAATATGCACAGTGTACCCTGGGGAAGTGAAAGGGGAGGGAGAGTCTTAAAAAAGATGGCAGAAGATATTGTTAATAGTGTATCAGGATTTACTCGCATCACTCTGATTAGATAGATTTTATTCTTTTTTTTGATAGATTTTATTCTGTCTCAGTTGTCTACTTGTATTAGATTTGAAGGTACAGACAGCTATCCCCAAAACATCAGGATATAGCACAGTAATCATCTTTAATTTCATATTATTTTAATCTAGATACAGTATAAGTCATACAGTATACATACATACTTATATGTTTTATCATGAGTGATCTTAGTTAAATCTGGTTTGTTTGATTGCTGTTTGGTATCAACAGATTTTATTCAAAAATGATATGATTGACAGTACCAAGTCTGAGAGTATAGGCAACTACACTGAAGATGCAAAGGCTCTACGATATACATTCTGGTTTGATAACTGCCAATTTTTGAAGTTCTATACTATATACAAAGTTGTGTTTTTATTAATACTGTTATGTACTGATACATTCAATTATACTATGTCTGATGATATAGCCAATTCTATTGGAGATAACAAGAGACAACACAGGAACTATGGTAAAACTCCTTTTACAACTGTCTTATATGTCTTTTTCATTTCATGTGTTTATGGGAATATGTTTTGTTTTGTCTTGCTTTGTTTTATTTCTCCCTCTAACATAGAAAGGATAGAAATACATGTTAAGACTCATGCATGTATAGAATCTATAAACAGTTTATGAGAACTGATATTATAACACATGATGAAATGAACACATACTTTGAAGAAAAAGAGACACTAAAGTACCCAGTGCTGATCCTGGAGGGTCATAATGTGAAACCCAGCAATAGTATTATTCTTTGTTCAGAGTGATATTAGCCTGCTTGGGTTAGCTCAGTCTCAACATAACTGAAGATATGGATAACTGCATGTATGTTTAAGTGTATAGGATTGATAACCATATTTCTAAGTTTTTGTTGGATAGTTGAACAGAACTGGTTGCAGTCTCACTGTCTGAATCCCCATTTTATATGCTATACTTTAGTATCTTGAATAACTATTTGTAAGAGGACAATCTGTAATCATCAACTAGTGATTTCTTACTGTTTTTTCTTTGAAAGTATGTATTATTTCTATCCATTTTCGTTTTGTTTAGTCTTTCTTTAAATAAAATTAAAAAAAAAAAAAAGAAGACACTACAGTACCCAGTGCTGATCCCGGAGTGTCATGATGTGAAATCCTGCAATACTATTATTCTTTGTTTAGCCTGATTTAGTTTGTTTAATCTAAACATAAATGAAGATATGAATAACTGCATGTATGTTTAAGTGTATAGGATTGACAACCATGTTACTAAGTTTTTGTTGGATAGTTGAACAGAACTGTTTGCAGTCTTGCTGTTTGAATTCCCACTTTATATGTTCCACTTTTGTATCTTGAAGAACTATTTATAAGAGCACAGTATGTAAACATTAACTAGTGATTTCTTACTGTTTATTTTTTCTCTGAACATATGTATTATTTCTACCCATTTTCTGTTTTGTTTAGTCCTTCTTTAAATAAAATTTAAAAATAAATAAATAAAAGCACCAAGTAATCTGTGTTATACCTTAAGGTGATTCACCTCTAAAAATTTTAAGGGTGTTGGATCTTTTTAGCATATTTGAAAATAATATTAAAAAATTTCAACCGGGTAATCTGTAATTTCAATCCTCGGGAGGCTAGTGCAGGAGAATCGCCATGAATTGGAAACCAGGTTGGTCTACATAGTGAATTCTAGGCCAGCCTGAACTGCACTGCAAGAACTTGTCTCAAAAAATAAATAAGTAAATAGAAATAAAATAAAAAATCTCGTGGACTTGGAATGTCGCTGAGTGGTAGAACATTTGCCTTGCATGAGCAAAGCCCTGAGTTTGTTCTCTAGCACTGGGGGAAGTTGCTTTGTTTTGTTTGTTTGTTTGTTTAATCATCTACTTTTGGTAATATGTTAGCATGAAGGAGTACAGATTTTAACTACCTCTAGAGGTTCATCATAACAACATCCCTCAGTAAATTTTGTGTCATGTGAATGATCTCTCACTAAAACTGTTCAAAAGAGAAGTCAGATAGTGTTTTTATACAGTTCTCCATGAAGTTTCCTTTCCAGAGCTTGATTCCCCACCCCCTTCCTTTCTTCTAATACAAGCTTCCCTTTCATTTTCTCCAGCGGCAGGCATTTTATAGAACTCAGCACCTGTTCTGGGCTGGAAGATAAAGATGGGTAAGATATAATCCTTTCCCTCAACAGTTTCGTGGCCTGATGGGGAAAAAAGACAAAAATCAACATGCTGTAAGACCTAGAGCATGGCTGAGTCAAATGCAAGATGGCACCAAGACTGACAATTACCACAGGGCACCCGACGCAGGCAGTTTGTGCTGAATGGTAAAGACAGTGCAGAGGTTAAATGACATGGTATAGGAAAGTCGCAGAGAAACCCAAGAAGAAACGCCTGGCAGAGTCCTCAGTAAGCATGTGTGTCGCTGGGGCAGAGCACAGGGTGCACAGCTGCGGGGACAGAGACACGGTTCTGCAGGGACTCACATAGCATGCTCTCCCCACCAGCACTTCTGTTAGCACACATAGTTAAAACGTAGTAAAGTCCCTACTTACTGGCAAAAGAACCCTGAAATGGGCCAACTTAGGAAAAATGTGATTAACAGAGCAAGCAAATAAAAGGAACAAATTTGGCTTCAAACCATTATTCACATTTATATAAAACTATCTTCCTAAGGAGAATGCAGGGACTGCTTTGCATAGAATTGTTAGCTAAATATAACTACCCAATAATCTGTGAGTGTATTGAAATGCGCTGTTGGGAAATGATAGAGATGTCACTATTAATCAAACAATGTGACTGTTCTTCAACCACAGATTCCATCTTAGGTAGGCTCTGAAGAAGATATTTAATGCTGCTTGAAGATGGTCTAATGTTGGTCTTCAAATTCATATTCTGTCCTTAAAAGTCAAAAATCTCAGGAATGGTGTGCCTGTCAAATGCGTCTGTCTTATATTACATTTTATATTTATACAAATATTAATTTTAAAGAAAATGTAATGATTAGGTTTTGCCACATTGTTTGACTGCACTAAGTCAACCAAAGACTCCTATAAGTAACAAAATTTTTCCATAGAAACTTAAAAATTTACCAAATAAGCAACAAGTAAATCTTACCAGGTTTTTTTTTAACTAAAAGCAGAAATTAAGCTTAATAAAAGCCTACTGTGATTATGAAAAAGCAAGGATTTGGAGATTATATTCAAATAATGGATATAAACATATACATATATAGTAATAATCTATGACTGTGGTGGGTTGGTAACTGGCGGCCACTTGTAACACAGCTGAACTGAATCAGCACGGTGCTGAGCATGAAAGGCCCACCTGAGGACTGTTACTAAGATAAAAAGGAGACCTGAAGAGGAAGAAGAAGTGTTATTGGTTCTCTGTGGTATTGTTGGTTCTCCTGTTGCTGTTAAGTTTCCCTGGAGGAGCTTTTTGAGCTGCTTTCCTGACATGAAGTTGGCTGTTGTCGTCACAGGAGCCCCTCACTTTGTCGCTGAGGATAGCTGTGGTACTTTTTCAGCGAGCTCTGATTCTTACTTTGAGTGTTGCTTTCTGGCTCCAATGCAGATCCTTCAGCCTACTGGCACAGATCCTTCACCCCGCTGGCGCAGACTTTCTGGCTTCCACTGCTGACCTTTGGCCTTCTCAGCGCGGATTGGTGAAACAGACTTGCATGAGTTATTGTCATGGGCCCTAGGCCTGCACATGGATCCGTGGGAGGCATTGTTATAGGCTCTAGGTTTTCAGTTGGACTCATGCAGGACATTGCTGTGAGATCCAGGCCTTCAGCTGGATTTCTTGGGTCTTAGTGTGTGGACAGATTCCTGAACTTCTTGTGTTTAACTCTTTGGGTGACTATTATAAAACAATTCTGTAAATCATGTGTCCTGTATTGCCTTAGTCTCCTTGCAAACCCTGACTACAACAATGACATATTAATATTGTGGTAATATAATAAAGATTTGTCTGTGTTTAATAATAGAAGCAAGATTTCTAGAATAATATTTTAAAATCATATTTTTCTGTATGTTAAATTTGAAGTTTTTCCATTAATTATAAAATATTGGTGAATGTCCTGGCATCCTGGAGAAAGCACAAGCACGTAAAACAGTCCAGACTTGAATGTTGGTATCACCACTTACTAGCTATGTCATTTTCTGGATCAATTTATTTGTCAGCCTCAGTTTCTTTATCGTATCACCATCTTCTTCACAAAGATTTTATGAACATTAGCAAAAATTATGTGCACAGGGCTACCTGGCACCGAATGAGAACATTCTACAAATATTTCATTTCTTTCCCTTACAGACATCTACCAACCAAAACTTAGTGGCTTAGCCAGGTACAATGACCTATTTCTGTAATTCCAGCTATTCAAGAGGCTGAAGCAGAAGGATCTGAAATTCAAGGCTAGCCTAGGCATCTTAGCAAACTCTCATCAACAAAACAAGCAGTATAACACAATCATTTGTACTGCACACTTTCTGTGGGTTGCTGGGTGGTTTTTCCACTCCATGTCCTATCAATTGGGGTGTTAGGATTGCATAAGACCCAGAATGGCCTCACTTATTCGGCTGGCATCTGGGGCTATTCAACTGTTTGCTGAGACTAGTTTCCCCCGCGGCGGTGAACCTTTTAGAGATCTCAGTGATAACAAACAGCTACTGAGCATACGTGCCTTGGGTTCGGCACCAGTGCTCCAACCCCGGGCTCCACCTTCTGAGTCGTTCTTCCTGTTCCTGAGTGAGGACCCATATTTGCAGCTTAGTTTTGTCAGCGTGCTTCTTGCCCAGATATCCTTGTCTCTTCAGTCTGTTTTTGTGCAATTATGTTTTTAAAATCTGAGCTTCCAGTATATCAAATTATCATCTACTTCATTAAATTGAAACCCTACCCATATCTCTTTGGGACAGACCCCTTTTATCTTGGTTCTAGAGTCAGGTACTATGGGATTGTGTCCTTGAGATTCTTAGAAACACTTCTGCTTAGCAGGGAGAATCAAAGTCCTATTGTCTAGCTGACAGTAGCTTGGATTTGATGTTTACCAGCAACATCCCGGGCTGGACTCTATATTCTTATTTCATTGGAGGCAGCTAAAAAGAAAGCATTTGGCATTTAAACTATCCTGCCTGAAAACCTCCTTGACGCAGCCCCAAGTCCTTTAGGTATGTTTTCTGTCTTCGGTGTTAAGGTTGCCGACAGTGTTGCCAAGCTTCCTATCACCACGCGAACAGGGGGTTCCTTTAACCCAGCATCCAGTAACAGTTTTACCACTATCCTTCTGCCCTCATTAACAGTTTCCTCAAGGCCCTCCTGGCCTTGTCTACCAGCTGGTCCCAAGGCGGGTGCCACATGTTTCAGGTTTTTGTTACAGTGGCTCCCCCAGATGATTCTAATTTCTGCTTTTGTTATCTGTTGAGATGTAAAAATCCCAAAATCTAGTGACTTAAAACAATAGTCACTTTATTACTTCCCATGATTCTGTGGATTTCAAATGTTTGTTGACTGGATGTTTGTTCCGGTCTTGCTTAGAGTCTCATGCAGTTACACTGGTACTGATTGGGTTCTGTTAGGGACTTAAACTTTGTATCCCCTCAAAATTCATACGCTAAATTCCTAATCCCTCAATATGATGGGTATTAGAAGGTGCAGCTTCTGGAAAGTAATTGGGTCATGAAGGGTGGAGCCCTTATTTATGAAAGGCAAGGCAGTAATGCCTTTATAAAAGAGACCTCAGGGAAAATCCTCTCGCCCTACTCCTCTCTCCTCTTCCCTCTGTTCATCTCCCTCCCTCTGCCATATGGAGAAAAAAGTCTACAAGCTGGAGGGGAGCCCTCATCAGAGCCCAAACCTGCTGGTGCTCTGATCTCAGATTTCCAACTTTCAGAACTGTGACAAATGAGGTTCAGTGGTTAATAAGCCATCTAGCCCACAGTGTTCCGATACAGTAGCCTACACTGACTCAGATGTGCCCCTGAGACACAAATGCTTCTTTACTCCCATGTCTGGTACCTCCATGCTCTTTCTTGTGGCCCCTGTCCTGTTATGATGCCTCACCAACCAGGGTCACTCCACGGGGCCTGTCTCCCGCAGGGTAGGCGTCAGTGGAGCATCTGGACTTCCTCACAGCAGCGGCAGGAAGCAGAACTGCCAGTTTTCTCACTCTAGATGCCTAAACTTGCAAGTCCTGGAAGACCAATTTTTCTATTTTCTCTTGGGTAAAGCAAACCATAAGACAAGCCTAGATCAAAGGAGGGTGAACGTAGATCAGTGATAGGGTACTCACTTAGCATGCACAGGGCCCTGCATTCAATACCTAGCACTGAAAAAAAAGAGAATGGGGAAATAAAATTTCCAATTATGAATCTGAGAGGCAAGCCAGTCTCAGTTCATCTTGTAATTCCCATCTACTTAGAAAGCTGAGGCAGGAGAGTAGAAAATTTGAAGGCAACCTGGAAAACTTAACAAGACACTGTCTCAGAATTTTAAAAAATTTATAAAAGTAATCTGAGGACATAGGTTGGTAACAGAGGACTTGCCTATCAGTATGGTTAAATGTAGAGCAACCTCATTTGGGATGAATTAGAGGGTACAGGACTTTGAGTTCAATGCCATGGTGAACCACCTCGAATGGGCAGATGGCTGCCATGGTTTGAGTTTGGTTCAAGTGTGTCCCAAAGGCTCGTGTACTGGAAGCTTGGTCTCCAGCATGTGGTTTTGAAGTTGTTGAACCCCCAAAATGTGGGGCCTCGTGGAAGGTTATTACATCAATGGTGCATCACCCTCAGAAGAGATTAGTGTGTTTCTCTTAGAATCCTAGTTGGGTTCTTGAGACAGTAGATTATAGAGTGAATCTGTCCCACCAGTTTGTCCCCTTCTACATGTCATTTCTCTCTGTTTTTCCACCACATGTCACAGCAAGGAGCCCTTACCAGAGGCTGAAGAAAAGGGCTACCTGATACTGGACATTCATCACCAAAATTGTTACCTAAATAAACTGTTCTTCTTTAGTAAGTTCCCAGATTCAAGTATTTTCTTATAGTAACAGAAAATCAACCAAGATAATGTCTGATTAGACCAAGTACTGGTCTCAGCCTCAAATCCTGTTTCAGGTACTCAAGGAATTTTAGGGAAGATATTGCAACGTTGCTATGTTTCCTCTTCCTTTTTCTCTTTTCTTTCTTTATTCCTTTCTCCCCCCAAAAAGAAATAAGTGCATCTAATTATTCTAGATAAAGAAGAAAATCTTATTTCTAAGCTGAATTGAGGTGTCCTTTGACCTGATCAGCTATTGTTTTTGATTTATAAAATAATGGAGTTCCAGGAGAACATGGCGGACAAGTAACAGCAGCCATGGAGGCTCTCTGAGATTACCAGTTTAGAATCCAGGAGCGGTGCCCTGTGAGGAGTCCTACGCGAGGGGAGATGTACCCTGCCGACCCAGGAACGAACTAAGCTGAGAGCAACCAACTGGAAATCCAATCCTGATGCTATAACAGGAACAGATAAAATCTCAGTGCGGAAGCTGGATCCTGCGCCATTGGAAGCCGAGATTTGAATTTCGTGCTGCCGATACTGCGTCCCAATCCGCATGGCAGGGAGAGAGACGTGGGAAAGCTCTGAGAGCTGGAATCAGCGAACCAAACAGCGTTGCGAGCGGGACTGGCAGGGAGCCCTGTATCGACCTGCAGTGAGTGAGAGAAATGGGGACCCTTTCATAGACTAGGAGGCTCCAACAGAGGACATTCTGGGAACAAGCAGACTAGCTGGAACAGGGCCCTGCAGTGACTTTAGTTGCATATTCCCCTCTCAAGTGGGAGTGGTGGGGAGCGCTTGGACGGGTGACGCTGCGGACTAAGATCCAGTAGGCTAGCCCAAATCAGGTCCCTGCGCCTGGCGGTGCAACCTAGCAGTGAAGCATTCAGTAGGTTGACCTGGAGGGGCGGGCCCAGCAGAGGGTGCCCAGATCTGTGTCTCCCTAGTACACTGCAGTGGGTGGGAACACCTAGCCGGCGGATTCAAACAAATTGTAACAGACAAAGAGAAAAACAAACAAACAAACCAAAAAAAAAAAAAAAAACTGGGCCTCCTACAGACGCTTGTATGGAAGTAACAAAAAGTATGGGAAAAGGGAGCAACAAGAAAAGGGTCTCAATCCCCAACCCTGAGAACACTGATCCAGGAAAGGTAAATGCAAAAGAGAATGAAGACAGAAAACATGCAGTATCAGACACGGCACCTACAGACATAAAGCGGTATCTCCGGAGCCTCATAGACGAGTTCAAAAATGAAGTATTTAATGAAATAAAGCAAGAAATAAGTAGAATAGTTAGAGAAATGCTAAGCACTGCCCAAGAAAAAACAGATGGTGGAATGAAAGAACAGAAAAAAAAGGGAAGAATTGTTTGATGGAAAAAAATAGAGAAAACATAGAATATGTGAAGCAGGTTCACAGAGATTACCAGGAAACTAAAAACTCTATTGAAAGCTGGCATAACAGCTTGAAAGAAACTAAGGATAGATTATCTGAACTGGAGGGCAGATTTGTAAGGTGGGAGCATGAAAGGAAAAACTTCTTAAAAATAACAAGAAAACAAACAGCAATAATACAAAGACTAGAAGATGATAAGAGGATCTATAACTTAAGAATTAAGAACATAAAAGAAGTAGGGACTCAAACAAATGAACTACAAAAGCTATTCACAGAAATAATCCAGGAGAATTTCCCTAATTTAGCAAAAGGTAAAGATACTCAGATGTATGAGGCATACAGGACCCCAGCCACCTACAACCCAAACAGAGCTACACCCAGGCATATAATAATCAAAATTCCAGAAATCCAATATAAGAACAGAATATTAAAAGCCATCAGAGACAAGAAACAGATCACTTACAAAGAAACACCCATCAGAATTACAGCAGACTTCTCGGCACAAACCATCAAATCACGAAGAACGTGGTGGGAAATAATTCAAGCTTTGAAAGACAATAACCTCCAGCTAAGATTGATATATCCTGCACAATTGTCCCTAGAAATTGATGGAAAAACAAGGTGCTTCCAGGATAAAGAGCAACTAGGGGAATTTGCAACCACCAATTCAACTCTATAGAGATTATTGCAGGATATTCTAAAAATGAAAAATACGAAGATTCCAGAAATAGTGGCAGAGAGGCCACAATGAATGGGGCAGAAAGCAAAATGAAGAGGACAAACTGACAACTAATGACAGAAAAAGAGCTCAATAGAAATGTGGCAGAGAAGGTTGGATGGAACAGTCATTTTGGAGAAAATAAGACATCATAATAGCTAGTGCTGATTTAATATCATCTTGTTTTGAAGTCCCATCAAGCTTTTGTTCTTCTGTCTCCATCGGTCTTAACATGTTGTACCTTATTGGATTTTATTATATGTGATAATATAAATGAAAACTTTTATAGACAAGGAGATTATACAGAAACCATTGTTCATTTTCTGTTAGTTGATTCTAAATACCCTGTAATACTGTCATTCTCTTGAATGGATTTACATTGTCTTGATATGTTTGATGCTACAGTATATGAAGTTATACCCAAAGATTTTAAGGGAAGAGACACTATGGTAACTACTATTATGTCGAGATTATTCTGTGGTGAAACACTATTTTGCTTAAATGGTTATGTTTTGACCTGTGCTGTTTTGTTGTTATGCCCTATTTTTTATCTTAATCTCCTTTTTATTATCTACTTTTTCATTTTTATCCTTTTAATTAAGGGAAAAATAAATAAAAAACAGCAGGATATATTATAGTAACCCACTTTGATTTCCTATTAACTTGATTTGAAACTCTGTATTGCTCTCACCATCTTGTTTTGACTGATTTTTTTCTATTGTGTTATGCTTGATAGTACCAAGTTTGAAAGTATAGGCAGCAACTATGAAGACAAATGATTCACTGTGACACCCATTCTGGTTGACTATTATCTTCTTTTGAAGTCCTCTAATGTCTCCAGTGTTTTGGTTTTATTGGTCTTATTCTTTACTGTTTTGTTCAATTTTATTATAACTGATGATATAGGCAATTCTTTTTAAGATAACAAGAGGCATTATGGTAACCATTGTTGATCACCTTATATTTTGTTTTTACATTATGTATTCTGTCCATCCTTTTGATTTGACTGACTCTGTCCTGGTATGTCACATTTGGTTTTACTTTCTTCAAAAAAAAAAGTAATAAGAACTGTGGGAGCAATAAAACCCAAAATGTATAATTATCATTGTACAAAAGAAAGGAAAAGAAAGTTCTCTAAAAGATATAACTGCATGTATATTTAAGTGTATAAGATAGATAACCATATTACTGAGTTGTGTTGGATTATTGAACAAAACTGTTTGCAGTCTCACTGTTTGAAAGTCCCCTCTATATGCTTTAATTTTGTAACTTCAACAACTATTTCTAAGATGACAATATGTAATTAACTAGTGATTTCCTACTGTTTATTTTTTCTGAAATTCTGTATAACTTGTACCCTTTTTCTGTTTTCTCCTTAAATAAAATTAAAAAAAAAATAATGCCTCAATCAACTCCCATTTGAGCCCCCCAAAGCAAAGAGAAAATGGGTCAAGTAGTACAGTGTTTACTACCCAGTGACCTCCTTCTGGCTGTTCGATATGCAGATTCTATGCCCAGATTCAGCATTAAGAGCTTGGCTTGTATAGTGGTTCTTTCCAAATCATGACTATAACTAGGAAATATTTGATGGATGACAAAATATGAAATTCAAACAGAAAGGAAATGTGAACTAGGCATGGTAGCACATACCTATAACCCAAGCTCTTGGGAGCTGAGGCAAGATCACAAGTTCAAGGCCAGTATGGGACACACAGTGACTTCAAGGCCAGACTGGACTATACCATGAGACCCCACAGCCAACAGATTAATTTGGCCCAATTTTTTAAAATCTTAAGTTAGATAATTTAAAGTTTTGAGATGACAAACAAGTATAACAAGACAAAATAAACTAGCTATAGGACATTAAATTTTGTCATACAAACTTTACTCTTTAGTAGTTTTATTTTTATATAGACAGTTCACATACCATACAATTCACTCTTTGAAGCATGCAACTCAGTGTGTTTTTAGATGTTCACAATGATGTACAATCCTTAGTTCCACCTAATTCTAGAACATTTATGTCACCCCAAAAGAAAACTCTGAAACTATGAGCAGTCACTCATTCTCCTGTTCTCCCCACCTTATACTCAACTTTCTCCTGTAGGATTTGCCTGTTGTGGACATTTCATGTAAATAGAACCATGTACTGTATGACTTTTAGTATCTGACTTCAGTCACATATTAAGGTTCTCCAGAAAACAGAACCAATAGGAAAGCTGTATAGACAGACGACAGAGATTTCTTATAAGAAATTGGCTTAATGTGATTTTGGAGACTAAGTTATCCCCACAGTTTGATCTCTGCAATTTGGAGGCTCAGGAAAATGATAGTTCCGAGAACCAGAGGCTGATGGTGTTAAATTCTAATAAAGGACACGTTTGATGTCCTCACATAAGGACCCAAGTACCGAGAATGAATTTTCCCTTTTCGTAGCTGTTTGTTGTAATGTTGACATACCACGTATTTATATATTGATAAGAAATTGGATTATTTTCACCACTGGGGTGTGAACATTATTATTCAATTTAAACATTTCTGCAGAATATTCCAAATAAGGTGAATGTTTATGGTTTTACTTCAGGTTTGTCTTTTTCTCTTGTTTTCAAATTTTGCTTCTAAGACTGTGGACAATATTTTGGAAAAGAGAGCTGTCTAAAAGCAAACTGATTTCTGGAGGAAGAAATTAAGCCAATAATGAATAGTTAGATAAAGTGTAGAGTGTGAAGTTAGAAATTACAAGTCCACTTTGCTAATCAAACTCAAAACCCCAGGAGGATGACAGGAACATAAAAGAGAATTCAAGCTGTTTTTCAGGGGCAGAGGGAATTTATACAACAAACGTTAAATAAAAGTTCTCTTGTTTCAAGATTTATAGGAAGTATAAGCCAAATAAAATTGCCTTATTATGAAGAATTAGGCAAAGAATTCTTTTCTAGCTAGTTATTTACCATGGCAAGAAGCAGAGCGCTCACCTCCCCTGTCCTGTTTCTTGTTCTAAGGGTGTTTTTGTTTTTACATATAATTAATGGTCCCCAGATGTACTTGCTTTTCAGAGCCCTATCTTTCCACTTTCATCTTCTTTAGGAAACAGAGGTTTTCAATATTTCCCTAAACCCCCCAAAATCAAACAACAGAGCCGCGTTGACAGAACCTTTAGGAAACGTTTCCTTTAGGCATAATATAAATAAATCTCTCCGTGTAATCTTGCAGTATCTCCTCTCGTTTAATGCCTTTAAGACCTTGTCACTACCTTGAACTGTGCTTCCTCTCTCAAGTCTTTAATCAGAAACCTCATTTTTCACCGCTGTTCCTGTTCTCCCTCATTTCACGCACCCTGCTTGTCACTAAGCCGGCTCTGCCGCCTTTCCCGTGGCCCCCATGCCACAGGTTTCAAACTTGCAGGCTGCTCTGAGTCCCTCCCTTCTCTCCTGGTCTGCCCCCAAACGGTCAGCCACTCTCTCCGGCCTCCACCTCCCTCAGGCTGGGAACTCTGGCTCTGTCATTTCGGCCACCCCAACAAAAACCAAGCTGCTGCCAACCTCTCGTGCCCTTGTAAGAGCCTTGCCTCTGCCAGGGCTTCAGGACGGCCCAGGAGTTGTTGCATTCCTTTTCCAGCCACAGTGGCTACTCCAGATCTTCCCAGCCCTCATCCACCGTTCTCTGAACACAAGGGGGGAAAGAAAAAGAAATAGAAACTACCAGGTTAAGCCTGGCTCCTCCTCCTGTGAACTTACCTGAGTTCTTCTCTTTACATCTTCCCTCCTTTCTTGATTGATGTCCTTCTCTGTTATCTTTTGTGCTCTTTCAGCTTCCTTCAAATCCTTCCCCTGTTACTCTTCTCAAGCAGGGAGGGCTTCAAATTCTCCTCTCATCCGGTCTCCACATTAGCATCCTAAAACCTTCTCCTCCTAGCTCTGCAGTGTCTAGACTCACCTTCAACTTGCTAATTAGTTTCTCTGCCTTCGAACACATTTCTTCTCTCTAATCTGGTCTCTGCAATGCAGCCAGAGCATTAAAAAAACCCACAAACTTGGTTGGGATATTTCCATAATTTAAATTTTCCATGCTTCTTCAGTTTCCAGGATAAAATCCAAACTTCTCAGTTCGGTAGACAAGACCCTTAATCCTGGGAGCCTTATTTCCAGCCATTTTTCTCTTTACTACCCAAGGAGAACATTAGGCTTTACCTATAGCAAATAGTCATCATCATGTAATTTCACTTCTTCATGTCTGCTTAAACTGCTCCTTCTTATGGCCTTAATTCGGTCCTCTAAAAATTCATATGTTGCAGTCCTGACTGCTAGTATCTGAGAATGTATTTGGAACTAGGCTCTGTCAACAGACTATTGAGGTAACATGAGGTCATATGGTATGTCAGTCTGTTTTGTGTTGCTATGACAGAATATCTGATGGTAGGTACTTTATAAGTTAAATGAGCTTATCTGGCTTATGATTTGGGTGGGAGCATCCAAAGAGCATGGTATCATATGCTGTTGAGGGCTCCTACCTGTGTCACAATACAGCAAGAGAGTAAAAAAGGAAATTGTCCAAATACAGAAAGTGCCAAACACCTGAGATATTCTCACCTATATAAACTTTCTCTTCTGAGAACTCATTCCTTAAAGACCCAGTCCATCCCAGACACCAGCATAATCCACTTATGATCTAAGTACCTTCCACTAGGTCCCATCTGGTAAAGATTTCACCCCCTCAGCATTACCACACTGGGGCCTGTGAGTGATAAACCACAACCAAATCATAGCATAGCATAAACCCTAATCCAGTCTGGCTGGTGTCCTTGGAAAAAGAGGACGTTAGGACACAGACAAAGAGGAAAGATCATGTGAAGATGTGGGGAGAAGATACCATCTGCAAGCCAAGGACAGAGGCCCCAGAAGAAATCAGATTTGTGAGGAAATAAGCTTCCATTGTTTAGGCCACCTGGTCTGTGAGGCATTGTAATTATAGGCCTAGCAAACCAATGCATTCCCTGTGTGCTCCTCCAGAATCCCCTAAGTTCCTAGTATGTCTATCATCTATCTGCCACCCGCTCCTTCCATCATACATTTCAGATCCTGTCTCCTCCCTAATACATTTTTCCTGTTCACACAGCCTCTGTCTACTGTGAGCTCATTCTTCCAGGGAGCCTTGCAGTACCTGTAGACACCATGGCATTATCGCTAGCCGTGTCAATCCGTGTTGTCTATGCCTCAGTTGCTTCTTAATCCCAGAATAGCAATGCTAGCATACATATTACTGTTGCAATCAGAGTCTGATCACAACAGATACATATGGTTTCCCAAAGATATCAGTAGCCTTGGAAACTATCATAAATTTATGTCCATATAAAATATCAATATCTTCTTGTAACTACCAACTTCATGTATTCATACAAACTTTCAACTTCATACAAATGTTCAAGAAGTTTTTGTTCATTTTTCCCTTTTAAATATTTTAGTATAATTGACAAAATTATATATATTCAACGTGTACAATATCATGTTTTGAGATGCATAGATGTTGTAAAATGATTACTACAGTCAAGTAAATTAACAATCCAACACCTCATATTCTTACAGCAATTCTTAATCTCCTGTGCTTAGAAACAAGGTTTCATAGACCATGTCAAAAAAATACTCTTACTGGCCCTGAATCAAGGCCAGCAGCTTCCTGACACTGTTGGTTTCAAGGAGGAGCCTAAAGAGATATATTTCTGTGGTCTGTTAGCCATTTCAGAACATGGGCAGTGAAATGGTAATTCATTAGAAAGAAACAGCTTGACGCAACCCCTCCCAATCCTGGTGAGTGGCTGTGAGCGTGGCAGGCTATGGTAGCCCAGGACAGGAACCACTGGCATTTACCGGGACCCAGCTGTGCTGGGACTTGAAACACCAGGAAACGAAGCAACCCCTTCTCCCCTGTCTGTTTTGTTTTGTTGAACTTCAATACATATAAAAGTATGGGCAGCTATTTTGAAGAGAACAAGAGACTCTAAGACAGCCATTAGTGACTTCCCTATTGTCTGGTTTTGAAGACCTAAAACTCCTTCCTCATTATGTTCGGATCATTTTATACTATGTTGTTCTGTATGAATTCTCTGTATGCGAAGACATGGACAACTATTTGGAAGAAAACAAGAGACAATATAATAGTGAAGATATCAGGTCATCTAGCTTTGAAATTTATACCTCTTACATTGCTTTCTTATGTCCTTTTTGATCTGTTTTATTGTTTAATTTTACCTCCTTTAAAATAAAAATAAAAATAAAAAAGATACTCTTAGTGGGCTGGAGATTTTGCTCAGTGGCATAAGCGCCTGCCTGGCAAGCATGAGGTCGTGAGTTCAACTCCCAGTACCAGCAAAAATGTGCTCTACATCTCACCTTCAGAAACAGATTAAAATAGAGGAGTACTGTTCTAGATGATTTTTGATATCTCTACGCACAAATTTTTTAAAGAAAAAATGGCAGAGCCACGTATACTGTTTTGCAGCCTGAGATTTTACTTCACACTGTGTAGTGGAAACTTTTGCACCTCGATAATATCAAGCCAGCATTGCAATCTCTTAATGATATAATTAACAGCTTTTCTATACCCTCATTCTCCGCCCCTGCACCACCTTCCCACGCCCTCTTCTTGCCTTCCTGTTGTCTAACTATACATGTCTTCCTTAGTCTGACTTATTTTGCCTAATACGATAATCTCCAGTTCCACTTATTTATTTTTGCAAATGACATAATTTCTTATTTATGGCTGGATTTTATATACACATCTATGTATTTTTTTCACCTGTTGATAGGCATCTAGGCTGATTCCACACCTTGGCTATTGTGAATTGTGCCTCAATAACTGTGGGTATGCAGATAATTTTATCGTATGTTGACTTAACTTCTTTGGATGTACACAAAGGAGTGCTAACGTTGGGTCATATGGTGGCTATTTTTAGTTTTTGGAAGCAACTCCATTCTGACTTCCAGAATGGCTATACTAATTTACATTCTACCAGCAGTGCAGAAGTGTCCCCTTGTCTGTCCAGTATTTATTGTTTTTTATATCCTTGATGCTAGCCATTTTGACTGGAATAAGATGGAAACTTTATGTAATTTTAATTTTCATCTCCATAATGGCTAAAAATATTAAAGATTTTTTCATACACTTACTGGTTGTTCATACTTCTCGTGAGAAGTATCTGTTCAATTCTTTTGCCCATTTATTGGTGAGGCTATTTGATATTTTGGTGGTGTTTAAAAAATTATTTAGATAGCCTAGATATTAATCCTCTGTAAGAAAAGTAGCTGGCAAAGATTGAGATAGGTTGTCTCTTTATTCTGTTAGTTGTTTCCCTGGCTGTGCAGAAACATTTAAGTATGTTATAGTCCCGTTTGTTGATTCTTGCTATTCTTTGCTGTGCTTCTGAAGCTTATTCAGGAAGTCTTTGCCTATGCCAAAGGCTTCAAATGTTTTCCTGAGTGTTTTTTAATTTTAGCAGTTTAAAATTTGTGGGTCTTCTATCTAGGTCTTTGATCCATTTTGAACTGATTTTTGCATAGGGTGGGAGACAGGGATCTACTGTCAGACTTCTGCAGGTGGATATATCCAGTTTTCCCAGCACCAGGTGTTGAGGTGGCCGTCTTTCCTCTAACGTATATTTTGGGCTCCTTTGTCCAGAGGCAAATGGCTGCGGTTGCATGGATTTGTGTCTGTGTTCTCTATTCTGTTTCATTGGTCTGTGTGTCTGTTTTTGTGCCAAATGCCGCTTTTGTTTCTGTGGCTCTGTGGCATAATTTTAAAGGTGGTATTGTGATGCCACCAGTCTTGCTCTTTTTGCTTAGGATTACTGTGACTATCTAGGTCTTGTGCGTTTTAATAAGAATTTTAGAGTTTTTTTTCTAGTTTGCTAAAAAGAATATTATTAGAACTTTTTGATAGAAATTCCATTAAATCTGTAAACTGTTCTTGGTAAAATGACCACTTTAACCAAATTAATCCTGCCAATCCATAAACCTGGGAGGTCCTTCAGTCTTTTGGTGTCTTGTTCAATTTCTCTCTTCAGTGTTTTGTAATTTTCTTTGTAGATGCATTTTTACCTCCTTGGTTAGATTGATTCCTAGGATTTGGGTTTTTTTTTTTTTTTTTTTTTTTTTGTCTTTTTGAGACAGGGTCTTGCTATGCAGTTCAGGCTGGCCTTGAGCTCAATTTGTAGCCCAGGCTCCTCTCAAATTTGCAACAATCCTCCGCCTCAGCATCCACATTGCTGGGATTACAGACTTATGCTACCATGCCTGGCTGATTCCTAGATTTTTGTAAAGTTGTTTTGAGTGAAATTATTTTTATGATTTCATTCTCAGCTAGTTCATTATCAGTATATATAGAAAAGCTATCTTTTTTTTGATGTTCATTTTGTATCTTGTGTTCATTTCATAGACTCTTACCATGTATAATTAATGATATTGTCATAATTCCTAAACTTGAGCTTTTCAGGTATTTCTTGTAGTACTTATGACACCTAAGCAAGTTTTTTAGCATTGTGGTTAAAGATTGGGGGAATTTGGGGCTGGAGATTTAGCTCAGTGGCATAAGTGCCTGCCTTGCAAGCAGGGCAGTCGTGAGTTCGATCCCCAGTACCGAGAAAAAGGAAAAAGACAAAAAAAAAAAAAAAAAAGATTGGGGGAATTTTACATGAATAAATAGGTAGTTGTGCAGTGTTTCTTTTTTTATAAAAAAAGAGATGCCTGAAGGCTGAGGGTACAAACTCAGTGGAGAACACTTGTCTAGCATACACAAGGCCCTGCATTCAATCCCCAGCACCCTAAAAAAATCAAACTAAGGACAACCCAAAATAAAGTTATAACCTTTGCCAGGCTAGTTGGAGTTCTTATAAGACTGCAAAAGGTGTCTTTCTTTAAAGATACCACTTTCTGCAATAACAATGGAGACAGATCCTGGTTGTGTGCTACCTGTGGTCAGAGGAATAAAGAGAAAGGACCAGTGACAAGTGTCTGTGGACTCACTCACTAGAGCTGGAAAGAGGCTCTCAGACAGGTGCACAGCAAAGGAGACACAGGACCATCTCCATCGTGAGGAGCATTGGGAGAACCAGGTATTAGCCATATGTCAGAAGCTGGAGTTCTCTGATTCTGAGATACAGAATCTCACTACAGCTGTATCTCACTACAGCTCTGATTCAAACACACTTTTGGGGGTGATTGTATGACTACATAGCTTTCTTGTAACTCACATCTTACATTTTAAAGAAAATGAGAATTTGGTACACACTTCAGCTATGGAGTTTAAGACCCAAGATTCTATTTTGTAGGTAGAAGATAATGCTTAACAAAAATCTCCAGCCTTTCTCTTTGATTTCTAGCAAAAATCACAATCTAGATCCAATCTGTGCTGGTTTGCATGGACTCTGTTTCTTGTTTGTACCTGACTTTGCCTCGTCCATCTTCTGTGCCATCTAAATTGTAGTATCAGGGGATTTAGCTCAGTGGCACAAGTGCCTGCCTGGCAAGTGTGAGGTCATGAGTTTAATCCCCAGTACCTAAATAAATAAACAAATAAATAAAATTGCAATGTCATGTAAGTGCAGAGGAAGAGGATGGCTTACCACATAGTCCAAGAAAGGGGACACAGTCCTTGCATTGTCCTGGCACTTTTTCACAGTAGTAGAAATGAGATTATAGGACTGTGCTTTGTCCTTTGTGGTAATCGAGGACCTCAGATTTCTCTCTTACACTCTTTCTGTCACTCACTAGCAAAAGAGCCTTTATGTCAGTGAATTCCCAAACTAATCCCTCATTGCGGGAGGATTGGTAGCTCATTTTGAGGTGTGAGGGAAGGGAGGCTCTCCTGAGCAAAGTAACCAAACCGCGCTGCCACCCACCAGCCCTTCATGTGCTCTTAGGGTCCACGTGTCCTTCCAGCCTGTTGGTAATGTACCTCTACAGAAAAGACTCTGGGCCCAACCTGGACTGAAAGTTTAAATTTGCCGTAGTCCCCTTTGCTGGGCTGCACGTCACTCCAATTGCTGCCCTGTGTTGTACATGGCTGGTGACTGGGAACAGCACACAACCTCACACCTGCCCTAGTCACTTTAATGCTGTGACCTTGAAATGAGTGATACATGTGAGATCACTCTGTGAAGTCTCAACTATTATGCAAGTACTAGCAGCCATTTTATTGTCACTGTTATATTTTAAATACACTGAAAAAAGTGCTCTGTAATTCATTTATTTCTTCACTCACACATTCAACAAATTGTTGATGCTGGAGATAAAGATAAATAAATACGTGTTTATAATCATAGCTGTGGGGGCTGGGGATTTAGCTCAGCGGCATAAGTGCCTGCCTTGCAAGCAGGCAGTCGTGAGTTCAATCCCTGGTACCGATAAAAAGGAAAAAGACAAACAAAACAAAACAAAACAAAAAAATAATCATAGCTGTGGCTTCTGCATGCTCACTTTTTGCCAAAAAACTGTATAACTACTTTACATAATTAGCCAAGCATGGTCATACATATCTGTAATCCGAGCACTTGGGAGGCTGTGGCAGGAGGATTGCTGTGAGTTCAAGACAAGCCTAGGTTAGCTTGTGAGTCAAGGCTGGCCTGGAGTAGTAAGATCCTGTTTCAAAAAAATTTTTTTAATGCAATTTATCTCATATAACTTATAAAACCCTGTGAGATAGATATTATTATTCATATTTGACACTTGTAGTTCCTGTGTAATCCAAGATCCATAACTTTTATTTTTATTAATTCATAATTGACAAATGGCAACTGTGTAGCTTTGTGGAATACAGAGTGATATTTTGATCTATGTGTAAACTTCAGAGTCAAACAAACACACACCCATCACCTCATTAACTTTTCAGTTTTTTGTAGGGAAGATGTTAAAAAGTGATCCGTCCTGCGGATCTGTCCACGGGCCACGCCTGGAGAGGGGACAAAGATGGAGGGCTGGGCAAGAGAAAAGAGAGACGGAGACAAGGCGAGATTACATTCAAGTCTTGTTTATTCTTAAAATGGCTACAACTTATATAGGGTGGAGGTGGGCCATGGGGCAGGAAGAGGGCATGGAGTGTTATCTGATAGGTCATAGTCACATCCGGATATATGACGTAAGCAGGAGAGGATTATGGGAGATGTAGGCTGAAGGGGGAATTTGCTCACGTCATGCACACTGTAGGCAAGAGGAGGATCATGGGAAATATAGGCTGCCACACAAAATGCCCTCAGATGGGAGGGGCAGGGCAGCAGCAGCCATTCTGAGCTGCTCCCTACAAAAAAGTAATTCTTTTAGGCATTTTGAAATATATACTCTTGTTAACTGTGGTCTCCATGTAGTACAACAGATTCGTGAAGCTGGATGTGGTAGTGCAAGCCCATTTTTCCAGCACTCAGGAGGCTGTGACAGGAGGATTGCTGAGAGTTTGAAACCAGCTTGGTCTACAGAATGAGTCCAAGACCAGTCTCAACTGCATAGGGACACCCCGTCTCAAAAAAAATTTCTAAAACTTATTCCTTATTCCTCTAAAACTGAAATTTTGTAATCTTTCATCAATTGTTCCTCTTTGTCCAACCCTCCCTCTAGCCACTTGCCCTTGGTGACCACCTTTCTATAGTTTCTATGAGGCAAAATTTTATTTTGAAACAGGATCTTACTATGTAGTCTATGCCGGTCTTGAACTTGCTTTCTAGCCCAGGCCTGGCCTCAAACGCATGATTGTTCTGCCTCAGACTGCTAACTGCAAACAAACCTTTTAGTTTCCATATATAAGTGAAATTATACAGTATTTGTCTTTCTGTGTCTGCCTTATTTTCCTTAGAATAATGTCCCTTCTGTTCAATCGGTGTCATTACAAAGACAGATCTTCCTTCTTTGTAAAGGCTGTGTATGCACCACATCTTTATCCGTTCACCAAGGGCTGTGTCTTGGCCACTAGACGTAGTGCTGCAGTGAACAGGAGCTTGGATATCCCTCCGATCTGCCAATTTCAATTCCGCTGGCTCTGAGCCCAGAAATAGGATTGCTGCATCGTGTGATAATTTTTATTTTTAGCTTTTACCCCATCTAACCCGGTGAGGTATTATTATTCCTATTTGTATATGAGAAACTTACAGCCTTTAAACAGCCTAAAATCTCCTAACTTTTATATGATAGAAATAGAATCAAATCTTTTCTAAAAATTGTGGTAATGTAACTACATCACAAAATTTAGCATTTTAAGTGTATGATTCATTGGCAGTAAGAACCTTACTGTGTATTCATCACCACTATCTATCTCTAAAATGTTTTTTATCATCCCCGAAGAAAACCATACTGTGAAGCAATAATTCTCATTTCCTTCTCCTCATAGCCATCGATACCCCTATTCCACTTCCTAGCTCTATGGTTCGTACTATTGCAGACACTTTGTACAAGTAGATTCATATAATTCATGTCCTTTTGTTACTGATTTGTTTCACTTTGCAAAATATTTTAAGGCCTGCTCATGTTAGAGCATGAATCAAAATTTCATTCTTTTTTAAGGAAGAATAATATGCCACTGAATGCATGTATCATGTTTTGTTTATCCATTCACTGTGTAATGAATATTTAGCCCACATCTCTTGAATGACAAAACCTTTTAACTATTAAACCAAGCCCAATTATTAATTTTAATTGCTATTATGCTGTCAGGATAGGTTAAAGCTCAAATTTGCCCTTAGAATTTTACTGAGTGATTCAAGGAATCATTTAACCTCCCAAGCATAACTTGATATTATACACAATAAGTTTTCTAGAGTGACATAATAGTGTAAACTCCACGGTTGGAGTACAGCTCAGTGGTAGAATGCTTGACTACCATGTTCTAGCTCTGATCTCTAGGGCTGAAAGTGATTTTTAAAAGAAAGTTTTCTAATAGTACAAACCCAGAGTATCAAGGATGGCTAGAAAAAATATGTGAACAAACTGTATCTTTCTAAGATTCAAATTTAACTTGGAAAATTATTTTTTCTTTTCTCAAACTTAAAATCAATTATGTTAACAAAAGTAACCTTTAGGTTTTTAATCACCAATTCTAGTTGTATACAGTAAGGAAAATTTTCATGTTCAAAGGAAGGTAAAAGAACCTCAACTTAGTTTGGTGGGCATTTATCAAGGGGAAGATGACCTTGACCAAATTCAGATTCTCCTTGTGTTTATCCATCCACAGAAGATGCCAACTCTGATGATACTCCACTTACAATTTGGAAGAATTCTGAGTAACACACTGATTTTTCAGGATTAAATTTTTATGCCTTTTAAAATAACTCTATTTTATAGATGATACACCACATGTATTTAGGGTATAGCTTGGTAAGTTTTGGCATATATATAAACTCATTCATCATTTTACATGTATATCAAAATATTTCAACACTATTATTCATCCTTATTTACATTTTCAGTTTCTCACATCAGAAAAACAATGTGGTATTTATACACGTGTCCAATTTATTTCACTGAAGAGTACGGCCTCAAAGTACATCCATTTAGCTAGGAATGTCTCAAGCTTATTCTTCTTCACGGAAGAGTAGTATTCCATTGTATTTTAAAAACACCACTTTTTTATACATTCATCAGTTGATGAGCACTTGGGCTGTCTCCAAGATTTAGCTCTTACAGACTGTGCTGCATAAACATGTGTGAAACACTATTATTGGAAAGATTCTCTTGAATTGCCCTCATACATTTGTAAAAAAAACTCAGTTGTCCATATATATGGGGTTACTTTAGTAGATTCACTAATCTAATTATCTACCTTTGTGCTAATATGCCTCACTGTCTTGACTACTGAACTTTTTAAAATCTTGAAATCAGATAGTGTAAGCTCAACTCTTTCTTAGTTATTTTTGCTATTCCAGGTCTTTTGAATTTTAGTATCAGTTTTTCAATTTCAACAAAACAGGTTGCTGAGTTTTTTATTAGGATTTCATAGAATCTGTAGGTCAATCTGGGGAAAATAGACCTCTTCATAACAATTTACCATTAACCCCTTGAAAAACTATGGCTCTTTTTTTTCAAACCTTTTTTTGGGAGCGTTTATTGGGAATCAAAATCAGGACCTCACATTTGTCAGGTAGTTGCTGCACCACTGAGCTAAATTCCCGTCCTATGGATCTTTTTATTTATATTTTTAATTTTTCTCAACAATACTATACCAATATTGGAAGCCAATAATGTTTTTATTCTTGGTTTTTATTGCTTTTAGTCTGTTTTCAATTATTTGATTTTAATATGTATGAAGATATGGACAGCTATCTTGAAGAAAACAAGAGACATTATTGTAGGCATTATTGATTTCCTAGTGTCTGGTCTTGAAAGTGCTTAAGACTCTCATTCTTATGTTTTGACTGCTTTTATACTATTTTATTTGTATTAACTGTGTGTGAAGGCATGGACAACTATTTTGAAGAAAACAAGAGACATTATGGTACACTGTTGATTTCCTGCTGTCTTTTTCTGACACCCTGCTATTTGCATTGTTTTACTCTATTCTGCTTTGTTCTGTTTTGTTTTGCTTTGTCTTATTTTATTCTCTTTTTAAAAACATTGCATCATTTAGTGTATTTGTCTTGTGCCTTTCATCAGGAAAGTGTTTTGTATTTTTATACTTCCATAAATATCTTTTCTTAAAGAATTAGATCTTGACATGTACCTTTGGCAAGCAGGTCAACCAGAAGCCCCGCGACTCGGGAGAGCTGGTGCGGCCAGTGGGCACACCCGCCTTTGGACAGCAGAAAACCACCAAGAGCAGCGACATGGCAGCATCTGATGCAGCAATGAGGGGCAGCAGCTGGCCTCTGAGAGCTCCACAGACAGAAGACAGTCCCAGCCCCACACCAGGGGCCAAGATCGGCCCCACAGCCAGCACATCTCTGAGTCTATACGGACACTCTCAGGATTGTAAGCACCAGAGGTATTTACTGCCTTTGCTCTCCCTTGTTTGTCTGACCGACTATCCCTTTCCTGTCTCCTCTTTATTCTTTCTTTTTATTACTGTTTAGATTTCTTGCCTTTCTTTTTCATTTGCTTCCATTGGACCTCTTTCTCTCTTTCCTCAACTACTCCTTGAATTTAAACTTTCAAGTGAGTGCTCTTTGTCTCTTCCTTTGCTGGTCACTACTTCACATTCTATTTCATGCTTTCCTTCACGAGTCCTCTGGTGTCCCAAAACTCAGTCATCATTCTTTGACCTCTGGCCTTGACTGTACTATATTTGACCTCATTCATCACTTATTCCTGTCACCTACCCATTTTAACCCTCCTGGCCCCTGCATGTGGGTAAAATCACTCCACTAACGAGAAAAATCACTGCACACAGTACATGGTATATGTTTGATTTTGTGTATAACTTTAGAGTTTGCTCCTATGGTTGGAGGTAGCAGGTTAATGGTTATCGTAGTTTGTTAATAGTTAACCTGTACTTAAAACTATTATTAATACTAACTATAGCCAGGATATTGTACATGTTAGAATCAGTTTTTCTTCCCTATAGGAGAACACTATGATTGTATAGAATCATAATCATCACCATACCCCAGTACCAAAGGATTAGGCACTGAGCCAAATAGTAACTTTGCATGTTTTACCAATTGGGAAAGCAGGGCCTTGGGAGAACTATAAAGAATCATCTGGGGATTTAGCTCAGCGGCATGAGCGCCTGTCTGGCAAGCACAAAGTCCTGAGTTCAATCCTTGGTATCAAAAAAAAAAAAAAAAAAAAGAATCATCTATATCTACAGAACATCCCTGAAGAACAGACATATGCTAGGGAAACATCAATACTAGTGATAAATTTATCATAAGAAATTGGCAAGCATAAACATAGAAAACAAATTGAAATTAGAATGACAAGACACACAAGCAAAATGCAAGCCCAGATCTCCAGCCCACTTAGGACGAGTCCGGAACTGTTGTGTAGATGGAATTGAGAGTGAAACACGGGAACTTTCTAAAGTAAGAGCAATAGAAGTGGGGAAAACATGCAGAAAAGCTGTAGAGAAAATAACCACTCAGGTACAAAAAGAAATGTAGCTTAAAATCAAAGATATGCGAGAAGACATAGATGAAAAAAATAGATCAGCTTAGACAATGATGGAAACAAAAAATGCACAGCATGGGGGAAATGGAATCCATAAAACAGATCCAAATAGAAAGCCAAGAGACTAAAACCTCCACTGAAAGTATATGCCACAGATCGAATGAAGGAGACGATAGAATTTCACATCTTGAAGACAGAATGGCAGCTAGTGATCATGAAAAGAAAGATGTTTTAAATGCAAAAAACCTCAAAAATCAATCCAACAGCTACAAGATGAAGCAAAGAAGAATAACACAAGATGGACTGGAGTCCATGAGAAAACTGGGCACAGTGCAAAGGCCATAAAAAAATTTCACAAATAAATGGCAGGAAACTTCCGAGTGTTGATAAAGAATTTGACATACAAATAAACGAAGCATTTAGAATGCTAAAGCCATGACCAAAATAAAGCTACACAAAAGCATATAACAGTCAACATTCCAGAAACTCAGCACAAGAACAAAAATACAAAAAACTGTTAGAGAAAGAAACAGATCACCTATAAAGGAAAGTCCATCAAAATCAAGGCAGATTTCTCAACACTCTCAAGTCAAGAAGAGCTTAGAGTGAAATATTTCAAGCCCTGAAAGAAAATAACTTCCAACCCAGATCGATGTACTCTAAAAAACTATCTTTCAAAATTAATGGAGAAGTAACATATTTTCATGACAAAGAACAACTGAAGAAATTCACAACAACCAAACCAACCCTACAAAGAGTACTAAAACATATTCTAGACAGAGATAAAATTGGCCACAATTCCAAGAACAACAACAGAAAGAAACCACCAGGAAGGACAAGCAGTTAAACAGAGAGGGGAAAGCAGGGAACCAACAGCAGGAAAAGACCATGACAAAGATGAACCAATACATATCAGTCATAACCATCAACGTAAATGCCTCAATTCACCAATCAAAAGAAACAGACTGGCAGAACAGATCAAGAAATAAGACCCAACAATATGCTGTATACAAGAAACACATGTAACTCAAAAAGAAATTCATAGGCTGAAAGTTAAAGGATGGAAAGCAAGCTTCCACACAACAGGAACCCTTGCGGAAAAAGCAGGTAGCAATGTTCTTTGCAGACAATGTGAATTTCAAGCTAAGAATGATCAAAGGAGATAAAGGTCACTACATACTCCTTAAGGAAAAACTACAAGAGGAAGAGATAGCAATCATAAATATATATGCACCAAATACAGAAACAATATAAAAAAGAATATAAAAGATCTATACACTGAAAAGTACAGTACTTTGAAAACAGGAGATTGGGTTCCAGAGTTCCGGCCATGGAGGGATTTGGGCAACTTATTCCCCTGCCCTCTAGATAAGGCGTCTGCAACGCGGGCCAGGAGGAGAACAGAGCTCCAGAGTCCCGGCCATGGAAGGATTCGGGCAGCTTATTCACCTGCCCTCTTGATAAGCACCTGCAGTTTGGGCTGGGAGGAGAACCATTACCTGTGAGCCAACTTCCATGGGAGCTGAAAATCAAGCACCCTTCTCCCACCTGCCCCTCCCCGCTTACCTACTGGGGATAGATATTTCAACATCTCTTGGGAGGGTGACCATAAGCAGTATAGCAAATATGGGGGATTTCCTTCTATCTTCTGTTTGAAGTCATAGGTTGTTTTCACTTTTTGTTATATTTCTTTTGCTCTATTCAGTATTCTCAATTCGTTTTACAATGTTCTATTTTTGGTTTGATTTAACAATACGTAACTAACTGGATAGCTATTGTTAAATTAAAGAGATATACCATATTACTTAGTACTACTATCCCAGTATCCTACTGTGAAATCCTGTACCAGTTTCACAGCATTGTCTTGATTGGCTATGTTCTGTCTTACGCTGTTGCACAACTGCTACTTTCAAAATTAAAAAAAAAAATACATGTTAAGACCCATGCATGTGTAGAATCTATGAACAGTCTATGAGAACTGATCTTATGACAATTGATGAAATGTACAGATACTTTGAAGAAAAGGAAACACTAAAATACCCAGTGCTGATCCTGGAGTGTCATAATGTGAAACCCAGCAACAGTGTTATTCTTTGTTCAGAGTGATATTAGCCTGCTTGGGTTTATTGAAAGTCAACATAATTGAAGATATGGGTAACTGCATATATGTTTAAGTGTAGAGGATTGATAACCATATTTCTAAGTTTTTGTTGGATAGTTGAACAGAACTGGTTGCTGTCTCACTGTTTGAATCCCTACTTTATATGCTCCAATTTAGTATCCTGAATAACTATTTGTAAGAAGACAATCTGTAATCCTCAACTAGTGGTTTCTTACTGTTTATTTTTCTTTGAAAGCATGTATTATTACTACCCGTTTTCTGTTTTTTTGTCTTTCTTTAAATTCAGTTTTAAAAAGAAGACACTACAGTACCCAGTGCTGATCACAGAATGTCATGATGTGAAATCCAGCAATACTATTATTCTTTGTTCAAAATGATTTTAACCTGCTTTAGTTTGTTTAATCTAAACATAAATGAAGATATGGATAACTGCATGTATGTTTAAGTGCATAGGATTGACAACTGTGTTACTAATTTTTTGTTGGACAATTGAACAGAACTGTTTGCAGTCTCTGTTTGAATTCCCACTTTACATGTTCCATTGTTGTACCTTGAACAACTATTTGTAAAACGACAACATCAACTAGTGATTTCTTACTCTTTTTTTTCTCTGAATGTATGTACTATTTCTACCTATTTTCTGTTTTGTTTAATCTTTCTTTAAATAAAGAAGAAAGAAAGAAAGAAAGAAAGAAAGAAAGAAAGAAAGAAAGAAAGAAAGAAAACAGGAGATTGAAGAGGATATTAGGAAATGGGAAGATATCCCTTGCTCGTGGATAGGAAGAACCAACACAGAGAAAATGGCCGTACTCCCATTGTTATACAGATTTAATACAATCCCAATCAAAACACCATTAGCATACCTCACAGAACTAAAGGAAACATTCCTAAAACTCATTTTGAGCCAGAAGAGACTTAAAATGGCAGAAGCAATTCTGGGCAATAAAAGCAAGGCAGGGGGGCATCACAATCCCTGACTTGAAATTCTACTGCAAAGCTACTATGATCAAACCAGCATGGCACTAGCAAAAAAAAAATAGACCTGAGGGTCCGTGGAACAGATTAGAAGATGCAGACACAACTACACACCTTTGCCTTATATTTTGACAAAAGCGTCAAATATGTCCACTGGAAGAAAGATAGCATCTTCAACATAAGAGGCCGGAAATGCTGGAAAGATTGTCTTTCGACATGCCAAAGACTAAAACTAGATCCATGTCTATCACCATATGCAGTAAATTAAAGCCGAAATGGATCAATCAGTTGAATTAGTCAAACAGAGGTGCCCAGGAGGAGAAACAAGAAGCTAATTTGCCCTTTCCTTGAGCCAGGTGGTGCGTGGGCTGCGACCACCCACTGCTCCCACCACTGTGAGCAACCAAATGGTTTGGAGCAACACAGGATAGCAACTGAGGTACAAAAAAAAGTAATGCTTAGCGCTGGGGTTTAGCTCAGCAGCGTAAGCACCTGCCTGGCAAGTGTAAGGTTGTGAGTTCAATCCGCAGTACAAAAACAAAAATGCTTTCATTGTTTGACTTTTCAGGCCTGAGGCCAGTAGTTTGAGCATCTATTTAGAGGATAGCAATGTGCAATATAGCAACTATGGGGGATTATTTTCTGCCTTGTTTTTGAAATCCAATATTGTCCTCACTGTTTTGTTTGGTTCCATTTTATTGTTTTATTGTATTCAATGTTCTGTTTTGATTGGTTTTATTCTGTTTTTGTTTTGTTTGGTTTTATGATATCTGGCAGTATGGGCATCAATTTTGAAAATAACAAGAGGCATTATGTAACCATTGTTGATTTACTATTATCCTGTTTTGAAGTCCTGTATTACTTCCACTGTTTTGTTTTGATTGGCTTTATTCTGTTTTATTTTGTTTTGTTTTATTCTTTTTTAAAAATAATTCAAACAAACACTAAGTCTAATGGAAAAGACTTAGAAAGATAGAAATCTTGAAGACAAGGGTTTAGCAGAGACTTCATCAACAAAACTCAAACTACATGGGAAATATTTTAAGGAATAAACAAATGGGATCTCATCTTAATAAAAAGCTTTTGTACATCAAAAGAAGTCATGAAAAAAATGGAAAACAACCTACAGAGTAGGAAAAACTAGCCAGTTTTCACTTAGAAAAAGGACTTGTATCTTGAACATACAAACAATTGAAAAAAATCAGACCCCCCCAATTCAAAAACCTTATCTAAAAATAGGCATCTGAGATGAACACACACTTCTCAGATGAAGAAATACTAATAGCAAATAAATATATGGAAAATGTTCAACATCAGTCATTCAAGCAATGTGAACTGAAACAATGTTGAGAGGCTGGCGATAGAGCTCAGTGGCACAGCGCCTGCCTGCCAAGCATAAAGTCCTACATTAGCTCTCAATACGAAAATAAATAAACAAAAGAAAACAACAACAAAAAAACCCCACTGAGATTCCGTCTCACTCCAGAAAGAATGGTTAATGGTCAGGTGTGACGGCACATGCCTGTGAGCCCAGCATTCAGGAGGCTGAGGCAAGAGGAGCCTTATGATTTTGAAATCAGCCTGGGCTTCAAAGTGAGCTCAAGGGCAGCCTGAACTACTTAGCAAGACCCTAAGAAAACAAACAAAATGCTGGTGTCTCAAGAAAACAAAACAAAATGCTGGTGGGCTGATGGGAGTGTAGACTGGTACAACCACTACAGAAATCAGTGTGGAAATGCCTCAAAAACCTGTTTGGGGGCCAGGGATTTAGCTCAGGGGCGTAAGCACCTGCCTGGCAAGTGTGACGTCATGAATTCAATCCCTAGTACCAAAAACCCCAAAAACAAACAGGAAAAAAACTAATATTGGAGGTTCCATTTGACCCAGCTATTCCCCTTCTGGGTATCTTCCCAGAAGAACTGAAAAAATCATACCACAGCACCTGTGTCTTTGGCAGCACAATTTGTAATAGCTAAATCTTGAAAACAACACAAATGCCCATCAACCAAGGAATGGATAAAAAAGATGTGGTATTTTTTTACAATGGAATATTACTCAGCTATAAAGCAGATGAACTTGAAGCTTTTATGGATCAATTTTATAGTTACAACTTGAGACCATATTCATAAGTGAAATCAATCAGACTTGCCTGTGTAAACATATTGACTCCCTAGTGTAAAAAAACTGAGAGTAAATAAGATCCAAAATGTACAATAAATATTGTGAAATGGGAAGAAACTTCAAAAAGAGTGAAACTGTAGTGGGGGAAGGGAGAAAATAAAGAAAAAGAAATGAAAAAAATTATATATGCAAGATAGTTATACTACTAACTTTTACTAGTTTATTAAAAATAAAGGTTTATGCCTATATTTTTTGTTCAGTTTTCATGTGTGTATCTTGTAATATGAGCAACTGCTTTGAAGATAGTTGTATTAACAATGTATTAATCATTGTTACTTTCATACTATTTTGTTTTGAAATTTGTATCATTGTTTTTGTTATTTTTTCCTTTTAAAATAAAAAATTGCATTTTTAAGCTAAATTATTTTTCAGCATAGACTATTTGGGTACATGGGAATATGGCTATCTGTTTTGAATATGGAAATGCTTTAATGTCAGAAGCCTATAAAAGTTCTCGGATTTCCAGTTGTTTCTTACTGAAAAGGCGTAGAGGGCGTGTTTTTTGTGTAATGGGCTCATCCATAAAACTAAACATTTCCTCTTTTCTATCATTATACCCACCGACGAAACCTGCTTCTCTAAGTTTCTGATTAGAAATTAATGAAGTGTAAACATTCTGGTGGGAATTTTGGAGCAAAGTTCTGTTTTTCTGGTGAGTGAAAACCAACTCAGTTTTCTGTCACGATCTTCAAAGGACTGAAGGAACGGGCCGCGGTGGCTTTCTGGTAAGATGCTTTCCGTGACTGGAGGAGTGAAAATCTTTCTCAAAGCTCTGCTTGGGCCACACCATCCACTGAATTTATTTGTGCTCACTACTTTGTATTTCAAAGACTCTTTAAAATGAGAGACACTTGTTAGGAAAATGGATGCACCACGAAACTGTAATATGAAGTGAAATAAATCAGAGACAGAAGCTTACATATCACATGGTTTCTCTTTATAAGAAACCAAAAATATAAATAAGGAGCAAAATAAAAGATAGATAATAGGGAAGAGGGAGATAGAGATTTTGCAAATGAGAAGCAGACCAAGAGATGGACGGAAAGGGGAGGGAAGAGGATGAAAGCTTAATAAAATGTGTTACATACGTGTACCAACTCCCCATCGGAATACAGTCATTATGTAATGCAATCATGTACTAATAAAGACTAAAAATTGAAAAGATTAACTTAAATTCCATTTTATTTATTTTTTTAGTACTGGGGATTGAATTTGTGACCTCGTGGCTGCCAAGCAGGTTCTGTGTTGCTAAACTGTATCCCCAGCCCCAGAAAAAATTAAATTTTAAAAAGAGAAATACTTACTGGGGATGCAGCTCAGTGACACAGGGACAGTTCGGCAAGCGCAAAGTCCTAATTTTGATTCCTGCTCCAAAAAAAGGAAGCAGAGAAACAGAAATACTTGAAGATACTTAAATGGCCATGGGAGGGAGCCAGCAGAGATCAATTACTTAAAGCTAAGGATAGGAAAAGCTTTAATAGTCACAGTCATAATAGTAATAGAAAATTAGTAATAATTTCAGTTTTCTAGAAAACAGAAGAAAACGGAATTCAGTGTGCAAATGGAATGGAGGTAAAGTCACCCCTTGGAAGAATATCAGTCATAGATGCGATGAGACTGTAAGATGTCCTGGCACAAGACTTAGAGCTTTCCATTCTAACGGGGTCGACCTTCTCTGAGAAGGAATTCTACTTACTTGGTGGTAAGTAGGAGACCAAGAAAATTTAGTTCACTACGATTCATGATACCAATGCTGCCAGTTAATCTTGATTGTCAACTTGACTAAATTAAGAAACCTGGAGAGGTGCTCGGTCGTGGGAGTGCTGTGCTCACCAGTGGGGGCCCCACTGTGGTCTGTGCACTCCTCTTAGGAGGTGCTGTTCCGTTGGAGAAGGCAATCACTGGGGTGCACCGTGGATTAGTGTGTCTTCCCTGTGCTCTGCTTCCTGGCTTCCATGAAGCGAGAAGCTTTGCTCCCTGACACCCTTCCACTATAATGCTGCTGACCACGGACTGAAACCATGAGCCAAAATAAACCTCTTCTCTTTTAAATTGTGGGTGTCGGTTATTTTTGTCCCAGCACTGTGAAAAGCTGAATAATACAATATATCTTTTGACTACAAAATTGTTTAGTTTTTCCCTCCATACTCCTATCCCAGCCTAAACTTTTGCCAAGGTGCTGGCCGGAAGTGACAGTCATCTGGCTGACCGGTTTAAAGCGTGGCCCACCCGTAGGGTGCTGTGTCAGAAGGCCTCGGTGATTGTTTCTGGCTGTTCCAGGTGCTCGCCGTGTAGGCCTGTCCACAGGACTGCCTGCTGTCCTCAGGAAATGGCGATGGCAACTGCTTTCCTCAAAGCAAATGACTCAAGAGAGAGCAAAGAAGCTTCGGTATCTTTTATGGCCTTGACTTATTCTATTTGTCAAGTTCAGCCAACAATCAAGAAGAGGGGAATTAAGTTTCACTACTGTTTTTGTATTGGGGACTGAATCTAGGGCTTTATGTTGAGCTACATCCCTTTTATTTATTTTGAGATAGAGTTTCATTAAGTCACCAAGATACCTAGACCGGGCTCAAACTTGGGATCTTTCTGCCTCAGCCTCCCAGACTGCCAGGATTCCAGGGATGTGCCAGCACACTGGCTAAAGGTCACTTCTTGAAGAGAATCATTTCAAAGAATCTGTAAGCATATTTTAAAATCATCATAGTGTTATTATTTCCTTATGGTAACACAGAGAGCAAAGATTTGTAAAAGGATTTCTTTGCTTAAATTCTCCAGAAATGCTTATAACTTGCCAGCTATCTTTTGGGGGGAGACTGGTAAGGAATCTGGCTTCCAGGGACTATTTTGTGCCAGCCGTGACTTGCTCTTCTGGCCCTGGATTGGAAATGATCGTCACTCTGCTTCTCCTTCCCTTCCAAATAGGCTGTGGATCAGCCAGTGTTTAAAATAGCTCAGTACCCTGCAATCATAAATGTTGTAGAGCTACAGGAAGAGAGAAAAATCTTGAAGTGGGTATTATTTTCTCCTTCTGTGTTACACACAGCAATGGCAATGCCACGTAGAATTGCCTCAGAATATTCCTACACAGCCCCTGGACTTGTCCATCCTGAGGTCAGCACTTCATAAAACCCACAAGGACATGGTCATTTGCCCTTGTATAACGAATTCTTTATGTCATTAAAATTTAGATATAATACTTCTCTAACACGTTTAAACTCTTCACAGTTTTAGTTGTAAGGATGCATAAGAGATGTATCTGCAGACTTCTAAGAGCCCACTGAAGCTATGTAGCTTCCAAAGGCATCCACATCCAGCACCTAGGCTGAGCAGTAGGAGCCCTGGGCTGATTGCAGGGCTGCCTTCGCTGCCAGTCTGAAGGGAATGAGCGCAATACAGGAAGGAATCAAATTCTGACCTTTCTTCAAATGCCTATTTTCTGTTTTATGAGAGACATTCGATATTGACACAGCGCAGACTATTGAGTCTCGATAAAATCTATTCTTCACTTCCTTCTACCTCATCTGCAGACTGTTGACATTTTCTTTTATTTCAGCGCTGACGTTTCTCTTTCACGACGGAGATTTTAGCGCTGATGTTGTAATTGCTTATCACACAGCTGGCCCTGTTTGTGATGTTCTCGTGAATGTCCCTTCATTTTCCTGATGGTCCTGTGATCCAATCTACAATCCATTTAAAAACAAAACATTTCATGTGCCATTTTGTGGGGTGGCTCTTTTGGAGTTCCATTTCAGCTTCATTAATATTGATGCTGTCTGTCTCCTTGCTTATTTCCAAAGAGTCTTTGAAATTAATCTCCAGAATTCGCCGTGATTTGTTGCTGTTTTGTGCGACAGCCTCACTACCGCTTGTCTCTCGTTAATTTTGTGTTTCTTTATTTTTATGCGTCTGCTATGACTGTCCCCCACTTGTACTACTGGTGTGTGTCAGATCCTTTATGGAATCCCAGTTTCGTCTCTGCCTTTCACTGTGATTTTCCATCATTAGGAACCTCTTGAATAAAAATGTAGTCCTTGTTTCTGACCGAGTCCATGTTCCTTTTCTTTTCTTTCTGTGTGATTTTCCATCATTATGGTTCTTAAATTTCTTGAATAATGATACATACTATGAACAAATGGACAGAACAGTAATGACTTCATCCGCATTTTCTAAAATGTATCTGTAGCTTTGAGAGCGCACAGAGCCACAGCAGAATCTGCTATGTATGTAAAAGAATTTTTAAATGGATTTTGTGGTCTGTTGGTAACAACACAATGGTGCATCAACAACTCACACTCCTGCTCCCAGGATCTGCTTGTTAGAATGCCAGCCCCGGGTCAGAAGATAACCGGTGGTCTGAATGTCTTTTAGAAACTTAATTGTCGTATCTTTTTTAATATGCCATTTGCAAAGATAACCAACATTTTCTTGACCAGGGATGCTAAGTTGGAAATTGCACTAATTTTAAAAAATGAAGTAGATGAAGCCAAACATTGCTAATCTGAGATAGTTTGTCTGTCGGAACGAGTCATTTCACTGACCACTTCTGAATAAAATAACTTCGTGCTTCTAGTTACAAAGAAACAAGAACGCATTATGGATATAGCACAGCAGTGTGCAAATCTGACAACCATAATCAACTAAAACTAAGTCAGTAAATGCCATGACACAAGAGTGTAACTCTGAAAATATTGGTTGTCCAACCATTGCTATAAAAATAAGGCCAGAAAGGAATGCTAAAATAAGACTCTAGAAGGTACCATTCACCATTATTTGAAAACGACACCTCCTTCATGTTCAGAACACCAATTCTCAACTGAAGAACTCAGAGTGAGCTCAAATTTTCTCTTTCCCTATATAAACTACCAGTACCTATAGGCAGCTGGCATTTCAGAGAATTGTGATCATAAACCTGTGACACTCAGATAATTACAAAATTAAGCAACGTTCAGTGGTTTCCCTGTGAACCTAGAAGTCAGAAAATTCAAAATCTTCAATTTATTGTTAACGCAATCATGCATTGCTTAATGGCAAGAATTCTCTGAGAAATGCCAGGCGATCTTGTTATTGTGGGAATGTGATAACGATATTTACACAGATCTAGATGATATAGCCTACTACACACCTGTGCTACATGGTTTGTACGTGTGGTGCAGCCTGTTGCTGTCAGAGTTGTGGTGAACAAAAGAGTAAATCAAGCACAACAGAGATGATGCAACCTAGGCAGAAGGTAAACACGGGATGTGGAGCTGTTTCAAGTAGGACAACACTCAGTAATAACTACAAATACACAAGAGTAAATACAAAGACCATGACTATACTAATTCAGTATCTTTATCAAGCACTGTATTATGTACAGTGCATAATTGAATGAACTATACTTTTATACAACTAGTATAGCACAGTAAGGCTATTTCAGCATCACCATAACCATGTGAGGAATACTTTGACCTACTATGTCGTTAAATAATAGGAATTTTTCAACTCTATTGTGATCATAGAGGGCCACTGGCCAAAGTGTTATGTACACATGACTATATCATACTACAGTGTTTTGTTGAGTTATATCAGTTCCTTTACTAATACTTTCTATATTTTTAAATAGAAGCAAAATGCTAATGAAGTTAAAGACAAGCCAAAAAACAAACTTGGACCTCTATTTCACAGAATATACAAAAAAAAATTCAAGATGCATCAAAGCCCTAAATGTAGGTACTATAAGTATTTTAAAAACTTAGAAAAAATGCAAGTGTAAATCTTTATGATCTTGGATTAACAATGGTTTCTTTGGTTTCATACTTTTGACACACAAATTAGGCTCCATCAAAATTAAAAATTATAAACTGGGCATGGTGGTGCATGCCTGTAATCCCAGCATTTGGGAGGATGGGATAGGAAAATCATCAGAGGTTCAAGGCTAGCCTGGGCTCCATAATGAATTCAAGGTTAGGCTGAACTACAGAGTGAGACCTTGTCTCAAAAAACCAAAATAACAAAAAATTTAAAATTCTGATGCTTTAAAGGACATTATCAAACCAAACATGGTGGCACATGCCTGTAATTCCATCACTGGGAGGCTAAGACAAGATGGGTTGTGATGAGACCAAAGCCACTGAGTTACACAGTGACTTCCAGGTCAACCTGACATATAGAGTGAAAAGAGAACTGATAGAATGGAAGCAAAACTGCAAACCGTATGTCTGATGGAGAGCTAGAATCCAGAATCCACAATGCATGCAATGCTCAGTAATAAAGAGACAATTCAATTTTAAAACAGACAAAGGGTTTGAACAGACATTTCTCCAAAGAAGTTACACAAATGGCCAATAAGCATATAAACAATGCTCAACATTATTAGTTACTAGAAAAACACAAATTGAAACTACAATGTGTTATTTCACAGCTACAAGGATTGTTAGAATTTAAAAATAGATAATAACATGTTGGTTAAAATGTGGAGAAACTGAAACCCACAGATGTTGATGGTGGAAATGTAAAATAATTTTTAAACAATCTGTGAATTTCTCAAATACACTTACCATATGACCCAACAATTCCACTCCTATGTATATATGCAAGAAAATTAAAAACATATATTCACAAAAAACTTGTGCTGCATGAATATTAATATAATAGCATTATTCAATATTATTCAATATAGCATTATTCAATATAGACAAATAACCCATATGTCCATCAACTGACAAATGGATGCACAAAATGTGGTATATCCATATAGTGGAATATTATTCAACCACAAAAAGGAATGAGGCACTGCTTCATGTTAAACCATTCATGAGCCTTCAAAATACTATGTTAAATGAAAAGCGATAGACACAAAGCCACATGATGATAACTTTCACATGACATGTCCAGAATGGACCTTAGGGACAGAAAGTAGGTACTGCAGTGATTACCAGCCTGCAGGGATAGGAAAATGGGAGTTACTGTTAATGGCTATAGAGTTCTGCTCTGGTGTAATAAAAATATTCTGTAACTTTATGGTGGCAATGGTTGCAATGGTTTTACCAAAACTCACCGAATTGTAAACTTTGGCTGTATTTTATGATTCTTAATTTTTTTCTTTTTAAATTATTTACGAGTTTTCTTTTGGAGAAGAATAATAGGTGGAAAAAGAGGAGGAGGCAGTTGGAACTGTGGGCTTGGACGTGTCTTTATCAAGCAGAGTATTCTGAGGGCTAAAATGCTCTATTAACATTAATAATAGATTTTTAACTGAAGTGTTGAATAGAAATGATTATCTAAACCTGGAAAAAATTAGCAGACTTGGACACAGAGCATACATCCATATCTGTAGGCCACATTTTCACTGCTCCCATGAATGCTGGGAAACAAAAAACACTCCAGATATCTAGACGCTGGACATTAGACGACATTTCACCTCCATGTTTTGATAAGCACACCTCGATCTCTTTCCCAACAGGATCCATTTTGTGAGTGCTTTGAACCTACTTTAGTATCTACTCAATAAATATTTGTAGGGTTGCCTGCAAAGGCATTGGCCCATCTATACAATAGTGGACTTCAACTGTCACTCAAAGCGTGACATCATGGGAAAGAAAATTGCTATTTCTGATCTTAGGCCAAAAAAATAAATAAATAAATCATTAAATTCTGATCAGGTATGAACAAAGGTGTTTACCTGAAGTAATGAGACTCATAAATTAATTTTTTGAGCACTTTTATAAATTACGTTATAAATCAGACCTGAGGAATGGTCAAGTGGCAAATGCTTCCAGCTCACATCACAGCCCTTTGAAGTCTTCGGCACTGTTGTCAATTATTCAATGCTACATTCCTTTCTTTCTGCTCCCAACATCCAAGACCATCAACTTAGCAGCATAATTTCTGGTGAGCAGCTGAATTCTAGAGCTACCATCTAGGCTCACGGCGCTAGGCGACAGATTCCTGACCAACCCGCATCCAGTTAGCTCTCCATTGTGATGCTCTCTCTGCTCCACCGCCATGTCTGAAAGCTTGACAATGGGTTCCACTGGTTGGATGGTTAACCCACCAGTCTTTTTGTGCCCATTGTGACTTACAGGTCATCTTCCCACCAACACAGATTTGTTCTTTGGGAAAACAAAGTATGGGGAGAGACTCTGAATGCTACAGTGATTTACATGGCCCTGGTCCTTTCATCTATCACACAATAGACTGCGGAGGCCCAGCAGCAAATTGCCATCTTATGTGGCACTTCAAAGAAGACAGGATAGTTGGGTGTAACGTCCAGAAATCCAGCCAAATTAATTTGTAGTTTTCACCCATCATCAAATAGATTTCTGGAATCACATGCCTCCTGGATATAATCTTTCTGACAGCAGAAACAGAAAATGTGCAGGGAGCAATATATATTCATTATTCTTTAAAAGAAGAGGCCTGCTGGGACAGGAAAGGCTGTGGAACAGCTGTTTTCTTCCCAGTTGTACACATAAAAGAATCCTGCATATGAAACACCTGTAGAGTATGGATTATCTAATACGTATACCACAGGTCCACCGCTTGAAATATTGCTTATCCTATCATGAGCCCAAGCAAACATTTATAACACATGAAAGCATGCTGTTTGTAGGTCTCGAATCTGACCAGCTGGAATCTGAGCACTCTTGGTAGCCCTGAGAGCCCTGCCATCTCATCGCTGACTCTGCCCATGGGAACGTGAATTAATTTCCTCCAGCCAATAGAGTGAAGCTGGGTTGCAAATGGTTCATGCTGTTCTTAGAAATTTCCAGTACGCAAGAAAAAAATTTTAAACTACTTAAAAGTATAGATAATTTTACCTGAACCGAGCAAGACTATATTCTTTCTCTTCAAAGGACTTAATTTAGGAACTAAACCATCTAATGAAAAAGAGCAGAAAGAAAGATGACCCATCCTTCCCCAAAGAGACAAGCCTGACTTGTTTTATCATTTTGCTGCACAGGTTGGGAAAAAGTTTTAAAAAGTTAAAAAGAAAAAGAAAATCATCTGACTGTTTGAAGCAAGGTCCATGTCACTATTTGAAGCAAAGAGAAGAAGCTTCATGTCTTTGATCACAGTGGCCTGCCTATGGGTAGTTGTGGTCTAGTAAATAATTTTTTTCTAGTCTGACCAGACTATCAACTCTTCATCCCAGGAGAAAGTTTTCAGAGCTCAGCTCCTTATCTAAAAAGCTATCAGCAGGCTTTGGCTTCAGCCAACACGACATCGTCTTCTTCGCCTTGCTCCTGTCCAATCTGAGTTAGATACCTGGTGAAACTGCTCAGTCTGCTCTTCCAGGGACACTCCGCTGGTTCTCACCACATGATGTCACCACATTGACGACCCCAAACAGAGACAGTAGCTATCTTGTCCCTTGAGTTCCAAAATTTTTGGAATTTTGCATATAAGCCTTTAATCCATTTTGAGTGTTTTGGATACAGCCTAAGAGAAAGATCCAAAATGCATTCTTTGGCACAGGTATTTCCAGTTTTCCCAACATTATCTGTTATTGAGGGTTTCTTTTCCCCCATTGTCCATTGTCGGTACTGTGTGTGTGTGTGTGTGTGTGTGTGTGTGTGTGTGTGTACGGGGGCGGGGGAGCTGCTGAGGCTTGGACGCGGGGCTCAAACACACTAGGCAAGTGCTCTAGCAGTACATCCTCACACTCTTGTGAAAGATTAGTTGAGGACACATGGATCTATTTTTGGGCTCTGTATCTGTTCCTCTGGTCCACAGTTGTCTTTATAATATAGTTTGAAATCAAGACATGTGCTATGTCCAGCTTTGTTTCTCTTGCCCAAGAGGAAAAGAGGAATCAGGAGGGGAAGGGGAAAGAAAGGAGGAGAAGGGGGAAGGGAGGGAAAGAGAAGAGGGGAGAGGAAGGGCGAAGAGGAGGGGGAGGGGAGAAGGGCAGGGAGAGGGGCAACAAGGGTTGGCAGGATGTAGAGAAGCATCTCTTGGCGAGAATGTAAGTTGGTACGGCTACTGTGGAAAATAGCAGAGTTCCCTCCCCCCGTGAAAAATGGACTGCCATATAACCTAACAGCTCCTTTCTTGGGTGTATTTATCCAAAGAAATTGAAGTAAATATCTTAAACATGTCTGCACTCCCTGTGATCATTACAGCTCCATTCATAATAACCAAGATAGAGGAGCAATCCAAATTCTTGAAGAATGAAGAAAATGGGATACATAAAATAGAATATTATTCAGCCTTAAAAAATCCCGCCACTTGTGACAATACAGATGAATCTGGAGGATATTATGCTAAGTGACATAAGTCAGACACCAAACGGCAAATACTGCATAATTCTGCTTTACACGAGGAATCTTGAATAGTAAAAGTCACAGGAGCAGAGAGCTGAGCAACAGGAACTGGAGAAAGAGGTGTCGGTCAAAGGGACAGATCCTCAGCTGTGTGATATAACTAGGTTCTGGAGACTCAGTGCAGCCTGGCGCCTTAGATAATGGTTCTGTCGTGTGTACTTAGAAATCTAGTCAGAGGGCAGATTTGTGTTAGGTGTGCTTAATTCTCAGCCAATCCATCAGTGGTGTAGGAAGAAACTTGGAGGTTACGGCTATATGTATGAGCTTGACTGTGTCGGTGGTTTCACAAATTCATCACATTGTTTATGCTGAATATGCAAAGTTTTGTACACCAGTTGTACTCAATAAAGCAGTTTTTAAAAAAAAAAATCCTTGGAGGAATCCTGTATTGGATGTGAGATTTTATTTTTGACCTTTTCCCCAATTTCTTTGGACCTGTTCCCACTTTTTTTGGAATTTCTAGGGTGCTGTTTGCCTGTTTGGGTGTTTGTTTGTGAGGCTGGAACCCAGGCCCCTGCACACGCTATGCAAGTTCTCTACTAGTGAGCTACGACCCAGTTAACAGGACACTTTTAACATGTACTGGACTTTCTTTCTGTTTTCTCTTTCAGCAGGGTTGGGAACTGAACCCAGTGCCTAGTGCATACTAAACAAGCACTCAGTAACTGCTGGAAATTCTGATGCCCTTTTGTTTATGAATCATGAAGACTTTTTTTTTTTGGAGCCTGGATCTTGCTGTGCAGTTCAGATGGCCCCTAAACTTGGTGTAGTCCAGGCTGGCCTCAAACTCACAGCAGTCCTCTTGCTTCAGCCTCCCGAGGGCCAGGTTTACAGGTGTGTGCTACCACAATTGTGCTGGGCAGTTGTGAAGACTTTTTCTTTCATACAAGGATTGAACTCAGGACCTTGCACTTGCTAGGCAGGTGCTTATGCTGCTGAGCTAGAACCCTGGCCTCAGTTGAGAAGACTTTTAAGGAACAGTTGCCTTAGCAATTTCATCCATTCTAGATTCCATAAGAGTGTTCCTTTTGATATCCTCAGATTTATAGGCCTGAAAAGCACCTCATGACTAGGTGACTAGGGTAAGTACATCCTGTGGCCCCTGGAGTGAGAAAGCTCCCACCCGCAAAGCACCACCCAGGTCACACCTAGCACCCTCCTCAATCAGCTGCCGAGTAAGGCAAGCTTTGGATGGGATGCCTCCAGTTTCTTGTCAGGCCTCCTTTTCAAATAAAGTCATCTTCCTTGCCTCAGCCCCTTATTTCCTGGCTTGTGGGACAGTGAGTAGCCAGACTCAGGTCAAGGGACAAGCCAGTTTGGCTGTGCCCCCTGAATATTGTAGCAGCCATGTCTTCCTGGCTTGAGGAAGGGCAGCTTGCTAGTCTGTCCCTTGCCATGTACACTTAGAGAAACTCCCTGATTCCCCAGTCCCAGTCCACCACAGGCCAGCGGGAACTCTGAAGCCTGCTGTATTAATGATTTGGGAGCTCAGCAGAGTAGACAAAGGGAGAATCAGTGGCCTCTGTCTTCCCTGAGGAAACACATATAAACCCTGGATAAATCAGCCTGTATTCCCATTCCTTCAGTTCTTTAAGAAGGAAAATATTCACTTGATACTTAACCAAATTATAGAACTTGGTTTGGCTTCTAGGTTGACAGATTTTCTTATACTTCTGCTATGTTTAACCTGCCATGCAGCTGCAGCTGGAGCGCACAGACAGTGCTGGGCCTCTCTCTCTTCTCCAAACAGTCATTGCTTTGTCTATTGTCACACTCGTTTTGCCTCTAAATATGCTGTAAACGTGACATGATGTTAGTGTTATTATTTTGCTTAAATGGTTATCCTCTTTCTTTCTTTCTTTTCTTTTTTTTGGGAGGTGGGTACCAGGGATTGAACTCATAACCTCTGGCTTGCCAGGCAGGCACTTATGCCGCTGAGCTAAACCCCTGGCCCCTAAACGGTTAGCCTCTTAAAAGATTGAAATCATTAAAAAATCATACATTTCGGTATCAAGTTATCACTTCCAATGTTCTTTACTCTTTTTGGTATGTTCATGTTTCCCACTGATATTATTTTCCTTCTGCTTAAAAGATTTATTTTTAACATTTTTTTGTAATGTACTTGTGCTAGTGATGAGCTCGTGCAGCTTTTTAATGATTAAAAAAAGCTTTTATTGGGGCTGGGGATTTAGCTCGGCGGCATAAGCGCCTGCCTTGCAAGCAGGCAGTCGTGAGTTCAATCCCCGGTACTGATAAAAAAAAAAAGCTTTTATTTTCCTCTTTTTTTTTTTTTTGTGCTGGGAATTGTACTGCAGACCTTGTACAGATAGGCAGGTGCTTGCGTCGCTGAGCTATATCCCCATTCCCCATTTCCTTTCTTTAAATGAAGAAATAAATTTTTTCTTTTGGAGAGTACTTTTTTGTTTGTATTTGTTACTTTGTGACAAGGTCATGCTGTGTAATTCGGGGTAGACTTGGACTGACTGTGTAGCCCAGCCTGACCTCAACCTTGTGACAGTCCTTGTCAGCCTCCTACTTACAGGGATTAAAAGTATGTGCCACCATGCCTGTGTTTGTAATATATTTTAGTATGAACTTCTGAGTTGACATGTTTTTCTCTGTATCTTTAAAATCTTCTCTCACTGGTTTCTTGATAACATTGTCTCTAAAAATAAATGTTCTGTCATTTTCTTTGTTTTTTTTTGTGCATATTATATGCATTTGTTTTGATATTTTCTCTTGAGCTGGGCTTGTAGCTCATGATTAGAGCACTTACCTGGCAGAAGCCATGCTGGGTCCAGGAGGAGTACAAGAAACCAGTCCGCCCTTCCTCTGAGTAGCACAAACCACACAGGACTCAGGAAGAGAGAGAAGCCAGTCCTCCCTTCCTGTGAGTCAGCAGAAGCCAGGTGGGTCTGGAAGGAGTGTGAGCCAACTGATACACGGGCTGACAATCCAGAATACCATGCTCCGCCTCAAGCAACTGGCTGGTTCAGAGGACAGAGTTGGTAGCAACTGAGGTATAAAACAACTAAATGCTTGTATTGTTTGACTGACTTTGCAGGCCTGGGACCAGTAGTCTGAGCATCTATTAGGAGAATAACAGTCTGTAATATAGCAATATGGGGAATTTCCTTCTGTGTTGTTTTTGAAATCCAGTATTGTTCTAATTTATTGTTTTGTTTTATTCAATGTTCTGTTCTAATTGATTTTATTGTTTTATTTTATTTGATTTTACTATATCTGGTGGTATGGACAACTGTTTTGCAGATAAGATACATTATGGTAGCCATTGTTGATTTTCTATTATTCTGTTTTCAAATTCTATTTCACTTTTTTGTTTTGATTGGCTTTATTCTGTTTTATTCTGTCAGCTTTATTCTCTTTAAAATAAAAAAGAGCACTTACCTAATCTGCATGATTCCCTAGATTTGATTCCCGGTACTGAAAAAAAGTTTTCCTTGTAATTTTTTGAAGCAATTTCATTATGATGTTGCTTTGTGGGCAGTTTTCTTCATGTTTCTTGTGCTTGGGGTTTGTTGAACTTCTTAGATAGTGTTGCCTTATAGTTTTTAAAGCCAAATTTGGAAATATTGTGCCTTTTTTTTTATAAACCAGTTTTATTTGTGAATTTAGTCAACATACATAATTGGCCCAAAAGCTTCAATAGTATGACTTTTTAAACTACTTGGAAAAGTAACTCTGTAAAAGGGATTTTCTCAGGACAGTAACCACATGTGACCTAATCCAACACCATCTTCATTGACAGGGGTCCGATAGTCTGAGCAGTATTCTCCTCCACCACAGCAAGTTGATACTAACTCCACAAGGAAAAGAAAGAACATTGGCATTGTTTCCTCTCAGTAGGTCAGAAAAAAAGGAATTATGAGACCAATTACAACGCAATGAAAAGTCACACTAAGTAGAATAATAGTAACAGATGATGCTGGTATGAATAACTGGTTATTGTAGAGCCCTTATAAGCAAAATCCGCCAGTTAGTGTTTACAATATCAGGTAGAGGATTACTGTGATAGAATGAGGACTTATGCAAAGTATAATCACAGCATTTTATTACTATGTAGAAAGCAAATGCTGTATAGCTAGGAGAAAACCAACTGGATTCTAAATTACACACACTTTAATGACAAGACTCCTCATCACTTGTGTCATGGTTTATGTGGGTGGCCCCCAGGCCTCATGCATTTGCATTGTGCATTTGTGATTGGTTTATTGTATAGTGCTTGGATTGATGGTGTCAGTGCCCCACCCACATAGGGTGGAGCCAGGATGTGATGTAGTGGCAGGAAGAAAGTGTGTGTCTTGCTCTCGTGCAGGTTTCTGTCTTGCTGTTTGCAGCCGCCATGAACTGCGGCCCAGCCATGCCACCCTGCCTTGGAGCCAAATGAGTATGGACTGAAACCTCCACAAACGTAAGAAATAAACTTTTCCTTTCCCAACCTTGGGCTTCAGGTATTTTGTCTCAGCAACCAGTAAAAAGTAACTAAGACAACTTGTGAATGTAAAACATCTAATTTAGGAGATGCAGAGAACATGGCGGACAGACAACAGCAACTTCTGAACGCTCTCTAAAGACTCGGCTCAGAGGCCAGAAATGATGCGGACTAAGGAGATACGAACCAGTAGAGATATGCTCTGCTGACTCAGGAACGAACTGGGCTGAGAGAATCCAACTTGGAATACAGTCCTGGCGCTAAAATAGGAACAGAAAAATCTCGGTGTGGAGGCTCGACTCCGTGCCATCGGAAACCGCGGTTTCGATTTCCCGCCGTGCGGCGGCCGGCTACCTCCACAGCGGCTCAGCAAGGAGAGAAGCGACCGCTGAGCTCTGGGAACGGGCGTCTGGGAACGGACTCTGAAACGCGACGGACAGGAAGGAAGGCTGACTGGTGGCGAGGTGAGCGAGGAACTGACTTCCTACCGCAGTCTGACTCCAGCGGAGGATTTTCTGGGCGCGGGCAGTCCTGTAAGAGCAGGGCGCGGTGGTAACTGCAGCCGCGCATTTTCCTCTCGGGCGGGATTGGTGAAAGGTGCCTGGCTGGAGAGACGCTGCTCGCGGACTCCCTAGGCTGGCCTAGCCCAGATCCCAGAGCCTGACGGGGGCCCGGGAAGCGACCGACTTCCGCGTAGGCTGGCTCCTCCGCAACTCCCTGGGGCGCAGCGGTGAGCTGGAACAACTAGCCAGTGCAATTCGATCAAGCTGTAGCTGACAGGCAGGGAAGCCGGGCCTCCTGTGTAAGATTACAATTTATAAGGAACAGAAAATATGGGGAAAGGAAGCAACAAAAAAGGCTCCTCGACCCCCAATCCTGAGAATCAGGCAATAGCGGACACTGTACCAATATACATTAAGCGCCATTTAGAGAGCCTCATAGACCAATTCAGGAATGAAGTTATCAATGACCTGAAGCTAGAAGTATGCAGAATAGTTAGAGAAATGCTAAGCACCACCCAGGAAAAAGCAGATGGTGGAGTGGAAGAACAGAAAAAGAGGGGAGAATTGCTTGATGGAGAAAACAGAGAAAGCATTGAGTATGTGAAGCAGGTGCAAAGGGACTATCAAGAAATCAAGAGGTCTACCCAAGACTGGCATAACAGCTTGAAAGAAACTAAGGACAGACTATCTGAATTGGAGGGCAGACTTGAAACATGGGAGAATGAAATGAAAAACGTCTTAAAAATAACAAAGAAACACACAGCAATAATACAAAGACAAGAAGATGATAAGAGGAGCCATAACCTAAGGATTAAGAACATAAAAGAAGAAGTAGGGACACAAACAAGTGAACTACAAAAGCTACTCACAGAAATAATCCAGGAGAATTTTCCTAATTTAGCAAAAGGTAAAGATACTCAAATGTATGAGGCATACAGGACCCCAGCTACCTACAACCCTAGCAGAGAAACACCCAGGCATATAATAATAAAAATTCCAGAAATTCAATACAAGAACAGAATATTAAAAGCTGTAAGAGACAAGAAACAGATCACTTACAAGGGAAGACCCATCAAAATTACAGCAGATTTCTCTTCACAAACCATCAAATCACGAAGAGCATGGGGAGAAATAATTCAAGCTTTGAAAGATAATAATCTACAACCAAGATTGAGATATCCTGCACAACTGTCCCTGGAAATTGATGGAAAAACGAGGTGCTTCCAAGATAAAGAGGAACTGGGGGAATTTGCAACCACCAATTCAACCCTACAGAAAGTATTGCAGGATATTCTAAAAAAAGAAAAATGCAAAGAACCCAGAAATAGGGGCGGGGAGGCCACAACGATTAGAGCAGAGAACAAAACGAAGAAGACAAACTGACAGCTACTGACAGAAAAAGAGCTCAACAGAAATGAGACAGAGAAGATTGGATGATAGGAACAGCTTTTTTTGGAGAAAATGACATCTTAATAGGTAATGCTGATCTAGTACCATCTTGTTTTGAAGTCTCATCTAGCTTTTATTCTTCTGTCTCCAATGGTCTAAACAGGTTATATCTTATTGGATTTTACTATGTACGATAGTATAAGGAAAAACCTGTTAGAGACAAGGAGATTATACAGAGACCATTGTTCATTTTCTGTTAGTCGATTCTAAATACTCTATAATGCTGTCATTCTCTTAAAGGGATTTACATGGTTTTGATATACTTAATGCTACAGTATATGAAGTTATACTCAAGGACTTCAGGGAGGGAGTCAATATGGTAACTATTTTTGGGTCAGGATTAGCTGGTGGTGAAACACTATTCTGCTTAAATAGTTATGTTTTGATCTGCCCTGTTTCGCTGTTATGCCCTCTTTTTTTTTTTTTTTTTTTTCTCAATCTCCACTCCATTATTTACTTTTTTATTTTTATCCATTTAATTACAGGGAAAAATATAGCAGGATATAATATAGTAACCCACTTTGACTTTCTATTATCTCGATTTGAAGCCCTGTATTACTCTCACCATCTTGTTTTTGACTGAGGTTCCTATATTCTGTTTTGCTGGATAGTATCAGGTTCGAAAGTTTAGGCATCAGCTGAGAAGATCATGAGATTCATTATAACGCCCATTCTCGTTGACTTTTATCTACTTCTGAGGACCTACAATGTCTCCAATATTTTGGTTTTGTCGGTTTTATTCTTTACGGTTTTGTTCAATTGTATTACAACTAATGATATAGGCAATTCTATTAGAAATAGCGGGAGGCATTATGGTAACCATTGTTGATCACCTTGTATTATGTTTTTATATTATCTATTATGTCCACCCTTTTGACTTGACCGATTCTGTTCTGTTATGTCACATTTGGTTTTACTCTCTTCCAAAAAAGCAATAAGAACCGTGGGAGCAATGAAACCCAAAATGTGTAATAGTCATTGTACAAAAGAGAGGAAAAGAAAGTGCTCTAAACTATATAACTGCATGTATATTTAAAAGTATAAGATAGAAAATGATATCACAGAGTTTTATTGGATCATTGAACAGAACTGTTTGCAGTATCATTGATGGAATGTCCACTTTACAAGCTTTAATTTTGTGACTTGAACAATTATTTCTAAGATGGCAATATGTAATCCATTAACTAGTGATTTCCTACTGCGCATTTTTTTATTCTGTAAATCTGTATAACTTGTACCCCTTCAATGTTTTTTTTCCTTTCTTTTCTTTTCTCCTTAAATAAAAATTTAAAAAAAAAAAAAAAAAAAAAAAAAAAAAAAAAAAAAGAATAAAACAGTTATTACTGAGATCTGGAAAAGGAATGATGGCGGCTTTCCAGTAGGATGGTCGCAGTAAAGAGAAAGTGTTTCTGATTCATTTTGGAGGTTACACTGTAGATCAACTGTGGAAGGCAAAGAAGAGACATTGCCTAGGGTTTTTTTTTGTTTTTGTTTTTGTTTTTTGGCCCAGGTTTTAGTATGATCTAGGGAAGACAGGAGAAAATCTGGGTATTAGATGTGATGATGGTGATGAAGTAAGAATTCTATTTTGGACATATTAAACTTGAGGTTGCCATTAGACATCCAGGTGGAACTGTTAGTTACATAGGCCACTGGATTTATCCAGTCTGGAATTCAAGTGAGAGAGACACCTCTGGCAATTTGAGCTATAAGTTGTTAACAATAAACTACAGGTGTTAAGAACAAAGCAAAGAGTAACATATTGATATATATTAGCATTCAGTGAATACAGTACTATATCACATTGTCTCTAATGTATGAAGAATAAGTTAGCAAGTTTTAATGCCCTATTATTCTAAAATTGTTCCTGAAATCTTTGGATTCCACTCTTTTCTCAAATGAGTGGAATCATTTGAGAAAATGATGGAAAGCACTATTAAAAATTTAAATGAATTATAAAAAAAAAAAAAAAAAAAAAAAAAAAAAAACATCTAATTTAAAAATGTTGACACTAAAATATATAAAATAGCTATTATAAATGCACATAGTGTATATTCTGTAGCTTCCAGGTTCATTTTTTTGTTTTGTTTTGTTTTTTGTCTTTTTCCTTTTTATTGAACACACGGCCGATCAAACTCACGACTGCCTGCTTGCAAGGCAGGCGCTTATGCCACTGAGCTAAATCCCCAGCCCCTAGGTTCATTTTTTTAAAAAACAAAATTGCAAGTTACACTGTGGATAAGACTTGTAACTTCACCCTTGAAAAAGCCCACATTCTATCCCAGGGATATATGGTGAGACTTAAACACCCCAGTTGTTAAACACTTGAATTATCCTAACCAGTTTTATTGCAAAATGACCCTGCACACATTTATCAATTCTAGTACCTTAACAGCCATCCAGTCAGTCATGAACATACAGAATCAGGCATCAAGCAAAGCAAGACCTCTCAGCCGTCCTTCTGCATGTTAGCCCATGTCACTCTTGAGCCAGTGCTCACATCACTGAGGTCTGTGAGCAGTCACTTTTCCCACTCATCCCGAGCAAAAGACGGAACGACTTATGCACAAATGCCACATATTAGAAACAATTTCTTACAAAAAACTCACAAATAAAACCAAAGTATTTTACAGAATTTACTATAAAAACACCATAAAAATTGCCTTCCCTTAAGCTTTCTTTCTCTATATCTGGTGGGCCAACTGGATGTCTTTAGGCACAATAGTGGCTTTCTTAGCATGAATGGCACACAGATTAGTATCTTCAAGTAAGTTCACCAAGTAAGCTCCACCAGCTTTTGTTTATTTTCCGGCTCTTCTTCCCTCCTCCTCTCTTTTCCGGTTCTTCTTCCTCTCCTTTCTCTTCCTTCTTCCTGAAGTACTGAGGATTGAACCCAGGCTTGTTTTGCCCTGAGCTCTCCCTTAGCCCTTTTTATTTTTATTTTTGGGCAGGGTTTTGCTAAATTTCCTGGGACGATCTTGAGGTTTTCATCCTCCTACCTTAGCCTCTAAACTAGCTGTAATTACAGGAGTGAAATGCCTTATCTTCTTGGTTTGTTCCTTTGTTCTGTCACAACCACTCCTTTTCTTCAGAGCTCTAATTACATGAACATTAGACCACTTGAAATAGTCAGTTCACTCATGATCTGTTTTTCTACTTTCCACCAGACATTTTGGTCTGGGTTTCAATTTGCAAGATTTAAGTTGACACATTTTCAAAATCACGTCTGTTTGTTCTGCAATATTTAGTCTTTTTTTTTTCATTTTTTATTTTTATTTTTTTAAGACTAGTCAAGTGCAGTAGTGAGAAGGGGGGAAAGAGTAGCACAAAGAGTTCAATCTGTACTGACTGTGAACAATCAATTGAGATAACTCACTACCTTCGGACCAGCCTATTTAGTCTTTTATTAATCCTCTCCAGTATACTTTTCATTTCAGTCATTGTCATTTTCATCTCTAGAAGTTCAAGTTGTATCTTTGTTATGTTTTCCATATTTATATCTAGCATCTTGAATTCTTCTATAAATCAAACTTCAGCAGTATTGATAACTTAGCTAGATGATTTTTGCTGTGGGAGGTTGTTCTGTGTATAGTGCATGGTAGGATGTTTAGCATCACAGTTGGATGTGACCCTCTTTCCTTTTGAACAATTTCTTTTTTTTTTTTTGTCTTTTTCCTTTTTATCGGTACCAGGGATCAAACTCACGACTGCCTGCTTGCAAGGCAGGTGCTTATGCCGCTGAGCTAAATCCCCAACCCCTTGAACAATTTCTTATCATTTCACAATATTTGCTGTACATTTTGGTCCTTATTTACTCTTTTAGTTTCTCAAACCAGGGAGAGAATATGATGTTTACACATGTGATTCTGATTTATTTCACTTGAGTATGGTCTTAAGTTGCTTCCACTTACCTAAATGCCTCAAGTTTATCCTTCTTTACGGCTGATTAGTACTCTATTATATAAAAAAGACCGCATCTTTTCCATCCATTTCTCAGCTGATAGGCATTTGGGTTGTTTCCAAGATCTGGCTATCACAAATTGTGCTGCTATAAACATGGGTGCCCATATATCACTGCAGTGTGATGTTTTTAATTCTTTTGGGAAGATATCCAGAAAGAGAATAGTTGCATCAAATGGGACCTCTAGTGCTTGTTTTTTTGAGGAATCTCCACATTGATTTACACAGTGGTTGCACCAGTCTACACTCCCACCAGCAGTGGAGAAGAGTTCCTTGTGCTACACAACCCCACCAGCGTTTGCTATTGGTTAATATCTTGACGATAGTCAATCTTCTGGAAGGAGATCAGCATGGTACTGGCAAAAAACAAAACAAACAAATAAAAAACAGACCTGAGGATCAGTAGAACAGATTAGAAGATGCAGACACAACTCCAAACACATTCGGCCACCTTATCTTTGACAAAAGGGCCAAACATATTCACTGGAAGAAAGATAGCCTCTTTAGTAAGTGGTGCTGGAACAACTGGTTTTCCACATGCAGAAGACTAATACTAGACCAATGCCTATCACCGTGCACAAAACAAAAGCCAAAATGGATCAAAGATCTAAATATTAAAACAGAAACTCTAAATCTGCAGGAAGATAAGGTAGGTAAAAATCTTGAAGACATGGGTATAGTCAAAGACTCCATGAACAAAACACAGATATTACAAAGAATCAATACTTGGGATCTCATTTTGTTAACAACTTTTGCACAGTGAAAGAAATCATTAACAGAATGTAAAGACAACCCACAGAGTGTGAAAAAATTTTAGTCAGTTTTCCCTGAGGCAAAAGACTTATATCTAGAACATCCAAAGAAGTGAAAAAAATCAGGTCTCTCCCCAGATTCAAAGAAAGGGCTGGGGATTTAGCTCAGTGGCATAAGTGCCTGCCTGGCAACCACGAGGTCATGAGTTCAATCCCCAGTTCCACACACACACACAAAAAAAAGAAATACAAATAGAAATAAATATATGAAAAAATGTTCAAAACCATTGGTCATTCAAGAGATGCAGATTGTTTCTCTGTTAAAGTAAAAAAACCTTTTTCTTTATGCAGGACCTTGGAATAAACTCTTATCTAGAATGTTCTGAAACTCCAAAGTGATCTATCAAGGTATGGATTTTTTAGAAATAGTATCTGTGAAATAATTAATTTAATAGATAATTTTTATTTTGTAACCTACTATAAAATAAGTATATGATTTTAAAGACTTTTCCATGCTTTTTTTTTTTTTTTTGCTGTTTTGAAACAAGGTCTCACTATGCAGTTGAGGCTAGCCTTGAGCTCAGTTTGTAGCCCAGGCAGATCCCTAACTTGGAATGATACTCCTGCCTCAGCCTCCCGAATGCTGGGATTATAGGCATGCACCACCATATCTGGCTCCCATGACATTTAAAACCATCTCTAGAACCAGGCACATCTGTAATCGCAGTACTTGGGAGGCTCAGGTAGGAGGATTGCAAGTTGAAGGCCAGACCAGGCTACATAGTGTGTTCAAGGCTGGCTTGGACTACAGAGTAGGACCCTGTTTCAAAACACCAACCCCCACCAAAAAAAAAAAAACCACCCTCCAGTGTATCATTCTTATCTCTACTATCTATACAAGTCTCACTCTGGAGCCCATTCTGACCTCCAACTTGTGATCTTCTTGCCCCAGCTTCCCAAATGCTTGGGTGTGCAGGCATATACTACCAGACATGACTTCTGTTTTAGCATTCAACATTTTTTATTGCTACTCTATGTATTTGTTCTTTGAATTCTTACTTTTTTTTGAAAGTATACAACAGAACAAGTCAGAATAAAGCCAACTAAGATCATACAGTGAAATTGGTACAGAACTTCACAGCAGGTTACTAGGATAACAGTAATAGGTATCACAGTATATTTTGTTATCTTTATCATAGTTGTTCTTTCAATAACATATATCAAAATGAGATGAAATATAGAACACTATAGAACTTATCAAAACAGAATATTGAATAGAGCAGTACCATTAATCAGAAAAGAGCAAAACAGTAATAAAAGTATTTGCCTTCAAAGAAATGGTGGAAGGAAGTCCCCCTTATTTGCACCTCCCAGGCGATGCTCAGATTTCTGGTTCCCACTTGCTAATGGGGGGGGGGGGGTAGGGGAAGTGGGATATTTGACTCTAGGCCATGTAGCAGTAGGTTCACTATTGCTAAGCAGGGAGGCAGGATGGTCATTTGTTTTCACAGCGTCCTCAGTTCCAACATGTTGCAGATCTCAGGAGACACTGCTGGTTCTCCCCCTGGAAGGGCTGCAGTCTGCCACACTGCCACCGCTTACCAGGGAAGGGAGGTGCTGTCTTGGCTTCCCAGTGTCCTAAGTTCCAACATGGCGTGGATCTCAGGAGACATTGCTGGTTCTCCCCTTTTACTATTTCATTAATTAATAAGCAAAATCTTTGATATGCATTTTACATTTTTGTGATGGTTATGATTTGCCTTATTTTTAAAATTATTGTTCAATATAAAGTATGATATTATTTTGCTGGGGATTTAGCTCAGGGGCACAAGCACCTACCTGGCAAATGTGAGGTCATGAGTTTGATCCTTGGTACCCCCAAAAAAGTGTGATGTTATTTGAATGTTTGAGAGGAGTTAGAGATTACTTCAAACTGGCTTTTGGAGCAGGGTATCTTTTTTAAGTTCTGACTTGGTATCAAACCCTTTATGACAAATTTGATAGATTGTCTGTTTTTGTAAATTAAGCTCTAAGCTCTGTGTATTAAGCAAACTTCATTGGTGCCCAGCTCCATTAGTTAATTTACCTGTTTTCTCAGGCTGTTTTTATGCTACAAAACCAGTTGAGAGTTAAAATAGAGACTTTAATCCACAAGGCTAAAATATTTACTGTCATTTATATAAAATGTTTGTTAATTCCTCCTTTCAGATATGACACCAAACTGCTTTTGCAACATTAACTGCAAATAAAATTCTACTACTACTTCTGAAAATTGAAATTGTTGAGTTTTCTGTATCTCTAAATGAACTGACTGTGATCTGCAGGGGTCAGGGGAATTTCTGCATTTGAGGAGCCTCAATAGCATAATGTGCAACATTTCCTGTGGGCTTTGGAGTCAGACTAAGCTGGGTTTGAATCCACACTTTCTCAGATGTGGTTGAGACACCTTGGTTAGGCTATTTAATCTTCCCAAACTTCAGTTACCTCATCCTTAACATAGGATAATGACATCCCATGTGGAGGTCTTGATGATTAAATGTACCGCTATATGTGAATAACTCAATACAAATAACATAATATTGGACAAGAACAAACTTTGAGAGCACAAAAATAATAATTCCACCTGGTTTTATAATCTTCAACATAAAATAGGGTATCTGTTGCTGAACTGCCTGACTTCAAGCTCGTCTCCACCAATCCAGTAAATTTCTCCTCTTCTCCCAACTCAGGAAGTAAAATCTGTATATTTGGTTGGTGTTATGCTTTTGCTCTGAAATACTCTTGCAAAGCCTCATGTGTTTAGAGGTGGGGCTGACTGGATCATGGGGGCACTATAATCAATGGATCAAACCATTGATGAGTTTCTAGCTAAATGTGCTGTTAAGGATATGGGACCTGGTTACAGGGCCATTGAGGCGGTAGCCTGGAAGGCCCTGTTCTTGTCCCTCCTTTCTCTCTCCCTGCCTTTTGGCTGCAATGAATTGAACAGCTTTCCTCTACCAGTCCTTTTACGTCATTTCTGCCTTAGCGTCACCCACCATGGACTGAAATCCTGAAACTGGGAGCCAAGACTAAGCCTTTCTCCTGAAGTTGAGGTGTTGGGTATTTTGTCTCACCAATGGGAAAACAACTAAGATAATTGGCTGCAGACACTTCAAGACTGAGCTACCCATAGTTTCATCCTCATTATATAGTACACTGACAGCAAAACTGGCCCAAAGTTGTCTCCTCCCAGTATCCGCACCCCATAAGATGTGACCGTGTAGTTTCTCTCATCTAGAAATGGAATCCGGTTTCCCTGCCCCTGAATTCCTATTGACATATGCACTTCTTGAGCAATGCAATGTGGCAGAATGGAATATGACAGTTCTAGCCCAGAAAGCCTTGCATGCCTTCCTAATATTCTTTGGGAGCCTGTTTCTATCATGACAGCAAGTCTGAAGGCCTCCTGTTAGAGGAGAAGAGGGCAGAGGTGAGCTATCTGATCATTCTAGTCCAGCCAGTCCCCAGCTGATAAGAGACACAAGTGAACCCAGCTGGGATACCCCCAGTCCTCAGAACTGCCCAACCAACCCAAAGGCTCATAAATGAAACTAAAGATTTTTATGTGCAAAATACACAAATGAAGTGTTTGACAATTTTTATCATTGGATCTTGAGTACTGAATTATTCTTTAGGTTTGTAGTGCTGGGAATTGAACTCAGAGCCTTGAGCACGTGAGATCAGTGACACTACTGTGACACATCCTCAGCCCCCAGGACTGTTATCTGAGGCTCTATGCTTGGAGCGTGCGGAGCATATCTTGCCCATCAAAGCAGAGTATTGACCTGAAAAATGTGATCTGTTTTTATCAGGATATTGCTACTAAACACTGACCAGGTGCATTCCTGAGCAGATTCCCTATGAAATATTTAGATGGAATTCATAGCACTTGATTACAAAGATTATACAACAGAATTTTGAGCATTTTCATAGAAAAAAATTATAAGTAGTTGTTCTTCTATCTACAGGGTCAATTTCTTATAACTGGGACCAGTAGAGCCAAAACATTTGCATGACAAAAGGAGCTGAGCTCACACTGTGAGCCTCCTGTTTGGAAACAGGGGTTAAGAGAGCAAAATCCAAGCATTTGCTAGAGAATGCACTGTTCTTTGGGATGATAACAAGAAGCAGTGTCATTCTGTGATGACACATTTCCGCCAGGAGAGTTCAAAAGGGCATAAGATTCTCTCGGGTCTCTGATGTTCCCCTTGTGATTTTTGAGGGTGTCCATGCTTGTGTCTCTTCCATTGCACTACAATTCTGCCATGCTGTAATTTTAGGTCTGCCATTTATTTGTTCTGGGCCTCTATTTCCTCATTTGTAATCCAAGGATGATTTCCCAGGTCTCCTCTGTCCTGGTGAGCTTGTGTCAATTTCAGATACAACTTTATCTTAATTTTGGCCCTCACTCATCAAACATTTATTTCACATCTCTTACATGGCAGACATATCCCTAGTCACTGGAGATAGCACAGTAAATAAGATGTGATCTCTGCCCTCATAGTAGTAATGAGAAAAAATGCCAGCAAGCACATCAACATTATCTGATACCATGCTACGTTACAGGTTCCAAAACACTTTCACAGGTGCTTTTGTATTTGACCTTCACTGAGGTGCTGTTAACTGATTTGAACAAATATTACCATCTGCATTTTACATAGGAAAAAGCTCAGACATAGAAAATTTAAGGAAATTGGCCAAGGGTACTTGGAACTGACATTACACCTAAGAGTGCAAATCTTTCTTTTCAGTACTGGGACTCAAACCCAGGCCATCCCATGTGCTTTTCAAGAGCTATACACTAAGCTGTATCCCCAAACCCAGGAGTTAGGAATTTTGATCTTAATTATTTACAGAACAAAATAAAACCAAAAGAAAAATCTGGAGCATTGCAAACACATTAAAAATAATAGTACCATAAATCACAAGTAACTTAAATTTATAATTTTAAATTATCAAGATTTTGACCATATTTTCTTCATGGCCTCTCTTTCTCTTCTTTGCAGGAGTATTTTAAATAAATTCCAATGACTGTGTCATTTCACCCCTTCATATTCAATATCCATCTTTATTTTGCTTTACTTTTGTTCTTTGAGACAGAGTCGCGATATGCTGTTCAGGTTGGCCCTGAACTCACTCTCACTATGTAGCCCATGCTGGTCTCCAACTCACAGCAATCCTCCTGCCTCAGTCTCCCAAGTGCTGGGATTACAGGTATGTGCTACCGTGCCCAGCTGTCAACATACATCTTTAAAAAGTAAAGATTAGAAGCAAGCAGCTCCCTTCCCTGGTAAGCAGCTGCAGTGTAGGAGACTGCAGCCCTTCCAGGGGGAGAACCACCAGTGTCTCCTGAGATCCACAGCATGTTGGAACTTAGGACACTGGGAAACCAAGCAACCAGCCTGCCTCCCTGCTAAGCAATAGTGAACCTACTGGTGCACGGCCTAGAGTCAAACATCCCACTTCCCCTCCCCCCTTGTCCTGTCCCCCCATTAGCAAATGGGAACCAGAAATCTGAGCATCTCCTGGGAGGTTGACCGTAGCAAATAAGGGGGATTGCCTTCTACCATCTCTTTGAAGGCAAATATTTTTATTACTGTTTTGCTTTTTTCTGATTAATGGAACTGCTCTATTCAATATTCTGTTCTGATAAGTTCTATAATGTTCTGTATTTCATTTTATTTGATATGCATGATTGAAAGAACAACTATTGTAAAGATAACAAAATATATCATGATACCAAAAAAGTAAAGATTATTTTAACATAATCTTAATATTATCTTAATTGACATTTTATCTTAAGTAAAACATTATCTTAACATTACCACAGTGCCACTATTACACTTAGTAATATCAATAATAGCTACTTTGTCTCATTTAAATAAAATTCTTAATTTTATTTAGGTAGAATGAATCTTAAAAATCACTCAGCATAGACAGGTTGTTCACTCAGCATGCACAAAGCCCTGTGTTCAATCCTCAGCACTTAAAAAAAAAACACTAAAAGGAAAAAGAAAGACTAAAAGGTAAAAACAATAGAACAAAAGAAAAAGAAAAAAATTGCTATTCAGTCACATACTGACAAACTAGCAAAATAGTATCAATTTATCTCACCACAACAGCTTATTGGCTTCTAGATCCTCCCTCCTTTTCCCAAAGCATTTGTTTTATGTTAGAACATTATATCTTCATTTTTCTTTAGTGTCTTAACCATTTTGTACTACTATACAGTAACAAAATACCTGAGACTGGATAATTTGTTAACAAAAGAAATTTCTTTCTTTCTTTCTTTCTTTCTTTCTTTCTTTCTTTCTCTTTCTTTCTTTTTCAGGTACTGGAGATCAAACCCACAGCTACTCTACCACTGAGCCAAATCTCCAGGCCTTTTCATTTTGAGGCAGGGTCTCACTAAATTAGTCGCCCAGGCTGGGCTCAAACTTGGCAATCTTCCTAACTCTGCTTCCTTAGTAGCTGAGATTACAAGTACGTGCCATTACACCCAGCTAAGAAAATAAATTTCTTGCCAGAAGTGACAGTGCATGCCTGTAATCTCAGCACTTGGGAGGCTGAAGCAGGATGATCACAAGTCCAAGCCCATCCTGGGCTACACAGTAAATTCAAGGTTGGCCTGGACCATGTGTGAGATCATGTTTCAAAAAACCAAAAAGAAAAAGAAATCATTTTCTTTATCCCAGGTGTGGAGGCTAAGAAGTCCAAGATCAAGGCATGGGCAGGATAGATGTCTGATAAGGCTTCAGCATCTGTTCCCAAGACGGTGTGTGGAATGCGGTATTCACCAGGAGGGAGGATTGCTTGTCTTCGTCTAGCAGAAATCATCAGAAATGGAGTCTACTCCTGCCAGCTCTTTGTAAAGCAGCACTGACCACTCGCAAGGCTTGCACCTTTGTAGTCTAAACGCCTCCCTGCTGGCCCCCCACCTTCCAGAACTGTAGCATTGGGAATTTACTTTCCAAAACATGAATTCAGAAGGACAAGAACATCAACATCATAACATTTGTTATGGTTTAGATGTAAAATGTTCCCCCAAATACACCCTCCAAAATGTCATCCTCGGGCCAGGGATTTAGCTCAGGAGCATAAACACCTGCCTGCCAAGTGTGAGGTCATGAGTTTGATTTCAGGTACAAAAAAAAAAAAAAAATCATCTTCTCTCTCTGCATTCTGGCTCCTGTGGGATGAGTATCTGCTCTCCATTCAGACCCTTTCATCACACCATTTCCTCCAGGGAGCCAGAAGATCACAGACTGAAACCGAGAGCCAAAATAAGCTTCTGTTCCTCTAAGCTATGAGTGCTGAGTATTGTGTCCCAGCAACAGGAAAGTGACTAAGGCAATTTATTTACCCATCTGCACCCAGAACCATGGCTGTGAGGAATCAAGTCTTCCTGTCGGTAGGTGTAGACAGGTGATAAATTCATGTAGTAACATGACTTAGGAAGTGAAGGGTTGACCCGAGCTCTGGTAATGTTCTTATGGGGAGAGAGCACATTCTCTTTGCTGTGTAGAAGGTAGAAATAGGGGCAAGAACTTAAGCATCTTAATCTATAAAGCTATGTGCGAAGTAAGGATTCAGGAAAGAAGTACTCGGGTCCCTGCCGGTCACAGAGGCACCATATCAGTTTGGAAATAAACGTCTGTCTTATAAATCTCAATACTATTCATCTTGGTTTGTGACTGTTTCATCACATGTAGCCAGGCGACTCTTAACCTATACAGTCTGATCAAAATATACAGTGGATGTTTGAATTTTTACAAATTTATTACAATAGAAGACTCAGAGCCATCAATCAACCCAGAGCACGTTCCCCTTGCTTTAAACGTGCTTATCCCATCCCTCCTGCCACCTTCTGAAGCAGTGCTGGAGTCCTCCTTCGTGAGTATCTTTACAGAGTGTGATCAATGCCATCCAATAGAAAGGCTGATTCATAAAAATATTATGCGGTGTCCCCACCCACAGTATTCATTAGATCTGGCCCTAGGCGACTGCTGGGTCTTCTCCAAAGTCAAAATGACCATCGAAAGCAAACATTTTGACCTGATTCAGGACACTGAGCAGCCACAACAGCACAACTAAAGACATTCACCAAGAGGACTTACAGAACTGCTTCAGAAGGCGTCAGGTAGAATGGGATAAGTATTGTTTCAATTGAGGGTATTTTGAGAGGAATTAATGGAAATGTATCTTTCATTGTAATACATTTTTAAAACTCAAGCATCACTGTATTTTTCAATCTCACGTTGCATACATATTTCTGTAGAGTTCTTTCTCAAGCCCTCAGACACAGCAAAATGGGTTAACTCTGAGCTAATGCTCTTAATCTAATCTAAGCATTAACTGAAATGGATTCTATAAGATATAATGTTTTAAAATGGCAAGTTTTCACCTTCCAGAAGCTTCTTTCCCTTGAGACTCTTCTTGCTATATAATCAACCTCAGCAGTTGATAGGCAACCCAAATGTACCAACTGCTTGATTTTTTAGAAAAAATGGTCCATTCCCAGAGTTTTTTAAAAAGGGTTTAGATAAGGCTGGCGGAGGCCTGAACTATGGAATGAGTAACAAGATTTGATCCCTAAACAAGCCCCGTCTCGTGACCCGCTCAGATCTCTGACAATACTTCACTGATTTCAGAGCTAGTCTGGGTGAGCTACAGTGAACTGTCACAACTGATGTAGTCACTATCAGAAGATCACAGTATGTGTACAGAAGTTCGGATATTGTCAACAGTTCTACATTTAAAAGGTTTCTTATGTAATTTTACAGCTGGTAAATCAGCCCGTGATGACACAGTGAAATAGGTCCAGGATATTAAAGGATTTAAACATGGGTTTTTAATTTGTTAACCAAACGTTAGGACATTCTCTCAGTCTCTTTTCATATTTAAAAAAAAAATAGGAAAAGGAAAAGACCTACAGTAACAAAGTATTAAAGTTTCTGCAAAGATGCAGGCTCATTTCCAATATCCCAAGTGGGTGGATCATGATATCCAAAGGAAGATAACAAAACAGAATGCACAAATGAGATGTTATTTTTCTATTATGTTACTTTTCTATTATCAATATTGTGAAGTTCTCAATTATTTGAAACTATCAGATTTTGTATAAGAGACCTGGGTGATCAAACAGTTAAATCATCATCTTCAATCACGTGGTTTTTGTTTGTCTGTTAGTATGGCTGAGGATTGAACGTAGGGCCTTCATCTTGAGGTAAGTCCCTAGCCCTGTTTTGATTTTGGGACAGGATGGGCTGTGCTGCAGCCTCTTAGAGTCCTGGGGTAACAGGATGGACCACCACGGCTGCCTTCAATCGCAGTGCTTTGAGGTATTGAGAAAATCTTGGAGAATTTCTTGCTACTTCTGTTCATCTGCTCATAAAAAGCTTAAAGAATTATACTTCACTTACTAAGCAGTACATGTGAAGACACAGAATTACGTAGAACACAGCAAATCTTATACTTTCAAAAATTAATGGAGAATTAATGAAAAATAATTTTTAATAAAGAAGGCATAAGCAGCTTCTAAAATTGTACTTTATATCTGTCTTTGAGAAAAAGACTGGCTTTGAGCTACTAGAGACAGTAAAAAATAACTCTCAGATGTCAATGCTCTGCACTGAGTTAGGAAATTCCTTTTATATGTATATAAGTGTATTATTGCATATTGTATTTTCTAAAAGTGGTTGAAACAGTAATACTTATCCCAGATGTTTTTTTTTTTTCCAATGTGACCTTAAGACTTTTCCTCATAAAGAGGTAGATTTTGTGTCCTTTTCCCTTAAGCCTGGGCAAACATTTGTCAACACCTCGACCAAGGAAGTACGGGTAAACAATGCTATATAAATTTTGAGGCTACATCACAAAAAGTACAAAATGTTTCATCTTGCTTTCTTGGACAGGAGATCCAGAATGTATGCGCTGAGGAATCCCAAACCAGCCCACAGAGAGAGACCATATGGTAGGGATCCCAGCTGAAAACCACTATTATCTGCCAGATAAGTGGGGGGAGATGTGCCCGGGGGTACCAGCCCCCAATTCTCCAGTCCCTACTCACCCCTCTTCCCTAGGTTTTGAGTCTTACTTGGTGAGCCTTAAGCTGAACCCTAACTGGAACATAAATGTTGAATATGAGCCATATAAATAATAATTTTAATATTTATAAACTTGACTGGATAGAAACATAATAAATTTCATGTATTTTTGAGATAGTCTTCAAATGTAAACTAACAATGCAGTCAGAGGTAAAGCTTAGTGATAGGACACTTGCCTTGGGTTTGATCTCCATCCCCGCAAAATAAAACAAAGACATGGAAAGCATAACACTACAGGACTTTCATTTTGCTCATTAAGAGCCAAGACCTGGAAAAGTCACCATTCATACAACATCAAATATCTTCTTATTGTTTAGAACAAAGACCTTCCATCCTCCAGAATTCTGCTCCCCAAAGTCATGTCCTCAGTCAAGTTCACCCCTCTGAGTTTTTTCTTCTAATTTCTATCTCTAGGAGATAGATTCTCTTTCTTGAGTCCTAGGGCCTAGACTCTCAGTGTTTGCTCTTCACTTGAATACTCCACTGTTATCTCAAACCAGGTCCCTAGTTTTCTTTGTGAACTGGAATCTGCAAATGAGAGAATCATAAAGCAAATGATGTAAAATGTTGAAATCTGATAGATCTGGCAAAAAGCTGAACAATTTCTTTGTATAATTCTTGTAACTTTTCTGTAAATTTGAAATTATTTCAAACTAAAAAGTGTGTTGAGGGCTGGGGATTTAGCTCAGTAGGCTAAGTGCCTGTGTGGCAAGTGCTAGGTCATGAGTTCAATCCCCAGTACCAAAAAATAAAAAGAAAGCACAAAGAAGGAGCTGGTCATAGTGGTGTGCACTGAGCTGGTGAACTGGGGCCAGGCTGGGTAGCTCAGTGGGACCTGTCCCCAAGTAAAATAGAGAGTGAGGGGTGTGGCTCAGAGGTAAAGCTCTTACCTCATAAACTCAAGACCCCAGATTCAATCCCAGGAGGAAAGAGAGAGAGAGAGAGAGAGAGAGAGAGAGAGAGAGAGAGAGAGAGAGAGAGGAGAGGAGAGGAGAGGAGAGGAGAGGAGAAGAGAAGAGAAGAGAAGAGAAGAGAAGAGAAGAGAAGAGAAGAGAAGAGAAGAGAAGAAAAGAAAAATGAAAAAATTAAGAAATTAAGAACTAAATGTGCTGCACACTTCTCTAATTCTGAAAGTGAATGTCTATTGTTTCTGGTACTGAAATACTTCAAAATAATTCTTCATTCCAAATTTCCTCACGTCTCACCTAATTCATGAATATTATTTTATATTAATGCAATGTTGATGCCTCCCCCGTCTTCCCAGTGTCCAGTGGTCCTTCTAACATTGGAATTGCCAAGACTTCCCTGTGGAGAACCGTTGTCCAGTCTCCAGCTGGGGACCTCACAGTGGCCTTCAAGGCACTCCGGGCTCTCAGGATGGAAATGTGACCCAGATGTAGTGTCTCACACATGGCCAACGAAGGAGCCACAGATTCCTTTAATTGTTCAAGTGAAGAAAAAGCCCTGATAGTACTGGATCTGCTCTCTTTTTTTCTTTCCTATTTTGCCTTGTGTATATTTGTGAATAGTATTCAGGATGAGTTTATTATAGAAAATTTCTATTTTCTGCAAATAGAATTGATAGTGTCTCCTCTTTCATTTCTTAATCTGGCTTGAAATATAATTCCTCCAGTCAAAATATTATACTTTGGTAGGGCAATCTAAATAAAATGCCTAGAATTGGAACTTTACTCTTTCACACTTTGTTGAGCTGTCATATTACAAAGGACGAGCTCCTCTTCCAGAATTTTTTTTTTTTTTTGTCTTTTTCGTTTTTATTGGTACCAGGGATCGAACTCAGGACTGCCTGCTTGCCAGGCAGGCGCTTATGCCGCTGAGCTAAATCCCCAGCCCCTTCCAGAATTTTTTTGGTCCACGTTCTGCAGAATGACCAAACAATCCCTGGGAGACCCACAGAAGGAGGCACCTTAATAGTAAGAACAGAACCATTCTGCACTTTTGGGGGGCAATCACCTTTTATTTTACCCATACCATAGCTCCTCCAGGTCTTGAAAAACCTTTCTTCTATCAAGAAAGGGAATTCAAACAGTTTTATGTTTATAAAAAATTATTGGTTTTTGATTGATTTCATTTGGTTTTTGTTTTGAAGATGAAACTAGAGCTAGATATGCCTGGGAGAGAGATCTAGTTCAAATGCAAGTGACTATTTTGTAGGCAGGGTCCAGTTGCTCCTGACGCATATCTTCTTTCCTCGGGGATTCTTCTCTACCTTACCATTTTGGAAGGCTGATACATATTTCTAAAATCTACCGAACTCATTGTAATCTGCATCACACCGCTGTGATTCCACTTGGTCGCTAAGTAGCATCCCTGCCTGCTTTGGGAAGGGAACGTCTATCACGTATTTCCAAAAGGCATTTATTTCCATGGTAGAGTAAGGGCCCGTCTACTCACTTTTTCCCTCTTGCTAAGTCCCTGGGGACTGATCTAATGTCCTTTAACCATCCCCCCTCTTTTTTCTCTTTGTCCCTTTTCTTTTTAATAAATGAAGCCTTTAGATTTGTTTTAGTTTTCTTCTCACCCAGAAGCTCCACTGGTGGGTTGAAGCCCTTGTATGGTATCTAGTGATCAATGCTGAATCCCATCCTTACTGGTATTTGCTCCTTGGAGGTGAAAAAAAAAATAATGTTTTATAAAGCTCAAATTGGCCTTATCAAACAAAACATCTGCTAGATCAGTGAATGACTGGTGACAGCGGGAGACAGCAGTGCTGGCCTCTCCAATACAAGTCACTGCGGTTAATGGAAGCTATTATGGGAAAATTCTGGCAAGAAGTTTTCTTTTTCTTTTTTTCTCCTCCAGACAGCTAAAAAAAAATTTTTTTTTAAAGAAAAAAATATATTCAGTTGCTAGGGAAACTGTGGTTTCAAACTACTGTAGCAAAGCCGAATATCTCATATCAAACTACCGAATTGTTAATTTGACTGGTGTTTTAAAATAACTACTTGAAAGAGATGTTTTCTCCGTATCTAGCTATCCAGAACAGAAGAAAATGGAGAACAGGAGGAAAATAAAGGTGAGAGAAAAAGGAAGCCGGTCAATTTAGGAAACGTCTTGGCCTTGTTAAATATTTGTTGGAAATAAAAATCACATCATGCTACAGATACATTTGCATGCAGGAATTATTTAGTCAGATTCAAAACATAAGGAGGATACTGAGTTAACCTGTTTTCAATTTCTGTTGGCAAATTTCAAACCCTGCTTGGGTTTTAAGTGAGTGGTTTTCTGTGGGTACTTAGTATTTTGGTTACTTGGTTACTTAGGACAGCAATGCATGTTCTGAAATCTTTCATGGGTGATTGTGTTATCCTGTCTTCCTTTTTGTCACTGGACTTAAGGAACTATTCAATAAAACTGGTAAGTACTTGGACTCAGGAGTTCAACATGGCTAGCACTAAATTCCTTTCTATCCCTTACAAAGTTTTTTCTTTTTTTTTTTTTTGTACTGGGGATTGAACTCACCATCTCATGCTTGCCTGGCTCTAAAGTCTTTATTTTTAAAAAGGATATCAGGACAGGCTGGGGATTTAGCTCAGCAGCATAAGCGCCTGCCTGGCAAGGTATATTGATGGTATATTTGACAATATTATTTCAAATGTATTTAAGTTTCATTTTAACATAGTAGTGTAGGTTTTATTTTTGTAGGTATCTTTTGAGATTTTGATATATACTACAATCTATACAACTGCAATCTGGTGTCTGAGATCTGTTTCAGGAAATAGCTGGGGTAGAGAGGTTTGGCCAAGAGGTAATAACCGCAGAGGCTAGGTGAAGGACCTAGAGGGGGGATTCCTTAAAGTATTCTGCCATCTTCTGTAGTAAAAGTTTAAAAAGAGGAAAACCAGTAATATTTGCTAAGATTATTGTGTGGAGTAAATAAAATGCTCTGTGTAAAGCATTTGGCAGACAGCCTGGAATATAACAATTGCTCAATGAATGTTAACTATCCCTACTAAAGACAAAGCCTCTTGTTTATTTATTTATTTTTGGCCTGGGAATTGATCCCAGGGCCTTGGGTATGATAAGCAAGCATGGTATACAGAGTTAAGTCCCCACCCCTTCTTATTTTTAACCCAGAGCCTCACTAAACTTCCTGGGCTGACTTCAAACTCCTAATTCTCCTGCCATAGGGAGGATTATAGGCAGGCCTCACCCCTCCTGGCTAGGCTTCCTCTCTCCCACCTGCAGAAGTGTGCGAGCCAGATAGCCAACTAACCTCACTCCTTGCAAAATAGGCAGCTGCTGACACTGCTCTCACCTCACCCAGCCTGGTTCTGTCCTGGGGCTCCCTCCCCCACCCCATCCTCTCCTACAGGGCTGTGGACCTCCTTTCACAATGTGTTGGGTAGAAATGCTTGTTTCAGTGGAGACTGGAAGACAAGAACTTTTATTTTAAGCACAATTATTAAGAAGTGTTGAGCACATTGCTGGGAATTCTCTATAGAGTTTTCCTAACTTTCATAACAACCCTTCAAAGTTAAAATTCCTAGCTGCATTTTACAGAGGAGGACACTGGCAAGTTTTGAGGCCTGCCCAACATCACGGCAGTAAGTGGTGACCTTTCCTCAACCCAGTGCCTGAGATCCCAGAGCCCTGGCTATCAGCTCTCTTAACCTCCCCTTTCTTTGTCCTAGCTGAGAAACAGCTACAACCCAGAAAGGCTGGGTTCACATTCCCAATGGAAAGCCACCCGGCCTGGGACTGAGAGCCAGTGCGTGGGAGAGCAAGACTGTAAAAGGTCTACATATCTGATCAAGACAGTGACAGGCTTGGGGCCAGCAGAGCCGAGGCTCAGAAAGAATCATAGAAAGGAAGAGGCTTTGGGGATTGCACTGACATTTGTGTTTAATTTCTCTCTTGTTCCAAAAGCTATTCAACTTTTAAAGGAACAAGAAAGCAAGGAGAGATACCATATACAAGAACTGCTCAGTTCCAAAAATTGAAAACAGCTAGCTAGCTGCCATCCAAGACCCAGGACCCTGAACTCAAGTTCCAGCTGTAATTCAGTTTAGTGGTGGTGCTGACACCCTAAAACTCGCAAATGATGAGTTAACTGTAGAATCCTGCTGATTTAAAGCAGGACAGTAACATGCAAGGCGGTGTCTGGTTACAACCAGAGTTATTGGTTGTTTGTATGGAAAGTTCCAGGCAGTGCAGCGCACTGAAGCCACTAGAACAAACCGAAATTCCCGCAACCAGGTTGCCTAAGTGTTAATGCCCCAAGTTGGACAGTCAGCCTCTTAGATTCCACTCCAGCGGGTCAGGGGGGTTTCAGATGATCGCTGTTGTCTGTTCAGAGTTCCAGCTAATCCATTCACCACCGAGACCCAGAGGGCCTCACTCCAAGGCCAATCCCGGAGCCAAGCCATAGTAAAGAGCCCACTCTGAACCTACCTAGCCGAAGTGCACCGCCCACCCCATGCTCTGAACCCCTGATCGCGCCCCACATGCTGGGCCGCAGAAGGTCTTCTTAATTAGGAAACAATAGCTATTTAAGAGGAAGCGTAAATAACTCGGGCTCTGAGCGCCCAAGCTTGGCAATCTTCTAAGTCCCCGCCCCCATCGCAATGCAAGGAGCGGGACTTCGGAGCAGGAGGGGAGGAGGAGGGGGCCGCGCGCGGGGGCCAGGGCGTCGCGAGCACCGGGCACCCCGCCTCCGGGGCCCGCCTCCAGCCTGCCCGCCTGGGGGGAACCCGCTGGGTGGAGACCCCCCCTCACTGCGACAGATTTGCGGGGAGGGATCCAGAAGCCACCGGGAAGGATTGCTGGGCTCTGGACCTTGCGGCTCCGAGGTCCCGAGCTGTCCCCCGGTCGAGGCGCAGGGCGCAGGGTCCGCGGCGCGCTTCGCAGAGGGCGCGGGCCTGGCGCTCCGCATCTGAGCCTAGAGGCTCTTTTCTTGCCCTGAAGTTGGCAGCCCCGACCCCTTAGAGGGTGGAGATTCCTTCCCGGGTAGGAGAAAAGATGTGGAATTGGGCTGGAGCGAAGATTCCGCGTGCTCTGTAATTACGCACGCACTAAAATCTTCACCGTTGACTTAAGTTACTTGGTGCTGCGCAGGCTGCGGCCCTGCATATTGATTAAACGCAGGCTCTATTTACCTAAACAATTCATGTAGAGATTAGCAGCGTTCACTTGATCACAAGCATGGGGTTGACAATTAAGGGGCAACGCATCCCAGATGTGGCGGAGCCTCTGCACTGCGTGCCGGCCAGCGGCGGGCTGCTCGCCGAGGGGCGCTCCGGGGGACCGCGACTGCTGCCACCCGAGCACGGGGGACAGCGGGAAGCGGCGCGGAGGCGGGGCGGGGACCAGAGGAGGCCTAGCCGCGTCCCGACCCCCAGCCACCCGTACCCGGAGGTTCGCAGCTGGTTTGGAGGAAGCAGAGCACCCCCTCCACCCCCGCTCCCAGGGAGGCATCTGGAGCTCTGAGCCCGCCTCCCCACAGCAGTGTCACCTGCCTCAAGGCCGCCTCGCTTGCCGATCCCTGGCTGGGAAGGAGCCTGGACGCTGCTGGCTGTGCTCGGTGAGTGTGTATGCGATGAGCGTGCTTGTGGTAGCGGGGCAGGGAGCTAGGAGGAGGCGCACGTGTCTAACGCGTGTGGGGCCTCCCTCCACTCCACGAATGCCCTCCGTTCAGCTGTCCAGGAAGTGAGTCAGGCTGTAGGAGTCTAGTTGGACTGCGGAAGAGCAGGAGTGTGACACTGGTCAGTGTGGCCAACCTGCTGAGGTTGGGCTCTAGAGCTGCTGCAATCAGGAAGAAATGCACATGCTGACCAGGGCAGCCCGCTCCCCGGGGATGTCACAGGGTGTTTGGGTCCTGGAGAGGAATCTCCCAGCCACCTTCTCACCTCCCACTGCACTGTAGGGCCCTCAGGAGAGGTCCCAAGCAGGAAGGGATTGAAAGGAGTCAACTGCAGAGACGAGCTCGGCAGAGTAGGATCTAGGTAATAAAGGACAGATGAGAGCAGTCGTGTTTGAGAGGAATCACGGTCCCCCTAGAGGGATTCCCAACCCAGGCTTCCACTGCATACTGACTGCAGACACATACATATCGTTTCTCCACTCTTTCCCTCTTCCTTCTGCGTCCCATCACCAGCCCAGAGTGCTTCCTAGTCCACATTTAGACACAAAAGGATTTGTCCCAGCCGCCCAAGAACAAGCCAGGAGGAAGGTCTTTCCCGCCAAACAAGGCCAGGAAATCAACAGCGCCTGCCCAGGCTCTAGGAGCGGGAGCGAGAAGGACTGGGTGATCAGAGAATCTGGGGGACCCAGGAAGGAGGCCCGGAGAGCGGGGAGAGGAGGCTGGGAAGAGGAGGGTGAGGAAGAGGGGCAGAGTTGGAGGGGTGCTCCCCATTTCGGAGCTGGAGGAGGAGGAGGAGGAGGAGGAGGAGGAGGAGGAGGAGGAGGAGGAGGAGGAGGAGTTGAGACAAAGGGACTCCTGCTCCGGGACAGCAGAAGCGCGCCCGTCCTTTCCTGCGGGCTCTGGAAAAGCTGGCAGGGATTTCCTGGTCTTGAGAAGACCCGCGAGCTCTGCTGCAAACACTCCCGGCCGGGCAGGAGGGCGGGGCGCGAGGGCGGGGGCCGGCTTTGATCGCTCGGCTCCGCGGTAATTTTGTGTTCGCCACACAGATTAGCTGCAGGAGCCAGCCCCGGCGGCGAGGAGTTCCGTTCGCGGAGTCCCCTCCCTCCCCACCCGCGTCATCCTGCTCCGGAGCCTGGGCGCTGCTCCTCCCCAAGTCTCGCCAGAAACTTCAAGGGCGAATGGTTGAGTGTTCCCTGCGGTAACGAGGAGGCCGCGCAGCTCTGCAGCACTCGCTAAACCGCTGTGTAAAGCACGTCCGGGGCTCCGGGGACGCAGTCTGCACGGGAGGCAGCTGGGACCTCTGCTGGCGGGGGCGTCGCGAGAGGAGTGACCCGCGGCTGCTCTGCTTAGGCCGCGCTCGTCCTCCGATTTCCTTAGAACGGAGAAAGCCACGCGAAGCTCATGCATCTCGCCACCCACCGGACGAGCTGGGGAACCTGTGTCTCTGCTTGAAAACTTTTCCAAATAAATCACTCTGGCGGCTTTGAGCTGCGGACAGAGGCTGGATGCTGCTCTTCTCTACCAGGCTGCCACGGATGTATGGAGAAGGAGCCGTCCTCCCCCACCTCTTTCTTCCCCACATAAGTCAGCCACATAAATCATTCGCATTGTTTAAGGTACATTGATCAATCTAATGGCTTGTAATAGGTTCCTAATTGCCACTTGCAGAAGCCTGCAGGCTCACGTTTGAAGAGGAAAGGTTCCTGGCGCTGGCCAAGTCCACCTTAAGCTTGAAACTGGGCCATTGCGGAACCTAGAGCCACCCCCAGGATGGCCCGGCCACTCCAGTCTCATTTCCTCAGGGGAGGGAGGAAAGGGGGTGATGTGATGTTTACTATTCCCTCCTTTTTAAAATTTTACCTCCAAATCAGTAAGTCACTGCTGACTAAAAATGCCCAACTTGCAAAGTACTGATTATTGTGAACTGAAGATCATTTAATTAATACCAGACAAGAGCCTTCTTCGTTAGTTGTATCTCACGAATTTGTATTTTTAAAGAAAACCAAAAAAAAAAAAAAAACAAAAACAACAACAAAAAAAAAACCTTTCCCTAGTCACAAACTTGCTTGAAGTCTTTACTCATTTCTAACAGTGGCAAAAAGAAATAATATGGAGGGAAGGATATAGTAAAGGAAAGGAAGGAAGGAAGGAAGGAAGGAAGGAAGGAAGGAAGGAAGAGCCAGCCTTTCTTCAGAGAATCCTGGAGGCACACTGCTTGTTCCCCCCTTGCCGTGTGGCACCTTCTCTAAGCCCTGGAGGGAGGAAAAGAGTTGGAAGTTAGGCACTTCCTCGAAAGCTTTCTAGGAAGCAGTAAAACTGAAGAACCAGGTACCCTAACTGTCCAGTGACCAGAATCAGATCACCTGGCCTCTGGCTTTTCTTGACATTAATTCAGGATTTATGTGAAAAGGTCCTTTAATGTCTCCAAGAATTGTTCCATTAGAGTTGGGTGAGATACCAAAATGGGCATCACTTTGGTAGAGATGCTCTTTAAAAGAAGAAAGCCAGCACTGAGTGGCACACTTGCTTAGGTCTAGGACCCCGCCTTGGTGGTTGATGGAGAGAGCAAGGTACAACCCCAAGCCCAAAAGGCCCCCCATAGTTTCCTAGTAATGCAGTAAACAAATCTATGATGCTTGTTGAATAATCTCCCAATAATTGCAGTCATTAAAATCATCACACAGTCTACAGTCACCTTCCTTCCTTCCTTTGACACACCAGTCTTCCCTTTAATTGTTAATGCATTTTTGGTTCAGATAAACAGATCAAGGCAAGCTTAAAATATATATGGGCCAGATAAAATACATCTAGCACCAGGAAATTAGTTGTGTACCAAACGTTTGGACTGTACTTAATATCCTAGAGGTGTTCAGTTTCTCCAACAGGCTTCATAGAGGCAAGAAGGATTTGCATCTCCTACAGCTGGGTCCCATTGGCCTATTGATTCTTCCTGGTTCTTTTATGTGCATGGGTTGGGTTGAAATGAGGGACAGCATTATAGAGCAAATATTAAATGAAAGCCTAACTGAAATTGTAGGAGAGTTCTTCAATTTTCAATTAATTTTCTTGATCCATTTGATCTCAATGCTGGTGCTTTTTAAGATACAAATATATGTTAACTATAAAAGATTCTCTTCTAATCAAAGGCTGCATTTCATTTTCACTCACACTGACAAACTCCAACTGCGGAAGGGATTCACATGACTCAACAGGCGCTATGGGCTGTTTGGGCTTCCTTGGCCCTTGCTCATGGCTGGCACTGAGACACCAAGGGCAGCTTTTCTTTTTTCCTTTTAAATTCAAGCTATTAGTGTATCTCCCCAACTCCCACATCGTGCTGACCTGACAATCACTGCTCCAGTGTAGATGATGCAAATGAAAAGCATAATTAATTGCTCAAATGATTCAAAAAGGGAGCTCTGTGGCTTAGCAAATAAGTAAATAAAGGCAGGTAGGACAGGTCAGATAAATGCTTTCTGATGGGCTCCTATACCTCTTACCCCCCTCCTGCCTGGCATCCTGATTCTAGCGATCCAGCTGCTACCCCAGGCAGCCTGGTCCAAGCCACAACCTTTTGCTCCTCCTCCCTTAAAGCTCCCCCTCCCACCCGAGTCCTGGAGTCTTCTGAACTCCACCCATCCCACCGCAGTGTTGTCTTCTGCTTGTGTCTGTGCACCTGGCCAAAGCTCCCGGGAACCTGGGCAGCCACCTAGTATTTACCCAGCTACAATGCCGAGGAGCTCAGAAAATAGCCAGTGTTCCTCGTCACTATCCTTGGTAAATCAGGGAAAAAGCATCTTCTCTGTGGCACAGGAGCATCAGTCCTTCCGAACAGCACCAAGACGGAATTCTTTCTCCAGTTTTGCCTTCTGAAACACAGCAACTTGAGCACTCGCTCAGATCAAGGCTCTCGGGGAAAATGCAAGATGGGAGAAACAGTATTTGTTCAAAGAAGTGAACTCTTCCCTTTAATTACCCTATTCTTTATTAGGGTTCATATTGAGTTTTTTTTTTGCAAAAAAAATTATGTTGATTTAACCACAGTGTATTTATGATGTAAATATATTCCAAGATGAAAACGTCACAGATCAATTGTAAAGGACCCGGATACATAATTTTAAAAAATCAGTTTCAGTGTATATGAGGTTCTCACCCCACTTTCTCTGCTCAGTCAGATTTGTTTATGCAGAATCGACATTTAATAGTGCTAATTGCACTCCAGTTAAATTGCCCTGATTGCAGAAAGGGAAGCAATTTTCGTGCTCTCTGTCTGGGTTTGGAAGAAATTGTTTTATATTCACCTCTTTATAAAGAAGTGGAGATAAGGCACCGGGGCCTTTGCACAAATTGCACTTAGGGGCTGACTGGCAGCATTCAGGCGCCATAATAGAGCATTATTTGCCCGTTTTGAATAATGTAAAGCGTTTGCTGAAAGCTATTCTCCTGAAAATTGCTTTAACTTTTAAAAGGGTGATGATTCACTCCAAACCAGGCCTTTGTTACAGTGTCATTATTTCCCCAAATGTTTTAACAGTCAGCTCAACACTTTAGCATAACACATTGATCTTTGTTTAAAAACTAGATATTTTTAGAAGATGAAAAAAGTCTGTCAGATGGGAAAAAACTGGACTTCCTCCGAAAGATTTCCTTGGGGCCCCACCTCAGAGTTGAACTGGCCTGGGTGTTCGCCTGCGTTGGTTCAGAAGATTTCCCTAACTTTTGTGATACTGTGGACGCGTGTGCCTAAAGGAATATCTGAGTGCCCACGTCGAGAGTCTGACAGCTGGAATTACGTGGAAAAAGGCGGGAGGGGGAGGGGAGGGGAGGAGGAGGAGGAGGAGGGAGAGGAGGAGGACGACACAAGCTGGGTGCCTGGAACCGAAGGTGCCTGCGAGAACTGTTTTAAATGGTCGGCTTGAAAATGTCACCAGTGCTAAGTGGCTTTTCGGATCGTCTTATTTATGACTTTGTCAGGTTTCCGTTAGGAGAGGGTGTGCAGGGGGTGGGGGAGGAGGAGGACGGGGAAACCTCGGCGCTTCTCCTCCGCAGGCTTCTCGGGGTGAGTCGGAAACGCCTCGCTGCCACTTAACAATCCCTCTATTAGTAAATCGACGCGGAGACGCCACGGGAAGCCAAGGACCAGTCTCCCCTTCCAGGGCAGAAGTCACCTGTTGGGAACCGCTCCCGGGTCCCCCTGCCGGGCTCTCCGGCTGTTCCAGGCCGCCTTATTTCCCCTCCACCCACGTCCCCCGGGGATTTCTCACATTCCCCCCTCTGATTCCCACCCCGACCCCAGGGCGCAGCTCCTCTTTCACAGCCGCCAGGTTCTACGTGCTCTCTTCTCTAACGTGATTTCCTTGGTGCTTTCGCCACCTTAAAATATTAAAAGGAGAAGAAGAAGAAAGAAAAAGAAAAGCAAGCAAGCATTCTGAGCAGTATCGGAACGAAAAGCGACCCACGCAGTCTTCCCCACCCACGAAGTGCGCCAGGATGCACCCAGGCTCCATCTCTGGGCCGAGAGAAGAGCTACGTTTGGTCGCACTTTAAGACCAGGAAATCGTATAAAAGAGGAGAGAAAACCCTGGCAACATCGTTGCACATGTTCCTTGCTTGCTCCCCCTCTGTGACCACTTGTCTTTTTGCACGCGAGCATTTTGTGATTCGTTTGTTTGTGAAGAGCACGATTTGGATTTGGAGGGGAATGTGCTACAGGAAAACCAGTACCAAGTCTGCCCGAGGGGTCTGGTATTTCGACTTCAAACGCAACCTCTGGCAACCTTTGAGAAGAAAGAAAAAGTGGGGCCCGGAGGGAAGGAAAGCCAACTCCGCGTCTGCAAAGAGAAGCAGCGCGCGCCCCTTGTGTGCGCGAAGAAACCTCTTTTCACGCCCCATCTGGGGAGGACTCGGATGGTTCGAGCTGCTCCACTTGAAGGCGCCCACGTGTGGCCTGCTCCTTGGCGTCGTTGCTGAAGGCTGTGAGGACGGGGCGGCAAAGCAGAGCCCTTGACATAGCACCCTCGCTCCAGGCCAGCCTCTAGGCCTTGGCGAAGCAGCCTCTAGTCCTGGGTCTGGAGTGGGGATGGGTTGGAAATAGAGCAAAGAAAACTCGACTCCAGGCTGAACGCGACATGCAAATCGTCGCCGGTTTAAACAAACAGTGGAGCTAGCTGCAGCTTCACCGGGGGCGGCGGAGGGGGCGGACGGCGCTCGCGCCACTCTCTGTTTCCAAAGTTGTTACAATGTGAAAATAAGCGGATTCGTGCAGCGTGTTGTATGGGCTGATGCTTCCCACCCCCACCCCTGAGCCACCCCCCAAAAGGCTGCCAGAAAATCAGCACGTCCCAGTTTAGTCGTATTTGACAACTGGGTTAACCTGGTAGCTAGGCGCTGGCGAAACCGTACAAAGGGTGTCCTCAATTACCACCAGAAGCTTCTGGCGTGAGTGGCACTTGTATTACCCCCTAGGTCAGAGGCCAGAGCGACAATTAGGAAGTCACTTAGACTGCTGAAGGGCTGGCGGGATGCCGCAGGCTGCAGGCCTCCCAACAAGACTGGGTGTAGACCTGTGTGAAGAGGCCCATTTCTTCCCCTCTCCAAGATCTGTTTTTGCCCCCTCCTCGATGGGTCTGGGGGGGCAGTGGAAATAAGGGACAGGGTAGGAGACCAACGACAAAGATAAAATCACGATCAAGAACGACAAATACCAGCTGAAGTTGTGTTCCAGAGCGAGCGCCTGGACACAAAGTGAGCGTTGACATTTTCCTCTCCACCCGGGCCTCCGCCTCCGCGCCCCTCCCCTCTGCCTCCTTTCCCACAAGTAGGGAATGGAGCCGCACTGTCAACCCGAACTTGCAACGTCTTGGGGTAGCTCGGGGGGAGGGGGAAGCGGGTGCTGTGGCCCAGTCTCCACGGTACTTAAACCTGGCTTGGTGAGTGTGTAAATTTTTAATTGCACTGTAATTTCTGCCGTCCCCAGCCCGCGCCCCCTAACCCCCGCCTTGCCTGCAGACTTGACTGGCACGCGCGGGGAGCCCGGGCTCTGGCCCCTCGGCGCATCTGATTGGCTGCATGGCAGCTCCCGTCTGCTCTGCCTGCGCCCTCATTGGGCGAGAGGCGAAGCCAGCGGCACTTCAAAGCGGGTGCTCCTCGCACTTAGGCTGAGTTTAGCCGGCGGGAGCCCGGAGTCCGCTCGGCGCGAGCGCGGGGACGCGGGAGCCGCGCGGGACCTCAGCAGTGTTTCCCAGCAGCCGCCAGGCTCAGCCCCGCTCCCGGCCCCGCCGCGCATCAGAGACCTGCTATGGCCACGTCTATACTCGGGGTAAGTCATAAGCGCAGCAACGCATTTGGCAGTTTTAACTGGAGTTATTTTTTTTTTTCGTTATGGCTTCTCGTGGTCCGCGGCTCCCAAGAAACTGTTGCTGCCAGACTGCGGCTTTCAGCTTCTTTTAGCACTTTTCTCATTTCAGGGACCATATCTTTCCAAGTTATTGGAAACCGGTAGGTGCCTTTGCATGAAAAGGATTTCTTAAGCAAGTTCTCTTTTACTTGGTTTTAAAGACAAGCTAGAGGTTTTTCCATCCCTCGTGATTTAAGCCCCATCCCCCCTACTTTGGGAATGGTTGCGCTTAGGCGACAGTGATGTTTGCAGAAAACTGTCTTCCTCGCTTCACAGTCCCAGCAGCCCCGGGAATAAACATTTATAATATCTGCAGCCCCCGAGTTCGCCCGTGATTTTGCAAGCTGTCCCAGGGCCTCTTATCCTCAGGTTATTGTTTTTGTAATCGGCGTATGTGTAAATATTGAAACCATTGTTTTCTATCTAAAAAATAGTCAAATTGTAGCCAGCCTTGGGAAGAGCATCTCAAGTTCTGGCTGTCCCTGGCCCGCTGTTCGGCCCCCTCTGCCCTCCCCCGGTGCTTGCTGTCTGTGTTTACCTTCATGCTGCACCCAGAAGGGCGACCCGGGGACATGGGGAGAGGAACTGGCTGATGGTGAACCAAGTCCGGTTCTAGGCAGGGGTTGCAGCCACCAAGGAGGAAACCGAGGCATTCCTAACTCCTAACCTCTCCAAGAGCAACTTTCCAGCGCCCAGACCTTCGCCCTGCGGCTGCCCCTACCCCGTGCGCCCGCAGTGCATCCTTTGCGCGCGCGTGGGGTGGAGGCGCGAGCTGAGCGGGGTGCCCCGGCCCCCAGGACCAGCCGGGGGGACACGGCTGCTCATGGGTGCACTTTGTGTCCCCCCCTTCTTCCTGCCATCCTCCTCCTCTTCCTCGTTCCCTCCCTCACCCCACCCACTCTAGGAAGAGCCGCGCTTCGGAACGACCCCGTTGGCCATGCTGGCAGCGACCTGCAACAAGATCGGCAACACGAGCCCGCTGACGACGCTGCCGGAGTCGAGCGCCTTCGCCAAGGGCGGCTTCCATCCCTGGAAGCGCTCCTCGTCCAGCTGCAACCTCGGCTCCAGCCTCTCGGGCTTCGCGGTGGCCACAGGCGGCCGCGGCTCCGGCGGCCTGGCGGGGGGCTCGGGAGCAGCCAACAGCGCCTTCTGCCTGGCATCCACGTCGCCCACGTCGTCCGCTTTCAGCAGCGACTACGGCGGCCTCTTCTCCAACTCGGCGGCAGCGGCGGCGGCGGCAGCCGGGGTGTCCCCGCAGGAGGCGGGCGGCCAATCGGCCTTCATCTCCAAGGTGCACACGACGGCAGCAGACGGCCTGTACCCACGAGTGGGCATGGCGCACCCGTACGAGTCGTGGTACAAGTCGGGCTTCCACTCTACGCTGGCGGCGGGCGAGGTGACCAACGGCGCGGCGTCGTCGTGGTGGGACGTGCACAGCAGCCCGGGTTCGTGGCTGGAGGTGCAGAACCCCGCCGGGGGGCTGCAGAGCTCGCTGCACTCGGGCGCCCCCCAGGCCTCGCTGCACTCGCAGCTGGGCACCTACAACCCCGACTTCAGCTCGCTCACGCACTCGGCCTTCAGCTCCACCGGTCTAGGCTCCTCGGCGGCCGCCGCCTCGCACCTGCTTTCCACCAGCCAGCACCTGCTGGCCCAGGACGGCTTCAAGCCGGTGCTGCCCTCCTATTCGGACTCCAGCGCCGCGGTGGCGGCGGCCGCGGCCAGCGCCATGATCTCGGGCGCCGCGGCCGCCGCCGCCGGGGGGAGCTCCGCGCGCTCCGCCCGCCGCTACTCCGGCCGCGCTACCTGCGACTGCCCCAACTGCCAGGAGGCCGAGCGGCTGGGCCCGGCCGGGGCTAGCCTGCGGCGCAAGGGCCTGCACAGCTGCCACATCCCCGGCTGCGGCAAGGTGTACGGCAAGACGTCGCACCTGAAGGCGCACCTGCGCTGGCACACGGGCGAGCGGCCCTTCGTGTGCAACTGGCTCTTCTGCGGCAAGCGCTTCACGCGCTCGGACGAGCTGCAGCGGCACCTGCGGACTCACACCGGCGAGAAGCGCTTCGCCTGCCCCGTGTGCAACAAGCGCTTCATGCGCAGCGACCACCTGAGCAAACACATTAAGACGCACAACGGGGGCGGCGGGGGCAAAAAGGGCAGCGACAGTGACACAGACGCCAGCAACCTGGAGACGCCCCGCTCCGAGTCCCCAGACCTCATCCTGCACGATTCCGGCGTCAGCGCCGCCAGGGCAGCGGCGGCGGCGGCGGCGGCGGCGGCAGCGGCGGTGGCGGCGGCCTCGGCGGGCGGCAAGGAGACCGCGAGCGGCCCCAACGACTCCTAAGGCCGAAGAGAGGCGCGCGAGCAGCGAGCAGGGACGCGGAGAGTGGACGGCGGCTGCAGGCGAGCGGCGGGCGGGAGGGCGGGGCCGGCGGCGCCCCCAGCGCCCCCAGGCCGGGACTGGGCGCCAAGCCCGGCCGAGCCCCGCGCGGGGAGCTCCTCCGCAGTCCGCCCCCGGGGGAGGACCCAACGCGTGGCCCAGAAACAAAAGCGAGCCGTCCCGCGCCACAAACACCTTCGAAAAGTGCACCCCCAGACACACGCACACACGCACCGCAGACCCACACTCGCGCGCGCGCGCACACACCACTCGCACAAACTTCTCGAGCGAAGAGCAATACACAGAAACGCGCCCTCCTCCCCTCCGCCCTCCTCCCTCTCCTAGCCTTCCCTGTCTTTTTCTCAAAAAAGCTAGCCACCACCCAGCAAAGGACTGTCAGAACATTTGAAAATACGGACCTATAAAAAAGAGACTCTTTGTGTGGATTATATTATATATAAAATGCTCCAAGTCCTGCTTGATATCTACTTACGATGAGACTTTTTTCCTAAAAAGGAAGCATCAAAAAAGGCTTAAGGTGAGAAATTAAACTGGAAGTCTAGCGACAGTTTCTCTGTATTTCATAACATCTGTATAAATAGGGTTCAAAAGATTGTGTTCGTTTTTATTTTCTTGTAAATGTTCATTCGAATAGTTTTTTTCTTTCTTTTTTTGGTGAATTCCTGAAATTCAGGAAGTTTTTTTTTTTATTTTCTGATGCACTTTGTGAAAGTCAGTATATATGTAAAAGATATTTAAAATGTTGAGTTATCATTTCAATCAAACACGTAAGTTAAGGTCATCTAAAAAATTAAATGCGTTTATCTGTATGAAGAAAATCTTGACATCATATTTTCATTTTGGTATTATTAAAGGACTCTGAACAATACACCTCCCCCCTTTTTTAAATCCTGTTTGCCCCTCAGTAACCTTTACGTGGGTCAATTTTTTTTTTTTTCCTTTTGGTTGGGAAACAATTCCCTTAATGTTAGTCGTAGGTAATGTAAAGTTTATATGGGTTATAAAAGCCATAATGCATATACGTTTTTGAGAAGTCAAAATTATTTATTTGTATATCAACAGCGTAAATTAAATTGGGTTATAAGAATGTGTAGTTGTATTGCTTAATGGGAGGGCTCTCCAAAGGTGACATTTGAAATCGCCTAAGAAAAGCAAAGGTTCTTGGCAGCTTTAACTGGGGAGGTGCTTGGGCCTCCCGGAGGGGTCAGAGAAAACTCTGGTGGGTTTGTTTGTTTTTAAAAAGTGATTTAAAAACAATCAGTTAAAGGAAAAAGCATTTTGGAAAGAAGTCTTTTAGCTCCCAAGACCTCTATGTTGGGAGGCATCTCGGGGGAATAAATCGCTAGAGTCAATACTCCGGAAAAGACATTTCATGCCTAAATGAAAATCTTGTTAAATGTTATTAATTTTGACTTAGAGCACACAGCAGCCCCCTGTGCCTTGTATTCCCTTATTAGGGATTCATGTCTTATCAAATATCTAATTAATCTCCTAGACATCATTTGTTCTGGCCAACTTTATCTCAGCTGGTCCACGGGGAAAACTCCAAATATTCTCTGTGACAAAGCTCCCTTGAAGATCTTTTTAATTGTCTAAATTAACTGCACCAAATTTGCATGTCAAACGGTAAAGGGCAACCTGAGATAAAATGTAAGCGTTTTAAAAGCCCCCAAACTAAGCACTTGATTTGATAACTAGGCTTTTTAATGTTATGGAAGACAACTGCTCCTTTCCTTTTCAAAGACGGCTGATCTATGCAAATAGTGAATTGGAAATGCCTAGGTCCCCGCGCCGTCAAATGGCCCTCGCAGGTTATTTGAATATCAGTGGCGCTGCTTCTGAAAAGGTTCAAGGATGCTCTCTGACTTCTTTGTGATTACTCAGCGCGGCGTCTTATTCTGAAGAAAAAAACTCGGGAATAATTAAAGGCTGGGATCAGGCCTGGGAACACATTTGGGACAGGAATCTCATTTAGACAGTCTCTTTCAAAATAAGGCACAGTTAAATTGACCAGAAGGCAATTATTGAAATGAAAATTATTTTCACTCTCTTTGTCTTCTGACCACCAACTTAACAGCCTCGTTTTAAAAAAGAGAGAGGAGAGACAAAAAAGAAAATTGGTAAATGAGACAATTTCACAATTCGAAAAAAATGTTAATTTGGAAAATAAAGTGCATATTTGCAGAATTAAAATATTTCTGAAAGGCCTCCCACAGTAGGAAATACAGGCGAAGTCAGTTCCAACACATTTCCCCCCCCCTGATTACTGTCTTTGGAAACTTGAGTGAAGATTTTGATTCTTAGGAAAGAATGAAAAATTAAATTATTGTTCCTAACAGTCAACAAAACTGTGCTCTGAAAAGCCCAGTAGCAATGTAGCGATGAAACCGAAGAAAAGGTCCCCAGCCTGGCGTTTGCAGCCAAGGTTCAGCGGCTTCCTCCCTGCCGCCTGCCTCCCCGCAGCCTCGCCGCCCGGCTCCTCTTCCTGAGTCTTCCCCCTCTGGCTGTTTTCTCTCCAGGATCGAAGCTTCCCTGACCCGGGCTCCCCGGGCTTGGCCTCCCGTGCGCCTTGGGGGTTCGCTCCGGTCTTGGGGAGCAGCCAGCGGGGTCGTGTGCTCCGCGGGCCTCGGCGCAGCAGGCCCAGGGGGTGCCCGGCCGTCCGGGCTGCGGCCCGGCGCGCGGAGTGAGGTGTGGCCAGCGCTCCTGAGGCCCGAGGGCGCCGGGGCGTCGGGCCTCGTCCGTCCGCTTTGTTTCCCGGGCATAATAAAGGCAGATCAAAGGCCTGGCCGTGCAGGTCCCGCCGGCCGCGCGGCTGGCTCCGCAGGCCAGTGATCAAGGCCGGTGCGCGCTGCCTCTGCCCCGCGGGTCAGCCCACGTCCATCACCGGGACAGTGCACACGGCCGGGCCTGAGGTCCAGCAGGGGGACCTGCGAGCCAGCCCCGAGCCTGGAGCGGGGGCGCGGACGCGGGGCAGACGGACCCAGCCTTGGGGTCCCTCGGGCTTCGGGAGCCTGAACCGAGCTGGTGGCACCGACAGAACCGAGCAGCTCGACGCAGCCTGCGTGGGAGGAGGGGACACCGTCGGGTGCCCAGCAAGGGGGGACGCGCCTGCCCAGGGTCACCACCGGGCCGCGTGGCCCGGGCCTGGGTGACTCGGGCCCCTGGGAGCGAGGCCGGGCCAGGGTCCCTGGCGCAGAGCAGGGCAACGGCTGAAGGTCCGCACCCCGGGCCCAGGCTCGCCCCAGCCCGGGTGGGTTCGATTTCGTTTCAGCCGATTTCTCCAGGTTTCCTGATCTGCAGTTTCCTACGCAATAAAGAGCGAAGACCGAGTCCCCCTCGGCCTGCGCCTTCGCAGCCCCAGCCCACGCCCTCCCTCCGCGCTTTCTTTCCCTGATGCTGACCCCCCCCCCCATGAATCGGATCCAAGGAAAGAGGAAAAGAAAATATTTTTCTCTCTTCAAGGAAGGGAAACATCATTTTGATGAGATTAGATTGTGCACCTGAACAGCGTGTCTGGACATTCCGTCAAATCGTTACAAGTCGTGTAAAATTGAATTTCTTTTTATTCAGATGGAAACTTTATTTATTTTAACTCTAATCCTATTTGCATCTATTATCTGTATTCACCAAGGCTCTCTTCCCCTACAAAAATGCAGATGAAGTAAATCTCACATAAATCCCGCCCATTTGTGTAATTGGTATACTAAGTGTTTATTTTAAGTGAGAATAATTTAGCTACAAATTTTCTTAAGGAATAACATTCTTAACACATTAAAAAAAACTGAAAACTCTGATTTGCTTTTATGTTTGACAGTAGCTCTTGATTCCCTTAAGAGGAGCGCGGCGAGTGCGGCTCGCTGGCGCCATCTAGAGCCCGGAGCCGGGAGGTCCGCGCTGTGTGCCCCGCGCTCGGCTGTTGGCGCGCGGAGACCGGCTGGGGCCGCGAGCTGCAAACAAGCAGAGCAGGCGAAGCAAAGCGGGTTTAGTGTGCGGCGGGGAACGAGCTCTTCTGTAGAGGGGCACGCTTAAGGGTGTCTTCCAGGAAAGGGGGTCGTGTCTAGGACTGCTAAGTGAAAAATCCAAGCAAAACCAACACGATAACGCCCCACTTGGCCTTGGTCTTAGCCTTGTCGCGTTTAACATCCTTTTCAAGGCAGCTCCAGGTCTTCCAACTCCGGGCGGAGAACGCTGCGCGCTGCTGGCGGCGACGTGGACCCAGGCACGGGGACCCAGCAGCGGGCGCAGCCTCCCGCGCACTTCGCCCCACGACCCTGGATCCAGGGCGGCGTGGAACTCCGGGACCCCCGGACCAGGCCGGTTCCCCGGACCGCCGAGGCTGCCCCTTGCGTCCGCGGTGCCCCGCGTGGGGAGGAGACGCGCGCGGCTTCGCAGCCGGGGCTCGGGTGGGCTCAGCCGCCCTCTGCTCCTGCGTTCGGCCGGCTCCGCCCGAGCCTGGCGCGGGTCGTCGGGCGGGGAGGATGGACCCCTTTTGTCTCTGCCTTTCCCCTTCGAAGCCCAAATCTAAAAATCGGAAAACAGTTGGAGGCGTTGGCCAGTGCTTCCCCCTCGGTGCCTCGCCCTCCCTGCCGCCCCCCTTCCCCTCCTCTCCCCAGGCCACCCACCCCACCCGCGGTGGCGCTCGCGCGGTGACTTCCTCTCCAGATCCCGCGCATCGATCGGGTTTTAATTTGGAAAGCTGCACCTTTCCACCCCGCGCGCTCCCGAGGCGGCGGCGGAGTCTTCGCCCAGAGCAGCGAGCGCCGGGTCGAGGCGCAGGGGCGCGGGGCTCCCCGAACTCAAGCCGGGGAAACGCAGCGCCTCTCTGGGAACTCGCAGCCACCTTTGCAGCGGGTACTCGGCTGGGTTTGTATTTGCTGTTTTAATACAAACCCCGCCGCACTGCCTATTTCAAAGATGTGCTAATTACTACTTGGATAGCAGGGCGCAAAGTCCTTGTCCATTTCCCAGTACAAAGTAGGTTGCTAGAAAATTTGAAATTGCCTTTCAGCCTAAAGCTGCCTTACCTGAATGTCATAATTACAGTAATTATGTACATCCAAATTACATGCTAATTAAATTAGAATCAAATCGTTCTAAATCGAAATCAAATGAGGTAGTGAAGAATTAATCAATGACAACATAAATAGAGAGCTTCCTTCAGAGATATTTATTGTAACGATCCAAGGAGGAATTTGATCTGAAAAAGTCACCTGTTTATTTACTTTCAAATTAGTAATCAGTTATTATCCCTTCTCCATAATTTTAACCGTTCAGTGTTATTTACCCCCCACTCTTTCCAGACGCGGGAGTTTATAGAAATATGTATGAGGTAAATACATACAGTCATGCCTCCCCCATATATTATTGATATAAATATATACCGTGTGTTTACAACACCAGTTAAGGGAAAGGTTTTACAATGTCCGTGGGGACGCATCTCTCCAGGGCAGATTCTTGGGGACCCGGGAAAGCTTAGCACTAAGAGTTTTCAGGATTTCCCAAAGACCTTTCCACTTTCAGGATTCATAATGGGGGTTTTGCAACCTTTTGCAGGCACCTTTCCATTTCGGGGTGATTCATTTATTAAAGAACTGCAAAGTGATAGTGTGTGACTTCCCTGGTCCCTTTTCTCCGTGCAGACTGCTGATGAGAGCTGTTATTTTTATTTTTGCCCCAGCAGCCAGATTCACACTGGCTTCAGAAAGCAGTTTTCTTTCACCTGTGGAACCAGAGCGACCAGAAAAATTCGCTCTCCTTCCTGACTGCTCCCGGCGAGTCTGCCCTCCGACCTGCGCAGGGGAAGCGCGCAGCGCCAGGGCCAGCTCCAGCGGGACAGGAAGCCAGGCAGTGCCGCTCCCCAGGAGCACTCCCCTGCCTTGCAGCCTGGTGATTCGGCCTGGGACTTTTTTCTGGCTAGGTTTGGGCCACCGCGGTGTCGAGGGAATAGGGGACCGATTCAGAGAGCTAACCCTGACCGTTTCTATTACTCCTGTAGAGAGGGAGTCAAGCGCCTTCCTCTAGGAAGGGTGCGCGCCCCCCAATTCCAGCCTATTCACCTGAGGGTGGGGTGGGCTCCAGAGGTGGCCAGATGCGCGTCCCGAAGGCCAACACCAGCGAACACAGGGGTGGCGTCGCCTCTCGGGGTGAGAAGGGGACACTCGAGCTGTCACGCTCCCCAGCCCTGTATTTCCTTTGAATTTAGGGCTACGTCCTGAGAAGCCCAGCTCTGGATGCCACGGGAGCTCGGCCCCTATTCCGCCTACCCGCTTGGGGGAAGGAGCGTTTCGCCTAAGTGCATTTTTCTCCATCCTCGTAGCTCTTCAGATTTCTTCTCTCACTTCGTTAGCTTCTGGGGATTGTGAAGTGCTTTAACTGTGTGGCCTAAAGGGAAGAGACGGGAAGGTGATGTGGAGTCCTATGCTTCCCTTTCCTTCCTGCTGGATTTTAGGAGCTTGCAGTCGGCACAGTTCAATTGCTACCGCGTTTCTCAAATGCGAGTTCCCCCATCTTTTTTCCTCACAACTTTTTAAAAACGTTTGGCCTTTTCGATCTGAAAACGCCTGCAAGGCCTACAGTTATTGCATGCCTTTATCTCTTTGCAAGAAGCGGAAACTAGAGCAAATACTTTTTAAAAAAAAAAAATCCAAGTAAGATTTTTTAATATGCTTCAGCTAAGAACGCAGCTTTCTTGCTGGTCTTCAGCACAGCGTGTGAAAGATGGGCCTCGCTAAGGCTCTAACCAGCATCTTGGCCCCATTGCTCATTAGGTAGACTGAAATAGCCCCGGTGGGTTTTAAATTCTTGAGTTGCAAGGCTGAAGCATACTAGATGTTCTGGGGTTGAAACTGAGAAACGCCTGCCCTCAGCAGCTGAAACCTCCGAGTCACCATCAGCTAGAGGTGCATATGGAAGAACAGCAAGAAAGGCCTCCCCAAGCCTTTCAGACATAAAGCTTTTTTCAGATTGCAGCCCTATGATTCACAGCGATTCATTTTGCATTGCAAGGTAAGCAGACCTTCTTCTATGCTGCACCAGCCTCTTATTTTAATAGTAAAAGAAATTACGACAAAGAAAGTAGACAACTAGACAATTAGATAAACAAGTCCTAACCTAGCAACCTGATCTTGCCTGGTCATTTGTAAATCGACAGCACCTCCTACAGGAATTCATTTGCTAGCGTTGTGTTAAATGTTACCCTAGGGGAAAAGGGATGCTATGGGGGTGGGTGTCCCCAAAATGTGTTCTACCAGTCTTCGTGTAGTTCCAGGCTCATGGACAAATAAGAAATGTCTAGCTATACCTGGATGTCTTTAAAAGAACCTCTTTATTAAAGATCTTAAGACTGACAAATTTTACCAGACTGGTTTTCTTAAAAAAAAAAAAAAAAAAAAAAAAGCCACTGTCAAGGACTTTTGTTTGGATTAAGTCATCCACTAGACATGAATTCTGTGGCTTTTTATACTTAGAATTTCTACACATACTAGACATGCTTATTACAAATCATCTTTTATCATGATTCTAAATTTCAAAAGCTGTGAGTATAACTAGATGCCTGTTTTTTATTTTTAAAAGATCGTTTTTCCCAGTATGGTTAGTATATATAAAACATGTGAGAACCTTTAAAGCTGTTATGATTGTGAAAATGCTTCCCTTCTATTTTCAAGTTTATGAATTAGAATGCTACCCATTGGGGTTGCCTAGAATCATTGGGTGACCAAGGCTGGGGGCCAAACTACAAACAAGCATTTTCCGTAACACTTGAGAATTTTTCTCAGAATTGGATGGTTAGAATATTAGAGCAAAAGCACTTCATGGTTTTACAATCCTAACGATGAAGGATTAAATCAGAGATTTAAAAAATCTAAATGGTTACTCTTTATAAAGCCAAGAAGTGGACCACACTGTTGTGAAAGTCAGAAGTGTGAAGTGGTATGTCTTTAATTCATTCTTAATTATACGATACATTTCAACATTTCTCTTCATGAATGCTGTATTGGTTCAGAAATCCTTTTTAAGGAAGTGAGTATTGCATAGGTTTTGACATTATAAAAATTATAAAGTCTAAAAAGGCATAAGGTAGAAAATTACTGCAACACTGATGAACTCAAGGTGTAAATTAGTCTTTATCAATTTTAAATGCACGCTTTTAAGTGAGGAAGCAATGGGATCTGTGAGGTACACTGTAAGTTATTAAAGAATATAGAGGAATGCAAAGCACCTCTTTTCCTCCAGTTCCTTAATCTAAATAAAGTCTATACTTTTAATTTTACACCTTCTAAAAAATTAGAGGGGCTTTGTTTTGTGCACATACTTAGGCAAGACAAACATTTTAGATGACACAGAGTGGTTTTAACTCCTATTGCAAACTCTCTGAAAGAACTTTAAAGAATTGCAACTGTTGACAATAGAAATCATCTAATTTTTTCATATTAACAGATTTTTTTTTTAAAAAGCAAGACCCTAATAATAAAGTGTCCATGTTGTGAAATGTTTTTTGGAATCGCATGTTAGAGTCTGCATTGACTTCTCTTTACTTTTTCCTTTACTGTACTGCATTTCCATGTTTGAACACATGAAAAAATACTCTTTATACTCATGAAATACATCAAAATAGTTCATATTGTCTCATTGATAAATTATATAAATGCTTAACCTTGAAGCAAAGCCTTGGAATACATGTTTCTCAGAGGTAGAAAGGCTCTCCATGGTAGGCAGAAGGGTCCCCCTCTGATGTACACATCCTGACCCTTGGAACTGGTGAATATGGATGTAAATGGGATGTTAATTTCCATTTGCATGGAAAAGGAGAATTAAGGTTGTTAATCAGTTGGTCTTAACACAGGAAGATTATTCTGGATTCTTAAGTGGACCTGCTATAATCACAAGGGTTCTTAAAAAGTAGAGAAGGATATAGAATATCAAAGTGTCTGATTAGATTTGAGGATTTGACTGCCCTTTATTTTTGAAGATGGAGGTAGAGGAGCCAAGGAAGGCCAAAAGCTGAAATAGGCAAGCAAATAAGATTTTTCTTCAAGCCTCTAGAAGGAACACAAGGCTGATGATACCTTGATTTGAGCCTTGTGAGACCTGTGAGAGAATTCTGATATCCACAACTGTTAAAACAGAACATCCACATGTAAACAGGTTACTCTGTAGAATACCACACCTGAACTTTAAGTCTCAAAGGAATATTGATAAAAGTCCAGTTTAATTCACACTAATGAATTTCAACTATCACATTTTGCTTCAAGCAAATCCAAACTTTAAAATAACAAATTTGAATTGACAATAGGAAAAAAATTACATTATAACTAATGTACTGTCATTCTTTGAACAAAAATAAGTCACAGAGTTACACGGGTTTTAAAAAATCTGGTACAGGGCACAAGAAATATTTTCCAACAGTTACTGAAATAGTTTACACAGCTGGGAAATTAAAATAGTGTTTTTTTTATTAGAAGGACAGCAGTACACCCTTTAGCCCTTGCTGAAGGTATCAATAAGGAAGCCGCGACCTTTCATCTGCAGGTGACGGCCACACAGTCTCTTCGCTCCCGCGTCCCTCTAGCGCTCATCTCCCCAGCGCCCTCGGTGTGTCCCTTCTGCTCTGCAGCTATCTGAGCCGCGGCTCCCGGCGTCATTTCTTCTTTTCGGCTCTCCACTGGGACTCCGCTGGGACCGTTTCCTCATCGCCCTCTGCTCGGCCCCAGCCCCAGCCCCAGCCGGACTCCGGCTTCTTCTCCTCCGCTCCTCCCGGCTACAGCTATGGCCTCCACTGCTGCCCTGGCTTCCTTCAGCTCCTCCCCTCTCCGCGCTGTGACCGCGGCTTCTGGGCCTCTGCTCAGAATCAGCACGGCTCCATCTGCTGCTCTTCTCCCCACAACTCTCCGGTTTTATAAAGCGAGGCATTTCGCTGGCTTTTTTCTTGGTACTGTCACTGCTTGAGGGCTCTTCATAAAGTTTTCTCTTCTTAGACTTCTTCTCTTCAGAGGCACTGTTCTTACCTCCTAAACACTTGTGCTTCTTTTTCTTCTTCTTTTCTATTTTCTTTCCTCTGCTGTCACTCTCACTACTGCTTTCTGAAGTCTCAGAAGAGGAAGAGGAGGAAGAGGAGGAGGAAGAGGAGGAAGAGGAGGAGGAGGAGGAAGATCTGTGTTTATGTTTTTTGTGTTTACTTTTGGGCTTGTGTAACTTTTTATTTTTTCTGTCTTTTTTCTTTTTCTTATTTTTCTTTTCTAGTCTGTCCAATTTCCTATAATTGAGAAACAGTAACAAACTGTGAGAAAGTCTTTTTATCAACAACTATAAAACTGTCAACAGACACTGTATTTTCTTAGAAGCTACTGAAAATGGTAACTATTTAAGAATATATTTTTTATTTTATCAAATGAAATTACTTTTTTAAATTATTCAAGGAATGTATATGCTTAGTTTAGGCAAAAAATTAAATGCATTAAGCTAATTCCCTGACTACACTTTATCAATAGTAATGACTTAAAAAAATTCTAAGTAAATTTGAAATTATTTCACATTCTAAGTAAATGGTTATTCTCATCTAAAGTCTATAAAATGTTTGTAACATAGTTGGATCTATTTAAATTCACATACCTACCTGTAATCATGAAAAATTAACTTTGTGTACATGCTATTCTAAAGTATGGAAACACTGGTTAGGTGTGTTAGTGCATGCCTATAGTCTCAGCACTTTGGGGGGCTGAGGCAGGGGGATCACAAGTTTAAGCTCAGTGAAAGCAACTCAGTAACTTATCAAAACCCATCTCCAAAAAAAAAAAAAGGCTGGGGCTATACCTTAGTGTGAAAGCCCTAGGTTCAATCTTCAGCACCACATAAACACATAAAATATAGAAATATTATATTACAGCCAATGAGGTTTATACCAGGTTTCAACAACTGTTTAGTTTTACATTTTATTAGTGTTAAGTTTTTTTGGTACCAGAGATCAAACTCATGACCTCACACTTGCAAAGAAGGCATCTGTACCGCTGAGCTAAACCTCCAGCCCATTAGTGTTAATTTAATTATAGCATTCTGAAATTCTACTTCACATTCTCAGAAGAGCAATTTGTTTATATATTATGTTTGCATTAGTCTGAAATTAAATCATTTTCATTGGGTTCTGTCCAGCTGTTCTCAAAACTTCAAATGCTAAAAATATCACGAGCTCCCTCTATTGGACTCTACAGAGATTTCCTGATTTTTAAATATAGAGGTAGTGTAATAAATTTTATGTTTATCTTTGTTTCAGCACTCCCCATAAAAGTTTACAAAACATAAAAATACATGGGCAAAATATTTTCTAAGAATAAACTGTGTATAAAGATACACATATATACATAAATTTATTATGAAAAGTAAAACCTAAATACAAGTAAGTGTTTCCAACTTAACTGTTCTAAAAAGCACCAACAATTTTTTTGGCATAATTCAAGTACACAATCATATTCATTTTCATGCTACTGAGAAGATGGACAAAATTGTATTATTATAACTGAAAAGTCAATAAATGTGATAAATGATTTAACCTTTGCGAACTCTTAAGAGGGCTGGGACTGTAGCTCACTTGCCTCACTCAGCATCCACAAGATCTTAGGTTCGGTTCCCAGACCTCCCGGAAAACAATCATTAAGAGCTCTTAGGGTTAGAGCTGAGCATGACACCAAGATGAAATGTAAAGAAAAACAATCCACTAAATGTATGCTTATTGTTAATTACCTGAGAAGTTTCTGTTTTTGTTTGGTTGTTAGTGACTTTAAGAATTCAACTTCTGGATCTTCTTCACCCTCACTTGCAACATACTCCTGCATGAACAAAAATATCATTCAATTGCTAGATTTTAGATAAGTTAGTTGTCAGAAAGGAAAAAAAATGTATAAACAAGAAGTTTTCTATTAGGGATATACTACAGGTGACTGTGATATTTTTGACCGGGAGGTGGGAGGTCTACTTGCTATGGTGGATCTTAGGGGTTAGCACAACTGCTGTACCATCGTCAGGGACTTCACCAAGAAGAGGAAGACAGAAAAATGCAGATATAATCTATCCCTTCAATTTAAACCTTTGCTAATTAATACTTTTATTTTTAATTTAATGAAATATAGATGAAGCCAAGAATGAGGGGCTGGGAGTATAGCTCAGTGGCAGAAAGCTTGCTTAGCATGTGCAAGGCCTTGGCTTTGATTCCCAACACTGCCACAAAACAAAACAAGGAAAATTATCATGAGAAGGTTAAGACAGCCACAATTTGGGCCTTTACAATACTATGTTATCTAATTCAAACAATTACTTTCTGGAGCTATGATCAATTTAATAAATTAAAGTTTAAAATATTTTCTATAATTTTTAGTTTAGTTTACTTCTATATACTGGACTTTCTATTGGTTCAGTTTAATGTTACTTCAGGTGTAAGTAGGAACAAAAAAACAATTTTACCACTAGTTCAGTTAGATATTTTATTCACATAATCCCACAGGAACTATTTCATTTATTAAAATACAGGTTTACAAACAATTTCTCATTTAATAAAGAGGCAAAATCAAAACACATTTTAGGCATCTTCTTTGCCATCTTACTTTCCTATGGATATATGCATATTGGAAAACATTAAGCAGCAATTCTCAAGCAATCACATTTAGATTTGTAGACATTTTCAGCTTACTGATAAGAAGATCATTACCTGTGATGGATCATTTGCGGTCAAGTTTCTCCCCAGTACATTTCGTTTCAGTGCAAACCCACTGTTTCTCATCTCCGCTATTAGCTCCGAGGGGTGCATCGATGGCCCTGTTCACAAAAATCACAGTTTGAATGTATCATTTCTATCTCGCTACCTTCTCGGACTCCACAGTAGGAATGTAGTTGAAGCTTTGTTAAGTAAAATTGCAGCTAAATCAACTCAATAATCTTCTGCTGAGCAAATAATCAGATATGATTTTCTAAAACAGCAGTCTGGAGATTCAGAATAGAAAATAATTGCATTTTTCTTTACGTGCAAGGGGATTCTCCTCTTATGTAACTTTGTCATGTTGAAAAAGATACATTTAGATGTAGCTGGTTGGAGGTTTTTAGTATAAAATGAAAAATGACCAAAAAAACAAATTAAACTTTTAACAGTTTTCTCAGAATTCACTTACTTTTAAGATACATATGTAATTTATTATACTAGTTTGCAATTCAGAATTCCTCACTCTTGTTTATTAAATACTAATATGGTACTGAATCATTGCCATGTGCTTGGCATTATCAACAAGCATGTATACACACACACACACACCTCTGTGTCACCATCAAACACTAATCATACACATGCACACACCCTCACTAGATCTTGAAGTTTTGAGTTAGTGTTGTATTAGTTTGGGGTTGGGGGACAAGCAACTTATAGATTGGTTACAGGTGTATATATTTGTTACAGGTGTATGTGTTTCACAAGCTGCTGTTTCCACTTGTGCAAAATCTCAAACTATATAAGTTACCTTTCTGGTTCCATGATATGGATCAACAAAGTAGAAAAATACTTAAAACATTTGCCCCCTTTTCTCAAATGTAAGGCTTATTTCTCCTTTTCAGTATTCCTGTTTCACTTTGTTTTCTCTGTAGGTACGTAGCAAACTAACTGACATTTCATCATAGCTATTTAAAGTTTCTGGCCTAAATCATCTACATAGCATAAAATAGCTACTCTGAACCATGAATCTATACTGTGAGGAGAAATAAAGTTAGTGCTGACAAGGACTTCATAACAGGAAGCAGGAGACAGGAGCACTCAGAAACAATGTCTGCATGTTTACCTACGTATTCCCATGGAAAGCAAAAGGCAATCATTGCAAATCTGTTCACTTGTCAATAGCAGCTTTGGTAGGGAAAAAAATTGGGAAAAGTTTAGGTTTAGGTTATTATCATATTGAACTCTCTAGACTTTAACATTCTACTCATACTGTATTACCAAGAACAACTGAATGTTTGAAATGATAGGAAAAACAGCCTGTAATTGGTATATAGGCAGTTATATTTAATTCCCATGGGAAGTTTAAAGACCCTTTAACACCTATTTGGTTGTAGATATTGATAAAATAATCTTAAACAAAAACTAAATTTTAAATATTAGTATTAGTGGTCTCTAAGTGGAATAAAAATGATATCATTAAAAGCTTTAAATGAACAGCAAGGCTGGGGTTGTGGGTCCAAACTTAGATCCCCAGCACTGCAAACAAAAAGTGGGGAGGGAGCAGGTAACAGTACATTTGCTTTGGTGGCTTCTCAAAATTCACACATAGCAACATTTTTATAAAGTAAAACGTGTCTTCTGAATTGTCAAAACTACATTTCCTTGTCAACAACTTTCAGTAGTATTTTATGCCACATATTTTGGGAGAAAATGTATGGAAAGTCTTCTAAAGTTTAGATTCAGAAACATGACAACTCCAAAACATATTCCTTAGCTAAGGAAAAAGGCTGAGACTTTTACTTATCTGTTCTTGTAACTTTTTCAGTATGTATCTATTGCATAGTAACAGGCACATAACCTTAAAAATTGTACTTTAAAACCAAGCCTCTGGGCTGAGAATGTAGTTCAGTGGTGGAGTACTTGGCTAGTGACGTTTGAGATCTTAGATTCAATCCTCAGCGCCCCTAAAATAAATAAAACTCCCAAATATTATCACAAATAAGCTATGATTATCATTTCCACAACAGTAAAGTTTTCTTTTTTTTTCCCCCCTAAGGTTAAAGCAACTTTAAATAAACTACAGTGGTGCCTTAATCATGAACGTAATTTGTTTTATGATTTTGGGGAAGATGGCTGCATTTGGGTTCATGTGGGGAACATGGCTGTGGTTGTGTTGTGGGTTTGTAAATGGAGTTTCTCAAATACTTTTGAGAATCAAATTGTTTGAAGAATTCCTGACCTGAGGTATTATTGTATTCCTTGTTGCTAAATAAAAAGGACAGTTTAGATACTAATTTTATTATATTATTGAGGAAGATCTATGTATAGTAGAAATTATCAAGCATTATCTAACATTTATATTTAGTGCCTAATGTTACCATACCATTTTGCTTTCAAGAAAGTGTATGTAAGTTGTCTTTAAAAAAGACTATAAAAGGGGTGCAGTAGGAACATGCAGCCTAAGTCCCAGGAAAAAAGTGAACAAAGCTATTAATATAGTGTGTGGGTGATTTTTATTTATACAGATAAGAATGTTTTATGTATGATTTTCTAAAGGTTATGCAAGAACCAATTGTACTGAATTGTAATAAAACTGCTCTATCCTGAGAATTTCCCTGACACACTGCCAGTTCATCTTAGAGGAGGCTAGAAACAATAGGGTTTCTTGCTGCCCTTATCCTAAGTTCATACTGAAAACAGCTAATTGGTCTCTATTAAAACATACAATGTACAGGAAAACTAAACAGTTCATTTTAGTTTGTGTGTCTGAAAAATACAAAAAGGCAAGGAAATATGAATCTGCCTTTATTGCATGCCAGTAAAACTTACCATTTAATAAAAACATTGTCTTACAGAATATATCTGGACTTTTTGATTGTCTTTATTATTTATGATTTCACCTTAATTTTTATATCAAGTATTTCAATGGTAATACATATGAAAAATATGAAGTTAATTCATACCCTAGAGAAGAAAAATCATCCGTGTTCTAACAAAGTGTTGAAAGTTAGTACACATTTTAAACAAGTTATAGAAATACGAATGCTCTTGCAAAGTTCTGCATCCATGAACCTCAAAAACATGAAGGGAGAGGGGGAAAAAAAACATATTGTATGGTTCATTTATAAAATTCATGTACAATGTCTTAGTCACTGTTCTGCTACTGGGACAAAATCCAACGCCCACAATGTAAAGGAGGAGAGCCTTATTTGGCTCACAGATTCAGTCCTGGTTGGCCAGCTCCCAGGGAGAAACAGGATAGCAGAGGGACACAGCTGTGGGAAGATGCTCAACCCATGGCAGCCAGGGAGCAGAGAAAGGAGGGAGGGACTGGAATAAGAATGTATTTCTCTGGGTCTCACCCACAGTGACCCACCACCAGCCAGTATATCCAGCTATGAATTCATCAATGGATGGACCCACAAAGGAGCACAGTGACCACATAATCCAGTCACCTTCCAGAGACATGGGACTTTGGGGTGATATTTGAGATCTAAACCACAACAGTATGGGGTTAGAAAGTAGTTAGGGTTAGTGGAGGAGGTAGACTGGAAAGGGATAGATGGGTATTTTCAAGGGTGAGGACAATACATTGCCTTGTCAGGGATGTCAGTTACCAGGTATACATTTGTCAAATTCAATCCCAGTGCATTTTTCTTTAAAAAAAAAAAAAAAAAAAAAAAAAAAAAAAAAAAAAGGTTACACATGGTATTTTCAGTACTTAAAACCACTGCATTTTACTTTAAAATGTAATTATATTGTCAGTCAATAGTAATCACTGGGTGACCGTGGTACTGTAGACTCTCACTGTAACTAATTTTAACTATGAGCTTATGTATCCCTACTATATGACACAGAAAATGATTTTTTAAAGCCATGTGTATTATTCAGCATTTATTATTTTGTCTCACTACAACACTGAGATAACTTAGTTTTCACTTTCAAGATTAATTTTGGAGAAATTTACTCATAGCAAAAACATAAATTATAAGTTTATATCATAAAATATAAATCTAAGATATTCTGTTTCTGAAAACTTGGTAATTTCCAGCAGAAAAGTAGAACTGAGTTTAATTTTCAAATACTTGTAGGACTTACAAAACCAAAGCATTCTAATTAAGCAGAATACAGCAAGTTCATTAACTTTAACTTGGGTAGAAAAATTAATATTTACTAGGTGGACTAAACTTCATTTTCTTTTCCTCATGTAAACACAAACTAATTACTTACAGTGGGCAGACCCTGAGTGGACACAATGCTGTTTAATAGGAATAGTCACATGAAAAAGAGTTATGACCCTGACTGGAGATAGTAATAATCCTTTGAGATTACAGGCCTTGCAGCCTCCACCAACTCTACACATGCCTTTAACATGGAGAGGCATTTGCTGATGGAATAGGACTGTAATTTTGTTCACATCAGTATAATTTCTACAGTTACTTTCATAACAAATTGCTAAATTATAATATTTATAAATAGTTTGAAATGACGATTGGTAATTACTTACAATTTAAAGTACTAATCAAGAGCATCAGTTTAGTTCCATTCAATCCAGCTATTCCCCTCCTGCGTATTTTCCCAGAAAAACTGAAAAGGTCATATCACAACAATATATGTGCACCTATGTTCATAACAGCACAATTTGTAATAGCTAAATCTTGGAAACAACCAAGATGCCCATCACCCACAGAATGGATGAAAAAGATGTGGTATTTGTATACAATGGAATACTACTCAGCTATAAAAAGGATGATCTTGAGGCCTTCATAGGTAAATAGAGACAACTTGAGGCTATCCTCATTAGTGAAATATATAAGGATCATATTTATAAATATCACATTGTGTCTCTAATGTAAAAAGTAATAATAATTGTAGGAGTAATAAAATTCAAAGTGTAACTGCTATTATAAAAAAGAGGAAAAGCAAGTGCTCTAAAGGATACAAATGAATGTATTTTTTTTTTTTTAAATCGGTACCAGGGATCAAACTCACAACTGCCGGCTGAGCTAAATCCCCAGCCCCCAAATGAATGTATGTTTAAGTGTATAGAATTGATAACCATATTAACTACTTTTTTTTGGATAGTTGAACAGAACTGTTTGCAGTCTCACTGTTTGAATGTCCGCTTTGTATGCTTCACTTTTGTAACCTGAACAACTATTTGTAAGAGGGCAATATGTAATTATCAACTAGTGATTTCTTGCTGTTTATTTTTTTTAAATTATGCATTATCTCCACCCTTTTTCTATTTGGTTTTTTATTCTTTAAATTAAAAACAAAAGCATCATTTTGACACTCTGATTTGACAAGTTTTACTGAATAATTCCTTTAATAAGCTAATATTTCTTTTCACCTAACCAGCTTCCTCTTGCATAAAGAAATTTAGCAACATAAAATCATCTATGTATAAAAGGATAATCAGCCACAATTACTTTATAAGCAACTAAGATCAACTATATATTATAAAAGAAAGAAATGGTATATAACCTCACTTTTTTTTTTTTTTTTTGATACGGAGATCGAACTCATAGCCTTACACTTGCTGTAACTTCTCTTGTTTATTTTGAAGCTGATTTATTTATTAGTTGTAGTATCTGTCTTCTCTGGCCTGAATATAGCTTGTCCCCACCAAAACTCATGCTGAAGTTTGATCCTCCCATGTTATGGTGTTGAGACTGAGTGGGACCTTTAAAAGGAGTATTTATTTCATGAAGCTCCCCATGGATTACTGCCATCTGTAGAAGAAAGGAGTGAGAGTTCTCTTTCTCATCCTCTTGTGGGGCTGGACTGAGTGAGCATGAGTTATAAAGTGCAGTCACCCTTGTGTCTGAAATGTGAGTACAGCTCACTCTTGCTCTTCTCCTTTCCGAACTGAAGCAGCTTAAGTCCTTACCAACAAGCCAACTAGATTTCAGTGTCATGCTGTTGCTTGGACTTCTCAGCCTCTGGAATCATGAGCCAAAATAAACATCTATTTGTTATAAGTGACCTAACCTCAGGTATCCTATTACAGCAAGAGAAAACAGACTAGGACACTGCCTACTGGAGTTTAGCATTAATGAGAAATGCATTTTCAGTGAGATTACACTTGAAGACTTAAAGAAAAAATAAAACTTGCTGTCAGTTGTAGAGCTATCTTCATAGCTATGCTGGTATTGCCTTTTTAAGCAGTTGTCTATGGAGCTCCACAACAGATTTAGGTAGGATTGCTAGAAGAGAAACCGAGTTCACCATCTTTCTTTCTATAAAGACCTGTCATACTCCTAGGTCTTTTTAGCAAAGCCTATGAGTAAACAAGTATTTTGGTAAACTTCCCAAACATGTTCCCAAGCTTCAAACATGAATGGCAATGATGGTGGGCCTGAGGGCTGACGTGGAAGCTCTTGCTGCAGGAGCCTTCTGTCAGTACCACAGCTCAGCACAATGTCCTTTGAGAAAAATTAAAACTGAGGGAAAATTAAGCAAGGAAAACAGCACTGATACACTAATGTTTCCAACAAACATACAATGAGACTTTCCTTAGGGATAGGGATAGAGCTCAACAGAAGAGCTCCTGCCTAGTGTGTGAGACCCTGGGTTTTATCCCAGCACCACCAAAAACAATAAGCCAAAACTCTCCTTACACTACTTATTCATTTTCAGTGTTTGAATACACTGAAAGCTAGGATATAAGCAAGATTAGGTAGAGATACGTGAAACACAAAGTGCTTACCATCATCTTAGCTATTTGTGGTATGTCTGGAACTCAGACTTACATAATGAAAACAAAAGGCAACTTGCATGTGTCTAGTATATCTAGTGACACTCTTTTAACTTCCAGTTTACTTTTTATGTTGTTCTTACAAGTTCTGGGTATCAGTTCAATATATGTATATATGAAGAACTTGAGCATGGGTATGGTGTACCCCTGCAGTTATAGATGCTCAGGAGGCTGAGGCAAATTCAAGGCCAGCCTAGGCAACGTAGCAAGACCCTGTCTAAAACTAAAATTTAGTAAAAAGGATGTAAGTCAGTGCTTTCTCACAATGCCTGCCTGGCAAGCACAAGATCATGAGTATGATCCCCAGTTACCAACCCTTCCCTCTCAAAAAAGTACAGGAAGACTTATTATAAAGACCTCAGACAAAAAAGAAGGCTAGGGGACAGAGTTCAGTAAGAAGGCTCTGGCCTCAAACTCTAATACCATAGAAATAGAAGTAAATGAAACATTTTTTTTTTGTAGTGTTAGGGATTAAACCCACATCCTCAGGCATGCTAAACAAGCATGCAACCACTGAGCTACTCCCAGCCCATTTTTCCCTTTCTTTCTTTTTTTTTTTTTGAGACAGGGTCTCACTATGTACTTCAGCCTGGCCTTGAACTCATTATGTAGCCCAGGTTGGCCTTGAACTTGCATCAATCCTCCTGCTTCAGCCTCCCAAGTACTGGGATTATAGGTGCACACCTACCACGTCTGACTTTCATGTTTTTTTTTTTTTTTTTGACTTTCATGTTTTTAACTAACCTAAAAGACAACCATTTTTCCTTTCACTCAAAATGATATCAACAACATATTATATGATTTAGGTTATGGAAAGAAAAAAATTATGATAGCAATATTATAAGGGAAAGAGAAGAACTGATACACAATAATTGGGATTAGGCTGTGTGTGTGCGCGTGTGTGCGCTGAGTATCAAATCAGGGGCCTCACGCATACTAAACAAGTGCTGATTAGTCAGCATCCCAGCCCAGGTTACTTGTTTTAGCTCATGAAAGTGCACAGTGATATCTAAAAATGGATTAGATTAGTTACAAATGTTATTTTGCAAACTGTAGGACAACCAAGTGAAAAAAATTTTAAAAAAGTATAACTAAATGTTGACAGAATAATGAAACCATAAAATGTTCAATTAAAACCAGCAGAAACAGGAAAACAGACAAAAATGAAGCAATGAGTAGAAAACAATTACAAATATGGTATCTTTTTGTTAAACTAGATCAATCATCACATTTATTTACTCATTTAGGTTTCTGAGCCAGGGTTTCACAGTGATCTTCATGCCTTAGCCTTGAGTGCTGGACACTTGTTACTTTTATTATAAATGCCCTCGAATACTGATTAAAAGACAATTACAATGGATTTAAAACAAGACTAAACTGTTATTTGTAAGAAATCATATTTAAAGATAATGACTCAGACTGAAAGTAAAAGGATGGGACTGAGGATGTAGCTCAGGGATAAAGCACTTACCTACCCTGTGTGAGGCCAAGTTCAATCTCTAGCGCCAACAGCACAACAACAAAAAGTAAAAGGATGGAGAAAGATACATCATGCTAAAAAAGTTAACAAAGTTGGAGTATCTGTATTAATTTTGCACAAGCAGATTTCAAAGCAAGGATAATTATCAAGATTAAAGAGGCACTGTATAACAGTAAGGGGATCAATTCTCTAAGACAATATCTCAAATGTTTATGTGCCTGTCAACACAGTATCAAAACATGAGGCAAAAACTGATTTTTTTTTTGTACCAGAGATCGCTGATAATGTTTTTTTAGAAACAGGCAAACTCACTATTATTGGTAACGTTAACATCCTTGTATCAGTGATAGACTCAGCAAGCAGAAAAACAAGATACACTGAACTGATCCATCAGATGGATCTAGTTGACATTAAAGCAATTCTTCATGTAACAACAGCAGAATATATACATTCTCCTCACTAAACTCACATGGAACATGCACTGAATTCTGGTTATACAACATACCTTAAGAAATGTAAAATAACAGAAATCAAACATCACATGCTCTCAGACTACAATGTAATCAAACTAGAAATCAGTAACAGAAAGTGGAAAATACCAAAATATTTAGAGATTAATAAACAAGAGTTATAAATAGCACATACCCCAAACAAGTCTCAGGAGACAGAAAAAAGTATTTTTTTAACACCAACTACATTTATTAGAAAAGAAAAAAGTTATGAGATAGCCTCATATCTTTCCTTAAGAAATTAGAAATTAAAGACAGAATAAAGCCAAAAACAAACAGAATAAAATAATAAAGATCAGAAAACAATTCTGTATCAAAATGCCATCATTTTTTATAAAAATTAGTATTTTGATTCTTGTATTTCTGTAGAAATACAAAAGACTCAGAATAGTCTAAACAACTCTGATAAAGGAACAAAATTAAGAGTTCCAATCCTCCCCAATCCCACAACTTACCACAAAGTTATACCAATCATGACAGAAAAGCACTGATACCAAGATAGATAAACCACCAACATACCAATTGAAGTCCCCAAACAGATACCCACATACCAAGACAACTGATTTCTGGCAAAGATGCAAAAGCAATTAAGTGGAGAAAGGACTGTACCTTCAATAAATATACTGGAACAACTGGATATCATATGCAAAAAACCCCAAACTTTATAGCACATCAAAAATTTCTTAAGATATCCAAAAGTCAACTCAAAATGGCGCACAGTGGGTTAGTTACAATAAAGATAGGTGTGATCTGAGTCGTTGCTTTGGCTGAGGTCATTCTCTCTGGGACAAAAAGACTGGGACAAGGTGTAAAAGGGAAGGCAATAAAGAAAAAAATACAACTGTTGTATAATGATGAATTTGGCTGGGCTCTGTCTCCATTTCCAAGGAGGCCTCTAAATCCTTGAAATTTCCCAAGTGAAAGGAGTGTCTTTGTTATTCACTGTGTTAATGAGGTGACTCCTGGTGAACTCCTATACAGTTTATGTGAAGGAGATGACTCAAAGTAGTGGCTGGCCACACCAGAAAGATAAACCATGTGATCATAGTTAGAGAACTGCAATTGAGCCGTGAGATAGCAGCTCTCTGAGGAGAGAGAAGGATTAGAGGTTGAGTTCAGTCACATGGCCAATGACTCAATCATTCACCCATAAGCCCCAACCTAAACTTTGGTCAGCCTGGGCAAGTTTTCCTGTAATAATGTTCTGTGCATACTGATGCACAAAAAGGGTGCTAGGTCTTAAAATCATGGGGTGAAGACACCAGAAGTTGTGTTTTGGGGAACTTCCTAGACTCCGTCCTTTGTATCTCTTTTTTTGGTTGGTCCTGACTTGTATCCTTGTTGGTATAAAAAAAACTATAATCATAAGTACAGTGTTTTCCTGAGTTCTGTGAGTCAGTCTAATGAGTCTAGTCAGTCAGGGAGTAGAAGGAATCCTTGAATTTGATCAAGTTTGGTGAGTGGCAGGAACTTCCATGTTGGTACCTGGTGTCCCAGTGAGGGCAGTCTTTTGAAGGCATGTTACCTGTAAAACTTTTGACAAATCCTTTTAAAATTTGTGCTTCTATATACATGGGTATGTATGTATCATTGTAGTACACAGTGCTTAATTCTTTTGAGACTATACTCAAAGGAGGTATGGCTCGGAAAAATTATATTTTTATGTGTAGTCTTTTGAGGAATCTTTATACTGATTTCCATATTGGGGAGATAGGGGTGGGGATAAACTGGAGAAGGGAGGAAAGAAAAGAAACATGATTAAAACTTATTAAGATATGCTAAAAGGATGTCCCAATGTCCCAAAATAAATCACATAATCATGTAACATTAACACATACTAATAAGACATAATAAAAAACTTATCTAAATTTGTAGTATAAAGAAAAAATATGTTGGGTTGGGGATTTAGTTCAGCGGCATAAGCACCTGCCTTGCAAACAGGCAGTCATGAGTTCGATCCCCGGTACCAATTAAAAAAAAAAAAAAAAAAAAGTTAAGAGAGAAATCTGCAGCACTGAATGCATGTATAAGAAAAGATTTAGAACCAATTTCTAGTGCTACAAGTATAGCTCAGAAGTAGAGTGCTTGCCTACCATGCTTGAAGCTCTGACTTCGGTCAACAACATCACAGGAAACAAACCCCTAAACAATTATTTAATATTTACTAATTTAAACAATTATTTAAATCAGAGAACCAATAAGGAGTAACTTAAATTCAAAGAAGAAAATAATAAAAAAAACAAGAAAAAATAAGACAGAAAAAATCAACTACACTGAAAGTTGGTTCTTTAAAAATCAGACTGATAAAGCTTTAGCCTAGATAATCACAGTAGGAGAGAGGACACAAATTACTAATGTCAAAAATGGAAGAAAGGCCATCACTATGGATCTCGTGGGCAGTGGACAGGCAGGAAGGGGATACAATAAACAACAACTCCCTGCCCTTGAATTTAATTTACATGAAACAGATCAATTCCTTGGAAGACATTTACCAAAACTTCAAATAGCAAAATAATTTGAATAGGCTTCTATTAAAGAAAATCAATCAACAACTAATAACTTTTCAAAATAAAAAGCTTTAGGCCCGGATGGTCAATACTAACAAACATTTAAAGAAGAAATTATATTAATAATCTGTAACATCTAGAAAATAGAAGCAGAGGGAATGAATATTCTCTAACTCATTCTATGAGACATATTATTCTAATATGGTACCAAAACCAAACACAGACAGTACAAGAAAATTGCAGACCAGAGACCAGAATCTTTCACATACACAGATGTAAATACCCTTAACAAAAATATTTGCAAGTTGAATCCAACAATGTATAAAAAGGAATTATATCTCACAAGTAAGTGTGACTGAATCCATACATACAAGGCTGGTTTGACATTTGAAAATCAGGTAATATAATCTATCACATCATGAGGCTGAAGAAGAAAAGGCACACAATCATAAATTACATTTACAGAAGCAGCAGAAGTGGAATGCTTCTAACCAGGGCATTCTGGCAGGCAAGTATTAAGGCTTCAGGGCTGGCTTACCCACTAACAGTGCTGTTATAGGACTGAACTAAATGTGGACATGACACGTGGTTGAGAAGCAGGCTGAAGTAGGGCTGGCACTGTCTATCAGAAGTCCTTCAGGCACTCCAGGTCTAGCTCACCTAGGGAGGAATTATTTAGAGCTACCTGTTTGCTTCCTGAACAGAGGTATCTGGAATTCAAACACAGAAAGATGTACAAAATCTTATCTAGGGAAAAGAGAAGCTTAATAGAGTTTTGCTTTATATTTGTAGACAACCTGCCATATTGATCTGTTCAATAGGTACCAATACATAAAATTGTATCCCTGTGGGCTATAATTTCTAATTATTATAAAACTATTTACTCTGCTGCGTGTGCTTGTCTGAGTGTTTCAGCAAACTAAGGAAACACATTCCATTAAAGAATAGAATGTCTAAATCAGCCAAACCTGTAGACAGAAAATAGATTAGTGGCTGTCTGCAGCTGGAGTACAGATTGGAAGGTGAGAGCTAAGGAGTACAGGATTTCATTCTGAAATAATCGACTGTGCTACTAGATGTACAAGTCTAAATATACTAAGACAGGTAAATTGCATGACATGTGTAAGTTACAGCATAATAAAACTGCTAAAAAACTTGCTCTGTTTAAATACCTCACGGTGGATTAAAGAAAGATGTTTAATTTTAATATATGTTAAAAACACAACTGACAGTTGCTAGGAGTCAGTAGTAAAAATCAGGGTTTTAGAGTACACATAAAAGGCAGGCGGCCTAGCCATTTCATTCAATTGTAGAACAAAAATATCTTATAAAATTCAGTAACCATGAAGCTTACAAGTTTTACAGATAATTTAGATGTATCTGAGTAGATGAAAACTTATAAAGTTAAGATGATCTTATCAGTAGAAAAGATATTCTAAACCAGCTTAGCCAAAGAAGCATTTTGATTGCCTAATTTAACTTTGTAAAGGAGAAGTAAATCTTATAGCTAGTCTCTGTAAACCTCACAGCTGGAACATTCTAACAGCACCTTGCAGTTTCCAGTGATCAAAGTAAGTTACTTTATATACTAAACTAAGAATTTCATAATAGAAATAATGTAACACCAGGGGGTGCAGTTATCATGAAATAATTACACTCCTGGGAGATTACAGGCACAAGGCTATACCCCAGGGGTGTGATTATCCCATGATAACCACATCTACTGAAATTGCCTTATTGCAAAAATAATCTCTATTCACTGGTGAGGCATTATTCAATAGGTGAATTTTTTTCCAAATGAAAAAAAAAATCTATTTTAGCTTGAATCAGCAAGTGGATAAGGAAATTGGTCAGTTTATTTTTCATTGTATTCAAGTTTAGAACACAACATCATTATTATTTGCTTTCCTATTTGAGGTAGTAGAATTTTGATTTCATTTTTGAGAAATCTGTAAGAGTTTCTATTAGCTTAGCAAAGTACTACTATTAAATTCAGGTCAAACTTCAAAAGCATTAACTGAGAAATACACTTTAAAGTAGTTTATTCTATGTACAATTTTTAATTCTTCTAAAGCAGTATTCACTTGAAAATTTATAAATGTAATTTATCTTCACTGTTGGAAATATAGATAGGTAAAAAGATGAAACTATTTGAAGTAATTGTTCCCACTCAAACACAACCACTGTTAACACTTCAGTCTCTTTCTAATCCTTTTTCTAAAAGTATGTTTCTCTGTCTACATGTCTACCTACAGATATAAAAAGATACACAAATGCAGTTGTTTTATTATCTACTATCAAAATTTAACTAAGTGTTGCAATCAATGTTCATATCACTAAGAAATCTTATAATTTTAATTGCTACATAGTACAGTATTATACTGTAACACTATTCCACAATTAGGATCCTTTTGTTTCCCTCTTTCTCTCAAAATCTTCTGTGACTAAATCATTAGTACACAGCCATGATTATTTTCTTATGATAAATCTGTGACTTGATAGTAAGTGTAAGTTAATAAATGGAAAAAGTTACTCTATCCTCTCGAATCTTCAGTTGTTCCTATAAACAGCTTAAACTGAAAATTCTCAACTGAGATGGTTTATCAGAAATAGATTAGTAACTTTTATCATCTTATGTGATATACATAGTGAAAGCAGTTTATTTTTATTATAATTTTATGGAGTTCAATTTAATGCCTTCAGAATTCTTAAATAAATAAGGCACAGTATAGGGTTTAGGAAGTTAAAATACCCCATGTATTTATTTACCAGTATTTGTCCTCATATTTCTACTTTGTCAGTCTGAAAGGAAAAATCAGGAATAGGTATTTCATTAATATCTTATTCTTTAAAGACTAAGGCAAAGAATTAATTGCTAGCAAGGTATCATAAACCTAGGTTTTATAGCATACCAGTACTCTTCCTTTTTTTCTTTTTTTGAGATAATGTCTTGCTTTTTGGCTGGCCTTGAACTTGTTATCTTATCGCCACAGAGTCCCAAGTGCTGGGATTACAAACATGCAGCACCATTTCTGGCCTGCTCCTTGCTTTGTCAAATTAACAATTTTCATTTCTTCATTTTTTTCTTTCAGACCTAATTTATGTGCACCCAGTCTTAGAGTCACCGTGCAAATTCAATTGATATTCTTTCTTTTATCTTGAGATAAAGTCACACTCTGCAGTTCAGGTTGACCTTGTATTCACTCTGTGGCCCAGGTTGGACTTGAACTTGCAGTGATCCTTCTGCGTTAGACTCCCAAGTGCTGGGATTACAAGTGTATGCCACCATGCACAGCCCTCAATTGTTATTCTTTAATGTCTTCAATATATCAACTTTCTCTTTCCATTTTCTTAGTGCTAGATACACAGATTACAGTAGTAAAAACCTAGAAATGATGCTGAGAATTTTTTTTCCTTTTTTCTTAACCATACTTTTTCCTCTTCCTTCATACTATTCCCCTTCCAAAAACCAACAAGCAAAATACAACCTATGACACCCATTTTGTTTAAAACAGCTTTCCAAAACTTCTAGATTACCTGAGAGAAAAAGCATCATCTGAGAGAAAAAGAATCTCAGACTTTTTAATATCTCACTTAATATCTCGTCTGGGACTGGGGTTTGGGAATTGATGTTTAAACACCTACTTAAGTGATACATTTCATTAGGTAAGCTTGGAAAATGCTGGCTACAGCCATGAAAGGCCACTTTTGTACCCAGCTTTCTGAGATACTCAAACCTGAATCTGTTCATTTATATTCATCCAAGTTAAACTTTCTGTGGTTATGCTTTTATTCTGGGCTTTTGTTGATCAACCTTTTGTTGTACCCATCTAAATTTTACTTCTCCAGTGGTAACTTTTAGTCCCATTTTGTCTATTGACTACCTAATTCAACAGTTACTCTCTGTAAGATTCTTACATAAAATTCCAGTTTTTTACTGAATTATAAAATGGGATCTACTGTTTATTTCTTATGCAATATGCCAATATTTCAGATTAGGTTATAAAATAGGGGTAAGAGTCTATGTCTTCTACAAGCTTAGAAAACAAAGTTCAACAACCAAAACTTAATGGCTCAAAAGGATGTCAACTACATAGCTGTCAGCTACAATCATTTGAAAAGGTGAACAAGAAACTTTTAGTTCTAAGAATTTTCTTTTTTCTTTCTATGGTGCTGGGATCAAACCCAGGGCCTCACATTAACTGGGCAAGTTCTCTTCTGTGGAGTTACATCACCAGTACCCCTAGGAATTTTCACACAGGGTCCTTTTTGTTAAGTAGAGCACTACAAAATGAACTTAGGGGTTCACGCATGGTAGGCAAAAGCTCTACCACTGAGCCACATTCCAAGCCCCACAGAGGGCTCTCAAATCAGCAAGAAACCCTTCTACCATAAAAGTAGCCCTTTAAAAACTTAACAGATTAAAAAAAAAACCTTCATCCTAGAAGGCCATTTTAACTTTACTCACTCAATGCCTCAGATTTTGTATTCTACCTTTACATTTTTTTTTTTTTTTGTTTGTTTTTTGAGACACAATCTTGCTCTGTGGTCCAGGGTGGCCTTGAACTTGCTATGTAGCCCAGGCTGGCCCTGAACTTCTGGTGATCCTCCTGCCTCAGCCTCCCAAATGCTGGGATTACAGGGGTGCGCTACCACATCCAGCTTTCCTTTACCTTCTTTTAATGGATACCGCTTTTGTTTTGTTACATTTCATACATCCTTCCATGTCATCAGAGATCTATGGCTATGATACATATGTATCTTATGGCTGTACGGTATTGCATTCAAGGACAGTCCATAATTTATTTAAATACATATGAAATGCTTACCATGTGTCAGATATTATTCCAAGCACTATACATATACTAACTTACCTAGATTTCACAACAATTTTATGAGGTAGGTACTATTAGAAGGTGTTTTACAGACATCAGCAAACAGGCAGACATGTTAAGTAGCTTGCCTAAAGTTACGAAACTATTAAGTAGCAGAGGAGAGGTTCCAAAGTGGGCATTTTTATAGAATCTTCTCAGTCTGCAATCCTGAACTACTAAGTATCAATGGCCAAGTACATGACTTCTTAGAACTGATGGTTCCTTTCTGTAAAAGGCAGTTTCTTTTTGTTGTTGTTGTTGTTTTGTTTTTTGTAATCGGTACCCGGGATCAAACTCATGACTGCCTGTTTGCAAGGCAGGTGCTTATGCCGCTGAGCTAAATCCCCAGCCCCAAAAAGGCTGTTTCTTTTGCCTGAGATGCTAAATGCTTTTCTCCCAGATTTGCAAGGATGCATTCTTCTCATCATTTAATATTACTTTCTCAGAAGGGCTCTTCCAGACCACTTATAGTAACACTTGATTTAATTTTTTTTTTTTGTCTTTTGCATTTTTATTGGTACCAGGGATTAAACTCACGACTGCCTGCTTGCAAGGCAGGCGCTTATGCCACTGAGCTAAAGCCCCAGCCCCTTGATTTAATTCTTAGCACAGGATCCAATTTAATTTTCACCACAGAACTTATAAATACCTGATATTTTATTACCAACATGAAAGTAAGATTCTTTTCTGTTTTGTTTGATTTTTTGTTTTGTTTGATATTGTATGCAAAAGCCTAGAAAAATGTCAGGCACAGAATAAATAAATGTTACATAAAAAATTGTTGAACAAATGAGTTTATCTTACCAACCTTTACTGATGGGACATTGAGGTTGGTGATAATCTTTCACTACTCTAAATTTTGAGCATTGCCTTATCACTGTCTTGTAAGTTACCAGAAGACAAATTTCTAGGTAAAAGAAGATGCATGTTTTAAGACTTTTGATACAAATTCTCAAATGGTTCTTCATCAACAAAATTTGATTGTTTCAGTTTTCACTTCTTTGGTTATTAAACAGCTTATTGAAAATGCTCTCACATGTTTAATGGTCATCTGAATTTACATCTTTCACTTCTTTGTGTTTGTATGTTCCTCTTTTTCACACTGACTTAAGAAACATTTTATATACTAGCCTCCTAGAGAGAAAACACACTATTTAAATAAAGGTCATGCTTTTCATCTCTCATTCTGATGTCCACTTTATTTAAAAAGAAAGAATCACCCATATGTAGACCTCTCAAGCTTGGTTAAACATAGGTAAAACTTGATGGAGCTAACAATTTGTGTTGGTTTTTTGTTTTTTGTTTTTGTTTTCATTCCATGCACTTTATTGTGAGAAAGTTCATTTGACTCCCCTCTCAGTGGGGAGTAACAATTTCAATTATACAAATATAGCAACAGAGTGAAAGTTAATGCGTATAAAAGAAGGGCTAGAGAAGAGTTAATAACCAGTCATATTATATCTAATTCACATCATTGTGTGGCATGTGATTGTGGGGTTTTCAATATTCTTAAAAAAAAAGGGTTAAGCACAAGTTATTCAGGTTGTTGTTAGTTGACTTTTTAATGCAGACTCATGAAAAACAAAGCCTGCTGATTACTTTAAAAGAAAGGGCTCAGCCTGGAGTCTATTTTCTCTCAGAAGCAGGGTTGTCATGAGACAGGGGCTAGGGAAAAAAGACAGTTATGATTTCAGCCTATCCCAAACATAACCAATAGTCATATAATTGTAAGGAAACTACATGATTGGAGTAAAAAAACAGGTGAGAAAGATGCAACCCATTGCAGGAAACAGAATATACTTTTAAGATGTAACAACTGATTCTGGACTAATAAAGTGGTAGAAAAATCAGTCAAATGGGCTCTTGATATACGAACTACCCCACTCTATCTTCTTTGTATGCTTTGGGGCCTTTCTCTGTTTTTCTACCAGTTAGGTAGCAGCAAGAGGAGGGAGAATTAGCTATGTGGGTTTCTAAGAGCACCTGTATAGAGGCATTATTGAGAAGTTCTTTTGTCAAGAGATTTTAGATTTTTTTGTCATGCCACTGAATAAATCCTTCTTAAAAGGTGGTTTCTTAGGTAAATGTGCATTAAACGTGTGCGCGCATACACACACAGAGTATTTTACCTGTCTACTTCCTTTACCAAGTCTAACACCTATAATATCATTATAGAAACTGTGTCAAACTTAATAATGAACCAAGTTCCCAAACTCCTAATATGAAAACAGACTTCTTGAATCCTACAGCTCAAGGGGAAACCCAGATGGAGGCGTGTTAGAGGCCTTGGGGTCCAACAGGAGGGGCTTCCGTCCAGGGCATTTGCCCCAGCAGAGCAGCTCTGCTTTTATGCATTGTAAGGTCCATGAAAAGAGTTCCTTTAAAAAAAAAAAAAGCTCTCTAGCTGCTTTAAAAAGTGCTGAAAACTCTGAATTACACTATCATCTGTTCTTTTAAAATCAAGAGTTGAGCTCCTAAAAATAAAGTAACTTGTTCAAACTTAAGCACATCATTTCTATGATGATCTGTAAGTTAGGGCTGGATTAGTGTGCCTTCTCTCAAAAAATTACTAACAAGGCACTGAGGAATTTAAGTTAAAACATCTCAGTTTTAATACCTTTTCTTAAAAGGAACCAAAGTGATATAAACCAAATCAGACCAACTTTTCTTTTTTTTTGTTTGTTTTTCGTTTTTTATCGGTACCAGGGATCGAACTCATGACCACACACTTGTAAGGCAGGCACTTATGCCGCTGAGCTAAACCCCCAGCCCCAGACCAACTTTTCTTAAGAAATAATAATATGCAGGAAGGTAAAAAACTTTCAAGTACAAACCAATTTTAACACATTTAACACCTTTTAAAATCCAGCTTTGTTTTTATCTGCGTTAAAGAGAGATGAGTGCTGAGTCTTTCTGTCCTTTCTTCCTTTCTGCAGTACTAGGGATTGAACCCAGACCTTGGCATAGAGCTACATTTCTAGATTTTTTTTATTTTTTTATTTTGAGACCACATCTTACTAAGTTGACTAAGTGAGGCTCAAACTTGTGATCCTCTTGCCTGAGACTCCCTGTACTACCACATCCAGCTGAATTCAGCCTATTTTTAAATTCAGCAGAATGTAAATATCTAAGGTAACTGTTTGTCTTCTAATTTTAGGCTATTAATGTGATAAATTTTACTTAATATATATTACTTTTGAGATCACGTTCACAAGGCCTTTTGAAAAATTTAACTCTATTTCATAGCATTACAAATGTAATATAGTTTCCCATTGATCAAATCAGATACACATTTAAATATCACATTATTTCTCTGGTTTCTGATGTAAGAAACCAAAAATATAAATAAGGATCAAAATGTATAATAGATACTGGGAATGGGAAGAAAATGTCCATTGATCATCATATTCTAGACATGTGCCTTAGTTAAAAAAACCCCAAAACGACACCCAGAAAGATGAAAGAAAAATGGTATTTCATCTTTCCTTGTTTGTCTAAATACTAAAACAAATAAATCATGTCCAGTGCCTACCTGAGCCATCAGTGGGAACTGAACTTGCATTGATTCCCGAAAGACCAAACAAAGGACACTCTCGATCTGTGTTGACGTGACCCCATTTGTGACATTTAATGCACCTCACATTTCGAACCTGAGAAACAGCAAACATTATTTTGGTTACTAAAACACTAAGAATATAACCAATGTCCAACTCTGTGTCAACAGAACTTAGGTTAAATTAGTCATATTTTCAAAAGATCTTCAAGTAAAGAGATGTTATACGGGGTAACTAAATATAAACACTAAAATCTTTTACTATAAGTTCTGCCTAAAAGCTAAACTGAATCCTATTTCTTTCTGCCTCTTACTTAGTGCTAATGTAACAGTATCCTCCAAAAAGAAATGGTGAAATATTAAAAAAAAAAGTATTCCCTAATTTTTATAAGTTAATCTTTACAGTTTCAAATTTCTAAACCAAAGGCTAGTGAGTTTTTCTATAGATGTCCACATAGTAAATATTCTAGGCTTAGACAGATGCTCATGTTTCTCGTACGTACTCAATGCAGTTGGTGTAGTATGAAAGCAGCCACAGACAATACATAAATAAGTCAGCAGGCAATGTTCGAGTAACACCTTCTTCATGAAGACTTGGCTCTCTGTTGACAAGTTTTCCTTGCTCTAAACAGATGACAGTTTTAAGTCTTTTCTTGATCCTGACCTCATTTTCTAAAACCTTAGAAAATAGAGACTAATATTGATTCTCATCTTTTATCAGTCTACTATATTAAATGGTTATTTTTACAATTATCTGTACAAATATAAACCATATTGTCCATTTTTATCTTAAACATCTTTTAGAAAACAACAAAAATAGTTACCAAATAAAAATTATTCTCTAAAATTTAATTATGTATCACTTGCCTGAATACCAAAGGGCTGGTCTCTGATGTTCATATCATCTTTGGCATATCTATTAAGTAGAGAAAATGTATAGATACAATATTAATAATTTAATAAATCACAAAGTAGTTAATCTGTAACCATTTTATAATTCTAAGAACATTGTAAAATGTACTATTACTATAATAAGTACATATAGAACTATAAATCTACTTAATATTTCTGAACAGTTCATGTTCTAGTCTGATAATCTATGATTTAAAAAATGAAGTTATGTAAAAAGTTACTACTAACATCTTTCCAATATTAACTTTCTTTAATGAATGAAGGCAATAACCTAAGATGAGACTTCAGATAAATTTAATGAAGTATGTTTTTATCTTAAAAAAGTAAACCAATTCCTACTTTTCACGTGGAGCCCCCTTCTGCCATTCAAATTTGTATTCCATCTCTCCTTCTGTTTCTTCTTTCTAGAAACATTGATTGAAATTTTTTCAGTTTTGCCATAAAATTACAATGAATTGTAAGTAAATACAAACAGGAAATGACGTATTACCTCTTTGTTTTCTTGATTGTGTATCGAAAGTTTAGGGGAGGAAAGGGTAGGACAAGTTAAAAACTTTAATATAAAATTTACTTAATAGTTCAAAAAATTTAGTTATTAAGTATCTAAATATCAGGTTATTTAATTGTAATTTGGTAAAAAGAATTTAGTGGCTTGACTTTTTTTTACAGATAAAATCTAGATTCCTGAAGGACAAAACACAATCTAAATAGGACATGGAAGTAAGTATGCTAAGTATGCTAATTCCTAATTTTTAAACTTCTATGCTTTTCACTGACAGTAAGTATGTTTTCTTTCTTTCTTTCTTTTTTTTTTTTTTATCAGTACTGGTCGAACTCATTGCCACACGCTTGCAAGGCAGGTGCTTATGCAGCTGAGCTAAATCCCCAGCCCCTAGTAAATATGTTTTCTAAATGTACTAAGTAAGAAAGAATAAAGATACATATGCAAGTTATGGAAGAATAAATGCAATTCTATTAATCTTGAGCTTTTATTCCTCAAGATACATGATTAAAATGATTAGATTAGAAAAATATTCTAGAATTTATTCTACTATGTATTATACAGCATTTTAAATTATCTTCACAAGATAGCAATTTTCAAAGATGAAAAGCATTTTTTAAACACTACTTTTTAGCAGTTCTCAAAGCTTTATAAATATCTCAAAGACTTTAAAAAAAAAAAAAAAAAAAAAAAAAAGAAGCCAGTACCTTTTTTAGCTCCTGGTGGGGCCTCATACATGAAATTAAGGCCATTCTTTACACGCTCATCTCCCATAAGCAATCTAAACAGAACAAGACATAAAGTTAACAACACAAGAGAATTAAGATAAAAAGCTTTTGCTAGATATCAAGTTCTATGGAGTGGTAAAGCACTTGCCTAGCCCGAACAAAACCCTAGGTTCAATCCTTATACCAAAAGGAAAAAGACAGACAGATAGAGGGAAATAAAAATTTCAAAACTACTTTACTGGCTAGAGCACATTTAAAATATCTGAATAGAAATCAAACATGTAGTGCTGTCTCCTGCAATTCTGAGAATTTTTTCCTTCTGAGAATGTTTTAGTTCTCTCCACTAAAACAAGTGGATAAAACAATATGAGTCACTCTCACAGAATTTTCCTAACTTTAAAATGCTATACTGACTGCTTTGAAATCTTACATGTTGTAAATTTGGGATTAGGTTAAGTAGCTCCAACATCTTTTCTTGTGCAGGATTAAACCACTTTGAAACACGAGTCTGAGATTTCTTTACAGTAATACCCAGTTAATACTTTTCACAGTTGAAATCAGTGAGGAAGCTGGGCATTGTGGAACATGCCTATAATCCCAGCATTCTAAAAGGCTGTGGCAGGAATACTGTAAGTTTGAGCTTATAACAGGCAGCTTAGCAAGACTCTGTCTCAAAAACAAACAAACAAAAAATAAAAATAAAAGAGCTGGAGATGTAGTTCAGCTCAAGGTCCTGAGTTTAATTCTCAGTATATAAAAAAAAAAATTAAAGAAATTCTTCAGTGAGGCCAATGAAGACTAGTTTATACATTTTTTGTTTGTTTGTTTGTTTTTTTTTTTTATCGGTACCAGAGATTGAACTCACAACTGCCTGCTTGCAAGGCAGGCGCTTATGCCGCTGAGCTAAATCCCCAGCCCATGAAGACTAGTTTAAAGAAATTTTACAACAGGCTACTAATATAATTAATATTTGTATCGTCTAAAAAATCTCATTTTCCTAATTTAATTTTAACACTGAAAAAATTTTCTGTTTGTGTTCCATTTACAAGAGAACCAGATAAGGCTTTCAGAAAAAAGCCTTTGCAACAAAATGAATGGGGTTGGGATTTAGCTCAGTGCCATAAATGCCTGCCTAAAAAGTGCAAGGTTGTGAGTTCAATCCCTGATACCACCAAAAATAAATAAATAAATAAGTAAAAAAAAAAAAAATTTGAATACATGAGATAAAGTTTAATTCAAAAAAGTTGAGCTGCATGTGGTGACATATACATGCTATCCCAGCTACTCATGAGGTTCAGAAAAGAGGGTTGAGAGTTTGAGGCCAGCTTGGGAAACTTAATGAGACCCTCTTTCAAAAAATAAAAAAGTCTGGGGTTGCAGTTCAGTAGTACAGTGTTCCTGGGTTTGGTGACTAGTACTGAAAGAAAAAAAAGAGTGTGTGTGTGTGTGTGTGTGTGTGTGTGTGTATACTAACTATAAAGAACAAGCTGAAGAAAGGACCAGAGATACAGTTCAGTGTCACAGCAACTGTCTGGCAAGTGCAAAGTCCTGAGTTTGATTCCTGGTATAAAAACCAAAACCAAAACTAAAACCAAAAAAAAAAAAAAAAAAAAAAGAAGAAAGAAGAAACTAAAGAGAAACTAGCACTTCATCTTATATTTGGAAAAGGCACTCGTAAAGGATAAATCTTACTTCCATTGGATTCTATAAAGTGTAAAAAAGCAAAGAAAGAAGCAAAATATATATATGGTTGGGGAATGAAGAGTGACCATACTCACAGGTATAAAATTTCTCTTCTAAATGATGAAAATGTTCTAAAATTAGATTATGGTGATGGCTCCAAAATTCTAAAATCCTTAAAAATCAATGTTTACTTTGAACAAGTATATAAACTTTGTCTTATATTAACACCATTTTAAAATTTAAAATACATGAAAAGCTCAACATCATTGGACATTTGGGAAATCTGTATCAAAACCATGATCAGCTAACACTTTATAAGGTTAACATGGCTAATATAAGAAAAAGGAAAAATAATGAGTATTTATGAGGGTATAATGAAACTGAAATCCTTGTGTATGAAATGTAAAATACTGCAGCCACTATGGTAAAGTAGTTTGTGGTTCCTTAGAAAGCTAAACACAGATTATCAAATGTTGCTACAATTCCATTCCTAAATATGTAGTCAAAGAAACTAAAAACATGGGCTTGAACAGATAATCCCATATCAAGTAAGGTACGGAAGCACATGCCTACTGGAAGGTTGGAGGCATGAAAATCACTTTAAATTTGATTGAGGCCATTCTGAGTTATGTAGTGAGACCCTGTCTCAAAAACAAGAAGTCTTTATCAGTGTTTTCAGCATTATTGCCCAAGGACTCAAATAACCCAAGGTTCATAAACAGATGAGTGCTTTAGAGTTTTGTATGGTAAATGTTTTTTACTTAAAGCATAGCCTGTATAACTAAAATGCCACTATTTACCTGATTGATTAATGAAGAAAAACCAGCTCTAATGTCAGATTTGCAAACCTAAAAGGATAAGAGCAAAAAGGGAAGCACCATACTGGGAGAAACCAATCAAGAGCTCTAGCCATGATCCTGCTTCTAGCAGAACGATGAAGTGCAAGACCAAAGAAACACTTCATTTTTCTTCTATGTATCCTGTACATTTCCTCATTTGAGTTTGTATTAAAGAAACCTCTTTCTATGAGGTCTTAGCAGTTCACGTACAGATGTTTTTCTGTAAGCTCTGCTTACCTTGGGACTTGTACATACTATGGTTTATTTACTTTTGTTTGTCTGTCTGTCTGTTTTTGAGAGAGGAAGTTTCACTGTATTGCTGACTGATCTTGAATTCCTGAGTTCAAATGATCCCTCTGACTCAGCCACTTCAGTAGTAGTGCATACTATCCTGCTGGGCTTCTCTCAGACTATGTAAGTCATGTAAAGCTGTAATGAATGTGAATTATGGATAAAGTTGGGTAAAGTGGCTATCTTTAAATATGAGAGTAAAAAATAATGATTCAAGTAACACTATTCTCACATAATTGATTATTTTATAACACTGGGGCAGTGGCTGGCATATCTTACCTGTTATCATATGATTCTTGTTCTTTGAGATACTGCTGCATTAATTCTTCTTGTTTCTTCTTATCATACGATATTTTCTGCTCTGCCATCCATACCTATATTAACAAAGTAAAATATAAATAGTTGGATTTAAATTAAGTAATGTTTGCTTTTCTTTTAAAATAAAATATAAAATGCTATTGTTTACAGTGTTTGACATAATCCAATTGGTTCACAGTGACATCACCACAAAATAACACCTAAAGAATCTAATTTGTTCCTTGTTACCAGATATTCAAAATAGCTAACTTTCAGACAAAAGTGCCAAACTTGAGAAAATTCTAAGTGTGTATAGTATAACAGCATTTTATACTCAGTTCCTACATAATTTCAGAGAGGGCTGGAGATGTAGTTCGGTATACATGAATCTTTGATGTGATATTCAGTCCCCACACAAACACACAAAAACTCTATCATTATTTCAGAGAATAGAAAAAGCATCTCTCTACATTGAACCTACAATTTGTCAGCACAGGGAACAACCCACAGAGCCAAAAAATGGCTGCTGATATTACTGTGTGTCATTAATACACTAAGAGAAAAATGGAAGAGGAAGAGAAAGAAGGGGGTGGTGTAACAAACTAGCTGTGGAAAAAAAAAGAAGAGAAGGGGGAAAAAACCAGAGATAAGACAGAGGTACATCAGATGTTCTAGAGTTGCTCGGAGGCATGAACCTGTCAGGTTGAAGGTGTCTCTGAAATTCTCAAAATCATAAAAGTGATCAAGGTAAAAAACCACAAGTCTTATGCAGATACTTAATCATGTTATTTGCAGGTTTAAAAGGTATCACAAACTCCCTACCATCTTTAGGACAAAGGGAAAAGTGACAACCATCAGAATACATAGCAAGTCAACCTTTTTCTGCAAATATATTAAATTTTAAAACAGTAAACTGGAGCTCAAACACAATGAGATAATTAGAATTATTACCTATGAACCGGGATCAGATAGATGAGGAAAATGTGGGACCATAGTGTCATTATTTAATTTTACAAGTAAAATAAGAGTAATTATAGAGGCATTATAGAGGCACTAACGTAAGATGGTTCTATTGGGACCCAGTTTACTATGTGGAAAAGGAGGGAAAAATAAAACCCACTGGGGAGCCAGGAGTGGTGGCACACATCTGTAATCCCAGCACTCAGGAGGCAGGAAGATCACTACGAGTTAGAAGCCAACATGGGCTACATAAGTGAGTTCAAGGACAGCTTGTACTACATAGGGAGATCCTGTCTCAAAACAAAACAAGACCAAGTAATCCCAACAAAATAACAACAAAAAAATTGGGGAAAATACGCCAGAAATTTCCACTGGAATATTATAGCAGGAAAAACAACTATAGTTGGGATAGTCACTAAAAGGTGCATATTTAAATTTTCACTGATGCCTGAAATACAACACAGAACTGCAGGGCTTACTGAGTTAGAGTAGTATTATTATTTCTAAAAGAATAACTATCATTAATTTAAAGCTTTAGATTTTAAAATGATTTCACTAGTCTCAATTGCTTAAGAGCTCAAATTTCAAGGACAAGAATAAGAATAAAACATAATCCTTTCAAAATTTTGATGATCACCAACATAAAGTTATAATGACTTCTCTGTATAATTTATTTATGATAAAAAGGAAAAGATACTATTTATGTAAATAATAACAATGAAGTTTGACATCCGGGAAATAGAAATATGGACACAGTAAGAAAATAGAACGAGGCAGTGACTAATTTTCCCAGGCAAGGAGTAAGAGTGGTATCATTGAATGTTTTATAGCAAGTTTTAGTTATTTAGTTATTTTATTATCTTTTTATTGTTTTTTTAAAATTTAACTAATTATATTCACAGGCAGTGTTACCCATCTTTTATATATCCTTCCAAAGATGTCCTAATGCATGTATATGAAAAATACATGTAACAAATATTCATTTTTAACATACAGAATAACATATGGGTGTAACTCACTGTAACTTGATTTAAAACAAATAAAAGCTTAGTTCATTTTCACAATTAATATTTTACTAAGTATACCCTTTATGTGGTACACACAGTGCTAAGCGCTCACTGCTTCAAATCTTTTACCTACACTATCTCATTCAGTCCTCACAATTTTACAAGTCAAGGCAACCATGCTGATCATTCTAAATCTGTAGATTAGGAGACTAAGGATCACAGATCCTGAATATTTTAATGGAAGGTCTGAGGGCTGAAAGTGACTGAAATATCTACTTTATTTTGCTTTTCAACACTATAATTTTTTTTTATCAGTACCAGGGATCTAACTCACAACTGCACATTTGCAAGGCCAGCGCTTGTGCCGCTGAGCTCAATCTCCAGTCCCTACCTCTATAATTTTTGCCATGGTCCTTCTATACACTTGTGCAATCTGTAATTATTTATTTAAGATGCTAAATTTTACTCCAAGATCATCAACACTGTACTATCAAGTCAGATGAAGAACAGAAACAAGGAATGAATTTATTTTATACTCTTATCTTGTTTTTTTTTTTTTTTTCTTTTTCGGCTTTTTATCAGTACCAGGCATCGAACTCATGACCGCACACTTGCAAGGCAGGTGCTTATGCCGCTGAGCTAAATCCCCAGCCCCATATACTCTTATCTTTAGCTTATGGAACACAACACTGGGTTAAAAAAAAAGCCATCCCATACCTGTTTGTACATTTGTACTTTAACATAATAGAAGCCAGATGTACACTTCAGTAGTTGCACCTGGAGCATACAGGAAGCAATCTTTGTGTTTACCCACTTGGTTTGACCAACAGCAAAGTGCATGCATGTGTACAAAAGTGTCAAACCAGGATTTTTACCAGGATTTATGCTCTATTTAACAGAAATTTTGTGTATTTTTAGCTGAGCATCACAGAGGGTAAAACACATCCACACCATTTTTCTGTTATATAAACATGTACTTTACCAAAGTAGTCTAATTCAGTACAATGGCACATGAAAAGTCAGATTTCAAAGTTTTGGAGGGGGTTAAAAGTGAATCATTGGATTATTCATGTATGTAATATGAAGATGATAATAACACTGGCCTCCTCTAAGGCAAAGAAAAACAAACTGGCACTGTTGATGTCAACAGTGTCCCATACCGAGAATACAGATAGGGAAACCTCAACAAAATGAAAGCCTAAGATGGTAACTTTGGACAACAAAACCAAAGGAAAAGTAGATGTTATTGATGCTACTGATACAGCAAGTATGATGTCACTTGAAACACAAAGTGTGGGCTAATGTTTGTGTTTTACTTGATCCTAAACATATGTGGCATAGTTTGATAGTTTATATTAAAAAAACAAATACAAAATATCATCTAGAAATCTTCTTAGAGGACTGGCACTGGAACCATAAGAGATCATTTACAGCAGCTGAAAAACAAAATGTTTCTGCCTGGGGAGCTATGAGAAAAAACTGTGGAGCACCCTGTGAGCTGACAGGCGAAAAGGCAGGCGCAGTCTCTCACAGACCTACTAAGTCAACAAGAAAACCAAAAAGATGTCAACTTTTTCCTAAAGGAACAAAACATATGTGTTATCACTGTAAGCAATACTTGCATACAGAACCTGCAGCTTTCATGTGTAAAGACTGCCTTGGGAGTCACAGTTGAAACAAAGGTTATTTCTGTGCTAGACTTTTGTTTGTGTTTATATTGAAGTTCACACAGATTTTTATTTGATATTATCTTTTAGGTTTGTGAAAATGTTGACTATTCTAAGCACTCATACATATTTGATATTTTATTTTATTATATCTTATTTTCCTGCAAAATGCATTGTACATTACAGTAGGAAGCTCCTGACAAAACAGGAAGAGAGGCCCACCACACAGGAAAGGAAAGCTAAGCACATGTGCTGTGAGTGAAAGTGAGAGGTGTGTGTGGAACATGTGACTGTCATGTGTAAAGAATGCCCTCGGTGTGACAACAGAAGCAAAGATTATTTTTTTGGTAGAGTTCTATTTGTATTTTCACTGTAGTTCATACAGGAATTTATTTCTGCTATTTTTTAGACAGTTGATGTTGAAAAAAAATTTTTTTTTTGCTTTTTGTTTTTATTGAGTTGTCTGATAACTTATTATTACATAACTTTTTTTTTTTTTTTGGTCTTTTTTGAGACGGGGTCTTGCTATGCAGTTTGGGCAGGCCTTGAGCTCACTTTGTAGCCCAGGCTGGTCTCGAACTGGCAATGATCTCCCACCTCAGCCTCCCGAATGCTGGGATTACAGGCGCGAGCCACCACGTCCGGCTGATGTTGAAATTTTTTAATAAACGCTGAATATTAAAAAAATTCAAAGCCGGGCATGGTGGCTCACGCCTGTAATCCCAGCACTCCGGAGGTTGAGGCAGGAGGCAACCTGGGCTACAAAGTGAGCTCAAAGCGAGAACCTGTCTCAAAAAAAACACACAAATTCAATACTTAACTTTCTTTTTTACTTTTCCCTAAGTACTTATGGTTTTCTATAACTCATAAAGTTAAAATTAGTAATTCAATAGAAAATATTCTAAAGAACATGGGTATTATACACTCAAAACAATGCGCCTTAGTGACAAAATTGGGGTGTTGTCCTGGCGGGTCACAGATGGGGAGTCACCTTTGTACAAGAGAGCAGACCTAAGGAGCTGTGGCCTTTGGGACCCAAAAGACCAAACCCGACTCAGCTCAGCTAAGAGAAGTACTGCTGAGGAGCTGTAACACCGGTCTCCACATTTTCCGCGTTTACACGACGAGGGGCTCTGGTCTCCTCACGGATGGAGAATAAAGGTTGCGGATCCCCCTCGTCAGCAAGCTGCTCAGCGAGACAGAAGAAGCGAGAGCACCAGGGCTTCCGCGGGAAGAGGCAGCGGTTCCAGGAGCCTCAGCCTCAGGCTCCTCTCCAACAGCCTCTGGGGACTTAGCGGCCGCGGCCCACACACCTCTCCAAGTTCTTTTACTCACCTTCTTGATATTAGATTTGGAGGCAGGATGAAAGTCCTTTTTGCACATGAAGTTAGCGAAGGATTTCCCCATCTTGAAGTTCTCAGTTGGACAAGGGAGCAGCCGAGTCTGTGAGGAACGTAAACAAACCCTCCCCGCCCCACCGCCGAACCGGAATTGACCCGACAGCCGTAGCAGGAAACTTCCGGGGTCAAAGGTGACAGTTTCCGGCAAGTGGCACCTCCCTCTTCCTATTTACCCCTCCTCCTTCCTGCCCTTCAAGTAGCTTGGAAACAGGTGAGGGGTGGGGATGAGGGAGGGGCGTGCGTAGCAGACGGAGGAACCCCGGAGATGTACAGTGGGGTCGCATTTCTGAGGGGCACAAACCCATTATGTTCTGAGAACGCTGACTCGAGTTGCAAAACTTGTCTGCACGTTTCGTGGAGATAATAATCCTTTACCCTAAGTGACTATGTTTGTGAGGTTCCAGCAATGTGCAGTTTCTGAACTCCCTTGCACAAAAGCGTATAAAAAAGAATGTCAGCTCCACAAGAGCGGGGGCTCCTTTGTTCCTAATTATTTCCCCTGCAGGGTGCCTGGGGCAGAGTTACATTCCATAAATATTGGATGATGAATAAGTTTTAGAATCAAAGCTTCACCTCTCACTGGGCGAAGTTTCCTTAGCTTCCAGTTGACCCCTTTTAGCTCAGATCACCTAGTGCAACGTCATGACCTTTGGAACTTAGGGTTTTGAGTGGACATAGAGCGCACGGGGCTGGGGATGACGTTGATAAATCTTTGGGATTGGTATTTAGCACAGTTGTATAGAAGAAGCCTATTGGCCGGGCCTGTGGCCCAAACCTTTAATTCCAGCATTCTGGGAGGCTGAGGCCGGAGGATCACAAATTGGAACCCAGTGTGGGCAACTTTGACAAACCTTTTCTCTAAAAATATTTCTCTCTCTCTCTCTCTCTCTCTCTCTCTCTCTCTCTCTCAAAATGCTCGATTGTCTTGCTGATTTCTTATAATAATCTCATTAGATGGTATGCATTTATTTTACTGAGCAGCCTGGCAGCATGGAGAAAGGGATTATTAACCTGCCAAGGTTATGTAATGATAGAACTAACTTTGAAACACAAGAGGAAGGTGACCCAAGACATATTGTTGAAATACACAAAGAAAAGAACAGACATGGTGGTGATTTGTCATTGAAAAGCGAAAACCCTTAGGCGTTTTCAAATAAGTTATTTCTTGAGTCGTTTTGTTTTCCTTTGAATGAAACATTCATTAGATGTAAGTTTTGTTTTTAATTGCTAATATCTGGTTGTATAAAGCTACTCTAAGAGTTGGATGTTATAAAATAAAGACAAGAAGGTAACTAAAGCTGTGTGTCTATTTTTAAAGCAAAATAATAATATAGGTGTTCTAAAGCTATTTTAGATTTTCCAAATTACAAATGAAGACATACCCTAGTTGTTATATTCTGCAATCAGGATCAAGTTAAATAAGTGACTTCCACTTGGAAATTAAAATTTTACTGACATCCTTTGTATTTGTCCAAATTAGTGATTCTGTTTCAAGTATTTTGTCTTTTTCCTTTTTTTTATCGGTACCGGGGATCAAACTCACGACTACCTGCTTGCAAGGCAGGCGCTTATGCCGCTGAGCTAAATCCCCAGCCCCCTTGTCTTTTCAATATTATAATCTGTGTGTATTCTTCAGGTCAAAAGAGATCTTTTCCTACTTTTGAGGAAATACTGGAAATATAAGCCCCCCCCCCCATCTCCCATAAAATAAGTTCTGATGGTGACAATACAAAGATTTGTAAAACATACTCCTACCTCTACAGGATCTCACTGTCCAGTAAGGGGACTCATAATGCACAAATACAGTACAATACTGTATGGCCTTCACAACAGTAAGGAAGGTGTAGAGACTCCCCAATATGGGAGTAATGACAGAAAATTCAGGGAAGGCTTTAGGAAAGAAAGATTTTTAGAGAATAAATTTGGTCGGCAGACTAGAAGTCTCAATGCCACTTTCTTAGAGATTCTTGCAGTATTGATTTGTAGGTTGATTTCAAACATATTTTTCTTCTAATAGTATATGATGTTTAAAACTTTAATGAACACCCTTTATTAGGTATGGCAATAATATCCCGTGGTAGTAAAATCCTTTGTTCTGTATATATTTAAACATGGTTTTTCTCTTTTTATTTTGAAATCTTTATATGGTTTTTAGTTTTTCAAAAATGGATCCCTGTTCCTGTGACACTTTTGTGGCATTACCTCCATCAACAACTGATAACAGGATTATTTTTGGAAAAAATTCAGATAGACTCTGCAATGAAGTACAAGAGGTAGTTTATTTTCCTGCTGGAGTTCATAACTTGGGAGAACAGCTTAAGGTAGGTGAAATACACACAGTACTTGTTATCAATGTACTTCTTTAAAAATATCATTGTTAGAGTTTTTCGATGCAATAAAGGAGCAGAATATAAAAGTAAAAGTGGCCTTTATTCCAAGGACGTGAAAGAGCCCATAACTGGGAGCAGTCTGGGTTTTCCTCTGTTGAGGTATGGGGTCTGGGGATTATGTAACCTTTGAGGGGGGGGTGCTTAGGGGGGGCATTGATGACACCTGAGGAGCTGATTGGAATTTTCTTTGCACCCACTGGGAAAGGAAAAAAGAAGTTGTAATAGGGAAAAGAGGAAGTGACCTCAGAGTAAACATCCCCAATTTGGCCTTCCACCGCCATAATGTCCTGTAATTTATTCTAGGGCAAAACTCTTTAAATCATAAGAAGTATTTTATCATTAGGCAGAAATTTGGTAGCGATTACAAAAGTTAAAATTCAAAAGTAAAGAGTTATTTGAATTAGAAATAGACTTTTAGCTAGTTTGTAATTTTAATGATTTGGAAGAAGTTGAATCAACAACAAATTGTTAATTGAGGAAATATTTGAATGTGTTTATGTGAGAACATATTAGATAGGGTAAGGCGTGTAAAGTTAACCATTAATACTGGGACACTGTCAGCTCGGTGTGTTACTGCATGCCTGTAATCCCAGGACTCAGGAGGCTGAAGCAGGAGGATTGCTGTGAGTTCAAGGTCAGCCCAAACTACACAGTGAGACCCTTTTTTTTTTCTTTTTAAGAAGATTCGGATAATCTTTTAGGAGCTTAGAGTCTATTGTAGGAGTAGCCTATATATCCAACTAACCCTGCTATAAAGTATTATAAAGGAAATATATGCTAAATTTAAGTAAAAGCAGTATGCTCTGGCAGCAGAGGGTAAACACCTAATTAAACTAGAGATCAAGGAAAGCTTCACTAGGAATTGGGGTTTCAGCTGAATTTGATGGACAAAAATAATTCCAAAAGATGCAGAATAAAAGAAGTTATTACCGTCTGGAAAAAAATTTTATGGCTTGTAAAAAAGGTTTACTGTACTGTAGACTAACTATCAATGTGCATTTTATGTAGTTATAGTATACACATTAAAGGATCATTTTTAAAATGCATTTTAAAAACTCATTTAACATGGAAATTAAAATGAATTTCATATTATCTTTTATTGATAAGTTACATACTTTTAAAATTTTTACTCAGTATTTTTTTCTTTTATTGAGATGGTTTTTTCATTCGGCCTTCCATTTTCATTTGATCTCTGTATATTTAAATGTAGCCCGTCTTGGGAAACAGTGGCTCTCGTTCTTTTCACAGCTGTGGGCAAACCTGATGGGCCACACTCACATGATGTAGGCCTCTACATGGCACTCACATATTTAAGTGTTGCCATGGCAACACTTATGTTCTTCATCAGAAACACTTGGACTTGAGGTTTGAGAACAGCTCTTTTGTCTTGAACTCACACAAAATCATCTAAAATACTATAAGACGTCATCACTAGAAGCCTTTCTCCTGAGTTGCCGTACCCGCTTTTGTTTACTTTTCTTCCCAACTCTTACACTTTATATTTTATTGTCTCAGTTTGTGTAGAAGTCTTAGTGTGTTCAAAGTAAACTTTTTTGAATTATCTTAGAAGACAATTTGCAAATACTCAAATTAATGCTTTAGAGCTGATTTGGAATGTTTTAAAGTTAGTATTTTATTATTGAAAGTTTTTATTTACATTTCATTTATCTCCATTATGGCTATATATTCTGAATGTTGTAAATTTTGGACTTTGATAACTTTTCCTTTTTCATTTTGTGGTTGTTGTGTGACTTGTCTTCTTACAGTGTACTTATATAGAAATTGAGCAAGTTCCCGAAACATATGCTGTTGTCCTTAGTCGCCCAGCCTGGTTGTGGGGCGCAGAAATGGGAGCCAATGAGCACGGAGTTTGCATTGGGAATGAAGCTGTATGGGGAAGAGAGGAAGTCTGCGCCGAGGAAGCACTGCTGGGCATGGACCTTGTCAGGTTATTTTTCTATTATAGTTTTCCACTACAGAACTTCCTAAATTTTAGTGTTACCTCTCTTCTTTTCCTTCTCCTCCTCCTCCTCCTTCTCTTCTCCTCCTCTTCCTCCTCGTTCTTTCCCTCTTTTATTCCTTCCTTCCTTCCTCTCTCCCTTGCTTCCTTCCTTTCTTCGACTTTATAGTTTATGCCACAGATGTTTCAGAGTACCAGGATAAAATTTCATTACTTGCACAAGTATTGATTGAGAAAAAGGAAAGAGTCACAAATTATGATTGATTAGAAGCAACTAATATACAGAACTTCATTACATAGTTTACTAACTTTCACAGTAAACTCCTAGAGCTTACATTAGTATCCTCACTTTACAAATAACATACATGAGGTTCAGAGATAAAGTAACTTGCCAAAAAATTATCAACTTGGAGTTTGAACATAGATCTGTTTGACCTAAAAAACTTTGCTTCCGTGATTCCAAATGGACTTTTTGAGACAAGGTCTCCTTATGTAGTACAGGGTGGCCTTGAATTTATTTATATATCCAGGCTGGCCTCAAACTTGAAGCAATCTTCCTGCCTCAGCCTCCCAAGTGCTGAGATTACAGATGTGTGCTACCACACCTGGCTCTCAAACCGACTTGAAGAGGAAAAATTTAAGTTAGATTTTGTTTTATCTGTTAAATTAACTAGAAGGAAATTTTTACTTTGAATGTAAACAGTCTCAATACCATGAAATTATTTAAGAAAAATAAGGGAAATTTAACTTCTGAATTTTTATGTTTTTACTTTAGACTTGGTCTTGAAAGAGCAGATACAGCTGAAAAAGCCCTAAATGTCATTGTTGATTTATTAGAAAAATATGGCCAGGGTGGAAATTGCACAGAAGATAGCATGGAATTTAGCTATCACAACAGTTTCCTGATAGCTGATAGGAACGAAGCCTGGATTCTGGAGACAGCAGGGAAGTATTGGGCAGCAGAAAAAGTGCAAGGTATGAACAGTTTTTTGTAATTCAGTTAATGAAATACACCTTTAATTGTTGATAATTGTATTTGAATGTCCTTTAAGATTTATAATCCAATGTGATAAAACAAACTACAGGGAAAAATTAAACATTAGAAACAATATTCACTGACAGAGCATTATGAAGAGTATTCTTGAAAAGGGCAGCATTATTTTTAGGAATAGGAATTTCATATAAATTAAATATACTGTCTGTGGCACAACTTTTGAGTGCTTGACAGGGCTTTTTCACTTTTTAATAACCCTTTATCATTAAACTTGGGCCAGACATCAAAATTATAATGGGGAAGTGTGGAAGTGAGAAAAGAGGAGTCGGATGGGAGCTGGATAGCTTTGGGTTGGTGGCTAGAAAGATATATTGATAAAAGAGTAAAATATAAAATGTGGTATCATTAAATGCAATAAGGCAATTTGACTTTTTGAATGCTTTGCTTTTTCTTTCCCATTTTTTGTGATTATGTATTCCTCTAATTTTTCAAATGGGAAAATCAGAGATGTAAAGTGATTTAGGTTAGAAAAGGAAAGACTTGAAATTAAAATCTTTCCATCCTAAGTTTGTATCTACTTGATTTATTTGTGAGAGTAGACTATTGAGGTCCCCACTGTTGTAGTCAGGAGTTGTACACAGAGAACAACTAGGATTAGGGCATGGAGTTCATAATATTTTTATAATGGTCACCAGAAGTTAACACAAGAAATTGCAGGAAATCTATATGCAACACCAAAGACACAGATTATTTAGTCAAGAGCCTAAACCCAATGACAATGTCCCACATGAGTCCAGGTAAAAATCCAGAGCTCAGGACAATGCCTCCCACGAGTCCAACTGGAGGTCCAGAGCCCACAAGAAGGACTCACGCCAGTCTCTTTTACGGATCCGTGCCGGGAAGACCCAAGGGTCAGCGGTGGAAGCCAGAAAGTCCATGCCAGCAGGGTGAAGGAGCTGTGTTACTGGGATGAGGGTTCTACACTGGATCTGAGAAGTCACACTCACAACAAAGACCAGGGCTATCCTGAAAGGCACCACAGCCATCCTCAGCGACACAGAGGCCCCGAGCTCCTCCGATAACAAGCACAGTCAGGTACGTGCCAGGAAGCAGCGTGACGAGTTCGTTCTGGAGACCAGGCAGCACATGTCTTCCCCTCCGGAGCCAGGAAGCACTGCTCGATGTGAAGACCAAAGCTTCTCCAGGAGAACCCACAGCTCAGACAGCAACTCGTAGGAGAACCCACAATGCCTCCTTAACGTCTCAACCTTCTCAACACCTTCCTTCTTCTCCACCTATTTATCCTGGCAACTCTCCTCAGGTGGAGCATCTTCTCTCAATGCCATGCTGATGTAATCCAGCTGGCGTTAAGTTGACCACCAGTTCTCAAACCATAACACCCACTCTACAATACAATACTACAATTGTATCAGTACTTATTTGATTTTTCATGTCCATTAATAGTTGTTTCACAGGTGCATTGATATTTGGTGCATACACTTTCATGATTTCTCTTCCTCTGGGACTGTTCCCTTTACAAGGATGTAGTGACCTTCTTTGTCTCTCGTAATCAGTGTTGGCTTGAAATCCACTTTGCCTGTAAGTAGAATAGCTAATTCTGCTTTTTTTCCAGATTCCTGCCACATGAAGTATTGTTTTCCATCCTTTGACTTTCAGTCTGTGAATTTCTTTTTGAATTAAATATGTTGCTTGTATGCAGCATATTGTTGGATATTGCTTCTTTTTTTTTTTTTTTTTTTTTTTTGTCTTTTTCCTTATTATCGGTACCTGGAATCGAACTCGTGATTGCCTGCTTGCAAGCAGGCACTTATGCCGCTGAGCTAAATCCCCAGCCCCTTGTATCTTGCTTCTTGATCCATACTGCTTGTCTGTTTCTTTTGATTGGTGAATAGAGTCTACTAACATTGATAACTGATAACTGATATGTATTGACTTATCCTTGTCATATAATTTTCCTATTGATGGCTCCCTTTTTTCTCCTCTGTTTAACTGCTTGTCTTGCCTGATGCATTCATTATATTGGAGTTCACTGAATTGTAATCTTCCTTATCTCTTTCTAGAATATCCTTTGGGACATTTTGGAGTGCTGGTTTGGTGTTCATGAATTTCCTCATGTGTTGTCATGGAAGTAAATCTTATTTCACCATCAATTTTGAAAGATAGTTTTGCAGGGTACATCAATCTAGCTTGGAGGTTATTTTCGTTTAGGGCTTGAAATACTGCAAGCTCTCTTTTTCTTGAGGGTTTGTGTTGAGAGGTCTGATGTGATTCTGGTGAGCTTTCAAAAAGGCAATTTCTTTCTTTCCTCTAACAGCTTTTAATGTTCTATTCTTGTGTAGAATTTCTGCCTTGCTATAGTCACCATGCTTCTGGAGGGTCAAGCTGCCCTTCTCATGCAGTGAGTCAGGGCTCAGGCGTAAAGCACTGCTTGCTCTCTTCTTCTTGTGTGTTGTGGTTTCTCTCTTCATTCTCCCCATGGGCTTCAATGCTTACTTCAGATTGTTTCTGGGTCCCGAGGATCCTCTTCCCTCCTTCCTCTCTTCCTCATGGCTATGTTCCAGTGTCTGGACATGTTTCTCTGTTGTTCACCAGTCTGTCATCTTCTGGGAAGTCCCGAGCATAATCCTAAATATATACGTTCATTTAAAAAAGAACTAAGTTGTTAAGCTATTGAGAGTTATATATTATTAAAGTTCCTCTTTGCTGTTTTGATTCTATACATCAAGTCTTCTTTTTTGTAGTGAGGATCGCCATTAGCGTAATAACTTAATTGATTTGTATTGGAAGATTCAGTTTTAAAATGTTACCAATTTTCATTTATTATAATCTGTTTCATCTATTATGATCTCTTTAGAACAGGGTTTTACTTTTTCTGTTCCATACATTAATTTGTTAATGTCTTGTTTGTAACCTAGTGCCACAATTTTTTATTTTTTGAGACAGGATCTCTCTATGTAGTTCAGGCTGGCCTTGAATTCACTATGTAGCCCAGGATGGCCTCAAACTCACCATGATCCTACTGCCTCAACCTCCTGAGTGTAGGGGTTAAGGCATACACCACCACACCCTGCCTAGTGTCACAATATTTTTAGAAGAGTTCTCTTGCTGTTACAAACATCTTTATGATTATTTTTATGTAACTCATAGGAAAGAGTAATATCTAGAATAAATGAAGAATACCCAAAAGTCAAGAGTAAACAATCCAGCTGGGGTTTTAGCTCAGCGGCAAAAGTGCCTGCCTGGCAAGCGCGAGGTCGTGAGTTTGATCTCCGGTGCTCCCCACCAAAAAAAGAGCAGACAATCCAATTAGAAAATGGTAAAAAGATATGAAAAGTCTTCTCACTTAAAGAGGTATACAATATAGATATTAAATTAACATAGTAAATGATGTTCAGCATCATTAGCCATTAAGGAAATGTACATGAAATGTGCATGTAAGATGTTATTATATCTCTATCGGTATGGCTAAATAAAACAATGATGTCATCAAATCCTGATGAGACTCTGGAAACTGAATCATTCCCTGTAAGAATGTACTGCTAGTACATGGGTCATTCTCTAAAATAAACCATATATTAATTCACAGAACATATTTAAATAAATGCAAAAGGGTTGAAATTATCCCTTGCATGCTGTCGGACCATAGCACTATGAAATTAGAAATTAATGATAAAAGATACTGCAAAAATCCCACAAACACATGGAAGCTGAATAACATATTTTGGGGATTAAGTGGGTCACAGAGGAAATTAAAGAAGAAATTAAGCAATACCTGCAAACAAATGAAAACACAAATACAACTTACTGGAATCTGTGGGATGCATTTTGTGAAAGCTGTCCTCAGAGGAAAATTTATTGCACTGAGTCCCCACATCAGGAAAACAGAATGAATACAAATAAGTAACCTGATGTTACACCTCAAACGTCTAGAAAAAGAAGAGCAAGTCAAGCCCAAAGCCAAAAGAAGAGAAGAAATTATGAAAATCAGCAGAAATCAATGCAATAGAGACCAAAAAAAAATCCAAAAAATCAATGAATCAAAGAGTTGGTTCTTTGAAAGAATAAATAAAATTGACAATCCCCTAGCCAACCTTATTTTAAAAAGGGAAGAAAAAGCTCAAATTCATGCAATAAGGAACGAAAGAGGCGAAATTATTACAGAAATACAAAAGATCATCAACACCTATTTCCAAAACCTCTACTCTCAAAGGTTTGATAACACAGAGGAAATAGACAGATTCCTAGAAGAGTACCAAAGCTAGGTCATGAAGATGTAAAACTACTGAATAACCCAATTTCTATTAATGAAATTGAAAATGTAATTAAATCTTTACCTACAAAGAAGAGCCCAGGCCCAGACGGATTCACTGCAGAATTCTGCAAGAAATACAAAGAAGACCTAATGCCAGCACTCCTCAAACTCTTCAATGAAATTGAAAGGGAAGCAGTCCTTCCTAAATCGTTCCTAGAAGCAAATATTACTCTAGTACCAAAACCAGAGAAGGACCCAACTGAAAAAGAGAACTACAGACCAATCTCCCTAATGAACACAGATGCAAAAATCCTCAATAAAATATTGGCAAATAGGATGCAGCAAATCATCAAGAAGATCATACACCATGACCAAGTGGGATTCATCCCAGGTATGCAGGGATGGTTCAATATATGTAAATCAATAAATGTAATACACCATATCAATAGAGCCAAAAGTAAGAATCACATGATCATATCTATAGATGTAGAAAATCTTTTGATAAGGTCCAACATTCATTTATGATAAGAACCTTGCAGAAAATTGGAATAGATTGTCTTTACCTCAATATAATAAAGGCTGTCTATGACAAACCAACAGCCAATATCATATTAAATGGCCAAAAATTGAAGGCCTTTACTTTAAAATCAGGTACAAGACAAGGATGTCCCTTATCACCACTCCTATTTAATATAGTTCTGTAAATACTAGCCAGAGCAATTAGACAAGAGAGAGAAATAAAAGGTGTAAAGATAGGAAAAGAAGAAGTTAAGGTAACATTATTTGCAGATGACATGATATTCTATATAGAAGATCCCCAAAACTCCATTGAAAGACTCTTAGATATAATAAATAAATTCAGTAATGTAGCTGGATACAAAATCAATACTCAAAAATCAATAGCATTCCTATACACTAACAACAAGATCACAGAGAGAGAAATAAGAGAGGCCACATCCTTCACACTAGCAACCAAAAATTGAAATATTTAGGAATTATTTTCACGAAAGAAGTGAAAGACCTATACAGGGAAAATTATAATACACTGAAAAATGAAATCAAAGAAGATCTCAGAAAATGGAAAGGCATCCCTTGCTCATGGATAGGAAGAATACATACTGTGAAAATGGCCATTCTCCCAAAACTTTTATGCAGATTCAATGCAATCCTGATAAAAATACCATCAACATACCTAACAGAACTCAAGAAATCACTCCTAAAATTCATCTGGAGTGAGAAGAGACCTAGAATAGCAAGGACAGTTCTAAGCAGCAAAGACAAGGCAGGAGGTATCACAATCCCTGACTTGAAGTTATACTACAAAGCAACTGTAGTAAAATCAACATGGTACTGGAACCAAAACAGAGCCGAAGATCAGTGGAATAGATTAGAAGATACAACCACAACTACCAACACACTCAACTACCTTATTTTTGATAAAGGGGCCAAACATGTTCACTGGAAGAACGACAGTCTCTTTAATAAATGGTGTTGGAAAAACTGGCTCTCCATATGCCGAAAACTAAAACTAGACCCATGCCTATCACCATGCACTAAAATAAAATCTAAATGGATCAAAGATCTAAATATTAAAACAGAAACACTAAATCTACTGGAAGACAAATTGGGTAAAAACCTTGAAGACATAAGAGTAGGTAAAGAATTCATGAACAGGACTCAACCACATGAGAAATACTTCCCAGAGTCAATAATTGGGATCAGGGGCTGGGGGTTTAGCTCAGTGGCATAAGCGCCTGCCTTGCAAGCAGGCAGTCGTGAGTTTGATCCCTGGTACCGATAAAAACAAAAAAGACAAAAAACATAATAATAATTGGGATCACCTCTTATTAAAAAGTTTCTGCACGTCAAAAGAAATCTCCAGCATAGTGAAAAGAAAACCCACAAACTGGGAAAAAATCTTAGTGAACTGCCCCTCAGACAAAGGACTTCTGTCTAAAACATATAAAGAATTAAAAAAAAATCAGACCCCCAAAATTCAAAGACCCAATTCAAAAATGGGCATCTGAGATGAATAAACAATTTTCAGATGAAGAAATACAAACGACAAATAAATACATGAAAAAATGTTCACCATCACTGGTCATTAGAGAAATGCAAGTTAAAACCACACTGAGATTTCATCTCACTCCTGAAAGAATGGCCAAGATCAAGAAAACCACCAACAACAAATGCTGGAGAGGCTGTGGGGAAAAAGGAACTCTCCTGCACTGTTGGTGGGAGTGTGGACTAGGACAACCATTGTGGAGGTCAGTCTGGAGATTTCTCAGAAAGCTGGGACTGGAAGCCCCATTTGACCCAGCTATTCCACTTCTAGGCATATTCCCAGAAGAACTGAAAGCATCATACCATAGTGATATATGTGCCTCCATGTTTATAGCAGCACAATTTGTAATAACCAGATCTTGGAAACAACCTAAATGTCCATCAACTGAGGAATGGATAAAAAAGTTGTGGTATTTTTATACAACGGAGTACTACTCAGCTATAAAGAATGATCACATTGAGATATTATAAATAAATGGACGCAGCTTGAGACCATACTCATAAGTGAAATACATCAAACTCACATGTATAAATACCGAATAGTTTCCCTAGTGTAAGAAATGATAAGAATACCAAAAAAATGTGGTAATCATGATTCCCAATCATATTGGTTTGAAGCCATATAATGTTTTTACTCATTAATTGCAAAGGTTTTAACCTGGGTTGTTTGATTTTAGTATTGGTGATAGTACAAATAGCTATTTTGAAGAAAACAACACATCATAAAAGCTAGTATTGATTTAATATCATCTTGTTTTGAAGTTCCATCAAGCTGTTGTACATCTGTTTCCACTGTTTTTAACATGTTGTATCTTACTATATTTTACTATATGCGATAGTATAAACAAAATTTTTTATAGGCAAAGAGATAATATAGAAACTGTTGTTCGTTTTCTGTTAACTGGTTCTAAATACCCTGTAATTCTTTAATTCTCTTAAATGGCTTCACACTGTGTTGATATGCTTGATGCTACAATATACGAAGTTATACTCAAATAATTCAAGGAAAGAGGCACTATGGTGATTACTATTATGTTAGATTATCTGGGGGTGAAACACAATGATGCTTAAATTGTTCGGTTCTGACCTGTGTTGTTCTGTTACAATGTCCTCTTTTATCTCAATCTCCACCCTTTTTTAAAAAAATTAATCTATTTTTAATTTTTTTAATTAAGGGAAAACTAAATTTAAAAATAGCAGGATATATTATAGTAACTTTTTTGTTTTCCTATTAACCTGATTTGAACCCCAGTATTGCTCTCCCCATCTTGTTCTGTCTGATTATACTATATTCTATTTTGTTTGGTAATATCAAGTTTGAGGGTATAGGCAACCACTTTGAAGGCAGTAAGATTTACTATGATGCCCATTATGGTTTGACTATTATCTTCTTTTGAAGTCCTGTAAGGTCTCCAGTGTAGGTTTTATTGGTCTTGTACTGTACTGTTTTGATCAGTTCTATTATACCTGATGATATAGGCAACTCTTTTTAAAATAGCAAGAGGCACAATGGTAACCATTTTTGATCACCTGGTATTCTATTTTTACATCATGAACTATGCCCATCCTTCTGTTCTAACCGACTCTGTTCTGTTTAGTCACGTTAGGTTTTATTCTCTTCAAAAAAAGTAGTAAGGACTGTGGGAGTAAAAAAAACCCCAAAAGTGTAATTGTTATTGTAAGAAAGAGAGGAAAGGAAGGTGGTCTAAGGAATATAACTGCATGTTTGAGTGTGTAGGATGGAAAACCGTATTACTGAGCTTTTGTTGGATCATTGAACGGAACTGTCTGTACTCTCACTGTATGAATGCCCACTTTATATGCTTTAATTTTATAATTTGGACAACCATATCTAAGATGACAATGTGTAACCTATTAACTAGTGATTTCTTACTGTATTTTTTTTCTTGAAATTCTGTATTATTTGTACCCTGTTACTGATTTGTTTTTTTATTTCCTTTTTTTTTCTCTTTAAATAAATAAATAAAAAAGAATGTACTGCTAGCTACTCTGGAAGACAGTTTGGCAGTATTTTAAAAGAATTAAACATATAAGTGATCCAGCAGTTGCACTCCTGTGCCTTTATAGCCCAGAGAAACAAAAATTTAACATCACATAAAAACCTGTACACAAATATTTATTCTTATTTTTCTATGGCAACTCAAGAAGTGGGAATAACTTAGATGTCCTGGAGTGAATTAGTGATTTGGGATTGGAGATAAGTGAGTTTGGCCATAAAACAACAACGTGAAGGAGTTTTGGTAGTAAAAGTTTTCTTTGTTGACTGTGTCAGTACCAGTATTTTGCTATTGTTACTATGCTATAGTGTTGCCAGATGCTATTTTGTGGGGAATCTAAGTAAGGGGCACTTAAGATCTCTCTGAATTAGTTCTCATAACTGCTTCATTATGTACAATTTTCTCAAAAAGTTTGATTTAAAATTAATAGATCTTTTAGAACATATAATAGAGGCATACAAAATTTTAAAGACTAAAATTCTACTTAAATAGTTATTAAAAACCATACCATGTAGGTAGATATTTTATGTTAAATGTAACTTTTATTTCCTGTACTTTCTCTCTTTGAAAATAGAGGGTGTTCGTAATATTTCTAATCAACTGTCTATAACAACCAAGATTGATCGGGAGCACCCACACCTGAGGAGCTATGCTAAGCAGCAGGGTTGGTGGGACGGTAAAAAAGAGTTTGATTTTGCTGGAACGTATTCTTATCTTGACACCGCAACGATGTTGACTTCATCGGGCAGATACTGTGAAGGCTATAAGCTTCTAAATAAACACAAAGGTAATGTTAGCATTCAAATACCAGAATGAAAAGGTACACTTTGTGAGTTATAATGTAGGGGTAATAAAATATGTTTTGAGAAATTATATTTAGTAAATATGTAATTTTATTTAAACTGAAAGCATTGTGCCATTGTAAACTATTTTTTTAGATATGCGAAGTATTGTCCAATTGCGAAGTATATGATTCTTTGTGAAAAATCAAGTTTAGATTTTAACCCTTAGATACTTAAAAATTTTTATTAATATTCTTTAGACAAAATTGGGATTACTTTTCTTCTCAGAATCCATTAAGGTATGTGGCAGACTTCTTTGAATATTGCTGCTATTCTTACTTATCTTTTGAGAGTATTCTTTTTGATTATTTTCTTATGATAAAAGTTACATCTAGAACTAATTAACAAGACAAAGCCCATTTGTATTTCTATTCTCTGAATATCTAGTATGATACATACTCAGATTTTACTCCCAATTTCCTTTCCAAATGGGAAATGTGCTGTAATAAATCTATAAGTAACTGCCGTTGAAAACATTTAAATTAAATGGGTTCACATGTAGTTTTTACACCTACTGTGTCTCTATTATTATGACATATACCATTCCTAATGCTTAGGATAATTGGATGAAAGAAATAAAAAAATGAGAAATAATTATAAATTAATTAGCTACCATATCATAATAAGTCTGTCATATTTAACTATGAAATAACCAAAGTATAGATAAAATGAATGTGAGTATAGTAATGGGTGCATCTCACATGAAACTTATCTTTTCCAAGTGTGAAGTACAGTTCCTGTAGCCTTCTGCAATTTACCAAAAGAATAAGTGTCTGTCCAACAGTTTTATAGAAAATTGTCTACTAGTACATTATGGTTAATTTTTCCTATAATTTTTCTATGTAGAAGAGCCTACCTAGCTTTTTTCAACTATTCCTACCTGATAGCTATTAGCTGTGCTGCATGTATATCCAAATTGCATCTATATTCATTCATGTATTTTAAATAACTAGTTTAAATTGCAATGAAATTGCACCCTGGGTTTTGCATTCATTTACTGAACCCTGCCGCAGCCATCTCAATACTTATTCAGTGCTTGCTAGTGGATTACTTATAGCTGTCCCACTCAAGAGATCATGTAAATCCTCCTTTCATTTTGAGAATTGTAGGTTTTGAATACAGAAAACATTTTTTGTAATACCTATATTATCACAGTGTTATGGTTCTGACACTGTTTTTATTAAAACTTGCCATTTATAGGAATTTAGACTTGAATCATTTTAAAGTCTCCCTAGGTGCTAAAGCTATGTGCCTGATAGATAGGTGTGGATTGGAGGTTTTATTGCTGAGTTTTAATATTTTTAGATGTAATACTGCCCCTTTTTTCTTTCTGTGTTTTTCAAAATTAACAATGATAAGACTCTTGGTACAAATTATTTGTAAATTCAGTATGTTATTTTTCTTGAACTTTAAGTGCTGACTATATTTTAGAGAAACTACATAAAATCATGTAGACTTAAATGAATCTATTGTTGTTAACATAAAATAATCAGTAGCTCGCATGATTAACTGAGAACAGAACATTAGATTATTTCATATGGAAGTCAATTTTAATTTGAAATATCACAAAATCATAATTTAGGTATAGACTTGGAGCCTTTTAATTGCATATTACCATGGGATAGAGGAAGATTCTTGCTTTTCATGTTCTCTTTGTCTTTGTGAGTTACTTAACTTTTTATTCCTTTCTTGTAAGTCTTAGAGATTTTTTTGTTTTTCAGTAGAGAATATTAAACCCAGAACCTTCAAAGCCAGCTATATCCATAGGCCCTTGCTTTAAGACAAGTTGTTACTAAGTATCTAAGTTGCCTATTTATTTCACTTAAGAACATTATTTCAAGATGTATCCATTTACCTAGAACTGTCTCAAATTTATCCTTCTTTATGACTGAGTAGTACTCCATTGCATTAAAAAATTGTATCTTCTTTATCCATTCATTCATTGATAGGCTGATCATAATGCAAGTTAAATAGTTATATTCTTTTAAAAATTTTTGAAAATACTATATTTCATTCTATGTCCTAAGAATTATTATATTGAAAATTTAACCTAAATTTTGTTAACTATAAGCTTATATAATCTTATTTCTGTAATACTGTTATTTCATGTTAAAAGCCCAGTTGGAGGGCTGAGGATTTATCTCAGTGACACAGTGCCTGCCTGGCAATCATGACGTCATGAGTTCAATTCCTGGTACAAAAAAAAAAAGGCCCAGTCAAGCCTTTTCATACTGCTATTTACCATACAATATTGATTCTCATTTTAAATGTATTTCTTTTAATAGCTAATTTCAGTACTAGTTACCTTTAAAAATGAGTATTTATTGTATTCATTCAAAGGAAAACTTTTAAAACTATTTTGAACTTCTCAGAAAAGATCATCTTAACTGTGATTACTTCAGTTGTCAGATCAGGAGACTTTTACTTCATATCTCTCTAGATAGATGTAAAGATAGATGTAAATTATAGAGATAGAGATACATGGATACTGTACATAGATACAAGTGGTAACTTGTTCCACAGTTTTGGGGAAGATGGCCCTGGTCATGTTCATCACTCAATCCAGAGTTCACAAATGGAAGCAAACTTTTGCCAAAGACTTTTTTTTTTGGTGCCAGGGATCAAACTCACAACCTCACCCTTGCCAGGCAAGTGCTTATGCCACTGAGCTAAGTCCCCAGCCTGCCAAGGGCTTTCACTCATGAACAGAAGCATTCTTGGCTGTATATCCACTGTATATCCCCAATGCCTAGGATGGCACTTGAACCTTAATAGAAACTAAATAAGTACTTGTTGAATGAATGAAAACCAAGAAGAAAAATCCCATCCTGTCTTTAAAGAGTTTATAGTTTAATGACAGAGGCAGGACTGATATAGAGAAAAGATTAGGAATGCGTATAGATAGAAAGGACAAGGCCATTTCAGCTTAGTTTAGAACTAACTTTTAATTTGAAGGAGTTTTAATTTGATTCAGGAGAAATGGGGAGTGTTAAGTTTTGCAGAAGAGAATTAATGATACGTGTGTGTTGCTGGGGAGACAGCTACTTTTGGCAAACGCATTTAGTAAGGTAAGATTATTTTTTGTCATGGTTGCTCCAAACCATAGCTTGGTGAATATGTGAAGCAAAGAACAGAGGTATCTGATGATATCAATTTATTTTGAATTTTTGTTGTTTTCTAAATATTGAATTCTGAATTCTCTATAACCAGAGATACATTGTGTTTACTAAAGAGGTAAAATAAATTTTCTATCTATTTTTTCTTTAAAAAGTATTTAAAATACTAGATTTTAAATGTGAAAACATAAAGCAATATAATCACATGCAGTATTTCACCGCACAGAATAAATGTTTAAGCTTTGAAAGTAGTCCAGCAGGATTATGCATTCCCAAATTCATGAGTTTTGTCTTCATTCCTTTTCAGGTTCCAAATCACACTTTCACATAAAATTATGTGTCAGAAATTATTATAGGAAAGATGATGTGTTATTTTGTAAAACTATGTTGTATAATATTGGAAACTAAGTACAATATTCTTTTAATAATTTGGCTCCTGAATGAGTGGAGTCAGATAATATCATGTTAGTGATATCACTGACTCTTTGCTAACTAAATGTACATCTTTAAAGGAGCTGAGGCTGTGGGTCAGGAGCAGAACACTGGCCTTCCTGCAAGAGTGCTTGGATTCAATCCCCAGCGCCATAAAGAAAAAAAGCCTTAAAATTTTTTCTAAGTGGAAAGGAGTTGAGTACATTCTTGCAATATTTATTCTTTCTGAGAAAGTTCTTACTTATTATAGTAGTCTTCAGATTTTCCATGATTTGTATTTAAAAGAAAGTATCTTTATGATCGTGAGGTACATCTAATTGCAGTTGACATATTACCAGTAAAAAATCAGCTTGTATTTGCAAGGTATTAATATACAATGACATATTTTATAGTTTTAAAAATTATTTCCTAAGAAATATGTAAGTATATGTAAATACTTACATCACAGACAATACTTATATTAGTGCCCAAATCCAAGAAACAGAAAGTCTAATTTTGAAAGAATTGGAATGTGAAGCCAGGCATGGTAATCCCAGCACTCAGGAAACTGATGCAGGATTGCTGTGAATTTTAGGCCAGGCTGGGCTACATAGTGAGTCCAAGGCCAGCCTGATATACATAGTGAGACCCTGTCTCAAAAAAACAAAACAAAACAAACAAACAAAAAACAATTGAATAAAACAATTGAATTGGGCCAACCCTTGCCACTACACTTTTTTTTTAACTAGGAAACAAATTCACAACCTCGATCTTGCCAGGCAGGCACTATGCCACTGAGCTATATCCCCACCCTGTCACTACACCTCTTAAGGTGAACAGCGAAAGCGGGGGAGGTGGAGGTGGAACAGCACCTGTCAGCCAAGTGTTTGGTGGAGCTAACACTCACCCACTGCAACACGGTGCGTTACATCCTTCCTAGGCAGTGGCAGCTGCTTCTCGCTTGTCTCAGAAGCTCTTGAGCCAAAGCAGCAGAATCACACAGGATACTTGGAAAATGAGGTACTGGAAGTCACACAGCACATGCCAAAAATATGGTGAAAGTAAATGAAAACTTGGTGAAATTCATCACCATCAAGAATAAATGTGCGAGTGGCAAACTCCTAAGATAAGCAGCCCACAGCTGACTTCCAGAACCATCAAGTCCTCACCTCCTTTATCCTTTCCCCCCTCTCTCCCTCCCCTGCTCCTTTCCTTCCCTTCTCTTCACAACAAAACCTGGCAAAAAGACCCTGTATCACTGCAAGGCAAAGCCACAGCGAAGTTCAGCCTAGCTTTTGGCATGCCTTATGAATTAAGGCAAGTGCAGCGGTTGAAAAGCAGCCAAATGCACAGGTATTAGGCTGATTAGAAAATGTTCCATTTCCCTTAATTCAGCAAAGGCATTCAGTGAGAATGCAGTTGCCAAAATCAATGACTTGGACACTATCACAGTGTGTGCATCCTGCGCCTCTCTGTCTCTCACCGCTAGTGTCTGGAGTTTCCTCTCCTGTGGCTCTGAAGAGTCTTTTGGACAGATCACTGAACACTGGTATCCTGCAAGAAGCAGGTTAGGAGTCGCCGACTTCCTGCTGCTCTGCCTTCACGTGTGTCAGTGCCTGGAGCACCAGCAGAGTCCTTTTGGGCTCAAGACACACGCATAACCAGGACAGAAACTGTCAAGTACAACATCAAATAAATCCGCAGGGCACCTGACCCCCAGAGGACACCTTGTACAGCTCTCCCTGGGCAGCTGAGTTCGAGGTGCCGCAGGACCATCACAGGGCTGTGGCTGTCTCCCCACACTGGTCTGCTTCGCTCACCTCTCTGAGGCAGCACCAGATGACCAGAGTCATGAGGCAGAAGCTGAGGGGCAGCACTTTCCATGGGGACAAAGGACTAATATCTAGAATATATAAGGAACTAAAAAAAATCATTAGATCCCTGTCCCAAATTTAAAGATCCAACCCAAAAAAGGGCATTCTCAGATGAGGGAGTGCAAACAACCAATAAATACATGAAAAAATGTTCAGCATCACTGGCCCTTCAAGAAATGCAAGTTAAAACAGAACTGAGATTTTATCTCACTCCCAAAAGAATTTCTGTCATTTAAGAAATGAACCATTAACAACCGCTGGTGAGGCATTAGGGAAAAAGGAACCCTTTATTATTGGTGGACTGTGAACTGGTATAGCCACTGTGGAAGTCAGTATGGGGATTACTTCAAAACTAAAGATAGAAATTCCATTTAACCCAGCTATTCCTCTTATAGGCATCTTCTCCAAAGACTTAAAAGACATCATGTCCCAGTGATACATGCATACGTATGTTTACAGCAGCATAATTCATAATAGCTAAATCATGGAAGCAGCCTAGATGTCTATCAACAGATGAATGGATAAAAGTGGCATTTATACACAGTGGAGTACTACTCTTCCATAAAAAGAATAAATTTGAGTTATTTGTAGAAAATGGATGCACTGTGAGACCATAGTGTTGTGATGTAAATCAGACATACAAGTTTAATATTGAAAAATATATAAGCTCAGTATATAAATTGCAAAATGAAAGACAGATGATAGGAAAAAAGAGAAAACAACTATTATAATCCAGCGTGGACAAAATCCAGCATGGTATCTAAACATGTACCTTGATTTAGTATATTTGTCTTATGTATTTTATATGTTCCTTGACCTCGTTCCTAGGAACTAGGCTGAGAACATATAAATTAGTCTGGTTGAATCTATAAGTATGATAATATTGTAAGGACTTATAAATAAATGAATCTGATGCTAGCAAAAAGGGAGGCAATAAAGGAGAAGAGGAGAAAAAAGAATTGAGACATGTTAAGTACACGTACCCATTCCCCACAAAGAATGTAATCATTATGGACTGCAGATATGTACCAGTAAACTTTAAAAAATTATTTCCTAGGGAGCATAACTTTTGAAACTATGATGGAAATTCTCCGAGATAAACCAAGTGGCATTAATATGGAGGGAGGATTCCTGACCACTGCGAGCATGGTTTCTGTTTTACCTCGAGACTCCAACTCTCCTTGCATTCACTTTTTCACGGGGACTCCTGATCCTGAGAGGTGAGCTCACAAAGTACTGTAAACGGCAAGACCCTGGGAGAGGGGTAAAAATCATTAATATGTGGATTATTTTGCCTAAGGGTTTATTATACAAATAGTGTAATAACTTTTTGTGTATTTTTTGTTTAGATTTTAGTAACTTTCAAATATATATAACTTGTTCTTATTTTTTATGAGGAGAAAATGTTAATAGTTTCTAGTATGCAGTTATCCTGACTTGTCTTTCTGGCGAATATATTTAGCACTGTGAAGAAAGTTGATAGCTTTTCTTACTCAGATTTCAGATTTGCAATATTAGATGATTAATAGCAGCTACTAAATAGGTTAAATGATGTAAAACAAAATATCAATTGTTTGTTACATCTTTAGGACTTTTACAGACTACCTTGATTTAAGTCATTAATATCTCTTATAAAACTTAATGCACATTTCACTTAAAAATGATTTCATAAGCTGGGTCTAGTGATACATGCCTGTAAGCCTTTACTTGGGAAAGTAAAGCAGCAGGATTATGAATTCAAGCCCAACCTGGACTACAGAGTTCAGGTCAGCTCGGGCTACAGAGTAAGACCCTGTCTCAAAAAGTTACTTATATTCATTATCCATCAATCTTTCATATGACTAAAGATATTTTCAAGACGACAGAATGAAACCTGTGTCCTCTTAACCAACAGTGGTGCTGATTTTCACCCCAAATTGTAGTCCTCAAACTCGAACATTGAGAGTTATTCTTACTCTAGGAGATACTACTAGGTTATTGACAGTGCTTATAAAATGTCAGACTGTCGATTAGGGATGTAAGCTAAATAAAGGATCATCTCTTGCCCTGAATGAGATTCTAATCCAACAGAGGAGACAGACATGAACATAACTAATATGCTAGGAATGCATTAGTATGTAACATTATTGACAGAAACTTTTAATTGTTGGGAGACTTAGAATAATGCTGGGTAGATTTTATATGTTGACATGCCAACTTCATAAAAACTCTTTCTCCTAGATCTGTCTTCAAGCCTTTTATCTTTGTGCCACATATTTCACAATTGTTGGATACCTGTTCACCAACATTTGAACATGAAGACCCAGTTAAAAAGAAGGCAGGCCGTAAGCCTGACAGAAGGCATCCACTCTACCTGGAACACCAACAGGCACTGGAAGCAGTTGATAATAATGAGGTATGATTATACCGTTTGTTGTGTCAATCAGAGTAGTTTAAAATATGATTCAATTTGTATCTTGAACCTTGAACCTTGGAGTGTCAGCTCTTTCTTCATGTAAAAAGAGATTTAGGAATTATTTAGAAGCACAGATTATAGTAGACCTGGGTTATACATATATATATATATATATATATATATATATATATATATGTATATTCTTTGTTTAGAAAAATGTGGGCTATGATTCTTAGGGAAATTTAATATTTTAAACATAATAACAATAGCTAACATTTATTGAGCACTTATATAACTATTTTATGTGGATTATTCCATTTAACCTTTAGAACCGTTTTATGAGGCAGGTAACTGTTATTGTCCTCAATTTATTTGTAAGGAGTCTGAGAGTAGGAGACATTAAGAAGGGTAAGGACAGATGAAAAGGAAATGGAAGAGGTCTCTAAAGGACTCCCTGCACTAAAGAAAAAGTTTAGCCATCTCTTCTCACCTACTTCTGCTGCTTTTCTTTCTTTGCTTTTCTGTTACCTTTCTTGCCTGTAATTCCATTTACTTTGTCAGGGACATACACTTACATTCGGCTTACATTTAGATGAATTAGTGTTCCTCTAGTGATTTATTTTTACCCGTAGTATGGTTGAGTCATTGCTGTGTGTGGTTCCCCCTTGACTGTTTTGCTTATGCTTAAAGGACGCTGCCAGACCCCTATTTGCTAAGAATTCCTGGTGCTGGGACCAGTTTGTTTTCACTTCTTGCCCCCAGTCTAAATGCTTACTTGTAACTTGTTGGCATGAAGTGGCGGGCACTTACTGGTCCACAGGTTAGGTCTTAGCTAGCCTAGTGGCTGGGCTTAGCCTCCAGACTCAAACCGGTGCAGCCAGTGAGGAGCGCTCTGATCCTGCACCAAGGCCAGGCCCCGGGTGTATTTCAGGGCTTCAGCTCTGTCCTCTCACTCCCCGCAGAGCAGCCTCCACACACCCTCCTGCTGGCACAAGCATTGTTAGCCCTTTTCTCTTATACTGCTTCTGAGGGGTGAGTTTTGTAGGCTTAGTATTAAATAGGTTAAACTAAATTGAATTGCCATTTGACTTTTTTTTTGCAAAGTAATATTGAAATAAAAACTCAAAAGCTGGTACTATTTTAGGCTTTATTTAATAGGCATTAATAGTTGATTGGGAATATAAAATGGAGGAAAACTAATGGAAGTGTGAGAGAAGCATTAAAGAGCTGGATTTTAGTTCTAGCTTTATAAATACCAACTTTTGTGTTTTGGGGAGAGTTAATTCTACTAGTAGTATTAATTTACATCTCTTGATTACTAATGACATTGAAAATCTATGTTTATCGCTCAGATTTCCTTTTAAATGCCATGGCTGTTTTTTCTTAGCTATTTCTTGATTGTGGGTCACTTTTGGTTGTTACATCTAAGAGGCAAAAACATAAACTCTATTACATTGCGTTGTTTTTAAGTGGGGGGAGTTGCTGTGTTGCCCAGGATGATCCCAAACTCCTCGGCTCAAGAAATCCTCTAACCTCAGCCTCCCAAGGAGCTGGGATTACAGGTATAGTATAGATTACTATGCCTAATTTATACTGTAAATTTTTAAAATCTCAATTTATTGACAGTTAACACTTTTTCTCAGACCAAAAAAAAAAAAAAAAAAAAAAAAAAAAAAAACTGAATCAGTTACATTTGTTAAGTCTTTTCCTTTAGGACATCTTGATGTCATAGTCTAAAAGATCCGCCTTGCCTCAAAATGAATATAGCTCCTGGCCAGGGATTTAGCTCACTGGCATAAGAACATGCCTGGCAAGTGTGAGGTTGTGAGTTTGATCCCCAATACCACAAAAAATAAAAATAAAGATGAATATAACTTCTCTATTCTTTCCAATATGTTTTAAAAATTATTTTGATCTTTAGTTCATCTGAAATTTGTTTTGTGTGTATCATTAAATATTATATCTAAATGTAATTTCCAAAAAGATCATCAATTATCCCAATAACATTTACACACAAAATTTATTTTTTCTCCTGATATGAAATGCAGTTTTTCATACAATTGTATGTAGATAAAATTACATACAATTTCATATTGAAGTCTATGTTAAGAATCTTTATTTTGTAGCATCCTGCTCATAACTGAAACTTTAAAAATTACCTTCCCTTTTTTCTCATAGATAATAACTTTTATTATCTATATTGTTCGTTTCTTCTTTAGGTACCCTAAACTGATAGTGGAGATTGCCAACAACTTAAAAATTGTTCCTTTCTGGGCTGGGAGGGCCAGTGGCTCAGAGGTAGAACAGCTGTCGTCTGCTTGTGTAAGGCTCTTTCTGGGTTTGGTCCTCAGAACTGCAGAAAAGCAAAGAACAAAACAAAAAATGGTCCTTTTTGTAAGAGTCATGAGTCTTTGTTTTTCTTTCTTGAAACAAGGAGCAAGTGAGAGATAAAATGTCTATTGTTTTAGCTGCTTTTTCCGTGAACATCACTCATCTCCTTCCTTAATCTCATAAAATTATTCTTCAAAATAGAGATTAACTTTTCCATGCATAATTAATATCATGTTCTCCTTTGTCCGGTTGTTTACTTTCTTGCTTATTCGTACTATATACTCTTTTTTTTTACTAAAAATAACTACTAACTTTCCTTATCAATGCATAACTATCTAGAGCAATGATTTTTTCCCCCAAAGAATTTCATTTATTCTGTATCAACAGAATAGGAGAAGTAACCAACCAGGAGTAGAAACCAGAGTGAACAAACCTTGTTTATGGAGGTGGGTTGGAATTTAGTTAGATTGATAGAGTGTATTTATTTTTATACTTTTAATCATTCAGGAAAAAGCCAAAACAATGTTGGACAATATGAGGAAGCTGGAGAAAGAACTATTCAAAGAGATGGAATCAATCCTGCAAAACAAGCATCTTGACATGGATAAAACTGTTAATCTCTTTTCTCAGTGTGCAAAAGATGAAATTACAATTTACAGATCAAATATTAGTTCTTAATGATTATATAAATGGTTAGAAATCTTCCTCAAAGCTAGAATTTATTGCCTTGGTACATGATATATACCTACTTTGAGCACATTTGATTATTCTTGAATAGTATACAAGTAATAGTTTGATAGATGAAATATATAATCTACTGAAATACCAAGAAAGAAAACATTGAAATCAAACATATATGGAATAGCTGGTTGTAACTTTAGGTAATGTTATTTATTTTAGCTACAGTGACTATTTTTTTGTCATAATGATTAAGTATTTGACTCTGCATAAAGCATGAAATGTTAACAAGATGTATCAATTTGTTTATTATATCTAGAACTCAGATTTTTAGTATTAAAAATATCTCCAATGGTGAGTTTTTTTTTCTTGTTTTAGGCAAACATTAACCAGGTTTAAGAAGAAAAATTTCCATACTTACACATTGTCTTTGTCATTATAGTACACTAATTCTGCATATGCCATTTTACGAAATCCAGCAAACTGTCATTATCTGACCAGTGAACTTATAGTTCTAGTCAGTCTGCCTCCTTCCCTACCTCTCTTCCCTTGGGAACCACGAGATCAACACCTGATCTTTTTATTGTTTCCACAGTATGGCTTTTTTCAGAATTATTATACGTTTGGAATCACTCAGTAAGTAGCCTTTTCAGATTTTTTTTAACTTACTTGTAATGTATACTTAGGATTCTCCAATGTCTTTTCAGAGCTTGTTAAGCTCTTTTCTTTTTAGCACTGAATAACATCCTCTAGTCTGAAGGTACCACTACTTGTTCTTGGCTATGTCCAAATTTTGGCAATTATGAATAAACCTAAAAATACTCACATGTAGTATTTTGTGTGGCTGTAAGTTTTCAATTCATTCTCAGTGAATAGCAATGTACATAAATAGCCAGATTGTATGTTAAGAGTATGTTTAGTTTTTTAAGAAATTGCTCATCTTCCAAAGTGGCTACCATTTTGTTTCCCCACCAATAATACTGTTCCACATCCTTGTGGGCATTTGCTGTCATCAGGGTTTTGGACCTGGCCACTCTGACAGGTGTGTGATTGTCTCTCATTGTATTGTATTGTTATTTTTAGATAGGGCCTCCATGCATTGCCCATGCTGGTTAAGCTCCTGAGCCCAAGTGATCTTTCTAGCTCCTCCCAACCCCCCATAGCTGGGACTCAGGGCACACACTGCTGTACCCAGCTGTTTCTGATTTCAATCTGCAATCCCTAATGACATGTGAGCATCTTTTCATATGCTTATTTGCCATCTGTACATCTTCTTTGATGAGGTATCTGTTCAGATCTTTTGCCCATTTTTAATCAGTTCATTTTCTTATATTGTTGCTAAAGCTCTTAAAGACTTATGTTAAACTCACAATCCTTAGCAAATACCTATAAGATCCTGCTAATCTACCGGCCCCCAGCTATACTGTATTACATTTTCACCACTGCTTTTTGGTTGGCAGTTTGTTTGAACCATGCTGCTCTTTCAAGTTTTGGAATGCTCAGGACTTCCTCATGGCTATATTCTCTCCTTGTACCAATCCTCTCATGTATGTCATTTATTTAAGTGGTTCTTTACATCTTTTAGAGTTTTGGAAGACGTGAGGCCCTTAGGGCTATTTTCCTTACACTACAGGTCAGGTCTTTCTTAAATACTCTTGGAGCCATATGTGATCCTGATCACAAGTTAATTATACCTTTAGCATCTGTCTTCCATGGTAGAATAGCTCCAGGAGTCATGTTTGTCCTCACTAGTGTGTGCTCAATGTTCAATACTGTGTCTGGCATATGCTAGATACTCAGTAAGTATTCATTAAGTGAACATTCAAGAATAGTGATAGAAAGAATTTACACAGCCCTCTTCTCTGCCTATGAAAATATAAAGTAGAGAAAGCCACGCATGATGGTGCATGCTTATAATTGCAACACTTTTGGGAGGCTGAGGCTGCAGCACTGCTATGAGTTTGAGGTCAGACTGGGCTACATAGTAAGATTTTTGTCTGAAACATACAGCTATAAAAATAAGATAGCCTTTGATAAAGCTTATTCACTCTGGTGCCTCTTTCCATATTAAAAATGAAAATAACTCACCACATACAAACAAAAATTCTTATAAGGATATGTTAATTTATAAAACAAAGCTTGAGAAACTTCCACTCTGTAAATCCAATATGGCATTTGGGCTGTGAATACATTGTGGGTAATGACTGCCTTCAGATATATTTTAGAAAATTCAGTGGTTTCCTAAATTTTGTCCATTGTACCAGTAAAAAATATAGTAGCTGAATTAGGCTTTTTTGGGGTCAGTCCATAAATCACGTCTTAGTTACCTTTTCATTGTTGAAACAAAATACAAAGTTTCACAGGTACTTAAAAAATCAAGGAAATCATTAATAAATTATTTCACAGAAAGCTAGTTTGTTTGATCTTTGATAAAATATCAGTTTAATCAAAAATTTTGCCTAGAAATAATTATGCATTCTAACATTTTGGAAAGTTAGTTTCTTCTTGTAAAATTTGGCATAGCAGGTCTACATAGTAAATGTTCTCTTTTAATTACCTCAAACTTTATCATGCCAATTACAGAAACTTAAAATCTATCTTTTTTCTGAAGAATGGTGGTATCACTTATGATCTTGAACTTTTTTCCAACCATCATTCATCATGACTACCTATGTCCAGTTGTCTAAAGTAATTTAAAACTTTATAGAGATGTGAGCAGACAAAATCTTGGAACTGTGCTATGTAACTTTTAGAAACTGACTGGTCATTTATTCTTCTCAAAATATCAAGTATAGATGGCACATGCCTGTGATCGTAGCACTCAGGAGGCCGAGGCAAGAGGATCATTGTAAGTTCAAGGCCAGCCTATACCACAAAGTGAGTTCAAGGCCAACCTGTCTTAAAAAGAAAAAAATACCAAGAACAGTTTATCGTACTCTAAAACAATATTGAAAGTTAAATACAAGTTAGGAGTTAGGCCTGAAACAACTTGCTGAGAGTTCAGGAAACAAATGAATATGCTGAAGATTAGTATAAAAGGGGTAAGTTTTAATCAAAAGTATATTTAATCATTTTCCCAGCTGTGGCCCTGCATATTAAAAATCATGAAATGTAAGGACAGTAATGACATTCTTAAAAGCTGTTCACTGAGTACATGACTGGGTAAGACCTGGTATGTAGAACCTCCAGAGTCACAAAAAATAGCACAATCTCAGGAAATTTATTTAAAAATACATTAAGAACTTATGTGAAAGACCTCTATGATAGCTCTTGCGTTATTTAGATAATGCAAAGAAAATATATAAACAATACCAGTCAAAATAAGTATTTTATTGAGAAACTTGCTTTGCTATTGAGAAAGTAACAGTTACAAATATTTTTATTTAATAAAATTAGCATATCCTTAATCCTAAAAACATATCTTAAAAGCCTTTATTATCTGAAACTGCAAATCATTCTAATCCAGGATTTTCTTTTAGTGTCTCCTATGGGAAAAGACGTTGCAGATTCCATTCGTGCAAATAACAAAGCATATGTAGTAAGATCTGTTGTAAACAAAAAAATTCCCCACTTGAATTTGAGTTGCCTGCATGCATGTGAATTTATGTCTTTATTGTAACTATAGAAATTGCCTGGTACAGCAATGAGGCTTTATGTTTTACTCCTGAGCATTCAGAGTCGTAATGTGGTCATCATTTTAAAAAGTTCTGCAGCAAGACAGTTCTGCTTTAAAATATCCCCATTCCCCAATCATAACTTAAAATAGTTAATATCTTAGTAATGTAATAGTTTAACAGTATACTAAAGTATAATTTACTTGTTAAATACATAAGGCTTCCATGCAGGTTTTTAAAAAATTATATATCTATTGCATTAAAAGGGCAATGACACTAACCCTATAAATAATTTTCTAAATGGTTTTATATATTAAACACTAAAAATATAAGATAAATAAAAATCTGAATGTTTCAAGTTAAGCCAGCATTGGCGCCTAATAATTAAGTAGCCGTTCAAAAGTCATACAAGTAAGTCTCTTTTTAATTTTCTGAAGATAAAGCTTATCAGAGGGTGCTCTGGTCTGAATGTTGTGCTCCCTCCCCAGTTCTAGTGTTGAAGCCAAACCCTTAATGTGTTGTTACTGGGAGGTCACGAGCATGGTGCTGTCATGATAGGATCAGTGCCCTGCAAGGGGCTGAAGAGTTAGAGCTCTTCCCTTCCTTGTGCGGAGTTGGCAAGTAGCTGCCCTCTGTGGACCAGCAGCCAGGCCCTTACCACACACTGAATCTACTGATGTTTTAACCTTGGACTGTCCCATATCCAGACCTGTAAGAAATAACTCTGTTGTTCATAAGCTATCCACATTTCGTATAGCAGCCGTAATGATAGAGAACAACCCTTAATATGTTTAAATCTTACAAACTTTTATATACAGACACTTAAGACTGAATTCAAAAGGCAGTGGTAGGATGCTAGGGTTCAAATTGGTAAGTCTTGGCTTGAACTACATATATAGTCCCTTTTTCACTGCAGGCAATAAAGTGGCTTTGTGAAAATACCAAAAATGACCCATTGTGTAGCAGTAATTTTATAGCATTTAAGTGAATATGCTCAAGTTATTTGTAATACACAAGTGAAAGATCAGATTATACTTCTGTTGAAGGGTTACGGAAATAATAAACAGGAAGGTTCTTATTCCCTTTTTAATGATATAGATTAGTACTCTGGATAGAAGAGAAAAGAAAAAAATAAACCTTTGGGGGGAAAAAACAGTGATTCTATTCTTTTTTTTTTTTTTTTTAGTGATTCTATTCTTAACTTAGTATTTGTCAAAGAAAAAAATAAACTCTTATTAGAATTATTAAAATTCATTTTTAGAAGATGCTATCAATAAATGTAAAGTTGTCAAAACCTAAGGTCCATTTTACTAGCAGTATGCTCCTAAATTCAGAAGTTTAAAGGAATAGACAATTGAATGTGGATTTTAAATTATAGTAAGCAACAGAAGGGAGAAATGACTATAATGTTAAAATATTAGTATTATTTATAGTCATTGTATTTATTATATTTTGGTTTGGTTTCCTCTTTTTCTGATGTGATCTGTTTTTGTTTTTTCAAGAGGGTTTCACTGTAGCTCAGGTTGGCCTTGACTTCATTATGTAGCCCAGGCTGGTCTTGAACTCAAAGGAACCCTCCTATCTCAACCTCATGGGTGCTGAGATTACAAGTGTGTGACCAGGTCTGGCCTCTTCTGATATGTTTTACACACATATAGAACCATGGAATGTTGGCATGGGGACAGGAATGCATGTTGTCAGACTGTACAGAAGAGGAAATGAAGGTTGAGAGGTTGTAACTTGCCCAAGGTCATACAACTAAAAAGCATTTCATCTGGGGCTAGAATATGACTCTATACAGGGTTCTCTCCTTCATATCTTAGATCTTGGGAGACAGTGAGGATGGGGATGAATGCTCAATTTCTTTATAGCTTTCCTGATTGGTGTTGCTAGCCGGAGAAGACTGTTCAGGACTCTTTTGAAGAAATCTGTAAAATAAGTACTCATCCCGAAATTCATATTCATTGGTAATATGTTGGATGACTCCTCCTTGCACCAGTCTGTCTCCATATATCACAGCTTCACCACGGTCGGAGGCCAGGCCGACTTCAATTAGCCAGTTTACCAGGTCACAGCCACAGAAGGTCCCAGCAGAAGTCTTTGCACCACACCTGAATGTCAAAGGAATGATTCACCCACATGTTCTGTACATCTGGTATCAGTACTGCACGATGGAGGACAACCAAGGAAAAATAGAAGGAAACAAGGAAAGGCAGCATGATAGTTAAATGCATGGCAGAAATGAAACTGTTCTGAATATTAAGGAGTTGTTAACTTTCCTGATAAAAGACCCACTGGAGAGAAATAAAATATGCCAATAATGCTTGTGAAAACAGAAATGCTTAAGCATGAAAACAAATGACATAGATAATGTAAAGGTATTATCAAAGAAATAGTTTTTATAGTAGCACGGCCTCTGTCTTTCATGATCAAGTCTATTTGTAGATAGCTGATATATATTTTCTAATTTCTATGCTTAGTTATAGTAATTTCATTATCTCAGAAACCTTAAGTATTTTTTGCAAGCTCTTAAGTGACTATTTTAAGCTACTCAAATCAATCATTACTTTTAGTTTCTAGTGCACAAAAATAGCTTTTAGTGTTCTCAGAGGCCAAGACAATCATGCTGATATGTTTATTAGGGATTTGCTTCATTAGGAAGCAAGGAAAGAGTTAAGATCTGTCTTGCTACAAATCTAAGATCTTTAAAATGTACTTTGTGAATCTACTCCTTGATTATTTAAAATTTGTTTCCCTTATGCAAATGTAGGTTGACTTCAGCATGATAAAGGAAAGAGAAATGCACAAGAAAATCCCAGTTACAGGAAATATGTACAAATATGCAAGACAAGAATGTGTCCACAAGCATTAGTCAAGCAGTAAAATCTAAAGTGCTTGACAATAGGCAATAGTGAAGACTGAGATGGAATAAAAAATAAGTGACAAAAATTTAAAAATGTTTCACATAAGTAAAAGATACATTTGAGTTTAATATAAAAAAGATTAACAGACATAAAGCATTTTCTCAAGTATGCAAAATCATAATATTTTAAACATCAATATTCCAATTAGTGATGAGATCTCTTAAAACATGCTTTGCAACTGCAAACATCACCTTCAATAAACACCTGAGAATGGGAAGCTGTCTGGGCATTATTCCTGGCTGTTGACTTCTGATTTATAGCCTAATGCCTTCTGTCTTCGACTCCAACTGAGTAACATTTGTTTCTGGCTGGCTGTGATCAGGGAGCTCTGACAGAGGCCCATGGAGTCGTACAGAACATCAGAATTGATGCTGTACAAGCTGTAGAGCCCGGAGGGGGGCAGGGAACAGGCCAGGACACTACCAGCTGGTGCTCAGTCAGCCATCTGGGACCAAAGCAGCCTGGCATTCCTGCAAATGGTAAGAGCCACACTTTCCTGACAGTTGGCAAGCACAACAGGCCTGACAGCTAACACAAGAGTTTTCTTTTTCAATTTTAAAAAGCAGTTTTACATTGCTGAAACTATGCAGATATGGTCTCTTGAAATAATAGTGCTCAGCCCTTTAAGAAAGGAAAACTAACTTTTCTTCATAGGTTACTACTGCCAAAAATTAGGCTAGGCTCATCACAGAAATTTTGTCATTTCAAGCAACCTGAAGAGTTAGGTTTTTGGGGTTTTTTTTTTGGTATTGGTGATCGAACTCACATCCTTGTGCTTGCCAGACAGGCACTTGTGCCTGGTCCTGAAGAATTAGTTTTTAAAAGAAAACAAAAACTAAGGCTTTGAGAGTTAAACTTGCCCAATGCTACACAGGCAAGAAGTGATAGCTCAGGAGCTGAGTTCTAGTATTATCCCAACACTCAGTGAGTTCCCTTTTCCACTAGCCACACAGGGTACCTTCTGATCATAATCTTGTATGTTAAATATAATGGCATATGTAACTAACCTACCCCAATTAGAAACTCATAAACTTTCAGAATCTGATTGATACCTCTGAAGGTATTACATTCTTTGTTTTATTTTCTCTTTCATGGCATCCAAAAATACTAGCACTATGATGTTTGTTTATTCAGAGTTCATTTCTTGCTGCAGCATATCCCAGACCTCTGGGACCAGAAGACCAAATATAATGTCATAGACTAAACACTGGGACTTGAGGTGAAATGTGAACAGCAGTATTAAGGGGCAGAAGTTTCATTTCATTTTCCTGAAAACAGCATTAGTAACACTAAATAACAGCACTAGGAGGTGGGAATATAAAATTACTTCTCAATCCAAAGTATTTCAAAGCTTCGTGAGAAACACTAATGGCTAACATGAAGTGAATTTTAATATTCTACTACACTGGTTTATTCTAGTCTTCATATTTTGTATAAAATCAGAAGCAACAGGAAATTTAAAAATATTAAAATCAAAGTTGCTCTTTTATATGCTATTTCTCAAACTATTAACTGACTTACAACTATTAGCCTGTTAAAATCCAAAATCAACCATTTAAAATACAGTATCTAGAACTAGTACTGGCAACTTTTTTACCTCCTCTCCTTTACAATGTTTCGGATGCAGAGGTCACGGTGATAATGCATAAACTGTTGACAAGTCATTTTTATTTCCTCAGAAACAGGAGAATCTCTGTTGTCTCCTGTTTCTTTATTGTTCCACAAGAGTTCAAGTCTGAAAACCAAAATTTAAAGAGGCTATTTTTAAGACAGAAAAAACCGCACTGACAGAATCTTTCCTGCCTTACACCATCAAACTGTCTGTCCCAAAACTAGTTACCAAAACTGTCTCTACATCCCCAGCCATCATCAGTCTCTGAAGCAGAAACATATTGATACTGCATTTGGCTTCTTAGTCAAAGCAGGTTGGGATAAAAGCTTGATGACTTACTTCTAAGCCCTTCAGGCAAGTTTAGCCCATTTCACTTTCTACCAAGGAATGTTCCTTATTCTACCTTTTCCTGCTTTAAAATACAAAGGTAACTTGGACATCAAATATTTTACTTCATCATGTTTCAATTTCAGAACCACAGAAACAAACACTGGGGTCTAGATCTGGATAAGCAGTTTTATTTCTGCCTACCCACACAATGGAACTGTTGAGCTTTTGCCTTAACATTATTAAGCTCACAGCTAATTTTGACCACTTTTCTATTATGCTTTCCCCTTATGAAATGATTCAGACCCTGGTAATGACACCTTAATGAAGATGATGATGATGGTAACGATGATGGTAATGATCAAGAAATAAGAAGGAAGAACAGATACCATTTACTGGGCACTTTTCATAGAGCAGGTGGGATGAATTCCATTAGCATTTTTAGTTTCTACTGATTTTGACATGGAAATCAAGTGAGGAAGTACAAAGATTTACAGCCCCAACTTCTTTCTCTCATTGCTAAGTTCAACTGTCCCCACTTGTTATTTCTTATAAAGAAATCTTAATTGAAAGAAATTCTTCACTAAGCTACCTAAAAATTTAGAAAGAAAATCTGAGTCTCCTAGAAACTGTCAGTTTAATACAAAGAGAAATCCTGTTGTCAAAGGAGAAAGACAATCAAATACAGACCTTTGGGGGCATACCACCTACTACTTCCATTTCTAAAGACATTTTCAAGTTTCATTTAACTTTATACAGTTAATGGCAAAGAAATCAGCATCCATCAGTTCTTGTTAAAATGCAAATTACATTGCTGAATTTATAATAGTTCTAACATTTTTCTCTGCAATCATTTACAACAAATATGTGAATCAACAGATAATCTTTGTTGAGGTCTCTGAGCAGTTACGAAAGGTGTAAAATACTAATATCTTAATAGAATGGCTTTGTTGTTATCTTTAGAAATATAGATTTAGTTCAAAAACTAAATTTACCTTCTTTTGAAAGGTAGGATGATTAAGTGTTTGTCCAATCCAAAGATTCCAAAGGAAATAAATCCCTAGAGAAGAAAACAAATTTTTTTTTTCTAAATGCAACTTATAAGTCAAAGAAAAAAACCTTTTAAGTCAAAGAAATAAGGAAGCCCCTAAATTTAGTGCTTGAGAAAGCAAACTTGTAGTAACTACAGTGACATTTTAAATGAAACCCATAAAGCAGGCTCTCTAAAATTCAGTCTACCTGGAGGCAGACTTGATACTCCATTGCCTCTTATGCAATTATTTTGTGTTGCAAATAATGAGAGATGATACAAACCATTGCCTGAGCATCAGTGTACTGAAGGAAAATGAAAACATTTAAGGAATATATGTCTTTGTTTTTTCCTTTTGAAAAGAAAATATTTCCCATTCTTCGTATTTTTCTGTTGAAACTTCGTAAATTATATAATTAGTAAGTGCCACAATATCTATTTACAATATAGTAATTGAACAGAATTTCAGTCAAGAGACACTGGCTGGTGACTAGGGAAGGGTTTGAAGGATCTGAGGTGATAAGGCACAGATCAAGCCAATTTAGGACTACTTGGGACAGAGGAAGTGGGGGCTACCATTTGTCAGGCATAGCAGGGTGCAAGGTGGTAGGATGAGGGAGGGAGAATGCAATATGGTGGAGTTTTTGTGTTTGTGTTTTTTTATATGGTGCTGGGAATCAACCTTGGGCTTTGTGAATCCGAGACAAGAACTCTACCAGTGTGTCACATCCCCAGCTCGCAATACAGTGTTACATGAAGAACTTAAGTTTACTCACCCCAGACTATAAACAGACAGGAAATATCTTTATAATCACCTACCCAAGAGAAAATAGTTGGGAGTGGGTTTGTGTCTCAAGCCTTTGAGACCCACCAGTGTGGGCAGCATTTTAAGTGCAACATGACTGGCATTAGCTCTCTTCGTGACAAAACTTAGTCAAAAAGCTTTCTCAGTCCCATTCTTGGGATGTGCTGGCCTGGAGTGGGCTTTCCAAGTACAAAACGTTAAGGGAGACCATGATTTTAAACCTATTATTTTGAATAGTTGTTAAATACAAAGTCAGGTCTCAGATAGTATTCCAAAGTGAAATGGATAGTAAATAGCTCTTGGGGTGTTCATATCTGTAATACACTGAGTCACTTGAGTCTTTAGCCCCTCTTCTGCTACCATTATCATGGCAAAACAAATGGAGACTAATGTTAGGGGGGAAGAAAACCCTTACTGATACATTTATTGAGAACCCTAAACTAACTCTAATAGCAAATTATTTCAGAATTAATAGACAAGATATTTCAAACAGTATTTTTTTCAACCTAATTTTCATCCTATAAACATTCTCTAACTAAAAAGTAAAAGGTTGGGCTCAGTGGTAGAACACTTGGCCAGTATGTGCAGGGTCATGGTACTGCAAAAATATAAATCAAAACAAAAAGTAAAGGACTGTTGAAAAGATCAAATCTTGAAAACTGTACAGAAATATTTCCCAATGTGTAAACTGTCACTTATCATTAGTTATCCATTTTAACAGTGTCATAAACATACACAATAGCATCTATTACATTACTCTGTAGAATTTTTTCTGATTTTTAAACTGGGGATGATAATACCTACTTTGTAAGTATTTTGTGGCATTTAAATGATAATGCAAAATGCTTAACAATGGGTGGCACATAGTAGGCACTAAGGAAAGGTAATTACTATCTCTTAACAAAACTTACTTATATACTGCATGATTTACTAAAAAAAAATTTTAAAAACCTATTGTTCAGCAAGTATCAAAATGTAAATAGAAGAATGTTCATTAACTTATGTGGCTAAAAGAAAGATTCAGGTAAAAAGTTATTTTCCAAAGTGAGTTGTTACAATCACAAAAAGTTTAAAAATAATTTAGGGCACTTAGTCCCTGCTTAAATTATTATTCTTTATCTCAAAACCACAGCAAAGAGCAGTCTGGGATTTCTGGTTGAAACACTCAGTGTACACTCTGAAGACTTTAACCAATATAATAATTCATCTCTACTAAGAGACGGGCAGCAGCTGTCAGCTGTCATGTATACCAGCAGCTGGCAAACAAACTAAACCCTGATGATTTAAAAGAACAACAACATCCGCACATACACATCCCCTGCTGTCCAATCAATTTATCCAAGAAAACAAAAACCCCTCCAAGTTCTCACTAAATAAATACCTGGCCAAAGTTAAACACTGCACAGAAAAACTGTAATTCAACATAGAGTCTTCCAGGTTCTTGGTTGAATAGCCACCATAAACAACTAGAAAGATTCTGTAAAGGAAAGAGAAAAGAATACTTTAAAACGACACACTAATCATTTTTCTCCATCCAGAGCTCAGTACAATAACTTACCTACTTACTAATTAAGGGGGAAAGACTAAAGGGAAAAATACTGAGAGAAATAGCAGCTTTGTCTTTCAAACAAGAGGTTTCAACCTCTCCTCCTGACAGGTGTCATTCAAACAGCGTCTATTCTGATCAGATCTGAAGCAAGGTGACATGAGCCGTAATACAAAAGCTTACATAATATACTAGGCCTGCCGACTACTCTAAGACAGGACTGATTTTAAAATTAGTTCTACACAATGAGCACAATTATATCACTAAGTGGCAATTCTTGCCAGCATTTCTTATTTTTTGATTTTTGTTCTTTAACAACAGCAGTTGAGTGTTGCTGGCTGATATCACACTGTATAAGGAACATCCCACAGTGAAACAGTCCATGGGTTATATACTGTCCATCTCTCACTGTAGGCAAGTTACACTTAAACCATCTTCAAGAATTATAGGATAACTGACAATTTACAAAAAATGGATATAACTAATAATACTTTAGTAATTAAAGAAATGCATACATTTAAAAGTATTTTATTGTTTTATTTATTTATTTTTGGTATTTTGAGACAGGGTTTTAACTATGCAGTTCAGGCTGTCCTTGAACTCACTTTGTAGTCCAGGCTAGCCTCAATCTCACAGTGATCCTGCTGCCTCAGCCTCCTAAGTGCTAGGATTATAAGCATGCACTACCACACCCAGCATTTGTATTTTATTACTAAATTAGCAAATTAAAATTTTTATAATTTCAATGCTGGTGAATGCACTGTATAAATCTATACTACTCCTTTGGAAAACAATTCACTAAAATGCATCTAAAGTCACAGAAACATTTATACTTTTTGATACAGGTTTATCAAATTTGAGAATCCATCATTAGGAAACATAATGTATGGAGATGTTTATTAGAATATTTTGAAAATCTAGAAATACTTCATAAGGAAGTAGATGAGAAAATTATAATGCACATCTCTTAGGAGCCATTTAATATATGAACACTATGTAGCACCATGAAAATGCTTGACAAAGCAAAAACAAAACAAAGAAAAAAAAACAAGATAAAAAAAATGTGTTAAAAAATTAGAAGGTAGGGCTGAGTGTATAGCATGTGAGGGGCAAAGCATTACTTACCATGTACAATGCACTGGGATTGATCTTTAGTACAAATAAAACTTAATTTAAAAAAATAGTACTATAGTATGATGGGTATTTTTTCGCTTTCTCTCTATTAAGTAGTTATGATATTTTCATAATTAAAATTATTTTAAAAGGTTTATTTTTCTGAGGAATATATTCTGAGATAATTTAGACATTTATCAATTTCATAGTCAGTCAAGTAATCAGGAATAAGTGGTCCTGCACACCACCTATCAAAACCAGATTCCAGCTTCAGAGCAAAGGATAAATAAGTGATTCTAATCAGAATAGATTTGGGGAGCACTTTGGCAACTGAGTAAAATTCTCCCATCCAAAACATTTAGACCAAGACTAGAATTCAGATGTTTTTGCTACCATACTCCTAAGAAAGTAGCAACTAAATTTCTCCCAGATGCCTGAATAAGACCTTTGCAAAACATTTAAAGAAATAGCCCCTAAACAAAATCAGAAGAAAATTTACAGCAAACAGGCCAATAATGAGAAGTAAACACAGCAAGACATGTCGAGTCAGTTGTGGGTCTCCAGTCTGCAGATACTGTTCTTCTTCCTGGGCTAATATGCAGCTCTGGGAGTTACAGCGACTCACACAGTGATCATCTATAAAGCAGTAAGCACAACAATTTGTAATCAGTGCTTTTTATTTGAATGCATTTTAAATTTATAATGACTTCCTAGGAGAAACAACAAAAAAGCACATTCAGCTAAGAATCAGTATATAATTTTGACAAAATTGGAGGAGAGCTCCTTCATGTTGTTTTAAGATGTTGAGTGTTTTTAATGTGAAAAAACACAAGTAGTATGTAATAGTTCCCTTTTACATCACTCAACAATGTTTTCTATCTATATAATTTATGCTATGTAATTACATATTAATATATATTATAAATTATAATTATGTATATTATTTTGAGGCTATATTTCAGCTTTCACCTGTAATAAATCTATTTGTTATAAATACCCTATTTTGGCTAAATGTAAAACAAATTTACTAAATGTAAAACAAATTTACTATTAACTTGTCCCTTTTCTAGTCCCAGCACTTAGAAGGCTGAGGCAGGAGGATTGCTGCATGTTCAGGGCCAGCCTGGGTTACAAAGTAAGTTCAAGGCCAGTCTGAACCATATAGTAAAATCCTGCTTCAAAAAAGACCAACAACAACAAAAAAGGGCCAATAAGTTATCAAGTAACTATTATATATTCACATAGGAAACTAAGCATCAAGTCAACAGATACGATTCCTCTGGTCCAAAACAGACATGAGGAATCTTTTGTAAAACAAAAAACTTTTAAATTTCTACCTTAGCTGCACTCTGTCTGTGGCAGCAAAAGTACTGGGAAGCACTTTTTACACAATTGATGACTAATCTAATATACAGTCTTATGATTAATGTTTAAATCAATGATTCAAAACCACAATTTGATCTTTCCATAAAGTTAAAAATCTGTGTTTTTAAAAAGCCACTTTTTAAAAAGAACATGTACAAGCACAGTGGTGGTGAACCTACAGCACGTGTGTCTAGCATAACAGTTCATGGCAGGGGAAAGTTCACAATGTGGCTAAGTAAAAACAAGTAAGCTACCAAGTTTTCTGTAGTATGATCTCATCCTAATAAAAATTATTTGTAAATACAGTAAAATACAGTATGTCTACCATAGTTTGGATACCAAATGTCCCCCAAAACCCCATGTGTTTAAGGCTTGGTACCTAGCCCAAGGCACTATTGGGAGAAGGTAGAACCTTAGATGTGGCTGTTAGGAAGATATTAGGTCACAGGGGTGTACCCTTGAATGGGACTTCAGGACCCTCTCCCCTCCTCTTCTGTTTGTCTTTGCTCCCTAGCAGCCATAATAAGGTCAGCAGTTCCTCCACAATGTGCTCCTTCCATGCTACCACAGGCCACATGACCATGGAGCAAACCTCTGAAACCATGAGCTAAAAATAAATTGATAATCTCAGGTATTTTGTCACAACAATGGAAAACTGGCTAACACAATGTCCATGTACAGAAAAATTCTGTCAGTATATATAATAAATTTGGTTTAAAATATTATGTACTGACATTACAAAAATGGATACAAATTAATTTTACCATTTTTCTTTCATGTTTTTCATATATTTTTGCCATTCAGCAATCTAAATTGAATGCACTATTTATTTTGGCTTTGTGTTCTGGCAGGAAGTGGAAGATGAATTATATTGTTAAGCTCTAAACAATTTCATTGGTCCATTGTTTGATTTCCTTTAGACTTTTAAAAAATTATTCAGGCTTAGTAATGATACTAAATTACATGTATGGATGAAATCTATATCTGATGGCTCTCATTCTATATAATTTTTTTAAAATATCAGGAAATTTTAAAAAAACTCTGCAATTTAAAAGATCAGGAATCAACATTAGTAATGAAGTAAATGACAGAAAGCAAATCCTAATACCATTTTGAGAGGTAGGTAAAAAATGTTGCTGAATCAGATTACATATTGAAGTTGATAATGACTTTATCTCCACATCTGCTGTGTAAGGAGAAAAAAACAAAGAAAGCCTTGGGAATTCTAATATGAAGAAACAGCTTTATAAAAGAAACACATAAATAAAAACTGAAAGTTTAACTGAATGACAGACGAGATATCCTATTAGAAAAAGTTAATGAAGCTTCCACATCTGATATATTTTCACACTTCCTTCTATGGGAACATGAATATTATTAAAATTTTATTCCTCACCAGGAGATATCTACCAAACAAATGCCACCTAGATAACAACTCCTGCTGGCGGTATTATATTTGATGAGCATTTCCTATGTCCATCATATGCAGTGCTAATTAATTTTCATTCACCATAGCATTTTTATATAAAAATATAAGCCTTTAGCAAGAACAGAGTTGACATATGCCTTATTATAAGGAGACTTTTGGAGGTTTCCCTCTCTAGTTTGATTATAAATAAGAGCAATCACTAAAAGTACAGGGCAATTCCATATAAGAATGTTTAGTTTTAAATAACTTGAAATCCAGATAAAACACGATTCAGTCTTTTAGCTTATACACCAAAAGTTTATTTTTAAAGCTTTTTATAAATCATTTTTAAAAATGGCATATTTAAGGTGAGCAAGGTGGAGTAGGCCTGTAATCCCAGCACTCAGAAGACTGAGGCAAGAGAATCAAAATTTGAGATAAAATCTTGTTTCAAGCAACTAAGGAAAGAAAAAAAAGGGGGGGGGGGTGGATATTTAAAGCATAAAGATTCAGAGTAATTAGCAGTATTTAATTAGTTCTGGTCATAGGGATTAGGGATATTAGGAGTTTTTTGGTTTCTAAAATTTAAAAAATAAAAGACAGGTATAGTTGGCAAACACCTATAATCCCAAGTTAAAGCAGAGAGATTCAATTTCAAGCCTAAACTGGGTAACTTGCAATATTGTCTCAAAAAAGTAACATGAAATTTAAAAATCCTTGGATTCAAGGCAAGTACTGCAGTACATGCATACATATATAACTATATGAAAAAAAAGTTGCACACAGTAACAGCCCTTAGGACAAGCTTTTTTCTTTTTTTGGTACTGGAGTTTGAATTCATGACCTTGCACTTAATAGGCAAGTGCTTAAGCCACTGAACTAAATCCCTGATCCCTGGACAAGTTTCTTGAATCTATTACTTAAATAAAATTTATTGGAAACTCAGTTTTCCATTGTTGTGACAAAATACCTGAGAGAGAGAGAGAGAGAGAGAGAGAGAGAGAGAGAGAGAGAGAGAGTGTGTGTGTGTGTGTGTGTGTGTGTGTGTAATACCACTTATTCCTGATAAGAACCTAATTTTTTAAAGCAATTACTCTCTCTGCATGATTATTATCCTATTTGTACTTTTCCTCTTACTGCTTGAGAATCTACATTCTCGGTATTCCACAGATTTACAACAGAAATCCTACGCAGAGTTCTTTTTGAGAGGCATAAGGATGAGAAATCTTCTGTCTCAACAGCCCATCCTCATAGCCGGAGCACTCACTTTTCTCAAAGGAAGGAGTCACAGGCCTACTGGAGGTTGCATTTGCTACTGGCTCTGCTGATGGGCACTGTAATTCACCATTTCCCACGAAGCATGAGCAGCAACCTGTACAGAGAAAAGAACATGGAAGGGTAGAGCCCAACCAGAACAGAAATCGACAAACCAAACCAAACCAAACCTGCGTGCGCAGCCTCTGTGGAAATGTTTTAATGTTATTTATCAGAAAGTATTGAAATGTGCTCATACAAAGAGTGCCAGACAAATGACAGCTTCTTTACATATCATCTCCTCATTGTATGAAAAAAGAAAAAATGCTCGTATTCATGCTGTTTTATTTCCACTGTGCTTGGAAACTAAGAAAATTCAAATACTTTCCTAAATACAACTTTCATTTCATACACACATTAATGCTCTACTGATTACTATAGAAAATTCAAACTCGTTGGCCTAACTTTGAAAACTCACCGGACAGCCACCCTTACTGTTCAACCAAAAATCTTCCCTTCTTTAGTCTTCCACAGTGTCTGGGCCTACGCTGATCAAATCCTCTTCAAGGTCAGTTCAAAATTCACTTCTCTCAAGAATCTTTGTCTTGAAAGAGTCAGTAAAAACAATCACATACCTTTTCCTTTTCAAATAGACACTGCTAAACAGTCTCTTGCTAATTTATAGGCAGGCTGGTTTACAGGAACCACACTGAGACATCTGCTATATAGCTGCAACTGTTCCTGTCTCTATAGTTAGAGAACTGCAGGCCATGACCTTTAAAATATTTCATGCTTATATAGACATGCTGCTCCTTGACATGGATTATAATAGAATAACTTCAGTAATAAACTATTAAAATATAATATGCTGGAAAAATGAGTAATTCCTAGGCTTCATCTTTCATTGATAATGTGCTTATATTCTTTGTGATGTTCTTAAAAATAAAAAAGATTTCAAAGTATTAAAAACTACAATTTATACTAAGCTGTTATGAATGCCTTTCTAAATTTAAGATAATGATGCCATTTCAAGGTTAAAATAGAACCAATGAATAATAGAAAAGAAAATAAAAAGATTATCTGGCCCAAACCTTTCCAGAAACTTGAAAGTTTCAAGCAGCTAAGATAGAATTACTAAAAAGCATATACATGTACATTGTCATCCTAATGGCATACCTACAGGAAATGAGTACACATATGTACATATACAAACATGTAATTATGGTCATAAAAAGTCCTATGACAGTTCCTTCCTTAAAATGTAAAGATATATAAGTAGCCATTTGCCTTCTCTTCATTAACTGAACCTCTGATCTTGTATTAAAGTAGGTTATTTTTCCCTTCACTCATAATTCTGCCCTTACAATATGTACAAGTGATAGGCCTCTGAAAAATGTGTAACAAGGAACAGGGGTAAGTAAACTATTTTGAGTTGCCAAAATTGGGAAAGGCCAAGTTGGACATGTAAAGTGCTACGTGTTAATACTATTAGCAAAGCAGAAAAGAGCAGGATTTAGGAAATGAGAACAATCAGATAAATTTAACAGTATTTTCCTCAGGAACATTGGTGAACATGCAAATAAACAAGTACTTTGTCCTAGCAGTTTGCACATAGTTTCAGAGAATCATGTATAACTTATCTACCCACTCCTGTATCCATACATTTAACAAATATTACTAAATATTTACATAAGCCTAAAACCATGTTAGGTGGCAAGCCTATGATAACTGGCAGATTAGATACAGCATTTGTGGTTGAGTGGGTTATGGGACAACTTAAAAAGCAATTATAAAATAGTGAGGTAAGGGGAGAGGGAAGCACAAACATTGCAGAAATTCTCCTAGGGAGATAGGGATACCTATCTTTTAGTTCTCCATCTATTTATACTACCAGTTTAAGTTGATTTTCCAGCTGGAAATGATAATGATGGGATTTAAAGAATGTCTATGGGACAGTTTATTTGCTAATTTGAGACAGTGGTTCCAGGAATTGAACTCAGGACCTCACACTCGCCAGGCAGAGGCTCTGCTATATTTGCTATTTGCAAAGACAGAGAAGAGGTAGCCACAAGTTTCTGGGCTTAGGACCCTTAGAACAGGTAGTGCTTTCCACTGAGGTCATCAAGCCTTTGGTAATCAGTTCTGAAACACTCATGGAACAAGACATAGAGAGCCAACTGGAGGTGAGGTGTCTTTTCAAGCTTTGTCTTCTAAAAGCTGGCAGGTTAGTTTACAGGATAAATGCAAAAATCTACAAAGTGAGGAAGGCAAGGATGTTAAGCATTAGTAAAGGTGCTCTAGGCTTAGAGAAAGTGGCTTGTAAGTTTAGTGGAGACATAACCCTTGAGCTTCAGTTTTAAAAAAGGAAAATGGGCAGGAAGCTCAAAAGAATGAAATTCTGATATCATCCCCAATTAGCTAACAAGAAACATTAATGAACTTCAAGGCCATGAAGTAGAAGCATGAAGAGAAGTATGACAATAGTTTAGGGCACAGCATGGTGAGTTCAGCAGCACAGAGGAAAGGGAGCAACTGAATCTGCGCAGGGTGCAGTCAAGCTGGATGGAGCGGAGCACCATGTGGAGGGCTCTCCCTGTGCAAGGTGGCTCTGTAACAACAGCCTGATGGGCTGAGCTCCGTGGGGAATATTATTTGGTCATTTCACATGAAAAAAATTGCACCAGAGAGTGATGGAAGACACACAACCCAGTTAGGAAGGAATTACAAGAACCCAAAAGAGAGACTGGAGGCCCCAGAGGGCAATGGAGTGCAAGGGCAGATGCTAAAAAGGTATATGTATGTATATATATTTAAAGATCATACTTGTTTCTGGGATAGATCTTGTAAAAAGTTCTGGTTCATTTGTTGGTGCTGGACTCTCCTCAAAAGCAGTGTTTCCAGGATCCACTGCTTTGCGACTCTGAGACTGGCCGAAGCCTTCGTAGCGGCCTGCGTGGCTGGTACGGTTCATGCACATGAGCGATACTCCAGCTATCAGAATGCTGCAGAACAGGGTGACTGCTGTGGTGATCATCTGCCCATGTTGGAAAAAGACATTAGCCACTGTTCAAAATCCCATCTAATTAGCACAAGTTAAGAGCACTTGTTTGATGGAAAATACATCTGTGCAGTTTTACATACTTTAGAATAGAGCTTCTTAAAAATCGTAAGCATGTGTAAGGAATATACATTATCAAGAAATTAAGGTTTCTGGGGCTGGGGATTTAGCTCAGCGCCATAAGTACCTGCCTTGCAAGCAGGCGTCGTGAGTTTGATTCCCCCGTACCGATAAAAATGAAAAAGACAAAAAAAAAAAAAAAAACAAAAAAAAACAAGAAATTAAGGTTTCCTTATGATTATATGAGTTTTCTAGATGCTTCATTTTATAGCAGTTGGTTAACAATACAGCCACTGGTTTCTTTTACAAGTAATTGTAACAATTCCTTTTAAGCTTTCCCTTTATTTCTCAAATTTTGCTTATCTTTCTGTCTTAAGACAAGGTCTCACTAAGTTGCCCAGGATGGCCCCAAATACACAACATTCCTACTTCAGTCTACCAGTGGATGAGATGATAGGAATGAACTACCATATCTAGCTCTGTGTGTTTTTAAGGATCAGTTAAGTTTCAAACATTTAGAATCCTTCAGCTAAAAGCAGACTTAGACAAGTGAAATATTCACCCTATTCTGAAGTGTGACAAAGTGACAAAGCATCACTATTGTGATATGTGATAGTCAAAGTTAATTTTAATGTCAGTATAGCAAGGTATATTAATAAGCTAAAAAGAGATGTTCTCATGAACAGAACTGGAACATAAATTCTTCCCACCTGCTCTTTTCCATAAAAGAAGGCTGAATCAATGCTATCTCCACTGTGTTTTCCAGTTATCAAAAGAACACCAACAAGGAGGGCAGGAATTCTATAACAAAAGGTTGCAGAGAAGAGAGAAAATGAATGGTAACTGCATATATGGCAACATGTTAGCAAATAGAAAAGTACCAACTTACCCCCAGCCAGATATTATGATGATTCCAACAGGAATTTGTACATTCTCTCGCTTTTTTAAAAGGAACAAAGAAATTGCTAGAAGGCCTAGGAACAAGAAGCAAAGATTGAAAGAAAAATTACTCTTGATCCTGATCAGACTTCACAGGAGTTTCTTTCCTTTTTTTTTTTAAACCAAGGTTATTTCAACACTACCATAGTTCAATTTTTGCCCAAGAATTTACTCCAAGTAAATGCTGTCTCTAATATTTTGTAGCAAATTTTCTTAATTCAAAATCACTTGTGTTTTTCCTCCTATTTGTTTCTTTACCCAAATCTTATTTGTCCAGGAGGATTTTTTTTCAAGAGCCCCAATCACTTTATTCTTCTCCCTATCTGACTGGAATCTAAGTACAAACAAATCTATAACTATACAGAACAGTTCTAAACACACCCATACTCTGCCAGGGATTTAACTCAGTGGCATAAGCACCTGCCTGGCAAGCATGAGGTCATGAGTTTGATCCCCAGTAGCAAAAAACAGCAGCAGCAACAACAACAACAACAACAAAACCCACCCATACTCTGTTGGTGGTGGTTAAGAAATTATTCTAATCAATTTTTTTCATACCCAGGCCCCCCTCTTTTGTTTTGAGACATGGTCTTACTAAATCTCTAGGCTGGACTCAAACTTCCTGCCTCAGCCTCCCAGAGTGCTGAGATTACAGGTATAATAACCAATTTTTACCTGGGTTATATCTTTTGAAAATATTTATGATGGTGTTTAATATAAACATGGTATGAACTTAAACACAAATGTTTTCAAGTTCTTGAACATTATACATTACATCCAATCATTTATACAAATAACATCTGCTTTAATAAAATTCTACAGAACTACAACACTGGAAAAAAATCTGTGCAAATCAACACCTTCATATTATACCCATGAAAACAAGGGTTTGCCCAAGTCCCATATCCAGCAGAGGGCAGACCCAACCTTATAACACAGGTAGGTTCTTTAATTCTCAAACTCAGATCTGTGAACCTAATGGGTTCCTAAGACATATTTTTCAGGATCTGGTAATATGTAAGAAATTTAAAGTCATTTTTTGGTTTATTTTTTAATTATAATCATTGGGTACCCAAACCATATAACCAAGCAGAGTCTCATGATTTCAGAGCTTACAATTTATATTTATTTTAAAATTAAGTTTATATTATATTTCATCCAAGTGAAGGTCAAATGGTGTCAACAGTACACAATCTGAACAAAGGTTCTGTGGTAGGTAGAAGGGAGAAAAACGGTGGAGAAAAACGTAACCATTTTATAAAACTCTTGTATTAAATATGGAGGTAAAGACAAGCCAAACTTGAAAACCAAGGAAGTAGTTCCATTTCACATGTTAAGTGATGATTTACATTAGGTAAAAAATAATCCTTTGTGATACTGATTAATACTACTAATTAGAATTGATAGGTTTATAGTCTTGTTTGAATCTAATCTGTGAACTGGCTTTGCTTTTATAGTTGGATATAAAGAATTCATACCTAGGTTTGAGACTGTACAGATTAAGTAACACCATACTAGAATTAATATAAATCAGCATTTTGGTCTTTGATATTGTTTTCTTTACACTGCTCCTCGCCCAATACATTTGTATACTCTTTAGTTTCAGGTTTTCAAGTGCCAGGGAAACAAGTAACCTATCACATCATTCCCACTGTGCTACGGTAGTAAGGGCACTCTATAATTGTCAATTGTACAACAGCTATAGTGTTGACTATGCCACTGGAACTCCCACTCTTTAAAATTATAATAGTTGGGCCATGAGTATAGCTCAGTGGCACAGCACCTGCCTGGCAAGTGCAAAGTTCTGAGTTAGATTCTCAATATCTGCCCCCAAAATTGTAATATTTATCAATCCTGCTGTGTGAGAAAAATCATATACTTTTAGGGAGAATCTAGCCCTACATGTCTTCCTGATGAAGTTGTGATACATCCTGTGGTTTAACATTTTGGGCCCGTTTTCCCTAATCCGCAAAATGAGAAATATTTAAATAAGCATAAGCTGAATTTTTAAAAACTAGTTATATATTTGATATGTATTTGAAAATTTTACTTAGCACATGAAACTTGGGATTTCATTGATAAAAGGCCTAACTGATGGAAGTTTTAAAAAAGGTAAATTTTAAAGAAAGCAAGTGATATGTAGGTAGGGCAAACATTGTGAGGATGATATGCAAATGAGTGAAATTAAAAATGGCTGAACAGGAGAGTTAGGAGTATACTTTTAGGTCTAAAATAAGATTGTACCATAATAATCTGAGGGCTAAAGGGCACTATCATCAGGGTTAGGAAACTCAGAACAACTACTCTGGATAGATTTTGACAATGCATATTTGAAATAGGCTTCAGAAAAAGAGCTGGAGCTTATTGATATATGTATTTGCTGTTCTTTCCATCTTATAAATTTTACCTGAATAAACTACGTATTAGAGACTAGAGTGGCACATTTATATTAGGAAATAAGGCCTCTAGGTTCTTTTGACATCTCATGAAAACTCTCATGCTATGCAGGGTACACTTGCCTTTAAGAAGCACAAACCATCTTCTGTTGGCACTGAATTTCTCATTCTGTATTCCTCACTACACTGTTGCCTCACTTCAAAAGGCTGTTGACTTATGGGGATGTGGAACCTCTTTTTGATTCTGAAGGCATGAAATCAAGTCTTCTACAGTACATTCTAAGTTTCCCTTTATGTGTCAAATTTGTAGTGTGAAATAGCCATACTTTATTTCCCCCTCAAAATAACTCTGTGAGGTATTGCAACCCAGGTTTATGGGTAAGGAAACTGAGGATCCAAAATTAATTAATTTGCTTCTGTTCTGTAGGACTCTGGTTTACTATAACATATTCAACTGAAAAAGATGACAACCTCATTTTATATACCAACCTTATTTTAGTAATGGTTTACATAGGAAATGCTGAAGTTCTTTCTATTATAGTTTGAAGCTTTTTTAGTTATGTAGGACTCTGGTAAGAGCCCTGGGACACACCTCACACAGTCTGCCCATTCTCTCCCTCCTCCATCTCCCTCTAGCGCCGGCCCTCTTGGCATTTTCAAAGGAAGCTGTGCTGACAGTGGCTTAGAGTGAGATCCTGAGAAAAAGCACCTCGTGACTACAGGGGGCTCTCATTCCAGGCAGAAATTGAGCGCAACAGGAAAGATAAGTCAGCTTAGCAGACTGCTTGTGTTGGTGGGTATAAGAGCCTAACCCTGTACTACCAGACACACACATGACTAGACGCTGGTATAAGAGAGAGGGGAACAGATCTCCAAGTCCATTCAGGATGCAACTCACCTGTCCACAGGTAGGTGCTATACAAGGAGCTGTACAATAGAACAAACACCAAAATTTGTCCAACAAAATTTTTTTCTTTAACAAAATTCCATATCATCATTCCAGCACAGACAACAGACTAAAGAAAAAATTATTAAAAGACTGTAAATAGCTAAGAAAACCATGATTCAATACTATACAGAAAATAAGCTAGTCACACTCATGTTTAATTCACAGTGAATAGTTACTCATTTTAAATTAACACTAAGTAATTAATTATTGCTTATTACATTAAAAATTAAAGAGTTATGATAAAAACTCATTTTTGTACAAAGCCTATAACATATTCAACTGAAAAAGTTGACAACCTCATTCTATATACCAACGTTATTTTAGTAAAGTTTACATAGGAAATGCTGAAGTTCTTTCTATTATGGTTTGAAGCTCTGTTAACTTGACATCTCATGAAAAAAAGTACAGATTTAATTACAAAAGACTGTGAGAGATCAATTTTTCATGAATACATTATTTCTATTAAAAAAGGAAGATTATGAGAATCGATTATATAATACATGATGCAATGAACAGCTACTTTGAAGAAAAAGAGACACTAAGATACCCAGTGCTGATTCTGTAGTGTCATAATGTGAAATCCAGAAACACTATTATTCTTTGTTCAGGGTGACTTTAGTCTGTTTTGTTTTGTTTAATTTCAACATGTGTTGAAGGTATGGACAGCTATTTTGAAGAGAATGAGAGACATTATGGCAGCCATTGTTGACTTCCCTATTGTCTGGTCCTGAAGACCTAAAATGCCTTCATCATCTTGTTCTGATCAGTTTTATACTCTTTTGTTTTGTATGAATTCATTGCATGTGAAGATATGGACAACTATTTGGAAGAAAACAAGAGACAATGTGAATGACAGTGAAGATCTCCAGTTGTCTTCCTTTGAAATCTGTGTCTCTTATATTGTATTCTTATTATCTGTTTTGTTCTATTTAATTTTACCCTCTTTAAAATAAAATTTAAAAAATAAAATAAAAAAGAAAAAATAAATTATTACCAACTGCCATTATCAGCCTCACCTTAAAATTCAAGATCTATTGTAATATTTAATATATTAGGCATAAACTTATTGTAGTAATTATAATCAATTACAATTGATTAGACTTGTTAATACTTTTGAGTTTATACTTGGGAAAACCTAGAAAAGTAAGTTTGTCCTGTACAGTAGGAAAGTTCCTGAGAAAAGCATAGTTTAAATATCTATAGGTATACTAACCTGGGCAATAAGTAAATTAGTTGTAAGCATATGAGGAAGCTGTTTATATTTCTTACTCAAGAGAAGAACAGCCAGAGACCAGATCTAAAAGACAAAAATTTCCAAAGTTATTCATATCTTTTAACCTTTATAATTACTTTAAATAGCAAACTGATGTATGTGTGTGTGTATGGTTCAGAGGATCAAACACCAGGCCTCACTCATGCTAGGCAAGTGTTTATCACTGAGCTATACCTCCAAGACCCTGACTAATATCTTTAATGAATCCTCTGTATCCTGGTTCATAAAATATTCTAGTACTTTATTTATTAGTTCCAAAAACAGTATTAAGGAAAACTCTCATATCCAAAGTAAAATAACAGATCCCTTGGTAAATTAGAATTCCAAAATTTCAGTCTTTAGGAACTAATATAATAATATTACATAATAATACAATTGCCCAAGGCCAAACTATAATTACATCTGCCTTTAGTGGCTGAGGTGGGACAAAGGATCACAGCCAATTATTCAGGAAAGGAGTTTTAGTAGGTGCAGTTATAATATACTATTCCAAGTTCCTACTTTGTGATTTTTCACCCATTTTAAGATGAATCCTTTTGCATTTTCATACTATTTCTTTTTTCAGTTCTGGGGGACCGAATCTAGCACCTCATGCATGCTAAGCACATTCTCTACCACTGAGCAACATCCTCAGTCCTAGGACTAGGTTTCTAGTTTACCTGCATAGAATCCCAGCTCATTTTCTTTTTTCTTTCCTGTTTTGGCTGTGTTTAGATGCCCACTCAAAGCCTCATATAGTCATAGGTGGGGCTTTACAGAGGTACTAGATTTAGAGTGTCTGCTACTAGAATTGATTCATAATGCAATGCAAAGCTCAAGGGAACTAGCATTAAGAATGTGAGCACTATCTGCCCTAAATAGCCTAGATAAGATTAAAAGGGGCAGAAAGATACTATTAAGGGTCCTTGTTACTTTGCTACCTTCTGCCTGCAATGAACTATTTCTCTTCTAAGATGCCTGTTGGCCATGCATGCAACCTTGCCTTAGGGCCAGTTGGAATGAAAACTACAAACTGTGATCTAAATAAACTCCCTTTAACTTTGGGTATTGTGTATTTTATCTCAGCAATGAAAAAAGTAACTAACATTCTTTATTGCCATGTAAGTCTTATCTCTTTCCTTTAACTTCCCTCTTATCAATGAGCATAGATTTTAAGAATATGTGGTACTGGGCTGGGGATTTAGCTCAGCAGCATAAGCACCTGCCTTGTAAGCAGGCGGTCGTGAGTTGGACCACCAGTACCGATAAAAAGATTTAAAAAAAAAAAAAAAAAAAAAAAGAATATGTGGTACTGGGTATGGTGGCACATTCCTTTAATCCCAGCCCTCAGGAGGCTGGGGCAAGAGTATCACTGTGAGTTCAAGGCGACGGTGGGCTACAAAGTGAGTTCAGTTCAGCATGAACTGCAAAGCAAAACTGTCTTTAAAAAATATATGTGGCATTACTCTGAAATAAATCACACACACATGTGTAAAAATTGAATTGTTTCTCTGGTGTGAGAAACCAGAACCAAAATGTGTAATAGGCATTATGAAATAGGAAGAAAATGGGGAAGGAGAAAGGAAAGAAGGAAAAAGTGGAAAAAAAAAACAAGAAAAGAAGGAAAAAATAGAAACAAAGTTTTTGTAAATGAGAAGGGAAGAAGGATTGGCAGGGAGGGTAGGAGAGCAGAGGAAAAAAAAAGTTATATCATGTACAGGTACAAATTTTCTATAGTAAATATGATCATTATATATATCTAAAATGTACCAATAAAATCTGATTACAAAAAGAATATGTGTGGGATTTCTTAAAATTTACATGCATTTATTTGCTGTAATGCATTTATTGCAATTCCCCATCCCTTTTCCTTTAATGGTGCACATTGTGTTTTTTAGATCTGAAATGATACTTGAATTCAATAGGGAACTTAATCTATCAAATATGCTAGTTGTCAAACGCTTAATTACTTACACTGAGCCATACACATCCAATCTGAGAAGTAGCCTAAAGTTTTATGAACGTTAAATGGGTGGCTGAACTTGACCCCAAGGTCAAGCTGAAGCTGTGATTCTACAACTAGTATTTGTATAGTGATTCATAATTCACATGATGCTTTTCACATTTATTATCTCATTTAATCCTTAAAATAATTGTATGGGAATTGGTGAAATTTTTATCTTTGTAACTAAGAGAACTGAAGTTTAGAGAAATTAACTCCACATACACACACCTACTATGTAATAGGGCCAGGAATCAAATCCTGTTCTGACAAAAATCTCACTCCTGCCTTTCTATTTTACAACAATCAGAGAGACAAAACTTAGTCAATCAGAATGTCAATATTATATTGTATAGGCAGGCTTTGGTTTTATTTTTTCTCTCACAGGAAACTAGATTTTTTTTCAATCCTTTACTGTTAGCAAGCTATTCTCACACTCATTCTGTGGTTTCCATTCAACAGTGAAAGAATACTTACCAAAGAGACCAGGCTAATAATACTTATATCAAAACTAACATTCTGGATGGCGTACGCCAATGGCTTAGGGTCCATACTGGGAAAGGTCAGTAACCAGGCAGAAACATACATGATCGGAGCAGACACAAACGTGCTTATTACCATCCCTGAAGTTATCTGCAAAAAAAAGTCCAAATAAGAAGTCACAATTTCACTTAAATAATTGCTGTAAACATGAAACTAACTAAAAGATTCTAAAACAAAAATGAGTCTATCTAGTGAATCTACCTTACTCCCCTTGCTGAGTCCTTAAAAAAAAACCACAGATAAGTTGTCCTGTCTCCTTTTCCAATCTATGCTCAACCAATATTTACATATAACAAATATTAAAAATTTCGAGCCAGACATGGTACATATTCTTGTAATCCCAGCACATGGGAGGCTGAAAAATGAGGATTGTTGCAAGTTCGAGACTAGCCTGGGCTACAAAGTGAGCTCAAGGCCAGCATGAACTGCATAGAGACCCTGTCTCAAAAAAAAAAAAAAAAAAAAAATCCACCATTATGTTCTAGGTTCTAGGAAGTACCTTCTAGAAAGTGCCTTTAGTTGACCAAATTAAACTTGTAAACAGTTTTCTTCCATACTGTTTCACAAAATTTAGGAAAATAAATCACAAAAAAATTTATCAAACATTTTAAAGATTAAATAATGGAACTGGTCTTCATTAAATAATTTAATTTCTTCACACTATATTTACAACTTTTTTATTTTTTTTATATTTACAATTTTTTAATGATAGAGATAGTATGAAAAATACATTTAGACACTGTTTGTGATTTGGTGATAACTGAGTTTTGCTATTTGCTGCTATTGATCATGTGGCATTTTACATCTGGTGGTGGAATTATCAATCAAAAGTTTTTTCCCCTCAAAATTTCAAAAGTTACACTTCTGTAAATAACTTCTAGACTTAAATACAGGTATAAAAAATTTTAAACTTTAAAAAACTAGTATGAAAGCATGGAATAAAGATCCCAGATTAAATAACTATTGTTACACAATGTTACATAATACCTCCTTATTTACAACAAACAAGGTTGCTTAGAGTATCAGATTCTCTTAGAAAGAATGCTACTTTCTGTGTTTAAAATTTTCATTTTCCTACTAACCACCGAAACAGTCAAATTTAGAAAGTGGTGTATACTTACAATCTCTACTTCCATGTTGAACTGTGTGGCAAAGATAGCCACTCCTGGTGCTACAGGAAAGACGCCATACAAAAATGCATAGTTTGATAAACTTGTATGGTTTACTACACTGTCACCCTTATCCAAGAGTTCCACCATTTCTCTGCACAGAAGTGGCAGCACCAGACTGAAGAAAGAAGAAATGCGTAATTTACTTGATATCAAAACATGCTTTTCATGTTCTCCCTTAATATGTGGAATTTAAAAAGATAACATGAAAAAAGAAAGACTATTACTAGACAAGAGGAAGCAGAAAAAGGGAAGGGAAAGAAAGGTATAAGGCAGGTTAATGGGATGGATAAGTCAAAATATATGCATTGCAGCCAAATATTTTGTAAAATTAGTAACAAAGATGCTTATAAAAGGACATAAATACCATATATCAGTATTATAATGATAAAGTCTCTTACTTCTGTATTATATTATTTATAATCAAGGAAAAAACATGCTTGTCCTAAACACTACATTGCTCTAGTGAATTTAGCATTATTATTTTTTTGTTCTTGCCAAGAAGCTGTATGTATTTGTAGACATTGTGGACATTTTTATTGAAACAGCCAAGAATTTAGCTGGGAGTCATTTCAAGTATAACAATGTTCTAAAAATATTTGAAGCATCAGAGATCATGATGGAGAAAGTAGTTTTTGTTCCACAAATTATTTTTCTTGCAAAAAACTGAGGCAAGCATGGTGGTACATGCCTACATTTCCAGGACCCTGGAAGGCGGAAGTAAAATTTCTATTCCAAGCCCACATGGGCAACTTTGTGACTTTGAGAAACCCTGCCTCAATAAAGCAAGGTTGGAGAAGTAGCTTTGTGCAATGGCCCAATATCACTATTTTTAAAAGGGTAAAAGCTATAATAATTATAGCTGCTTTTTTGCTTTCTCTGTTGGTTCACTGAAGTGTTAAAAGAAAAAAATTAACAATGTAATAACGTCTTTAAGAAAACTTTTAACACCTTATAATTTTTAATTTGTTAATAACAATGGTCCAGTTAATAACAATGTAGCTCAATAAAATTCTGACAATCAGAAAAAGCAGGCATCTTATAACTCGTTATCACTGTAAATAAAAAAGGTTTAGCAATGAGAACTGGAACAACACAGGTGGAACAGAAAATCAGTGAAACCCAGATCTGGTTAACAGCCAATCATTAGACCAATTACTCAGGATCCCATAAAAAGAGTGTAATATCAGCAGCCAAGCTAATGCAGCTCTCCTTTAAAAATATCCAGCCAGGGCTGATACACTGTCACAGCAGTACCTACAGATACTCTGGGGTAGAGTCAAGAACCACTCCTATATGTACATTTTTCATTAAAAAAAGAACTAAATGGCCAGGCTGAGGCAGGAGGATCACTGTGTTTGAGGCCAGCCTGGTCTACATAGCAAGCTCAAGGCCAATCTGAACTACACAGAGGAACTTTGTCTCATTAAAAACAACAACAACAACAACAAAAATCCAAAACTAAGTATCTAATAAGAAACACAGACACAAAAAATTTCCAACAACTAATTGTACTTGTAAGTCAAAAGTCAGTAACACTATTATTGTTCCCTTGGCAATAGTGATTAATACTTTGTTTTTGAGAAGCAGAACAGCACCACAAATAATTTTCAGAATGCGTATTTTTATTTATTTTGGAAATACAAATAGATGCCATATGGTTCCATGAATTTATCTATACAAGAGATGAATTCCATAGGGAAGAATCCCTCAAGTACTATATATTAATACTGTGGTAAAATTATATCACATGAACTAGAAGTACATCTTCAGGGCTAAGGAGCTAAGTAAGTTACAGAACTACTCACTAAGGAGCTAAAAACTTTTGGACAGGTTAGGATCAGATGTCTAGTAATATTCATATTGACTTACCTATATTTTGGAAATTCGACCAAAGTCAGAATTGCAAAATATTTTCCCCAAATCCATGAAAAGGATAGTTTATATAAAAAGCACTTTTCTCAAGTTATTTCCCTTCCAAATACTCTACCTATCCGGTGTCTCTCTCTGTCCCTTTCTCCTTTTCCCTACCTTGAAATAAATCATCTGCCACTTTAAAAAAATTAAATAATATAAAAAGTATTTTTCTCATATGACTAAGATGTTTTTGACTTTAGGATCTTAATGGATTTAAATATGCTGCAAAATTCCTTTAAAATATGGCCTAACTGGGACATTAGAAAGATAGTAAACTCTGTATAAAAGTTGTGTGAAAAAAGGGGAGAAAAAGGGAAGTGACAGCCTTTATCCTCTGATGGTATAATGAAATAACTTACATAGAACAAAGAAATGATTTTCTGTAGGCCACCAACATCTCATTTTCCTATAAAACAAAACCAACCTACAAGCAAGGACTAATATTCAAAGAATGAGTTGGAGACACCTCTATGAGTTGGGTAAACGTTTTTACAAACTACAATTCCCATGTTAAATAACCAAAACTTACAGTTTAGCTGTGATGAGAAGAATCAGTACAACAAATGCTGACTTCTTCAGTCTCTTTATTTTTCCTACCATTGTAAGACCAAGATAAAACAGGGCTGATCCAGAAAAAGAATTTCCAAGTCCATCAAGAAAATTTTCCATATATACAGGCACCTTTTTATCAAGAATAAAATTAAAGGCAATACCAATGAAGACCATAAATACTATTGGGTTCTGTAATACACGCAGAAATCCAAGTCCCACAATTTTTATTTTGTTTTGTGAAGCATTTTGAGTGTCTTTCCACTTCTGGATTTCACAGAAAATAAACCCTATAGGGTTTAACATCATAAGAGATATTGGTGCCACCAAATATATGTACTGAAGATATTCTGGGTATGTAGTTTGATATAAAGCTTCAACTGCAAAACAAGAATATTGATTTTTAAATAATTATCATAAGATACATAAATATATACATAACATTTTTTATGCTTAATTATAACATGCTCCAAATTAATCTAAATAGTACCAAATAACCACATCAGCCTAGTTTTGGAAAAGCAAATTTTAGTGATAAAGTTGCAAAGGAAAAAGAATTTACTATAGAAAATATCTACTTTATAAAATGATAATTAACTTTAAAATTACTTGTAGTAAAACCTAAATAATTTTTACTACCTAGGGGTTAAGATTCCTTTCTAAAAAAGAACAGAATTATGAAGTTTTTAAAAGGAACGATTTGAAGTAAAAAAAAAATCTACTAATGACCTAAATTTTTAAATACTAATAGCAGCAAGAGAGACATTTGTACCCATGGAGAAGCAGCTTCATGAGAGTGGTAAGACAGAAGTCAGATGACAGAGGGCTGAGGGGAGAAGAGAAAAAAGGAACTCAGAATGAGCACTGGAGTGACGGAGCCCACACTGTGCAGGAAAGAGGCACAGGTGGGGGATGAATGACAGGAAGTAAGATGGTCAGAGACTGGAGGTCCCTGCGTAACCCCAGAATTAAGTGCAGCTGGAAGTCTGGAGTAAGTCAGACAATGAACTGTTGAATTTAGTATTTCCCAGATGATCGGCCATAGGAGTCCTGGCTGAAAGGAGGTAAAGACATCATGGGAAATGAGGAGGCCAAGGAATCAAGAAGGCGGAGAATTTCATGGGCAGTTCCCAAGGATGCTAAAATCAAATGAGAATGACAAAATTGGAAAGGAATATGACAAGAGAACTGACCCTAAAGTCTCTGGAGATTGAGGGAAAATGTCTGAACGACAGCAGTCTGAGGATCAGCAGACTCATCAGACTCTGGCAAAAGTTTCAAAATAGTTAAAACCAGAGTAGAGAGCAATGTTGTGAGGACAAGAATTGCAGTCCCATCTACTTTTGCTCATGTAGAATCTAGGATGTGGGAACATGAGTAACTTCCATTTGACAGGGAGACGGGAAATGGATATATTCATGAAAGACTTTCTAAAGAAATAGGCACAGAAAGTTGGGATCTAGAAAATGCTCAGGAGGGAATATAGTAGAATCTCATGTGTATTTAGCTAATGCAAATTCAAACAACTCCCTGGTCAAGAAAAATAGAAGGAAAAAATGGAAACAAAGCTTTTATAAATAAAGAGAGGGACTGATGGGAAGGGAATAGGGAAAAAAGTAACATGATATATCATGTATAAGTACAAACTCCCTATGATGAATGTTATTATGTATATCTAAAATGTACCAACAAAAAAGTAAAATAAAAAAGCCAACAAAAAACAAATACACTTTCTTGGGAAAACAGAAGCCTCATTTTCTTTCTCATATACCAAGTAGAAACTAAGCCAGACATGGTAGCACATACCTATAATTCTGGCACTAGAGAGGCTGAGTCAGGAGGACTGCTGAGAGTTCAAGGCCAGGCTGAGCTACATAATGAGTTCAAGGTCACCCTGAACTACATAGTAAGACCCTGTCTCAAAACAAAACAAGTACAAACTAATTACTTCACATTTACTGAAGAATGACAATGCTCAAGGAAAAAAATGGGCTGTGTTCAGTGTGTAAGAAATGGTCCAACACAAAGTATATGTGCTGTGGTTGTGGGTGACTTAGATTTTGTGTGTGTGTATTTGAATATACATAACTCTAGGATCATTGCATAAGACATGTCTTGGGAAGAAGGTAAGTGAGTTAGATCAGCTCTCTGACAGTTACCTGGAGGAGGTAAGGGTTGGTGGCCTGGTCTGTGTTTGATCAGGGCAACCTAGAGATGGGGATTAAACAATGCAGTTTCGAGGCACATTATGAGCAGTGAGTTCCTAAATTTTCCAATTGAAAGCACTTACTTTGAAGTTGAGATAGAAAGATAAAAAATGAACAGCCACAATACAAGGAGAGATGCAATCTTGTGGGGAAACAATGTAAAGATTAGATTTCTCATCTAATCTCATCTAATCTTATAGAGTGACACAGACAGGAAAATATATTTGCTTACCTACTCAGGATAGGTAAGTTCAGTTGTTGTGCACATGACTGTTAGTTAAGCAAGTAGATTATATAACCTTTAGAAGTTCACCTTGATCTGTTAAAACCCATTTTTTAAAAGATTTAATTCCTTCTTTTTCCAGCTAAGCATATACAGAGGTCTATATCTCCAAATGAGAGGTTTAAACACTCGACTATATAAAATTTCATAAATTCCTTTCACTGAGTTCTAAATTAGATATCCTAGCTTTATAGTAGTGATTTTCTTCATGTTTCATAAGGTTTCACATGTAAGAGAAAAAAAGCATTTTTGATAATTACACCTATGTAGTTATATTTTTGATTAGATAGTGCATTTTGATGACAAAGATATCTATACCTGACCAGCGCTCAATTTTTAAAAAGAGTAAATCAAAGAGATTTTGGAAATGTCTTGAATTTGCAGTCTTATTACTAGCATATTAGTTTAGCACTCACAATACAATGCAAAGGTGTCTGTTTTTGGTACCAGGAATCAAACTCAGAACCTTGTGCATACCAGGCAGGCAATTACGCTGCTGAGCAAAGGTATTTTGACAATTTACAGTTATACTTCCATAATTTATTCAAAGGCCCCTCTATTAATTCCCTTTTCTGGAAATTTACTTTCCCAGTCCATTAGTAATTGCAACATGATGAATTCTGATTGTTTTAAGAGCTTAAGGGTGTGGCATCGTAGCACATGTCTGTAATGCCAGTACTGAAGGAAGATAAAGCAGGATTGCAAATTTGAGTCCCACCTAGGCAATTTAGTACAACTGTCTCAAAAAAAAAAAATGCTGAAGATGTAGCTCAGCAGTATAGCCCCTGAGTCCCTGAGTTCAATTTCCGTGCTATAAAATAGATAGGTGGACAGATAATACATAGACAGACATAAAAATTAAAATTAAATTAAGAGCTTAATGCAAAATTAAGCAACACTTTTTATTATCTCTGGCTGGTCAGTCATCAAATATAGTAGTACAGCCTTATCCTTTGTTTTAGTTTTCTGCAGGGTCAGTTACCCAAAGTCAATAACAAGAGTGAATATAGTAAAATGGTATTTTGAAGGAAAAGAAACATATGTCCATAACTTTTACTACAGTACACTGTTATTCTATTTTATGTCATTGCTGTTAATATCTTACTAATTTATAAATTAAACTTTATCTTTAGTATGTAATGATAAAACAATATACAGGGTCCATTACTAGCAATGGTTTTAAGGTTTTACTGGAGGCCTTGGGACATATTTCCAGCAGAGAAAAGGGATAGCTCTACCTACTTCTTTTGCAGGATCTTTTTGTGTCCTTTTGAGTTCTACTATTATTAGTGAAAAGTCTCAAAATTAGATTGCTTAATATATTTACTTTGTTTTTGAGTTTTCTCAACCATTCCCTTCTTTCATTTTGTTCACTACTAACAAATCAGAACAGTAAGTACCAAAACTAAAAAATCCAAAGTTAACATTTTCTCTCAGTTCTCACCACCCACAGGGGTAGCTACAGAATCTTTTATTGGCACATACAGTTCAGTCTCCAGAACGAGTCTCTTGTTTATCCAAATCATCTTTTACTTTTTCATGATGCAAAGTTCCATCAGCCAGTTTAATATTATAGTTACACCAAATACCACATTCATAATTACTAGCTCTACAAGCTGATCACATCCTTACCTTCTAACTTCTTGAAATCTTTCCTTTCTTACCTGAATCTTGTCTGCTACTTAAGGCCAATCACTTGTAGTACTTCTATGGACTGCCATGGTACTTAGATCCAAATTACTGCCACCTCGACAAACCCTAAGCTCCTTGAAGGCATTTTATAACCAGTCCCAAGCACAGTGCTGAGTGAATCTGAAATATTTGCTAAACAGAATTAACTAACACGTCAGTGAATGACAAAAGTTTCATATGTAGTAAAACTATATTTTGTAAAACACAGCAATTGATATCTAATTATCAATCATTTTTTAAGATTCATTTTAATTCCTTTGCTTTTAAAATTAATTGATTTACATTTAATTGACAAATTATATATATATATTTATCATGTACATGCAATTTTGAAATATCTATGCAATACAGTATGGCTAAATTAAGCTAGTCAACATACGTATTTCCTGTAACTAAAATTATAACAGTAACTAAAATTATAAACTACTCTTAGCACTTTTTTTTTGTCTTTTTGCTTTTTATCGGTACCAGGGATCAAACTCACAACTGCCTGCTTTGCAAGGCAGGCGCTTATGCCGCTGAGCTAAATCCCCAGCCCCTCTTAGCACTTTTTAAGAATACGATATATTGTTAACTGTAGTTACTGTATTGTAGAATAGATCTTTTGAACTTATTCCTCTTAACTGAAAATCAAATCTGCTTAAACTTTTTGCATATTCTGAATATTTATAAAGCAGACTAAACCTGGGGTCTTTTAACTCAGTGGAACAAGTACATAGTGGCAAAAGAAGTATACTCTAGTGAGAGAGCTAATATTGTGATTAAATAAATACTTGTTAAATTACTAGAATAGGGCTCCACATGGGAATTTTAGTCTATCTCTGTGATTTATTTGCATAATTACTTAATATTACATCTTTATCTATAAATTGGCAGTGCATTTCTTTTGCTATCTAAAGATCGTTTTTTCACCTCTAAAAAATATATACATGAATATAGTGACCCACAGTAACTAACATTAGATTTATAATCATTATACCAACTATTAAGTTCTAATTAATGAATGCTTATAAATAAGCTCTTGGAGGGAGGGGGAATCTCATTATGAGGAGTTATATAGCTTGGTAGAACAGAGATAAAATTAGCCACCCACTGTGGCTCCTATTTTGATTCCTGCAGGGTTTCAATCTAGCAAATAACACAAAGACCCCGATAAGATCATCCTATTATTTAATGGCATATAGTTAAATGCCTCATTTCCTTTCTGTTTACAGCTCAAGCACTAGAGCATAATTATGATTAGTCAGAGTACTTATGCTATCAGCATTGTTTGAAGAATAAATTATAGGACTAACTATGCCCTATTAGTATCTTTTAATGACAGAGGCAGGGAACCATTCTGATTTTCTGAAATCAACATTCCAGCTAGGTAATTCTTGGTTTCTTTTCACACTTGGATTTTTAAAGTACCTTTGAAAAGAAGCGTTCTTAAAAATAGTAATCTTTTTTTAGTCTGTCATAGTGCACCATTCTGTCACTTAAGGATAAATCACTTTAATGTAATTTTATGGATCATAATTCCCATAGTACACAGAAATATCACTGTCCTTTTCTTTATTAAAATATCTACCTTCTCCTTGCCAGCATTTCTCTGAGTCACTTGTAAACTGACAGATGTGAAACAAATCCTATCTTAAAAAGGACATGTCTTATAATCCACAATCGAAGCTCCTCTGTGAACAAGAGAATGGGAATTCCCAGGAATGGCTGCAAAACAAACAGAAAAGGCTTCTCTTGGGAGACAGTCTTTTTGTTCACCCTGCACAAGGCCAGAAGGCAGATGGGCAGACTGCAATAACAACCTCACCAGGGAGCAGACACACAGTTCCACAGCTCTGTGCCACATCTTTCAATCTGCAGGCATATAAGAAAGCTCTCTATATTACTGATTTTTAGTAAAGTTGCAGTCTACAACCTCATGTTATAAGACTTACTATTCATGAGTAAAACCAAAAAATATGACTCAAAAATGGCAAACATACTCATAGGGGAAATCTGAGCTAACATACTGCCAGGAACACTATTACCAGACTCAATGAAATTGCTCAGGACATAAGAAAAGCAGTAATTAAGATGGCTGATTATATTTTTTATTTGGAAACTGTTTTAATATGAAAATTAACTCACTTAAGTTTTTGTCACTAGGGCTTATTTTATGGACTATTTTTAGAATACTCTAAGGACAAAAATTTTGATTCTGTGTAAAACTATTATAAGGACTGGTTGATCTCCTATGGTTAATTTGCCATGTTACATAACTGTGGCATAAAAATGCCCAGGATTTAGAACTAGAAAACCTAGATCTCAGTCACCTGTTACCTATGTGGTCTGGGATCAAACAATCTTCATAAGCCGTTCTGCTATTGGAAAATGAGAATAAAGATCCTACCCTATTCAAGTGAGTGTAAGAAAGTACTCTGCAAACTATAAAGTTACAAATGTTAGTTCTATTTAGTATATAGGCTTACTAATGAATGACAGCATGAAACTATATACTTCTAGTTCACATCTAAAAAGATAGCAATATTTATTGAATATTTAACATTATGGTCCTAACTCACCCCTATAGACCTTCTGTCAAATACACTGACCAACCTTACATTATTAATTTTCCCGAGGAAATGGACAAACACATTAAACCCTTGCTCTTTTACTTCAAACATTTTTATTTTGTTTTAAAATTAAGTAACCTTAAAAAACACCTATCCAGTTTCTTACTATTTATAGTTCAGTTACATAAGAGCTTGGTTTTTTTCTCTCTTTAATTTTTTGCTTTACTCATAAAGCTATTTGATTTCTTTGGTATTTTTCTATTCTGATAAGCAAGATAATCAAAGGTTTTTAGAAAAGGTGAAAAATACACTTCACTAGAATCTTTTTGATGTCAATGGTAAAGTAAGTTGGGAGTGGATGGAGAGGTTAAAACTACTGGAAAAAAACTTGAAAGTTAATGATAGAGTTCAATTGTACACTTTAACATCCAAGTCTCTGCTCAGAAGACATATAATCAGAGAAGGTTAACTGACCATGCAACCTCAAATACCATTTTCTTTTTTCTGCTCCTCTACACTATTTGTTTGCAATACTCTTGTTACTACCTGGTCTGATTTTAGTATTGTTACTTATTTCTCACTAAGTGTTAATTCAGTATGTGCAAGAACTTCATTCATGGTTATGTTCCCAGCAGCTGCCACATTCACTAGTCTGTAACAATTCCCTATGAGTGAATGAATTGAATAAACCCAATAGTAGTCAGCTCTTCACTATGATACATGATCAAAATGTACATAACTTTAATTTTAAAATTATAAAAAAGCTACTAGTATATATTTTCTTGGTGAAAGTGTTCTGAAAATAGATAGGTTTCAAGATAATCCAACATTCCAAGTTTGTATGTTTACTGTTTTATCAGGAAAATATGTACAAATAAATACAAAATTAGGCTGCTTAAAGAGCTGGAAAGCTAAAATGCCTTTACCATTTTTGTTTTTAAGAATTTAAATTCAAAATACATTGAAAGTTTGAATAACAAGCTGAGAAACAACTTTTAATATAAAATAATACCTAGTCTAGATGGTAAAGAAAATAAAAGAGAGGAAAATTATTCATAAAGTCTCACTGCTAACATTTACTAATGACTATTTTTCTAAATACATAGCTTGTGTTTTTTACATAATTTAAATAAGAATCTGATTCCTTCTAGAAATTAAATTTCTTTCATATATAATTAAGAAGTAAAATGTTTTTTGCAAGACTTCACAAAGGCAACTAGGCTATCACCACTTGTTTTAGGTAGATATGTGAAGGCTCCCTAAACTCTGAAGTTGAAGACATATTTAAGCAAAACAAAGATGAAAGAATATCTATCCAGTTTTTACTATTTACAGTTCAGTTACAAGAATAATAATCTTCCACTAAGAAATGCTTACGTCAAAGCTTGTATTTTGATCTCCTAAAACATTTCAAGTTTTTAAACACTTAAAAAATAAAAAATAACTTACCTATAGGGTATCCCAATGCAAAGTCATTACTTTGAGTAGCAAAAATAGGGAACAGTCCAGCTTTGCTAAATCGACTGTCTGGACTGGCGACCAATAAGGTTAGTACACAGACAATGAAGAATACAGAAGCTTTGCCAATTAAAATGCTATACAGGAAAGCCCAATCCACATTGGAGAAATTAAGTACCACCATGTTTTTGAATAAGAGGGCTGGAAGTGCAAATCTGGAGACAAAATTTCCCAATCCTTTGGCCTGTGTTGATGTTATGACATTGGCCCTTCCTGCTATATAACCACAAAGGACTATGCCAAAGCATTCTAGTAAGGCTGGGAAAAGCCTTGTTATTGACATTGAAGGTGACTCGTTAGTGGAATTAAATCCATGTGTTACTGTCGTGGACAAAGTCCCAGATATATTGACTGCCATGGTTGAGTTTTCTGCAGGTAAGCTACAATAAAAATCCTTTTCTTCTCTTTTCAACTCCAACTGGATCTCTAGAAGACAAAAAAAAAGAAAGAAAGAAAAAAAGAAAGACTCAGTGTAACAATTAGAAGAGTTCTAATTGAAACACTGTAGACCTGCTCATTTACTTATTAAATGGTCAAATAAAGATACAAGCTTCTTTAGCTACAATCAGGGGAAAATATAAAGGAAAAAAAATAGGAGGGTTGCTAACATTAATCTCCTTACTCTCAAAGGTAGGCCAGCTCAAAATATTCGTGTTGCTATTCTACATTCAGTATCAGATGGGGGTAAAATAAGATCCAGAAACATTATTGCCACAGTAATGCCCTGTGGTTATCTCCCGCGGTCCACAATTTAAGGTCCTCTAATGGAGCATGGGGCCCACAAAGTCTCTGCTGAATACCAACTGTATCTAGATTCTCTGGAAAAGTGTTCTCAGGATACATCAGAGTCACTCTGGAAACAGGGGATCCCTTCCAGCCTGTGATCACACTTGAGTATAAGCAAAAATATAGTTGAGTATCACTTACCAAATTTGATACAAATAAGTTTTCTATTCCTTGCTTCCTCTGTGAAATGGTAATAATGGTACTTACCTCATAGAAACCTTGAAGTTAATTCAAGTAAAGTCCTTAGAATTACATTAGCACACAGAGATCACTTGATCAAAGCTAAATGTAATCTACATTGGCATTTCACCAACCTACTCTTAGTTCCTTTCAGACTAGCACACAATGGCCAGATAGTCACATGGACTTTGCACATGTAGTTTACTAGAAAATGTTCTTGCTTACCCATCTTCCACTCTCTACACAATTAGTAATTATTCATTCTCTTAATTACATAGTTGTCATTTTATCAGGTAAGGCTTCTCAAATCCCTTAGGCCCAAACAGAACCAAAATGGCCACTATTTCTCAGTTTGTAATTTTACTATGCATTAGAGTGACCATGTGATTTATATGTCTCTACTACTAGACTTTAAATATCACAGAAGCAACAATTATGTGTTTGTGCTTACTGCTGTGTCCCTAAAATCTAGCATAATATTTAGCACATAGAAGGCACTGAAAAAAAAAGTTTAATGAATTGCTTAAATAATAACTTGCACTTAAATAAACCTCCTATCCTTTCATGGATCAATCAGGTTTCCTTCTAGGCGATTTTTTTTTCCCTGAGCGATATTCTAATTTTTTTATGATAGCAACAAGTTAAAGAACACAAAGTGTTTCCTAAAATGTTCTAAAGATATTCATAGACTGTTAAAGAACACAAAATATGCTGTAAAATGTTCTAAAGATGTTCAGAAAAAACTAAAGCAAGGAACAAATTCTGTATGTTAATGACAATAATTATCAGATGCCCTTCTCATTACCAGAGCCATACTGAACATGAAGTTTAAACAACTCTGAAACTAATCAGCTGTTATTAGTAACTTGAAATTCATATGCAACAAATGCCAATTTCTAATGATTATTCTTAGTTTACCGTCTAAGTGGTTTTATATAATGTAGAAATAAAAAAGCTTACACTGTCTGAAATCTACAGTGGACTGGTTAAATTTTCAAAACACCCATACCACATTAAGTTTTCAAAACACCCACATCCAATAGCTACGGATCACTGATACAGAGTGGCATTTAAGTCTTCACTATGCTACCCTGATATAAACCAAACCATTTACTTAACCTTTCAGGTAATCTGGAGTTGCACAAGTATTTTTCTACCAGAATTAGACAGGAATGGTTAGTTATAGACAAAACCTACAATACTCACATACTCTAAGTTTACCAAATAAGTATCAAATTATATCCTGGGAAAGCTATTGGTATAGGTACAAATACCTATATTTAAAGGAGCTGTTAAATGATTAAACAAGGTGTTAAAACATTTGAGCCCTTAGGAAATGTGGCCTTGGAAAGGCAGTGATAATGAAATAGGTGTAAGTTAGGCATGGTGGCACACACCTGTAATCCCTGCACTCAGGAGGCTGAGGCACGAGCATCACTGTGAGTTTAAGGCCCGCCTCAACTATACAGCAAGACTCTTGTATCAAAAAAAAAAAACAAACACAAATGGTGATAAACCAGTCTTTTTAACCAACAGTTTTAATTAAATTAGCAATAAATCAGTAAGGAGAATAACAGATTTTGGGTCTTCATGCTTATCAACTCTTTGGACTACCTTATTATGCTATTTTCCTCAGCCACTTTCTCAGCCAAAAAAATTGGAATACTAGTTTCCTTATACAGGGGGTGGGGGTGGGGGCAATTTAGAGATACTAGCTCAGAAAAAAAAAAAAAAAGCAGAGTAAGGTTGGGGCTGCAGCTCAATATAAAAATCCTGGGGTTCAAACCAGGTATGGTGGTGCATGCCTGCACTCCAGATGCTAAGGCAGGAAAATCACCATGAGTTCAAGGCCAACCATGAGTTCAAGGTCAGCCTGTACTATATAGTGAAGCCTTGTTTCAAAAAACAAAAAATCAACCCAACCTAAACCAAAGATCCTGGGGTTCAACAGCCCAATACTGCAAAACAAACAGACAAAACACCATAAACCTCCTTAGAGACCGACTGTGCGGATAAGATATACATAGCATATCACAAATAGGCTTTCAAGAAATAATACAATTGCTATGAGAAGCTAATAATGATAAGAATGGTAATGAAAGAAATAAAATCCGTTGTCTTCCCACTAAAAACAAGATGTGCTACAAAGTTAGCAATATCTGGCCTGTAACAAAACAGAAGTTGATCTTAACTTTGTTGGTCCTAAAATACTTAACAGGGAAAGTAGAGCTCTTTTAATTCAGCTCAAATACCCTGTAGTAATGCCCAGATTTAATTTTCAGTTAATTGCGAATTATAAGAAAGCATCTTTTTATGTTTTTCAGTATTATAAAAGAAACAACTGCTAACTGAGGGCAAGTCTTTCATCAAAACATAAGTTTTATCTCATCCTAGTCGATGTTAAAACGCAAAGAAAATATGCTTCCTACAGCATATTTTCAAATGAACAGGAACCACAGCAGGGAAGTTAAAAAATTACATTCAATCATTTCATCTTTAAAAATAAGGCTTGTTTCAAAACAAAGTGGTTGACCCATCACAGTAAAAGCCGTTCCAAGGTGCAGACACTGGAGAAATGATACTATACAAACCACACCAAGCTACCTCACATTGGGTTTAGATCACATCGGTAAACAACCGAAATTATTGCTATTAGTAAGTAAAAACGGGAGGGAGTTAAACTTTAAAAAGTGTTAAACTCTTAAGACTATTTCTCAAAACACGGGCTTTCTTCACATTTATCCCGTGGGAAAAGCCTAACACGGCGTGGTGCTATGAAAACACTCACCCTTCAAAGTCAACAGTCCCCATTCATCCAGTCCCACCTAAGAGCAGGGGACGCTGCGTCCTCCCCAGGAACCCGTGGTGGGGAGCGCTGGGCACTGCCTGCTTCCCTTGTCCACAGCAGGCGCAGTCTGGTGGTCCGAGGTATGGCTGGGGTGCGGAGCGCCCCTAAAGAGATGGATCGCCAGGAGCGTAGCTGCCACCTGAAGCCTGGGAAGGCAGCCCAGCTAGTGGAGAGGCAGCCTAGGGTAAGGGAGGGGTCCGCTCAGCTTCTCGGGCACGGGAGACCCTGCGTCAGGTAACTCACAGGCTCCCAAACGGGGTCGGGGGAAAGTGGGCGCAATGCTCCAGATACCTCAGCAGAAACCCTCGGAGGCGCAGACACAGAGGCCACCTTGGGGTGAGATGAAGCGCTCGATGACAGGGCGGACGCACGTGCCCCGGAGGGACAGTCCTGGCCCGGCCGGTCCAGCTATTGAGGTGGTCCTGGCGTCCGGAAGGCAGGCGCTGCGGGAAGAGGCTGCGGCGCCGACGCAGGACGAAGAGAGCGGGCGCGGCCCACCTGCCGGACTTGAGGGCTCGCCCGGCCAAGACGGGACCCGCAGGTCCGCGCCCCGGGAGCCTAGCTCACCCGCCTCGTCTGCAGCCCCGGGGCCGCGAGGAGATACAGGGGAGTTGGCGCTCGCCGAGGGCCGAGCAGCGAGGAAATCACCGTCACGTCCCGCTCCCAGCCCTGTCAGCCAAAAGCTGCGGGGCGCCAGGTGCAGCAGCTCAGTCACGTTCCGAGAAAGTGAGACCAGGGTAAAGCCGCTGCGGCCCTGTCAGCTCCTCCCCGCGCCGGCAGCACGGCCCACCCCCGCCCGCCTTCAGGTCCCGCCCCTGGCACGGACTTTTCCCCTAAGGGCCCGCCCCGCCTCTAAGCCCCGCCTCCAGCCTAGTGTTTTTCCGTAAGAACCCCCGCCCTGCCTCCAGGCCCCGCCTCCGACCTAGAGTTTTCCCCTAAGGGCCTCGCCCCGCCTCCAGGCCCCGCCCCCAACCTCAACCCGCTTTGCCCTCTCCGGATCCTGGCCCCGCCCCTACGGTCGAGACTGTCCCACGCTGTCCCTTTCCCGCCCTCAGGGCCCTATCCCCAGCCCAGAGCTACACAGCCCGAGCCCCGCCCTACAGCTCCGCCCTCAATTTGGAGCCTCGAAGCCACTCCTTGCCCTCCCCCGCCTCCAGACCCCGCCCTGCCGGCCCTCAGCTGCCCCGCTGTGATCCTCCAATGAAGGGGTTTCCGGCCCCCACCTCCCCCAAGATGGCGGCCGCCGCAGGGGGTTTACGAGGTGGCTTTTCTAACGTCTCGGTCAGGCGCAGAGCCGGCTGTTCGTTCTGACCAATCTCAGCCTGCTGTGATCCTCCAGTTCGTCTCTGGGTTAGCTTAGGCTTTTCGTAGCTGAATGTAAAACCAATTTAGAACCAGGGCTGGATATAAATCCTCTTTCCTTTCCCAAAGCGGTGTGACCTTGACCTTCTCCATTACAGTGTACGGCTTTAGCCCTGCGCTTGGTTTAGAATAAGGGGCTGGTGGGTATACTCGTGTTTCTCTTGAGGAAACATGGCATATTCCTTTAGTATACTGTTTATGTTTAGTGGAAAATTTACAGTTTCTTGAGGTGAAAACCCTGGATGCAGCGCTGCACTTTGACACTGCAGAAGCCCTGAATTGAGTTAGCCTTTTGAAATGAAAAGGGTTTCAATTTTTTGAATATTTATAATCAAATACCACTTAATGTTGCCACAACCACTTCTTTTTTAGAAGACAGTTTGCGTCTTTAACTTCTGTGTAACTGTTGTTAGTTTCAGCTTCTTCTCAGTGTCTTTTTTCTTTTCGGAAATTTCAGGGCAAACAAACCCTGACAACTTACTAAGAAAAATCACAAGCTAAAGGGAAAAATCTTAAGAATGTGAAATTTAGCAAGAGACAACGAACGGAATTGAAACTATAGAAAAGGAACGCACCTGCGCTTTTTTGTTCGTTCTTGGACTTCTCTACTCCCTCCCCCACCCCCAGTGAGCTTGAACCCAGGGCCTTGCACAATGCCAGACAAGTGTTGTACTATGGCGTTACATCCCTATCCCTTAAATTTCTTTCTCTTTGTTTTTCCCCCCTTTAGATAAGATCCTGCTAATAGTCAATTAACTGGCCTAAAATTTGCAGCTTTCCTGCGAGCCTCCGGAGTATGGGGGATTACAGGTCCCCTCACACCTTTCAACCATACTTTTAACTGCCTCTCTGGTTTTTCTTGAACCTGGCTCATGAAAGAAAAATGTTGTGAACATCTCCGTTATCAAAAAACTAAACGGATTTGTTTACAAAGCACTAAGATTAATTAAATACTGAACTTTATTAGGGACCTACAAGAAGATAAGCCTAGAAAGGTTAATTAGGGTCAAACTGTAGGAGGTTCCTTCGATTAGTTTTAGAGTTTGAACCTTATTCTTTGACCACAGTAAAACCATTACTCTTCCCCCCCCCCCAATGGCCCATATGAGCACACCATCTTTTTTTTTTTTTTTTTTTTTTTTTGGTACTGAACTCATGACCTCACACTTGCAAGGTGGGCACTTGAGCTACTGAGCTAAACTCCCAGCCCCTGATCACAGTATCTTTAGAGATGTGACAGTGAAGCTTTCCCAGGATTACTTGAAAGATTGAAGGCAAGAGAAACAGTATGGTACCAGGAGTGGTGGTGCATCCTGGAATCCCAGCACTTAGGAGGCTGAAGCAAGGGGATTTAGAGTTGGAAGCCAACCTAGGTTACACAGCTGTTTCAAGGCTAGCCATACAGACATTGATCTAAAAATACAGAGAGAGGCTAGGGGGAGTCCGGAAGAATAAGTTCTAAGGAAATGAGACCTCTGGGATGATGGCAGGGAAAAAAATGGAGTAAGGTCCGGGGGTATACCTCAGTGGCACAAGCACCAGCCCGGCAAGCGCAAGGTCCTGGGTTTCATTCCTGGTACCAAAATAAATAACAACAATAACAATAATGGGAAGAGGAGTTGAAGAGAGGGTAGGGAAATAGGGAAAAAAGAATAAAGTTAAAAAAAGAATAGGTCAGAGAGATACTACAAAAAGAGAACTGCTGAGATTCGAATACTGATAAAGCTAAAGAAGAAAAGTTAATCTGTGTGTTTCTTCATTGCAGTAAAGAAATTGGGGTTCAGAGCTTCCAGTATCACGTTTAGTAGTCCTAAAATTCTATTAATTTTTAATCACTGCATTATCTGATGATGAAAGGAGGAAATATTTCAGTGGAGTAGTAGTTTTAAAAACAGCAAATTTAGTTTTAGATCTAAAAGCTAAAACCCTAAGCAGCAGCCGCCTCCTCTTTTGAAGCTATCCTCTTCGTCTGACAGCATGGAGACTGGCGGTTGGTCTAGGAACACCCAGCTAGTGCAGGACAATAAAAGACCGCACTGTCCTGTGAGCTGACTGCTCAGGAAGACCTCAGCACATGCACTAGAGATTCCTGGTAAACATCTAAACTACAGAGACTTGAGAGAGCGAAGCTAAAGAGGTCATTTGAAGAGACATCTGAGTAAGTTTCTATGAAGAGCAGCTTGTGGAGGGAAACTCTAGAACTAAATGTATATGAAGTGTATACATGGAAGACATGTTTAGATAAGCAATTATCAATTAATGCTGCAAGAAATCATTTGATCTGGGCTGGGGATTTAGCTCAGCGGCATAAGCACCTGCCTTGCAAGCAGGCGGTAGTGAGTTCGATCCCCTGTACCGATAAAAAGAAAAGAAAAGTGTAAAAAAAAAAAAAAAAAAAAGAAATCATTTGATCTATTATCATATCTACTAATCATTCTATGAGATACTGAACCCTACTATACTATTAACTGAAGAAAAGTTATACATACAAATGGAGGAAACAAGAATTAATCTTAACTTCCAGTTATAAATAATTCATTTGGTCGCCACTGGATATACTAAGACTCGTGTGTCCCTCAACTCTGCTGAGGAAGATTGTTAGAAGAAATTAACCAAGTGGCTTGACACAGTGAAAAAGTTATTTAGGGTATATCTTGAGACATAGTGATGTACATTCTGGTGAGATTGTGCTATTTCCAAAATAAAATAGTTCTGATTATGAAAGTAATAACAATTATAAAATATTTAGATAATACAATAAGGAATGAAATAGGTAGCAACCATCCCTATGAGTAATTGCTGTTAATATTATAAATGCTATATCATTTTTTCTATGACCATATAGATTAAGAAAAATAGGATTGGGGCTGGGGATTTAGCTCAGTGGTATAAGCGCCTGCCTTGCAAGTAGACAGTCGTGAGTTCGATCCCTGGTACCAATAAAAAGGAAAAAGACAAAAAAAAAAAAAAAAAAGAAAAGAAGAAAAATAGGATTATATAATATACATGATTTTTTTTTTTTTTTTTTTTTTTGGAGACAGGGTTTTGCCAGGAAGTACAGGCTGGTCTTCATCTCATTATGTAACCCAAAGTAGTCTTAAACTCACAGTGATCCTTTTGCCTCACTCTCCCAAGCGCTGGGATTACAGGACTATGCCACCATGCCTGGCAATAGACATAACTTTTATACAGATGATTTTCAGTAAGCTTTTTTATTTACTAATACTAATTTTTTCTATAAGTATAGACCTATATCATCATTTCTAATCCCTATTGAATATTCCTTAGTGAAATTTTGAAAATAATCTTCCTTGAAAAAATAAGAATTCTGGGCCATTCATAATCAAAATTAAATAAAGAAGAAAAGGGTAAAAGAATACCCTAAACCATGTTATTTGAGCATAACTAATACAATGCCAAATTTCTTTTTAAAATATTTAGTTTCTTTAAAACTACTCTCCTTGTTCCCAACAGCACCATTTTCCCCAGGGATCCATTTGCTTCCAGAGAAGCTGACTTCACTCAGCCTTTGAGGGTGGTAAGTAACCGAGTCTATCCAATCAGTATGTTGCATCTCTTTAGACTTGACAGTTGAGTAATCGTAGAATGATACAAGGGAGCCACAAGAGAGAAAAGGAAATAAATGAGATCTTTGATGCCATACTGAGTTGTGAGATTAAGCCTCACCTGAAACAACTTTTTCAGTTTATGGATTTTTTTTATTCATGTGAACCAATCAATGTAAAAGAAAATACCAATGATGATTATCTCTATGTGATGTGATTTTTTTCTCCCATGTGGAAAATTTCAAAATTTCTACAAAAATTGTGTACTAATTTTATCAGGAAGAACTATGAAGTAAGTCACAATCTATACATTTTGGGTATATGTAAATGGTGAAAAATATATAGATAGGTGTATAAGTAGAACAATTTAAAACACTGATACAGTGGAGTATATAATCTTGGAAGACATAGGTCTTATATTTGCTAATTTTTGTATCCATAACAAAGACTAACACTTTCTCTGGCATATTATGGTAGGCATTCTGTAAATGACTTTTGAATGATTGAATAGAACAATTGCCTTCCAGAGGTTGAAGTGCCTTCAATGGGAGGCACTAATGGGAGTTAGTTAATATAATGGGAGTTAGTTATCTAATGGGAGTTAGTTAATATAAACAACTGTGATATAGCTTTTCTACAGTAACTGGATTCATTTTTTTCTAGCTTTTCATTTGGGCTAAGTTTATAGTCTTATTTAAGTATTCCTCCAAATCATTGGCTTATTTTTATGATTGTAAATGCTATAATTTAATAATTTAATTTCTGCTATTAAAATAAATCAAGGCCTGAAAATTATCTTTTAGTTTAATGTACACATGTAGATATACATATATTCATAAACACCTAATAGGTCTTATTGGTTTTCCCTTTCAATATGCCATATTTGTCTTAGTCACTTTACTTGTTGCTGAGACACAATACGACACCTGCAACTGAAAAGAGGCAAGATTTATTTAAGTTCACAGTGTGTAGAGGATGCAGTCCATAGTCAGCTGGCTCCACGGCTGAAAGGGCAAGGTAGAAAGATCTGGCAGAGGAAGGGTGCTTACATCCTTCAGTTAGGAAGCAGAAAGAGAAAGGAGGAGCCAGGAGGAAAAATGCCATTCCAAGTCACATCCCCCAGTGACTCACTCTTCATCAGGTGCTGCTTCCTAACATGAGAATTTTGGAAGACATTATTTTAATGAAAAAAAAAAAGCAAAACTTCATAACAAAGTAAGGGAGTAATACTAGTTAATACTGTATCATTTTTTATCTAAACGATACCTTTATTGAAATAATCTGTCTTGTTCTGTGGAACCTAACCATCTTGTCTGGTTACTGATCTTAATGTTGACCTCACATAAACCTCAAGAATGGCTAAGTAGGTAAAAACATTTACCTGGAGCAGCACTGAAGAAAGTTAAATGGAAAAATAAAGTAAGTTATGAAAATACAAGTTAAATTATGACCTAGATTAGACAGTGTACAGAAACCATACAGTAGAAACATGCCAACTTTGGGTGCCAGCCAATCTGTTTCAAAACTTCATTTCTTCACACTTGTGGTTTTATTTTGACCACTGGTTGTTTTTTTTTTTTTTTTTTTTTTTTTTTTTTGCAAGGGCAGAGATCAAAACCATGAAAATGAAAAACAAAAATATATACTTGTTTTTATTACTAGCTTGTTCATTTAAAAGGGAGCTCACTAACAAATTTAATAAGCGATCTTTGAAGTCCTAAATTTTCTTATAACTGCAGAACATTTTCTATTAAATATTATCTGAGATGAAATACTAAAGCTAGCCAGCTTTGTGCAATAGAAAGAAGAAGTGGAAAAAAAATCTCAGATTTAACCTTGACCTTGAAGTTAAAAGGTTTTTAGCTGCTTTTAGTTAGAAAATGGGTATAACTCTTAAACAATAGTTTAAAAAAGGAAAGAAGGCACTCACATCTTAGGCCCAACAATTAGTCTGTATTTTAAGAACTTTCTTCTAGTAGAGTATATATCCCGTGGGTTCCAGTCTCCTTCCTTCTTTGAAGAGGCAGGTGCTCTATGTTGATCGCCATAGTTCTCAGTGTCTAAAAGAGTGCTTACCAATTCGTAAAATAGGAGCTAAACAAGTTTATGTAGTTTCTGTGTTTGGAGAATCACTTAATAAGGGAAACATCTGCTTTTTCTTCAAGCCTTCTTCTTTCACTTTCAGTAACAGATGGGAAAATGTCAGAACTCAGGCCTTTATGTGGTAACAAAAGAACCAGACTGTTTTTGTAACAGATAAAGACTGAAACCCCATAAATGATTAAGAGTTATCATTGGTGCAACATAAATATAAGTAATAACCCAGTAATTAATTCTACAAATATTTTATTGTCCCTACAATTCCAAGTTACTTAGACTTCCTTAACTGTTATGTAAGCTTTCTTTTAACTTTTACAAAAAGTTTAAACAGGAAAGAAAATAAGATTTCTACACTGCAAAACCTTTACTTAGACCCGGTCACAAAGGCATAGGCAGTAGGTTTAGAGATCATTGTTGTTAAATAAATTTGGTAAAAGTAGTCTTTCCAATGCACTAATTATTTGGGATCTAGATTTCCATACGCTATAGCAAATAGCAAGATTAATTATATTGGTAAATCTGGTCTAATGGCATAATCCAAACCTCTCACATAGATGAATTATATACAGATATTTTGGGGACAGTATTTATAGTAACATTGAAATTTACTAAAAAAAACTGGAAACTCCCTAAAAATTCATTTCATATGTTACCTCCAGCAACAGTTTTCTTATTTAGTCCACTAGCCTTTGTAAAACTAAAAACTAGTATTAAAAATTCAAGCCTGGGCCTAAGAATGTTAAGCTCATTGCTTAGCATTTAAAGGCCCCAAGTTCCAAAGCTCAGTACAAAAAAAAAAGAAAAAAAAAAAAGATTCAAGTTCAATATTTGCCGTAGTGGATTACAATTTTTGTTAGAGGAAAAAAGAGATAGTTCCTGAGGACAACAGAAGTATTTTTAGAAATCTTTAAATCAAAAGCAGAAATCTTTGTAAAATTAAGAAGCTCCTCTTTGAAACTCTTTTACCAACCACAGGAGTCTCATCTGTTCAGCTATGTTTGTCAAAAATTAAGTGTTCCAGCTACATGGGATGTAAGGCAAAAGGACTTTGGGTAACAAAGTGAGATTTCCATTTTAAAAAAATATGAAAGATGACCCTTAATCCTGATTTGTCAGCTTAATTGAACCAAGAAATGCCCAGTGGATTAGTAAAGCATGTGTCTGGTTGTGTCCAGGTAAAACATCATGCTGTGATCTTGAATACTATATATAGTTCCTAGTCTACTCTTCCCTGGTACTGTTCCCCTGCTTTGCTTTCTAGAAACCACGATGTTGTTCCCAGCCACCATAAGCAGCTTTGCTCTACCATTTCCTTCTAATATGATGTTCCTTCATTAGAGCTAGCTGACCATGAACTGAACCTGTTGGAATTATAAGCCTAATTGAGCCTGTTTTCCTTTAAGTGGTAAGTATTAGGTACTTTATCCTAGTGATGGAAAAGTAACTATTTCAGAAAATTGGTATCAGGGAAGTGAGGTCATTGCTGTGTCCATACCAAACCACATGGATTATAAACCTTTAGAGCTGGTTTGTAAAAGAAGTTTGGAAAACTTTGAAGATAGATTTGGGAAGCCCTAGAATGTTATAAACAGAGTCTAGTGGATGATTCTGGTTGAAAATCAGGACTAATGATAGGAATGTGAACTGGAAAGACCACTCACAGAAGGTTTTAAGTTAATAGAATACTATGTTAAATTTGAATATTCTACTTAGCTCACATATTAAGTTATAGAGCTGATATAAATGCATAAATATATGTCAAAATATCATGTTTTATTTTCTTTTTTCTACAAGCACCTTCTTTGATGCCTACAAATGTGTCTGCCTAAATAAAACTATTCCCTTTAATATTATAATATTCTTAAAGTCTTGGGCTAAATTAACTCTAGTTTAATGTTAAAGTAACTGAATTGCTTGTTTTTGTTTGTGCTTTGTTTTGTTTTGTGGAACTAGTGATTTTGAACATTCTAGAATATCATTGGTGGTTGGACTAAAGGCCATGTGTATTACACTGTGACATAAATTTTGTCTATATTAGCTGGGATGATGATGCATGCCTGTAATCCTAAATTTCCAGAGGTCAAGGCAGGAGGATCACTGTGAATTTGAGACCAACCTGGGCTACAAAGTGAGTTTAATGCCAGTCTGACTGCATAGTGAAACCCTGTCTCAAAAGATAAAAAAAGTCTATATTTTGTTCATGTTCTGAGATTTTGCTTGGAAACTTAAGATTATGACTGATCCGTAGATGAAATTTCAAAGCAGCCCAACATTCAGGCTATGACATGGTTAATACTGGTTGATTTTTAGCCGGATTTATAGTGAAAACCAGGGACAAAACCAGAGAAGAAAAAAATCAAAAAATTTAAATTTTGGGCCAGAGTGAGGTAAATGTAATATTGGAGCCAAAGAATGTGTGGCTGCTGAAGATAATAGTGCATTAAAAAGAAAATAAGCACTGTGTATGAGAACAAAGACTCATTTTACTGGGCACTTTGCTCTTGATTTACAAATAAATCTGGCTAAATAGAGTTCTTCCATATAGAACAGCCTAAGGTGTTCCAGTGCTCTTGTTTCAGACAACAGTTCAGAACCTTTCCAAACTCTTCCCATGAGCCATTCCCAAAGGCTCTTGAACCACATGGCCAGGTATAGTCACAACAACAGCATCCCACAGCTAACAATAGCAGTGCCACAACCTCAACATTCTACTGCCTTGAAATTTCATCTGCCAGATTTCATCTGCCACTACCTTTAATCTTAGTGTCAGGTAAAGTCTCTGGATATGCGTGACATACAAATAAACTTTTTGCCAAGCCATAACAAACATCATCTGGAGTCCAGCACCCCACACAGTCCTTCTTTCCTGCAGAAACCTCCCAAGCATGGTCTTTACTGGCAGGATTTCTATCAGTCTTCTGGTCTTCTGAGCTCTGACCAGAATCTCCCATATAGAACAGTTTAAGTTGTTCCAGTACTACTCTTTCAGGTAGCATCTCAGACTCTTTCCAAACTCTTCCCACAAGCTATTCTCAAAGGCTCTTGAACAACATGGTCAGATATAGTCACAGCAACAAACCCTCTCCTGGTACCAAAATCTGTTTTGGTTACTTTTCTCTTATTGCTGGTACAAAATACCTGACACCCAAAATAATAGAAAGAACAGTTTATTTAGCTCACAGTTTGTGGAGGTGTCCGTCATAATCATCTGGCTCAAAGGCAGAAAGGCATGGCACCAGGTGGCAAGGCAGTAGCCAGCAGAAGCAGCCAGGGCAAAAAGGGGAAAGAGCAAACCTCTTTTCCTCTCTTGTATTGCACTCAGACCATCCCCTCTCCAGGGCAAGTGTAGCACTCACAAAATCCTTTTGCATAGGCTGAGGACAGTCTCCCTGCTCAGTCTCTTAGTTAAATTTCTAAACTTGTCAAGTTAAATTTCTAAACTTACCAGTGTATCAACAATAATAGGTAAGTTTACACTAGACTCAAAACTCAAAATCCGGCTTCTGGAAGAACATGGCGGATAGATAGCAGCAGCCTCCAAGGCTCTCTGAGATACCCCACTTAAGAATCCAGGAATGCTGTGGTACAAGGAATCCTAAGCAAGGGGAAATACACCCTGCTGACCCAGGAATGAACTAAGCTAAGAGACACCAACTGGAAATCCAATCCTGGTGCTATAACAGGAACAGATAAAATCTCAGCACAGAAGCTAGAACCCGCACCACTGGAAGCCGCAATCTGAATTTCCTGCTGCCGCTGCTGCGTCCAAATCTGCAGGGCAGGGAGAGCGATGCGCAAAAGCTCTGAGAGCGGGAATCTGCGATCGGAGTTGAGAACAGGACTAGCAGGGAGCCCTACATCGACTTGCGGTGAGTGAGGGAAACAGGGACCCTTTCTTTTTTTAAATTTTATTTAAGGAGAAAAGACAAAAAAAAAAAAAAAAACAGTGAAAGGGTACAAGTTATACAGATTTACAGAAAAAAAAATGAACAGTAGGAAATCACTAGTTAATGGATTACATATTGCCATCTTAGAAATAATTGTTCAAGTCACAAAATTAAAGCTTGTACAGGGACCCTTTCATAGAGCAGGAGGCTCCAGCAGAGGACATACTGGGACCGGGCAGACTCCGGAACGGGGCGCTGCAGTGACTTCAGTCACATATTCCCCTCTCAAGCAGGATTGATGGGTAGAGCCTGGCCTGCATGACGCCACTGACTTAGACCCAGTAGGCGAGTCCAACACAGGTCCCAGCGCCTGGAGGTGCACCCTAGGGGGTGAAGCCTTCGGTAGGTTGACCTGGAGGGGCGGGCCCAGCAGAGGCTGCCCAGGTCTGTGTCTCCCTATTACACTGCAGTGGGCGGGAATACCTAGCCAGCGCAATTCAAACAAACTATAACCGAAAAAAGAGGAAAAAATTGGGCCTCCTACATTCGCTTGTATGGAAGGAACAAAAAGTATGGGAAGAGGAAGCAACAAGAAAGGGTCCTTAGTCCCCAATCCTGAGAACACTGATCCAGGAAAGGGAAATGCAAAAGAAGACAGAAAACATGCAATATCAGACATGGCACCAATAGACATAAAGCGATATCTCCAGAGCCTCATAAACGAGTTTAAAAATGAAGTATTTAATGAAATAAAGCAAGAGATAAGTAGAATAGTTAGAGAAATGCTAAGCACCGCCCAAGAAAAAACAGATGGTGGAATGGAAGAACAGAAAAAAAGGGGAGAATTGTTTGATGGAGAAAATAAAGAAAACGTAGAATACATGAAGCAGGTTCAAAGAGATTACCAGGAAACTAAAATCTCTATTGAAAGCTGGCATAACAGCTTGAAAGAAACTAAGGATAGATTATCTGAATTGGAGGGCAAACTTGTAATATGAGAGCATGAAATGAAAAACTTCTTAAAAAAACAACAAAACAAACAGCAATAATACAAAGTAGAAGATGATAAGAGGATCTACAACCTAAAAATTAAGAACATAAAAGAAGAAGTAGGGACACAAACAAATGGACTACAAAAGCTATTCACAGAAATAATCCAAGAGAATTTCCCTAATTTAGCAAAAGGTAAAGATACTCAGATATATGAGGCATACAGGACCCCAGCCACCTACAACCCAAACAGAGCTACACCCATGCATATAATAATCAAAATTCCAGAAATCCAACAGAAGAACAGAATACTAAAAGCCATCAGAGACAAGAAACAGATCACTTACAAGGGAACACCCATCAGAATTACAGCAGACTTCTCGGCACAAACCATCAAATCATGAAGAGCGTGGGGAGAAATAATTCAAGCTTTGAAAGATAACAACCTCCAGCCAAGATTGATATATCCTGCACAACTGTCCCTAGAAATTGATGGAAAAACAAGGTGCTTCCAGGATAAAGAGGAACTAGGGGAATTTGCAACTACCAATTCAACTCTACAGAGAATACTGCAGGATATTCTAAAAAAGGAAAATACCAAGACTTCAGAAACAGTGGCAAAGAGGCCACGATGAATGGAGCAGAAAGCGAAATGAAGAAGACAAACTGACAACAAATGACAGAAAAAGAGCTCAACAGAAATGAGGCTGAGAAGATTGGATGGCAGGAACAGCTATTTTGGAGAAAACAAGACATCATAATAGCTAGTGCTGATTTAGTATCATCTTGCTTTAAAGTCCCATCAAGCTTTTATATTTCTGTTTCCATTGGTCTTAACAGGTTGTATCTTATTGGATTTTATTATATGTGATAATACAAGCAAAAACTTTTATAGACAAGGAGATTATACAGAAACCATTGTTCATTTTCTGATAGTTGGTTCTAAATACCCTGTAATACTGTCATTCTCTTGAATGGTTTTACATTGTCTTGATATGTTTGGTGCTACAGTATACGAAGTTATACTCAAAGATTTCAAGGAAAGAGACATTATGGTAACTACTTTTATGTCGGGATGTCTTGTGGTGAAACACTATTTTGCTTAAATGGTTATGCTTTGACCTGCACTGTTTTGTTGTTATGCCCTCTTTTATCTCAGTCTCCTTTTTAAAATTATTTACTTTTTTATTTTTTTTCTTTTTAATTAAGCGAAAAATTAAAAAAGCAGGATATATTATTATAGTAACCCACTTTGATTTCCTATTAACTTGATTTGAAGCCCTGTATAGCCCTCACCATCTTGCTTTGACTGATTTTCTTTTATTCTGCTTTCCTTGATAGTACCAAGTTTGAAAGTATAGGCAACAACTGTAAAGACAATAAGATTCATTATGACGCCCATTCTGGTTGACTATTATCTTCTTTTAATGCCCTGTAATGTCTCCAATGTTTTGGTTTTATTCTTTACTGTTTTGTTCAATTTTATTATAACGATGATATAGGCAATGCTTTTTAAGATAGCAAGAGGCAGTATCGTAATCATTGTTGATCACCTAGTGTTTTGTTTTTACATTATCTATTATGTTCATCCTTTTGATTTGACTGACTCTGTTCTGTTATGTTACATTTGGTTTTACTCTCTTCAAAAAAAAGGTAATAAGAACTGTGGGAGTAATAAAACCTAAAATGTGTAATTGTCATTGTACAAAAGAGAGGAAAAGAAAGTGCTCTAAAGAATATAACTGCATATATATTTAAGTGTATAAGATAGATAACCATATTACTGAGTTTTGTTGGATCACTGAACAAAACTGTTTCCAGTCTCACTGTTTGAAAATCCACTTTATATGCTTTAATTTTGTAATTTGAACAACTATTTCTAAGATAACAATATGTAATCTATTAACTAGTGATTTCCTATTGTTTATTTTTTCTGAAATTCTGTATAACTTGTACCCTATTTCTGCTTTTTTCTCTTTTTCTCCTTAATTAAAAAAAAACTCACAAAAAAACCCCCTCAAAATCCAATTACACCTGGAAGACATATTGGAAGTAGTTATTTCCTAAGTAGTCTCAATACTAGCAATAAGCTACCATCCATAAACAATTAATATACATCAACTGAGGGATTAAGCTTAAAAAATATCAAATGAGAAGACAGTTAAGCAAAACACAACCCCAGACTTCCAGCTCACCAAAGAAAAACCCAAGGGGCAATGAGGTGGAACAATAATTCAAAAGCCACCCACTTGAATTCTCTGAAGTGGCAGCAACAGAAGTAACAATGTAGATGAACAAGTCTCTAGGAAAAAATCAAATCAGAAATAATTCTCAGATAACTACAAAGATGGTTACCATAATGAAGGACAGTATTAGTGACTCTAGAGCAAATATAGATTTAAAAAATAGAGGAACTTAGAAAAATTATGGAAACCATAAATGCTAATCACAGGACAGAAATAGAATCCAAAAGCAGATTTGACAGATACCTAAGAGATTAAAAATTCCACTAAAAGTATATGTGGCTGAAAGAGCCAATGTGAGGACAAATCTAAAATACAGGATTGCAGTTACTGATCATGAAAAGAAAGATTTCTTAAAAATAGCAAAGGACCATAAAAAAATCAATCCAACAGCTGCTAGACAATGCAAAGAAGAATAACATAAGATTGATTGGTCAACGAAAATGCAAGAGATAGTGCAAACAACATTTTTTTAAAAACCTGTTCAAGAAAGTAATGGCAGAAAATTTCCCAAGCACAGAAAAAGAATTTGACATGCAAATTTGTGAGGCATATAGAACTCTAACTAGCCATGATAAAAAAAAAATACACCAATGCATTTAAGTAAAGATTCCAAAAATTCAATATAAGAGTAGAATGTTAAAAGCTTTTGGAGAAAAGAGATAAATCACCTACAAAATAAAGCCAATTAGAATCACAGTAGACTTCTTAACATAAACATTCAAGTCAAAAAGAACATGGAGTGAAATATTTCAAGCCCTGAAAGAAGATAACCTCCAACCCAGATTGATGTACGTCAGTAAACTATCTTTCAAAATTGATGGAGAAATAAGATACTTCCATGTCAAAGAACAACTGAAGAAATTCATGAACACCAAACCAGCAGTCTGAAATGTTCTGAAGGATATTCTAGAAAGAAATAAGGAAGATTACAGTTCCGTGAACCCCAGTATAATGAATCCACCAGGCAAAGCAAACAGTTAAACAGAGGAGGAAAAGGGAACCAATAATAGGAAAATAATATAACAAGGATAAATCAATACATATCAGTTATAACCATCAATGTAAATGGTCTTAGTTCACCAATCAAAAGAAACAGAATAGCAAAATGTATCAAGAAACAAGATCCTAAAGGCTAGTGTAGTGTGCACACCTGTAATTACAGGAAAGCAAAAGGATCACTGCTCATTTGAGGCCAGCCTGGGCTACTGAGTTCAAGGCCAGCCTAAGCTGCATAGTGAAACTGTGTCTCAAAAAGACAAAAAGATAGATAGGAAGAAATAAAACAAAGAAAGAAAAGAAAAAAGGAAAGAAAGAGAAAGTAGGTCCAAAAATATAATGCATACAAAAGACATATTTAACTCCAAAAGAAATTCATAAACTGAAAGTCAAAGTATTGTGCTCACATTGGCAGCACAGATACTGAAAGTCAAAGGATGGAAAATAAAATTCATGTGACAGAAAATAACAGAAGTATCTCTTCTATTTGCAGACAAAGTGAATTTCAAGTCGAGACTGATCAAGAGAAACAAAGGAAGTCACCACATACTTGTTATGGGAATATCCCAGAGGAAGCAATAATAATCATAAACATATATCCAGCAAATACCAGTGCACCTAACTGTCCAACTGTATAAATAGTATTAACAGACATGAAAAATCAAATAAGTACCACTGCAAGTCTAATTGGGAACCTTAATACCCCACTGTCACAAATAGATTAACTGGACAAAAAAAAATCAACAAAGAAATGTCAGAACTGAACAAAACTTTTGAGCAAATGAACTTAGTAAATGTACACAGGGTGTTCTACCCTAAAACATCAGAATACACATTCTTCTTAGCTGCACATGGGACCGTCTCCAAAATAGACCACGTATCAGTTCATAGAACATGCTAAAGTAAATGCAAAAGAATTGAGATTATCCCATCTATATTAAAACCAATAAAACTGGAAGTATAAAAAGAAACCACAAAACTTCATAAACCCATGGAAATTAAATAACACTCTCCTGAACAATCAATGGTCACTGATGAAATTAAAGAAAAAATATTAGCTTCTACAATTAAATGATAATAGCAATACAACCAGAGGTTATGGTACACAATGGAAGCAATCCTACTTGGGAAATTTATAGTGGTGAATTCCCATATCAGAAAAAGAGTGAGTGCGAATAAATAACCCAATATTGAACTTTGAGCTTCTAGAAGAGGAGCAAATCAAGCCCAAATTGCATATGAAGCAGGAAATTATAGAGATCAGAGCAGAAATTAGTGGAATAGAGACTAAGACAACAATACAAATAATGAATTGAAGACTTGGTTCTTTGAAAAATTAAATTCACAAACCCTTAGCCAACCTGATCAAAAAAAAAAAAAAAGGAAAGAAAAGACTCAAATCCATGCAATTAGAATGAAAAGGGTGAAATTATAATGGATCTTTGCGACTTAGAAATCCAGAATATCATTTTACCCACTTCAAGCACTTGTACTGTAATAAGTTGGCAAATGCAGAAAAAAGGAACGGATTTCTAGATATATATGAATTACCAAAGCTGTATCAAGCTGATACAAAAATCCTACATAAACTAATATCAATCAATGAAATTGAAGACGTAATTAAAAACCTACTGTTATGGTTTATATTCAGACCTCCCCTCTCCAAGCCTCATGCAATCATAGAACTGGCCAAATCTAGTATTTCCTCATCTAGGCTGAGACTGATGGGATGAGTGCTATACCTGCCCAGGGATGGAGCCAGCATACAGTATAATGGCGGTGGGAAGAAGGTGTGTTTTTCTCTGCTGTCTGTACTTTGCTGCAGAGGTGACCATAAACGGCAGCTTGGCCACACCATCTTGCCACTTGGAACCAACTGAATATGGACTGAAACACGCAAACCTGTAAGAAATAAACCTTCCCATCCGTAATTTTGGGCATCAGGTATTTTGTTTCAACAGTGAGAGAAAAGTGACTAAGACACTTACCAACAAAGAAAATCCCAGGGCCTGACAAATGCACTACTGAATTCTACAAGAAATTTAAAGAAGACCTAAAACTACTACTTCTCAAACTGTTTAATGAAATTGAAAGGGAAACAATACTCCTGAACTCATTCCTGGAAGCATGCATTACTCTGATAATAAAATCAGAGAAGGGCCCAACTAAGAAAAAGAGCGATAAGCCAGTCCCCCTAATGAACATCGATGTAAAAATTCTCAATATGATACTGGCAAACAGAATGCAGCAAGTCATAAGGGGATTACACATCATGACCAAGTATGATTAATCCCAGGGATGCAGCAATGGTTTAGCATATGCAAATCAATAAATATATCACATTAGCCAAGGACAAAAATCATGATTATCTCAATAGATGCAGATCAATGAAACAGATTAGAAGATGCAAAAACAACTCCAAACACACTCAGCTGCCTTATCTTTGACAAAGGAGCTTAACCCCTTCAATGGAAAAAAAAAAACAGTCTTTACAATATTTCATGCCACTCTAAAGATAGCAATATGCAATGTATTGATTATTGTTACTCTCATATCTTGATTTGAAATTCTTTTTTAAAGTAAAAATGAAAGATAATCTTTTTAATAAATGATGTTGGAAAAACTGGATTTCCACATCCTCAAGATTAAATCTAAACCAATATATCTCACTATGTACTAAACAAAAATCAAAGTCAAAGATCTAAACATTAAAAATGTAACACTAACTCTGCTAGACGATAGAACAGGTAGAACTCTTGAAGACATTGGTGTAGGCAAAGACTTTATGAACAAAACTCAGATCACACAGGAAATATCACAAAGAATCAACAAATGGGGTCTCATCTTACTAAAAAACTTTAACAACAAACTTTAACTACCAACAGAGTGAAGAGACAGCATACGGTGTGGGAAAAATTTTTTGCCACCTGGTCTTCAGAAAAATAACTAATATCCAGAATATATAAAGAACTAAAAAATATCAGATTTGCCAAATTTAAAGACCCAATCCAAAAATATGCATCTGAAATGAAGAGACACTGCTCAGATGAAGAAACAAAATGAAGAGACACTGCTCAGATTAAGAAGAGAAATGGCAAATAAATATATGAAAAAATGTTCAACATCACTCCTCTTTTGAGAGGTGCAAATTAAAATAATGCTGAGATTCCATCACCAGAAATAGTGACTATTATCAAGAAATCAATCAATAACAAATGCTGGCAGGGCTGTGGAGAAAAAAAAGAAACACTTCTCCACTGCTGGTGAAAGTGTAGTCTGGCAGCAACCACTGTGGAAATCAGTGTGGAGATTCCTCAGAAAGCTAAAATTAGAGGTTCTATTTGACTCAGCTATTCACCTTCTTAATATCTTACTGCAAGAATTAAAAGTATCATACTACAGCAATATATGCATACCTATATTTACAGTGGCACAGTTTGTAATGCTAAGTTTTAGAATCAAAAATCACTGCTGTTTAGTTTGGAAGGTGGTAATCAAGGAAGGCACATGAACCCCATACAGAGAGTTCAGCCTGGATGAACAAAAAAAATTTTTTTTGTAGTAGGCATTGAACTCAGGATCTTGTGCTTGCCATGCAGGTACTATGCTGCTAAGCCATATCCCTGGCCCAGTAGGGGTGGGAAGAGTGGAGAGAAAACATCTTCATGGGAATAGTTGGGGAACATTAGTTAAAGTAACTGCAAAGTAACCAATAGGAAATTTGTCCTTTAGGGTCTTGAAATGGGAAATTGGAGCAGCTTTTTGTCAGTCTCAGAGACTAGGTTGACTAATGGGAAGCTACTATAAAGAGGCAGTTGAAGTAGGGATTATTCTGTGGAGAATATTCTATAGAAGGACAAGTCCCTGAGTTTAGTCATTTCCTTCCATTTGACAACAGCTATTCTGTTGTTTCTTGCATCTTTTCAGTGTTCTCATTTCATTATTATATGCTAGCAGGCTACCTATTTGTTCTGCTCTTATTTGTTCAATATGATTTGCATGTACAGTTACTGGTCAAGGGCCAGGAAGCTCAAATGAGAAAATACATGGAAAAACAGAGGGTGCGGGGCAGTCATAAGAATTGAGGTGTATAAGAAGCAGAGTTTATTATTATTTTTTTTAAGACTGGGTCTTGCTGTGTAGTTGAGGCTGGCCTTGGACTCATGGATTGCCATGAGTCTGAGCCTCCTGAGAACTGGGGTTCCAGACATGCTCCACCACACTCAGCATAGCAGAATTCTTTTTTTTTTTTTTTTTTTTTTTTGTCTTTTTGAGGCAGGGCCTCTCTATGCAGTTCAGGCTGGCCTTGAGCTCACTTTGTAGCCTAGGCTGGTCTCGAACTTGCTGCAGTCCTCCTGCCTCAGCCTCCAGAGTGCTGGGATTATAGGCGTGAACCACTATCCTGGCCAGAATTCTTAATCATAGTCAGGAATCTAAAACTTTTGTCACAATAGTTTTCAACAAGGGCTTCATATTAGAATCATCTAGGAAATATAAATTCCTAAAAATATTTCTGGATTTGGAGATATATGCCTATAATTCTAGCATTCTGAGAGACAGCAGGATTGCCAATTCTACCCAGCCTGGGTAACTTCATGACTTAACTAGACCCTATTGACATTTAAAAAAAATTTTTTTTTTTAGAAAGGGCTGGGGATGTAGCTTAGTGCAAAAACTGTGAGTTCAATCCAATACTGAAGTAAACAAGAAAACAAATATAAAAATAAAAGTTAGAAAATCATATACACACACACACACATACACACACACACACACACACACACATATATATATGTATACATGATACATATAGAGAGATGCTAGGGTTTCAAGAGATTTTCTTTTTTAAAAAATTCTTTTTATTATTTTGAAGGCAATAAAATACAACAGAACAAAGCCAACTGAGACAGTGTGGTGAAATTGGTACAGAACGTCACAGCAGGTTACCAGGGTAACAGTAACAGATACCATGGTATATCTTGTTATCTTCACAATAGTTGTTCTTTCAATCAGGTATAGCAAAATCAAACCAAATACAGAACATTATAGAATTTATCAAAACATAATATTGAATAGAGCAATACAATTAACAGAACAAAACAAAACAGTGATAACAATATTTGCCTTTAAAGAGATGGTAGAAGGAAATCCCTCCTATTTGCTATATTACACATGGTCAGCCTCCCAAGAGATGCTCAGACCTCTGGCTCCCATTTGCTAATGGGGGGGGGGATGAGATATTTGATTCTTAATCGCCCCCCAGTAGGCTCATGGCTGCTTACTTGCTTGTTTGGTTTCCCAGTGCCCTAAGTTTCAATGTGGTGCAGAACTCGGGAGACGCTGTCTAGTTCTCTCCCTGGGTGGTTGCCACTTGCCCAAGCTAAGGCTGCTTACCAGGAAGGTGAGCTGGTTGCTTGGTTTCCCAGCACCCCAAGTTCCAGCATGGCACGGATCTTGGGAGATGCTGGTTGGTTTTCTCCCTGGGGCGGCCACTGCTTCCCTGAGCCACGGTTGCTTACCAGGGAGGCGAGCTGCCTGCCTGGTTTCTCAGTGCCCTATGTTCCAACATGGCATAGATTTTGGGAGATGTTGGCTAGCTCTCTCCCTGGGGAGGCTGCCACCTGCCCAATTCCTGGCTGCTTACTGGGGAGGTGAACCAATTGCGTCTCCAAGAGATTTTTCTAAATCAACATTACTGCAGTTAGGTCCAAGTTCTGGTTTTTTTGTTTTGTTTTGTTTTTTCAGATTCTGCAGCTGCTTCTAATACAAAATCCTGGTTAAGAGCTACTTATTTAAGTAATAAATTAGAAATTATATATAAATATAAGAATATGTAAGAGAAGAACAGGCAGTTTTTCTATAGTCTTACTGGTCTATGGAGAGGAATGTGTTCTCATGTAGGAAAAAGAGCACATTGAATCTAGCATCTACCTTCAGAAATTCATTTCAGTAGCTCTTCCCATTTCTTTTTGATTTGTCCTGTGTGAAGCAAAGCAAAACAAAACAAAATCAGCCACTGTCCTTATTTCTTATTGTTTATATATCAGGTCTTCACTATACAACTGTTTTCAAATCTCAGAAAGAATGCTCATTTTATGGGTGAAACTAAATACAGTCCAGTAAGTCCCTGACTGACCAACATTCCAGTTGCAAACTTTCACAGATATGAAGTGACCTCGCATTATGAACATTCACAGATGCAAACAAATCATGGAAGTAGCTCACATGTCTGCCAGGCATTGTCATGGTTGTGCTGCTGTGTAGCTATGTACAGTGCTCAATCTTAGCCCAGGACATCCGGAAGCAAGAGGAAGAGCTGTGGTGGTGTGTCAAAGACTCACTTTGTTGGACTTACGAATGAAACTGACTTATGAACATTTCCCTGGAAAAGAACTTGTTAGTAGAAACTGACTTATGAACATTTCCCTGGAAAAGAACTTGTTAGTAAAGTAAGGACTTGCTCTATTATTTCTGGCATGTACAAGAACCAAGCCTACAGTATATTTAATGTAGTGTGGATTATATAGCAGAAACCCAGCACAGTCTATTCGCAATTTCTTAAAGCATCAGTTTTTGATTCGTTTGTTTGTTTTTTGCCTTTTTTTTTTTTTTTACCGGTACCAGGGATCAAACTCATGACCATGCGCTTGCAAGGTAGGCACTTACACCGCTGAGCTAAATCCCCAGCCCCTGTTTTTTGCCTTTTTGAGACAGGGTCTCCCTGTGCAGTTCAGGCTGGCCTTGAGCTCACTTTGTAGCCCAGGCTGGTCATGAATTTGCTGCAATCCTGCCTCAGCCTTCCTGAGTGCTGGGATTATAGACATGTGCCACCATGACCTGCTAAGCCTCAGTTTTTGAGAAACAATCATAAATCCTTTTATCTTTCTTCAGAGATATTGTTTTCTAAAATATGAACTTTTTACTAATCTCTTCCTTGGTAGTTTGTGCATTTGCTGTCTTACGTAAGAAATCTTTCTTTGTACCCAAAGGTCATATTCACCTACATTTCCTTGTGAAAGTTGGATGTCTTTTAAAATTATTCTTGGCACCATTTTTCAAATTCCCATTTGTTATTAGTCCTACATGTAGGACTAATCCAACATGTAGAAAGTTCCTGTCCAATGTAGAGAAGAGGTTTCTGTAGTTCCTGCCCTAGTCTAAATAAAAAGGACCTCAATGTAAAATCAAATAAAATAGAAATGTACAAAGAATTTAAACACCTACAAAATGTATTCAAAGGAGATAGTGGAATAGCATAACCTAATGAAAATATAAATTATCTTAAAGTCTTTGTATTTTCTCCCAATACCGAGGAGATAAGGCCTTAGCCTATGTACAGTGTGACAGTGTACACGTATTTGTCAAATGTCTATCAGGGATATGCTTATCATATGTCTTGGGCCTTGAAGATGTCCTTGAGCAAAAGTCACTTCACAGATCCATACTAAGTGTAATAAAATTCCAACCACCTCAAAGGAGGAAATCTCTACATGAAATTCCTGGAAAGTGTTCCCACAACTGAAACCTGCTCTGACCTCGCATATCTACCTGTTCCCTTGAGTCCTTGAAGCAGCTGTTAGATATCAAGCTCCAGCCCTTGCTTTGCTGCTTTGTGAACATTTAGCACTTACTGTCTTCTCCTTGCCCCTAAGATTGCCTTAGGCAGCCATTTGTGTCCACTGGTATTGACTTAGCTCACTTGTACACTGTGCTGTAGGTCACAGAATCAGGGGCTGCCATATAGGATCCTCAAAACCCTCTCAAGTTGATGAGAATAAACTTCCAGCCATAATATCACAGCGCTTATCTGCTGGAAACTATTGTTTATACACACAAAGCCAGAGGACAACACTCTCCTCCTACTCACATGATCTGATTGACAGTCATCCTAATAAAGGAGGCAACTCTAAGGGAATAAGTGGTCTGTTTTCAAAGCCATAGCCTGTGGTAGGCTCACCTTTGTGAGTGGAACTATATTTCTGTTACCTTGTACCTCTGAGAGTTGGGTGGGACCAACGGATGATTTCCCCTTCCCTAGCAACAGCTTTTTGTGCTGTATACTCTATGATGCAGATTATGATGGGCCTCTGGATATAAGGATGAGCCCACACGGCTGAATTGGCTGCCTTGTCTGGCAAGGTGTTTGTTTGTGTGGGGGAGGGCCCTTTGCTTCCTACCACTCTATGTACTTTCCTCCCAAGTTTGCCTCTTTGGTAAAAAGGCACTGACCCTCTCTCTCCACTTCCAGGTGCTCTGCCCTGGGATGGCCCAGGAATCTGATGCACTGAAATCTTAGAGACAGCCTTTAATCTCTGGCTCCATCTTTGCCATGCTGTGAACTCCCAAGTAGCATTCTAGAGCAAGGCAAGGTTTGTGTCTTGGAAGTTAATAAGTTGCACACATCTCATCTTTCACCAGAGTCCCTGCAACAGCCGAGGCCCTGGCCACTATAGAAGCCACTGAAACTTAAATTCAAGGATTGTGTGTCTGAAGTACAAAGAAAATGATAAAGGATGAATAGAAAGGCACAAGGGAATAGCTCTCTTGCAATAGGACCAAGGGGACAAGGGCGAAGGGTGAGCAGGAGAGGAAGGAGAAAAGAAAGGAACAATGATGTTCCATGTATGGGAACATAATAAGCAAAATTAATATAAACACTCTATGCCATAACATGAGCTAAGACAGATAATATCAACACATACAACAAAGGAGGAAGACGGAGGGGGAGGGAAGGGGATTTAAAAAAAGAAAATAAGCTGTAATATGTACATGTAACCATTCCCCAAAATGATTGCAAACTGCATCAGTTGCAGGCATGTACTAACAAGGAAGACAGAAAGAAAAGAATTGTAGTTCTGGAGTTTGCTTCTGTTTTCTTCACAGTTCGGGTGGGACATCACCATTCTTGGTGTCTGCTCTGCACCCATCCACCCCCTGAGTTTCAGTTCCCTGCATGCCCCAGGACATGTCCCATCACTTGCAGATCGCAGTTCTGTTCTGGGAAAAGGACCAGATCACTTCCAAGTAGCACCATCATACTGTGGGGCTCCTCAGCAGTTTTGTGCATCTTATGCCAGAAGCCAGCATGTGCCAGTGATCCTGATGAGTGGGTGGCCTTCTGCCTCCCCAGCAAGCTCCCCAAATGGAGCAGAAAGGTAACTCACTGAGGCTCCATAGATTACGCTCCCCCTGAGAGGAGCCTGATTTAGGGTAGCCTTCTATGCACTCTTCAGAGCCACTAACCCTTTGTCAGGCTTTTTGGGTCCCTCACCATGTGAGAAAAATGTGTATGTTATGCATATTGTGTTAATTTCCTATTTTTGATGTAATAAGTTATAACAAACTTAGTGGCCTAAAATCATACAAACCTATTATTTTATAGTTATAGAGGTCAAAATTTCAAAATCTTTCTCACTGGGTTAAAGTCAAGCAAGGCTAGTTTCTTCTGGTGACTCCACGGAAGAATTGTGTCTGGAGGCCGCCCACATTTCTTTGCTTGTCAACCCTGTCCTCCATTTTCAAACTGCCAGATGGCATCTCCCTGAACATTCATCCATGGCAACCAGTCTGGAAATCCTCTTCTCTTTTAATGATTGTGTGATTGGATCGAGTCTACCTGGGTAATTCAGAAAAATCTCTCCATATTGAGACCTAAAATTCAATGCTTTGAGTCCTTTTTTTTTGCAAGTCTCTTATGTTCTATAAAGTAACACAGATTCTGAATATTAGAGCATGGACATCTTTGAAGGACCATTATTCAGTCTATCACATATATTTTCTTTTTCTTTCTTTCTTTTTTTTTTTTGGTACCAGGGATTGAACTCACAACTTTGTGCTTGCCAGGCAGGCGTTTATGCCAGTGAGCTAAATCCCCAGCCCAATCACACATATTTTCATAGAAAGATATCAATAAGCTAGGTTATTAACAAGCTAAGATAATTCCATTGAATAAGAGCTTAATTTTTCCTACTGCATTTCTTGGTTAAATAAGCTAATCATAAACTGTTGTTCTCTAGCATTTTAGCTTAGTCCCTATGTATCATAAATGCTCAAGAGGACTTTGCTTGGAGAATAAGTTTACCCAGCCTTGTGGAGAAAGACACAAGTTTTGTCTATGTGTGTTTTGGGGATGAAGGAATGGTTATGGGAGCAGGTACGTAACACAGGCTGCATCAGTTATCAGTTATTGGACAAGGTGATCTGACTGGGCTGATGGAGAAACCAAGTGCTGAGGCCAGGAACTTGGAGTAACAGGAAAAGTTGGAGATTTGGGACCAAATTGCTGAAAACAATTGTGCTGGTGAAGCAGATCTGAAGGGTAAGATCCCCCACCTGTTCAGAGCTTCTAGTGCTAGAAAATGGTTCTGCTGGTCTTGATTTTCTGACTGCTGGGTCTTTTCATTTCTGGTAAAGTGTTGTTGAAGTCACCAACTATAATAGTAGATTCATCTGCTTCTTGCTGTTCTATTAGCTTTGGCCTTACCTATTGCTAGGCGCCTCATGTATTGCTAGGGGCACGTGCATCAAAGATAGTCCTGCTTCTGAGAGAACTGACCCTTTCCTCTTAGGTTAAAGAAGAACTAAGGAAATAGGGCTGAGGAGGTAACTCACTGGTAGAGTACCTTGCATGTACAGGAATGGGTTCAATCTCCAGAACTGTCAAAAAAATAAGAATAATAATGTAATCCATCTTCTTATTACCATAACTTTCCTTGCTTTAAAGTGCACTTCCTTTTTATTATTTAGTATCATTATTTCTGATTCAAAGTACACTTCTTTTTATTAATATTAGCATGACAAACCTTTCCTTCTCTGTTGCTTTTAGTCTATATATGTCTTCATGTTTACATTGAATTTCCTGGAGACAGTGTATAGTTGAGTCTCATTTTTTAACCCACCTTGACAATTCTGTCTTCTAACTAGTGCATTTGGATAACTGACATTCAAAGAGAATATAGATAGAGTTGGAGTAATTGTCTACCATATTTGTTGCCTTTGTTTTTTGTTTCTGTTTTTACCTATCACTCTTTTTCTGCCTTTTTTTTTGGTATTAATTGAGTTTTTTGTATGATCATATTTTCTGTTTTTTGATTGTATTAGATATATGTATATATTTATATTATTTTTATATTTATAATATATTGTATATATAATATAGGGTTTTTTTTTTTAGTGATTGCTCTAGAGTTTGCAATACACATTTAAAACTAATCTCAGACTGTCCTCAAATCATATTATATCATATATGGGAAGTATGAACACTTTATAATAACAAAATAACTCTAATTCTTCCCCAACTCTTATGTTATTGCTGCTTCATTTCACATATATACGCAGTTATTCATATGACATTATATAAGCACATTTAATTAAATAGTTGTTAATATTATTAGTTTAAGCAAACTGTGGTCTCTTAGGTTAAGTAATTTTTAAAAATAGGGCTGGGGATGTAGCTCATTGGTAAAGTACTTGCCTCACAAGTACAGGATTGGGTTCAATCCCCAGAACAGCCAAAAATAGAATAAGAAAAATGAAGTGGGTTATGGTGGAATGCACCTGTAAGTTCCAGCTACTTGGGAGGCTGAAACAGGAGGATTACTTCAGTTCAGAAGTTTAAGGCCACCTGTGCAACATAGCAAGACTCTGTCTCAAAAAGAGAAAAATCAGAAAAATAAATCTAATTTTTTTGATATCTTTATATAAATCAGAGTTTCTAACCAAAGTATTACATTGCTTCTCTCTGGAGAAATTTTAATATTTTTGGTAAGGCAGGTCTACTGACAACATTCCCTTTATTTTTGTTTGTCTAATGAAGTATTTCTCCTTCACTTTTGAAGAACAATTTCACAGACTTTAAGTTCGTAGCCTCCCCCACCCTTCATATGCTTGTGTAGATTCTAGGGAGAGTCAGAAGTAATTCTCCTCTTTGTTGTTCTGTAGGTAGAATGATCATTCACAGCCTTCTGGCTTCTGTGAGGGTTTTGTCTTTGATCTTCTGAGGTTTGCAAATGATACATGTAGGTAAAGTCTTTTGGAGGCATTTATCTTTCTTGGTGTTGTCTGAGCTTCCTGAATCTGTAGTTTGGTATCTGGCATTAATTTAGAAAATTCATCATTATTGCTTCAAATATTTCTTGTTTTCTCTATCTTCTCATTGTGGTATTCTTATTAAATGTATGTATACTTTTTGTACTTGCCCCTAGCTCTTGAATATTTTTTCCTTTTCTTTTTCTATTCTTTGTTCTTTTTGATTTTCAGCTTTGGAGGTTTCTACTGATATATCTCAAATTCAGGGATTCTTTTCGAGCCATGTCCAGTCTACTACTAAGTTGATCAAAGGCTTTCATTCCTACAACAGTGTTTTTATGAATCTCTGCTGATAGTTTTAGGATTCCTATTTCACTGTTTATACTGCCCATCTGTTCTTGCATCATACTGGCTACTTTATCCTTTAGAGCTCGGCATATTAATCACAGGAACTTTAAATTCCCTTTTTGACAATTCCAACATCCCTATCATATGTGGTTTTGACATTTGCTCTGCCTTTCAAATTATAGTGTGCTTTAAATTTTTTCTAACTTCTCTTGATAGCTAAACATGATGTATTATACAAAGACAACGGTGGTAAATAGGCCTTTAATAATGTGACAGAAAGGACTAGAGAGCATTCTTTGGTCTTAGGATGGAGTTTTAGTGAATCTGTGCCTCCAGACTGCAAAGTGGCACTTAGTATTTTTCTCCCCATCAAGGTGAGACAGGATTTCTAGATTTCCAGGTGTTTTCTTTCCCCTGGGTCAGTTCAGCTCTAATGAAACATAAGCAGGCTAGTCTCGGGTTGGTCAGTTTTCCTGAGGACAAACCTTGTTAAGAGGGCTCTGCTGTATGGGCTTTCCCAGCATATGGGAATTTTTACAGTGGTTCCTACAGGGATTTCTGCTCTGGTGAGTTCTCTGTGTCTATTTGTTCCTCCTTCCTCCCTACCAATTTTGAGACAAAAATTTACTCTGTAACCCATTTGTTGTTTTTCCCTTGATCAGATGGAATGGTGATTTCCAAGCTCTTATATGTGGAAATGAAACCAGACCTCTCCAGCTGTCTTTTAAGTTTCATCTTTTCAATGTCTTATCTGTCATTGCTATGTGTCTAGATGTCCAAATTATGAGCATATGATGTCAACTTTACTGTATAGCATTTACATTTTTCTCTATAAGTTTTGTATGTTTAAATTTCCCCATAATTTTAACCTACTGCTCCCGAAAGTTTTTCTGCTATGGTGCTTTAAAAGTTCATTTTGTCTTGCAAGTTCCCCTTTCCATACTGATTTCTCAAATATGTTATTCCCCATCCTTAAATTAGGTGAGTTTTTAAAATATTCAAAATGAACTTGTTATTCTCTAAACAAACAAACTTAAATATGAAATGCCACGTTACCACGTGCCTTCTTAACTTTAAGACAGGAATACTTGGCAAGATGAGGCAGGAGGGTTGCAATTTGGAGCCCAGCCTAAGTAACTTACAAAGAACTTATCTCAGATGTTTAAAAAAGGATGGGGTCATGGTGGAGAAGGAGGGGTAGTGCTTTGGAGGTGTAGCTAGCAGTGCAGAGCACCTGGGTTCAGTCATGTTATTAAATAGGATAACTTAAAAATAACAACCTGTCCAATTTGGCACATCAGACATTCAGCAAAATTAGGTCCCCACTCTTCTCTTGCCCCACTGAATCCTACATCCTCAAGAAGCGGCCTTCCAGGGGGTTATCTCTTTTAATATTTCTTTTGGAAACTTTCCTTGTGTTAACAACCCCAGACTTCATGCTCTACCCTATCATCCTTTCTCAGTTGCTGCTGTCTTTCTTTGAGTACTTTTTCTTTCAAGCCAAGGCTCTTTTCAGTTCTCATGTTTTACCATCACTGAAATATCGAAAGGCTTTGAGATTGTACATGAGCGGTGGCTGGGTCTCGTTCTTGCAGCAAGTGTAACCTGTTTGCCTCTCTGCCCTATTGTCCCAGCGGCGATCCCACAAGTTATGTGGGCCTGAGCAGGCCTGTTATGGCCTGCTCAGAAAAGTTTGCTGACCTCTGGCCTAGAAGACAACATCTAAACTCATCCTGGATTTCGAAGTTCTCTGCCATTTATCTTCACTTTGCCTACCTAACTTTATTAGCATTCCTTACTTTATATAGGTGCTATAATCTGACAAAATAGTTTATTTACCTATCTTGTGTCATAGCCCTTAGCCAAAAATATGGAAACATGAATTCCTGGATTAACTCCGTCATTTGTAGCCTGGCTTTTAATAATAGTTTCACAATTTGTCATCTAGTCTCCTTCCTTCTATTTTTTTCTTAATCTGACCCCTCTCCCATGCTATGATGTAAACCAAAAATTCTCACTACTCTGTTTTCACAGATGTATTTTTCGTCTCACCATACTTATGAGTTTGCATTGTGCATTATGAACCTCAGTTGGAGCTTTTTTATATGCCCTAAATACTGGCTGCTTTGTGTCTTGGTTTTGCAAGAGTGAGATCGTGTTTCCCTGTAATTCAGCTGAGCCTTCAAATAAGTGCTTCTTTCATCTCGTTCTACATTTTAAATGTATTTCCTGTGGGCTCATGTTCCTTACTCCCTATGTTCCTTAATTTTTTCTTCTTTGCCTCACATTCATATGGAAATGCTGGTCATATTGATGTAGATTAACCTAGCAAGCCAGTCTCCCCTTCCTGTGAGGAAAAAGCCTGAAATTCACAACTTGAAGGAAAACATTTATTTTGGCTCACAGTTTTAGGTGTTTTAGTCATGTCATCTGACTTCAAGGCAGAAGCCTCACAATAGAAGAGCATGATGGAGGAAAGCTGCCCAACTCATGGCATTTGAGAAGCAGATGGGGCATGAAGAACCAGAGAAGTGGCTCAGGGACCCAATTCATTCCCAAGGTCATGTGCCACGACCCACTAAATCACTCAGCAGTATGCCTTACTAATTTCTTAGATGTCTCTCTAGCCAGTGAAGATTAACCACCGCATCTCCATATTGAATTCGACTCGGTTGTCCCTCTTCCTCTTCTCATTGTTCCTGATCATTTGAGGCCTAGTCTCCCACCTGAACTAACTCCCTGAGTGTCCACCCATTGCGTATTTTGCCATAACAATGAACACTTAAATTTCAACCACCATAAACTGAACTCTGATGAATTTCAGCAATGAAAGTGATTCATATGTGAAAAGAACTAAGAAGTCCAAGGTAGGTTAGTTCTGGGATTGATTTAACTTAGTAGTTCAACCATGCTATCAAAAACCTGGATTCTTTACCTTTCTCTATTCTTTTTTTAGTCCTAACAGCTTCATTACAAACCTATCTCTTCAGGGTAGCAATATGAATCCAGAAATCCAGATTCTATGTGTGTACACTGTCTTCAAAGAGGAGAGAGTATCCTATTTGGTGTCTTTCTCCAAGAAGTGAAAAAATTTCTTCCCCAGAATCTCCAGTCAACTCAATGAACAAAATTAGGCCAGATACCTTTGATGAACCACCATCGTGACCAAGAAGTGACCTGTACTAACTGGCTTAGGTCTGGGTCTCATGAGTCAGGGACTGTGGAAAAGGGATGGGATAACCTGGTGGGCTTAAGTCAGAGACCATCCCTAGAGATGGGGAGAAACAGACATCTTACCAAAAGCCTGGACACCGAGGAAGGAAGACAGTGGAAACGGATGCTGACTAGGCACGTAAGAAATACGCATTAGGCTTCTATATGATTACTTCAAAAATTCAAATAAAACACCATTTTAATTTTATTGCCCTGTTTCTATAGCCTAATCTGTTTCTGAGGACCTAATCTGCTCTGCCACCTGTTTTCATAAATAAAGTTTTAATGAAACACAGCCATGATTATTTAAAAAATATTGTCTATGGCTTATTTCACAATATAATGAAAGAACTGAGTAGCTATATGGCCAATGAAATTAAAATTATTTGCTATCTGGCCTGTTCAGAAAAGTTTGCTGACCTCTGGCCTAGAAGATAACATCTAAACTCATCCTGGATTTCAGAGTTCTCTGCCATTTATCTTCACTTTGCCTACCTAACTTTATTAGCATTCCTTACTTTATATAGGTGCTATAATCTGATAAAATAGTTTATTTACCTATCTTAAAGATTGCACATTATGTTATTTGTTTCATTCATGTTCTAGCTAACCTGAATGCTGTCCTTCAATTTCATGTGTCTTCAAAGACCTATCTCAAGTTCATGAAGACTTTCTTATCTTTACCTGTACTAGAACCTTTTATCCTATGTTTATTGCCTCTATCACACTCCAAGGTATTTTGAGTCTATAAATATGTAAATATGTCACATGTATATGTTAGCGTTTAGATATAATATGTCCTCCAAGACATATTTGTCAGGGGCTTGTTCCCCAATACAGCAGTATTCAGAGGTGGAGCTCTGGGAAGTGATGGAATTATGAGGGCTCTAACTTCATCAATGGATTAATCTATCACTAATTATTAATTCATAAATCATAGCACAATGAGATTATTAGGTGGTGGAGCCTAATTGGATGGAACATGTGTATATTTTATCCCTGGACCCTTCCCAGCTGGCTGTTACTCTCTGCTTTCTGGCCACTGTAAGATGAACAGGTTTCCTTTGCCACAGTCTTCCACTATGATGCTTTCTGCTTTACCGCAGCTAGTTGACCATAGACTGAAACCTCTGGAACCATGAGCCAGAACAGATCTTTCCTTCAGGTTGTTTATGTTAGGTATTTTGTCATAGCAATGGAAAACTGACTAACATGGTATATGCCTTATCTAATTAAATGAGTCTTGATAATATAAGATTTTTTATTTTTGGTATCCCTTAGTAGAATATCAAGTAATGATGGACACAGAGCAGGGACATAACTAACATTTCACTCATCCTGTCATACTCTCTACCTCACACATATCCAGAATTAGTCCACTCCTCTACAACTCCACAAACTAATCTGAGCTCCAATTACTCTATTGTAACCTAAGCCTATAGTCAACCAAGCTCCCTGTGCCTGATTTTTCTTTTTTCTGTACCTAGCTTTAGATTGACATTACATGTTTAAGTCAGATAATGTTACTCTCCAATTTAACATTCTTCACTTTCATAAGTTTTAGAAAAGAACTTGGAATTGGTCTCTGCCTCAAATCTCCCAGTTTAGCTCCTTCTACTCATCAGTGGTCACTCTGCCCTGGATCTCAATGTTCCCTCTGCCTGCAGTGCTCTTCCTAAAAGACATGAATGCCTGGCTCCTTCTCAGGATTCAGCTCTCATCTGTCTCTTTCTTGCTCCACGATCCAATGTAAACCAGCTCCCCACTCCCTCCTCACTCTATGTTACATAATCCAGTTGTTTTTTCTCTGTAGCCCTGATCTCAACCTTGAAATGCCATTTCCCCTATGAGCATGAGCTTCATGCAAGTAGAGACCCAGTCTAAATTTTCCAGGTCCTAAAATGTTGTAGAGTGTAGAGGTACTATCAGCTCTTATGGAATAAATGAACTAAACCATGCATAGATTTATTTTGTTTTGAAATAGAAAAAGAAAGCTTTTGCCCACTGCCATAAATATATAATTTACTAAGTGTTTTGGCTTGGATGTGATTTGTCCTCCAAAGGTTCATGTGCTAAGAACTTGGTCCTCAGTGCAATGGAGTTAGGTGGGGCCTAGTGGGAGATAATTAGGTCATGAGTGCGCCACACTCATGAGTGGGTTAAGGCCTCACATGACTAGATAGTTCTCTCCAGAACAGTTATTATAAAGGGAGGCTATCCCACAAGCTTGGGCCTCTATATGTGGCTCATTCCCTTTTCTTTTTTTTTTTTTTTTTTACACATTTTTTTTTCTTTTTTCTTTTTACCGGTACCAGGGATCGAACTCACGACCGCCTGCTTGCAAGGCAGGTGCTTATGCCGCTGAGCTAAATCCCCAGCCCCCCTCATTCCCTTTTCACTTCTCTACATGTTGTGATATATCCTGGTTGTGAGAGTAGGATCTCCTGACAGATGCCAAATCCATGCTGTTTGGCCATCCTAGCCACCAGAATCATGAGCCAAATAACCTTAATATTTTATAAAATACCCAGCTTCTGCTATTTTTTATAGCAACATAAAACAAACTAACACTAAGCACCTATTTACTACTTTGAGTTTTGAACAAAGAAACTGCTCTTGGAGATTGCATCAGCTCCCAAAATCTCCCATAACAGAATATCACAAATTAACTGGGTTAAAAAAACAAATGTATATTATTTCCATTCTGGAGGTTAGAAATTCAAAATCAAAATGCAGGCAAGGTTTGTTATACCTACTACTACAAGGTTAGAGTTTAAGGGAGAAATCATTCTGTTCCTCTCTCTTAGCTACTGATAGGGGCCAGCAGACTGCGGCATTCCTTGAGGTGTAGTCACACCATACAAATCTTCACCTCCATCTCCATATTGCCTTTTTCTATGTGTCTCTCTGTGCTCTGCTCTGTCGCTTCTAAGGACACTCACTGGCGTTACAGTCTACCCTAATCCAATAAGATCTCATCTTGAACCATCAACATCTGCAGTAATTGTATTTCCAACCCACTCTAGAGTTTTATAATGCAACACAAACACTTACAACCCACTCGTGCTATAGTAGTGCACATGGTTGGCGTTGGGTACCAGCAATCGTTTTCTGTTCCCAGGAGCACTCAATTTCCTCCCCTGCTTAGTTGACTGTCTTCGAGGGGACGTGAATCAATGTTTCTCATCCCACCAAAGAGATGACTAGGGTAGGACAACTGTAAGTTTGTGTAAGTCACAAAAACATATTCACCAGTCTGGGAGCTTGGAACTTTTCATGTTGAGTAGAAGCACGTAAGATTGAGGGAAAATGGAAACATGTACACTGGAGCAGCAGCACCCAGATCACATTCTGAAGTTGTTCTTTGCTGCCTGGACTCCAGGAGCTGCCTGTCTTCCTGTCCTGTGTCCAGCCTTGGCCCTCCAGGTTCCCATCTATCCCATGACTTCCTGGCTTGCACTCTGTTGAAGTTCATTGCTTAAATTAGCCAGAAATCAGTCCTATCATTTGCATCCAAGGAAACTTGACTATTACACAGATATAAGATTTTTTTTCTGCACTGTTGCTGTTTTGCATATTTAGCTCTGCATTCTGACATGCTGAGTTTACTACTATATGAGATACTACCTTCAAAATGTCAATTTCATCCCTAACCCATAAATTAGTGTAATTACAAGGCAGCCTGTTAGCATTATTATTAATTTATTTATAACGATCTTATTTCCAAAGAATTTTGTCATGTTGAATTATCCTACAAAGGTACAGTGAGAAAAAGTACATTTAAAATAAGGAAAAAATATGAGACAAAGAGAGAATAGGATAGAAGAGTGAGATGGAGCCTAGAGAGAACCTAACCCATAACGCAGTTACTATGAAGGCTAGACAACAGGTAAAGGAAAGATGCAATAATACGAGGGGTCTACAAGCTACAGTTATTATCATGATGTATGACGACAATATTTTCTACTTTAAAGAGAACCTTTTCTTTACATTAAAGTGGGACCAACAACAAAAACAAAGTGGGACATAAGACCAGTAAGTAGCTTTCCAAATGAGAACTGCCTGTGTAACAAAAAAAGACAATGTGTTTGCTTAAAGGCATTTGCTGTTAAAGACAATGAAACTCCTGAGGTATCTGCTTTAATTTTAATTTCTTTTTCTTTCTCCACTTTCCCCCCTTCTTTCTCCCTTTTGCCTTCCTCTCTCATTCCTTCCTTCATTCCTTCTTTGCTTCCTCCCTTTTTTCCTTCCTCTCTTCCTTCATTAATATTTACCCAAAAAGCCTTTAAGCTGTCGTCTTTTTTTTTAATGAATGATGACTTATTTTGTTTTAACACAATGGATGGATCTTGGATGCACATTTTGTAATCTGCTTTTACAAACTGAAATATTCCAAATAGAATAAGGTAACTATTTTTAAAAACACCTATCCTTAATCTGTGTGTAAATCAAATATTATCTTCTTTTTTGTCATTTTAGTGACGCGGGTCTTTTATGTATTACAGAGATATTGGTTCCTCTCTTGCAGCTTTTCTAAAGTGAAGCCCAGATTTTAAATGCAAACACTGAATAAAGATATAGCTCATACATAGTAACATAGTAAACACAATCACAAGCTACTGAGCATCATTATTGTAAGGACAATTTTCCCATTTTAATATTTATTGCATTTCCCCATCACACATTTTCCAAAAAGGATTGAGGCAATTATTGAACACATCACAAGTGCCATCTAGTGCTTTCTTTGAAAATAACTTTTTTTCCTTCAGAAACAAAAACAAATGAGATGTAGAACACTTGTACTCTTAGGTCAGAGCAGGCTTAAATAACTCTACTGGGTTAAAAACAAAGTCTGTATTTGGCCAAAAAATTTTTGGAAGAATTTAAGGTTGGGCCTGGTGGTGCTTGCCTGTAATCCCACCACTCTGGAAGACTGAGGCAGGAGGATCACAAATTTGAGTCCTACCTGGGCAACCTAGCAACTTAGTGAGGTCTTGTCTCAAAATTAAATGAAAATAAATAAGACTGGGGATGTAGCTCTGGGTTTAATTCCTAGTGCTGAAAAACAAAAGAGTTTTGTCATGATTTTCCTTGACAGCAGTCAGATCTCCCTACTTGACTGTAATGTTAAATAGGTATAGATGAAGTTAGTTAAAAGATACTGAAGAAGGGGAAAATAAAGTAAAACCTTCTCGCTAAGGAAGAAACAGCAATATTTTCAAGAAGCATTTTTTTTTTTTTTTTTTTTTTTACTAGAGAAGAAGAGGCCGAATGGCAAGACTGAGGCCAGCCTGGGAAACTTAGACTTTATCTAAAATAAAAACTAAGGACGCCTGGGGATGCAGCTTAGGGGTCGAAGGGCCCTGGGTTTGATCCCCACGCAGTACTGTTAAAATTTTTTCTTCCAGCTCCCAATAGCAGCTGACAACTCACTAAACATTATTTCCATTAGCATTATTTATACTCCGAAGCTCTTCCCGTCCTTCAGGCAGAAAGACAGCAGCAGCAGCAGCAGCAGGCTTCTGTTGTAGAACTCAGGTCTTGTGTGAAGGGAATACACACTTTGGTCCCGTCATCAAGAAGCTTAAATTCAACCTGAAAAGAGGGAGAGGATAAGAAAGAAGACAGGATGAGGAGGTGAAGGTGGGGTGTGATAATGAAACAGCAATATTTGATAAAAGCCTTCACCATTTTCCCCCCTTAGAGACACCCCAAACTTGGGACCGTTCATACTCTTTTAGCCACTCTTGCTCTACAAGGTCCTCCTGTAAAATAGCTGCCTGATTGTTCCCTTCCCCTTCTCTATAATGGGTTTATTTTCCTCTTCCTCATTCCTGGAAAATTGCAACACAGGCCCACACCCTTCACTTCTGCCTTTCTTCCTCCTCCCGCTTTTTCCTCCTTCTCCAGTCCTTTGATCATTTGCCTCTGTAATATTTTCAACTTTTTCAGCAATTTCATTTTGTTAGCTATTCTATCACTTATGACTATCCTTCCCCTCCCCGTTTTTACTTGGCAAACTGACTGGAGGGGCACCACATTCTCCTCCAATCTCTAACAATTTTTCTTTCATCTTGCTGCAGGAGTCATTGAAACTTCCCTTTTCTGCTTTTAGCGTCTGTTTCCCTGTTTCATGGATCACTAGTCTCCTTTATTTTCTCTGTTTTGCCACAGAATATATTCCAGCAACTTCCCCACAACACATGGGGAGGTAAATGTACCAAGTCTTCATATGTCTTAAAATGTTTTTAGCTTGGAACCATTTTTAGCTTGTGAAAACACCTCATTGTATTTGTCTGAGCGAATACTGTAGCCTTCTGGTGTATAATCATGTTGACGAGGGCTGGGGTGAGCTCAGTGCTGTCTTGCCTAGCGTGCATCAGTCCCTAGGTTCACTTCCCAATATCTCCCCAAAAGTTGCAATGCCACACAACCTGCATTTTAGTCCATGTTGCTAGTAAGAATTCTGATATCAAACTGATTCTGCTTTTTGTAACATAGATGATTATTTCTATTTTATCAAGCGAAATCCTAACAACCCATTTTCCATGTCTAAAATTGACCCTCAGAGGTCTATATTTTTTTAGTGCTAATGAATGACACATTAGAGCCTGACTTTGAAAATACAGAAGTTCATTAGCTTTTTAAAAGTCTAATAAAAAGATGAAAAAGATTTTTCTTCTCTACTGCAACTGCAGAGAGAGACGTCTATATTTTGAAACCTGGTAAATGATCCAGTAAATTAAGGTCTAATCACAACTGTCTTAAAGGTTTCAGTCTTGCTGGGCAGGGTAGTGAATGCCTATAATTTCAGCACTTGGGAGGCTGAGGCAGGAAGATTGTCATGAGTTTGAGGCCAGCCTGAGCTACATAGTGAGAACCTGTCTCAAAAACCAAAAAAACAAAAATGTCGACCTTTTCTTGTGTGACATGAAGTTTTGTGTAAATATGCACAGTTGCTACCAGCTTGTTCTTTTCTCTTAATATAAATCTAACATTGCAATTATTATCTGAACAAAGGAGTCTTTCAGATTTTAGAAATTGTCTTTAAGATTTAGAAATTTAGAAATTGCCATGTTGTATGAGCATATACTTTGATGACACTTGTAATTCTTACAGTTTACTAGTTGATTTGTTGTCCTGGTGATTGTGTTATAATTGATACTTGTGTTCCCAAGAGACATAAACACTGGCAGGGTTGCTGACTCAAATTAGAAGAGGATTGTTGTTTCTCTATCGTTTCTGTGTACCTAATGGGCAAACACATGAGAGCTAAGAGTCCTTAGCATAACAAAGAATAGAACAGTTTTGTGCTCTTCAAACTTCCACATAGATACCCAGTTGCTTCAGCACTAGGGACCATAGTGACAGAAGCTCACATTAAGTTGTCTCATGAGATTTTTCAGTTCTAACACCGAGGCCCTATTCCCAACATGTGCCTTTTCTGTATGAGTTACAGCATGTATATTCTCAGTGCCCTTCAGGAACTTCGAAAGTTGGGGGAAGAATATTTGACAGCAAATATAAAAGCCAAAGTAGTAGTTTGTTAACAAAAAAAAAGAAGAAGAAGAAGAAGAAGAAGAAGAAGAAGAAGAAGAAGAAGAAGAAGAAGAAGAAAGTTACCCTCTTCTCCTCCCTCCTTCTATCAGACACACACCAAGATCCAGTAAGACAATTTCTCAGATACTCTTCTAAGTATGTGAAAAGCCTCCTACCAAAACCAAAAGTATTTTCTGTATTATTATAGTATGAGGTCTTTATTAAAACATATCATATAGAGTAACACTAGAAAAAATAATATTGCAGACAGGAAAATTTCCTAGGTCCATTGAACCTCCATGTCATTGTTGAAAGTGGTCTAATAGACAACAGGTAAACAGAATGGAGTACAGCCCAGAAATAGAACTGCTAGAGGATCACTTAATTCATCACAAAGATGCCAGTGAAATTCGATTGGGGGAAATAAAGAGCCTTTGAATAAATGGTGCCGGTTCAAAAAATATTTGCATATTAAAATTGGAGAGAGGTTATCAAATTATTCACTAGGAAGCTTACACTAATTTAGATTCTCACCAATTTGGTTGAAGAGTGCTTTGTGTTCTCTTCAAGTGAACGCTGAAGCTTGAAAAAGTTAGATATTCTGTTTCCTGAGCTTTCTTCAGCAACAGAGTTGTTATTTAATTTTTTGTGAAGATTTATTTTACCCTTCATTGTTCCTATACTTTCCTGCTGAGGTCCCTATCAGATGCAGTTTTTATTACCTCCACTAATTCTCCACAAGGCTTAAATTCCTTCTTACATTTCCCACTTATCTTTAAATTTTGAGTCCTACCTCACATCATTAATTTGATGTGAAATCATCAAGTTAGACAATAATTTGATTTTCAGTGTTAAAGCTTTTATTGGTCATTCATTCATTCAACAAGTATCTAGAGAGTTCCTGCTATATGCTAGGCATTATTTTAAGTTCTGGGATTTAGTGGTACACAAAGTCTTTAGTTGGAATTTAAATTTCTGAGAATTCTCTTGTATTCTAAAAGCTCTTAATGTATGCAGGCAAAATAGTCTCAAATACCACTGCATATATCAAATGGACTCTTTGGTTGTTGTTAAAATAATTTTTTTGAGACAGGATCTCACTATGTAGTCCAGAATGGCCTTGAACTCATTATATAGCCCAGGTTAGTCTTGAATTTGAGATGATCCTCCTGCCTCAGCCTCCTGAGTGTTAGGATTACAGGTGTGTGACATCATACTTGGTATGACATAAAGATTTTATTCTGATGTCTTTTTCTCCAAGGTAATCTGTTTGTTTTAGAATGCTAATGGTGTTGGTTTTCCTCAGTAACTGGTGATACTGGCTTACAAATGAAGAACTAGGTCCAAAAATGAAGAACTAGGTTGATGAGTTTGGGGAAGTCGTGCAGTTTTCATCTACTTTGTGTGGCTATCTTACCAAAAGACCTTCCTCTGAATGCAAAATCAGGTATAAGTTCTGTGTGGATAATGGGGAGTGTCCATGTGAAACAATTTACTGAAGATAAGTGGAGCAGGCAGGTAGGATATTACCTCAGTCAGAATTCTTCCTTACAAATCACAGACACTGACTCTAGATAATTGATGCAGAAAAATAATTTATAGACAGGCTGCTGTGTTGTTCACAAAATTGACCAGAAGGCTGAGAATCAGGATTGGAAAACCAACAGGAACCACAGGGGCCACACCAAGATGACCTTGCAGGAGCAGGCTGGTTGTTGAATACTGATCAAGACTCGTGTGGAAGAGCCAGTGTTCCGACTGTAAAACGGGGTGCAGGACATCTGGTTGGCACTCCAGGGCCATGTAGGGTGGCAGAGTAATGGCTTCTAATCCTTGAGACTCTATAATATGATCCTTCACTTAGCAATCAGAACTTTGAGTATGTGTTTAGCCTAAAGGACTAGAGACCAAGAGATTACCTGGGGTTGTCCACACAACCCACTCTCAGGACTCCTTGAAAACACAAGACAGTTTCCAGCTGTGGTCAGGGGAGACCTGAGTAGGAGAGAAGGGTCAGACAGCTGCAGCACCACTGGTTTTGAAGGTGGAAAGAGAGGACCAGCACTGTGGAATGTGGTAGATACCAGATGCTGGAAAAGGCTCCTCCGAATTCTACAGGAAGGAGCACACCTTCTGACTCAAGCCTGGTCAGGCTTCTGATCTATAGACTAAGATAAACCTGTGCTATCTTAAGCTACTGTTGGTGATTTGTTCCAGCAGTGATAGAAATACCACACATCTGCAGGCTTTTGGTGCCATGCTGCTGCAGTTTGGAGGCTTGGCTCCAGTGGCTGACCATGCAGATATCCTTCCCTGCAGAGCTACCTGTCCTCTTGAAACACTCCCTACATTGTTTGCCTGCCCTACATGCCCTCTTCCTGTCCCTCTCCCTCCCCAGGCCAAACCCACACTGATGTTTTCCTTAGGTAGGTTTGGAGCCATGGGGAGGCATAAACTGCATGTTTTGAAAGCAGCTCTTTAATTTATTCTGATGGTTGATTCAGAACCTTCTTTTGTATTACTATATGTGTCCTCTTGAACTTGGAATCTCTCTGGCTGTTTTTATCTTTTCCTTATTTTGATCACTTTTTACATTCATTTTCTGCTGCCAATTTGGGGAAGTATATGTATGTTTTTTCACTGGTTGATGTTGATTTTATTTATTTAACTTCTGTCTGATACTTCAACGGTTTTTCTGAAGTTGGCATTCTTTCTTGTTTTCCAGTGCCTTGTGTTCTTTAGAGCAAAACTTGCCCTCCGTTGGGGGGGGGTGCTTAAAGGGAACATAATCTTATGAGCTCAAATCACCGTCTTAAGCTAATTGTTTATTATTTAGAGTTGTTGCTCTGTACCTGCAGCTCAGAAGAATCCAAAGGAGGAGAATGTCCTGGAAGACTCTGTGCTCAGAGTTAGACAATGGGACAAAGGCAGATTAGTGGGGGTTATCAGGAGGGCAGTCCTGGAGGAAGCAGGGATCCGGAGGCTCTAAGTTATCGTCAGAGAAGCCCTTTAACAGGAAAAGCACAGACCTAGATTCAGATCCTGATTTTGCCCTTTGCTTACTATACAGACTTAGTGTCTTTGTGCTTTGGTTTCTTCATTAGTAAAATGGGGGTGACGGCGTCAGAGTGCTGCTGCACAGCTTATAGGAGATGATGTTGGTAAAGGGCTCAGCATGGACTTGGCATACGACACTTCTGGATGTTCCTAAGTGCATTTACATGGATTAATCATGCTTAATCCTGATTATTAAGCCTATTACACAGATCAGGAAACTGAGGAAAACCAGATTTAAATAAGCCGCTTACATTTGGAAGCTTTAATGACAGAAGAGGGATGTGAACTGTGGCAGACTAGCTCTGCCGCCTCCACACCTAAGCACCAGGCTCCTGACCCCAGGAGGGTGAGGCTCCTGGGGTCAACGCTCTTTAATTTCCTCTGCAAGTTTGGGGTAGGGAGCCAAATTCATTTTAGGAATTGGGATGGGATTGTCAGCAAGAGGCGATAAGCGGTGGCCCCACTAATAAGCAAGCTGGAGCTATCAGGTCACTACAGCCTGTTGCTTAGTATAAATGTGTGTTTGCTGGTTTATTTGCTTTTGTGATGTATTTACTTGTATGAAGTTTAACATTTACGTACAGCAAAGTACACAGATCTTAAGTATATAGCTCAATGGCTTCTTTTTTTTTTTTTTTTTTTTTTTTCGTTTTTATCGGTACCAGGGATTGAACTCACGACTGCCTGCTTGCAAGTAAGCTAAACCCCCAGCCAGCTCAATGGCTTCTTACACATGTGTGTACCTGTGCAATTGTAACTGAGACCTCATAACAAAATTAATTTTATCCTTCTTATAAGAGGCTTGAGTCATTTTCTCTTACTGGCTGAAATTTTTAAAAATCGAAGCAAACATCCTTTCTTTTAAATTCACTCGGGGGTACATTCATTTTTCTACAAATACATTTACCTACAAATACATCCATTTACCTTGAAACCATAATGTTGATCAACATAAATCAGATGCACAATTTTAAATATTGCATGGTTTTTATTTTATGAGAAACCCATAATATAAAAAGCAAAAATAAAGGATATATAATAAAAAGCAAGGAGATCTTTTTCAAATGGGAAAGGCCTGGCAGGTGTAAGATTGTGAGTTCAATCCCCAGTACAAAAAAAAAAAAAAAAAAAAAAAAAAGTTAAAGAGGATAAAACAGAATAAAACCAATAAAAAAAAACCAGTATAAAAGATACAGGTCTTCAAAACATTACAAAATCAGCAATAGTTACCATAATGTATTTTGATATCTTCAAAATAGCAGCAGATAACTTAGGATATGGTGAAAATCAGAACAGAATAGAATAGAGACAATAAAAACAAAATAATGAATGCAATAAAGGACTTCAAAACAAGCCTGTAGTAAATCCAAAATTGCTACCATAATTTATCTTGCTTTCTTTGAAATAGCTGTTCCTGCCATCAGATTTGACAAAACAAGAGAGAATAAAACCCAACCCAACAAAACAATGGAAATGATATAGGACTTCCAAAACAAGACCATAGGGAATCAACAATGGCTGCAACCCTCAGAAGGAGATCCCCTTAATGTCATACTGTGTACCATTATCCTCTGAGCCTATCATCAGACCACTGGCCCTAGACCTGCAATGTTAGTGAAACACCAAAGTACCACAGGCATCTAAGTGCATTTCACCTCCATAGCTATCATCACAGCCTGTGTTTCTCCAGATAAGCCAGTTGCTTATGGCGTGGGGTGGGTTGGGTTCTTGTTTGCCAGCCTATGCCCCGGAAGGAACTAGGGTCTGGCTGTTCCAGTCTGGTAGCGGCCCATGCATGATACTGGTTCCCAGACAGGGCTTGTTTGCTGGGGTAGCTTTGTTTTCTCTACCCCCAGTCCAAGAATGGTGCTGACTTGCAGGGAGAGGCTGGGGTCTGTCTGTTCCTGGTCTAGTGGTGGCCCACGATATTTAAACAGGAAGTTTAAACAGGAAGTTTTTCTTTTTCCTTTTTAAACAGGAAGTTTTCCTTTTTAAACAGGAAGTTTGAAGAAGAAGCCTTAGCTGGCTCAGCCTGGTAGAAACCATAACGTCTTTCACCTGGATCTGCAGAAAGTATCCAATAGGCAACATTTTGGCATCAGAGAGTAAAACTCACCCTCAGATTAGGGTAACATTGCCATTTCCTGGACACCTGTCCTAGCTTGTTTACACTTATTCAGACCCCTGTCTTCTCTACCCCATCAATATCCCTACATCCTATCATTGCAGGATGAATTTTGACACCAGAGACTCTCCCCTCTGAACTTGGCTGCCTTGTGAACTAAAACTCTTTTGCAGAATTCTGCTCTTCAAGGCATCATCTTTTCTCAGACAGCAGGATGAGACAAGCTTGTTTGAGTAGCATAATCACCATCCAGACCAAAATACAGAAAGTTTCCATCACCACCACCTGCTTGTCAGTACCTAGCCAGAGATAATTGCTCTGCTGACCTCTATCACCATAGATGAGTTTAGTCTATTTTTGAATGTCTTGGAAGTGGAGCACAGTTTGTGCCCTTTCACATCTGGTTTCTTCCACTCATCCCATTTGTTTCTTATTTTGATGCAGAGGAAGATGCTTGACAGCACATGATGTATAAGCAGATGTCCACCCTTTATGAATGGAGAGCTAAGGATCAACATCTCTATAGCCAGCAGTGGGGAATGGGGATGAGGAGGAAAAACCAGACCAGGCAGAGCTGCCACCTGCCTCATCACCCCTTGAAGGCCCTCAGCACTCCCTGGGCCCCAGGGGAAAGACCTTGGAACATTACAAGTGTGCAGAGAATGTTAGTTTTTTTCTCTCTCTCTCGCTATGGTTCCCCATGAGTCAGAGTCTAAGACGGAACAATTGGTGAGGTTTGGCCAGGGGTGGCTCCATCCTCACCCTTTTGCAGCTGCAATGAGAGAGAACTTTGAATTGCTCTACACGCTGGGGCAGTAGATGTCCTGCTCCCTGTAGCTGGGGATTCCCCATCTCTCTTAGGAAGGGAAGGACCTATCTTTCCACCATTGGAAGCAATGGCTTCCATTGCCTTCTTTTTAGAGATAATCTCAGGTTGGTTGGTTGGTTTGTTGTTTTACTGAAAGAGCCAGGAACTCTCAGAAGTCCCTTTTGGACTTTTTACAAGAGAGCTTTTAAAACACAACAAACTCTTAAAACTCTTATACTTGAACATAGAGAGTCCTAAGCCACTACACAAAAGGCTACTTTTCCTTCCAGAGAGGATAAAAGAGGAATATCATTCTTTTTTCTATCAATGAATCTCCAATAGGGAAGAACAACAGGGCATAAATTACTACCTCAATAATCTAGCCTGCCCCACTGCCCTACATTCTGAACTCCCACTTGACAACAGGGCTGTGAGAATCTGGTTCAATTCTACATCAGCCCTCTGGCTCATTCTTTAACTACAGAAATGAGCTGGTATTCAATTTACAAGGATGTTTTGAATAGTACATGACATTAGCTACTTGTAAAGCTTGGTACTTAAGATCCCTAATAAGTGTATTCATCTTCTCAATTCTCCTCTACAGAAGAAATCACCTGCTTTTGTACAATTACCAACATCTAAATTGGATGGCCCAGGTTGTTAGGGTCTGAAAACAGGTGGTGGTGGTGGAGTAGCACTGGTTCACAGAGGTTTTCTCCCTCTGTTACGGTATGAGAAGCTCAGACCTTCTGTATGCTCAACAGTGGTGCTCAAACCTGATGAATCATTAGAATTATCTGGAGAATTAAAAGAAATTCTCCCGACCTTATATATATAGCTCCTTTTCCCACCCTGGCTAAGAATGTTACTCAGTAGAGCTACAGGAGCTGAAATAAAACCCCCTGGTGATTCTGATGGCCAGTAAGGTTTAGACATCACTGCTGTAAAATATTTTCCTGTCTGAAAGTCTAATATTTAAAAGTACATATGTCTATATTATTTCAGTGGGAGGATAAAAAAGGACCAGGCACAAGGTCATGAATCTCCTCAGCTTCCTAGAAGGGAGAAAAACAAAGCAAAGCAAAAAAATTCTGTGGAATAGTCAGAATTATAGGAACTTTGTGTTGCACATTGTAAAGCTTAAGTCTTGACTTTCTTTTCCCTGAAAACATTTCCCTTAGGGTGGAAGAGCAAAACCTATCAAGTGCTCTGCCTCAGCTCCAAATATTTTAGTCAAGTTCCACCTCCCTCCGTCCCTCTCTTTCTTTTCTTCTTCTTTTCTCTTTTAATTCTCTTACTCTTCTTTTTGCTTTAAAGTAACTAAGAATGATCAGGCACACTTGGAAACTTTTTTTCTTCGTTGACTCCCTAGTTTCTGTTCTTCACAGATTCTGAACGCTTGCTTCTATTCTCTAAGATGCAACCTCTGAGCGTTCTGATGAGAGAGGCTGTGAGGACAATGATCTGCAGGACTGTGGACAGGTAGCTGAGGATGTCTACCTGAGGGACAGAAGTGCTGGTCATCTTGAAAATATTAAATGAAAAATTCTGGAAATAAATAATACATAAATATTAAACTACACACAATTCTGAGTAGCATGATGAAATGTCATACAGTGCAGCTTCTAGGACATAAATCCTCCACATTTCTAGAGTAGCCACACTGAGCATGTGATCAGCCCATTGGCCACTTAGCAGCCATCTTGGCTACAAGCTGAACTGCTGTGTTACTGCAGTGCTGTGTCCAGGGACTCTCGTTTTACGTAATAGCCCCAAAGCACAAAAGCTGTGTTGCTGGAAACTTGAATATGCTAAAGAGAAGCCATAAAGTGTTTCCTTTAAGGAGGAAGGTGAAAGTTTACCAGAGGTATATATGTATAGGAATAGATAGTAGGTACCTAAGGGGTTGGAATGATTTTGTTTCAAGCCTCCACTCAGGATTTTATCCTCTGTGGACAATGAGGAGATGCTTTGCCTAATTACTAGACTAGAACAGCACACTGAAACAATAGGTGTAGTGATGGATGCAGATTTGGAGAGGATTCAAACAGAATTTATAATCAGAACATTTAGAGAGAGGATGAAAATTTACAAAGCTCAGGAAAGCCAAAGCACATGAGAGCATCCACTGTACACCAAGGTAGCAGATGAAGAATGTTCAAGTCAGAAAGTAGGGAAATTGTTCAGCCCCTTAATGTCCTTTCTGGGCTACTCCTGTCCCACCTTTTCTCAACTCTTTCCCCATCTCATTGTAGTAGAAGAAAAAATCCAACTAGTTTTTGAGCTAAGTTTGAAAGGGCCTCACGGTAGAAGATCTGCTTCCTTACAGCTAGCAGATGCTTAGGAAAATACCTATTGACATCAGACCACCATCTGGTGCTATGTTGTTTAAATGATCAGAGACTTTTGCAAGTAGATGGGAGCTAGGGGAAGAATTTATCACTTGTACTTTTTAGAAGTTTGAAAATTGTCTGTGCTCTTTGGATGTATATATTTTGCTTTTCTCTGGAGAACATGGATTATGAAGATATAGAAGGAGCAAAGTTAATTACTGCTTTTAAAAGGTCTCATTGTTTAAGGGTGGTGATGAGGAAATGATTAAAGTATGTTATATGCATTTATAAATCTTTAATCTGTGTAACCAACATTCATGAGTAAAAATGTGGGGGAAAAGAGTTTTGATTTTTTTTTCTTTTTCTCATTTTTGTGGCAAATGAAATATAAAACTTGGACTTAATTGGTGTACCATGCTTACAACTCAAAATGAACAGAGAGTTTATTTAAATAAATAGATGCTTGTAAGGTATCAGGTGCTAACTTTAACAGCAATAGGTAGCAAAAACAGCTCTAGATTTTATTTTTGCTTAGAACAAGCTTGCTTTGGATCTCCTGAGATTAATACTGTGACTTGCTAACAAGTGTTGGTGATAGAATTCTGTTACTTTATTTGGGATGCTTAGAATAGTTGGGAAGGCTTTTCTCCCATTGCTTCTAAAAGTGTTTCTGCCTGCTGTTGTCAGTATTGAGACCCTGGTTGGGCCACTGAAAGAAACAGACAGCCCATCTGGAGCGGGTCGGGGTGCAACCACTGTGCGTGCCTGCCCAACCAAGAATCCCAACAGAAGTCTTTTTGTGTAAAAGAGTGACTGGCTCAGATAGCTTCGGTTTGTCCCTCTTTTCTTATCGTTACTCTTTGCTCATCTCTTATTTTAAAAGCCAAATGTATAAGAAGTATTGTTTCAAAGTAAATAAAAACAAGGAAATTGTAGCCTAAACCTTCCCATACACATCACTCAAGTACACAGTCAGTATTCGTAGACAGTCATTACTCTACCCTCACTCCCCTCCTTCAACTGAATTATTTTGGGGCATTTAAGGTAAATCTCAGATGTCACATCATTTCTGCTATAATTATTTTAGCATGTGTGTCTAAAAGATAGCAGCTCTTTTTGGCGTGTGTGGTACTGCGGATTGAATGTGGGATCTTGCATAGCCCAGGGAAAGGCTCTACTTGTAAGCCACATTCCGGCCATATTTTAATTTTTATTATGAGACAGAGTCTAGATAAGTTGCTCCTACTGGCCTTGAACTTGCCATTTTCTTGCCTCAGCTTCTGAAATAACTGAATTATTGATGTGTATCTTTGTGCTTGGCAAAATATGATTTCTTTTAAAAAACATAAATACTATAACTTTACCACTTTTAAAAATATTGACTGTAATTACTTAATAGCGTCAAGTATCCAGTCAAGATTAAATTTCCTCAATTATTTCATAAATATCAAGATTCAAAGAAGGTTTAAACATTGCATTTCTTCTTTAATCTATAAATGTAATTTTCCTATTTTATTTACTGAAACCAGATCCCTTATTCTATCAAGTCTGGATTTTGCTTACTATGTTTTTGCAGTGCTGTTTAACAAATTTTTCTGTTCCCTGTACTTCCTGTATGGCCTAGAGATTTAATTTGATTTGAATTGGCCTCTTTTTTCCCTTCAAGAACACTTCATAGGAGGCATTATATACTCCCAAAACAAGGCTATAATATTTGATTTCCTCTCTTTTTGTGATTTTAGCAGCTATTTACTTTTTTGAAGGTTTTCTTTTTCTGTTTATTTAAATTAATTTTATTGGTACATTTTACTTTATTTTTGTAATTTTTATTTTAAAGAGACTAAAACCAAGCAAAACAAAACAGTGTAAGTAACACAGCACTTCAAAACAAGGAAAAATAGGAAATCAGCAATGTCTACCATAATGCCTCTTTTATCTTCTAAATAGCTTCCCATAACTTCAGACATAGTAAAAATCAAATAAAACAGAACAGAATAGAATTCATAAAAACAAAACAATGAACACAATAAAAAACTTCAAAATAAAATAATAGTAAATCCCAAATGACTAACATAATATATCTGGTTATTTTTAAAATAGCTGCCTATGCCATTGGATATAATAAAATCAAACAAGACAAGACCCAATAAAACCCAGCCAAACAAAATAATGAAAATGATACACGACTTCAAAATAAGATAATAGGAAATTAACAGTGGCTACCACCTTCAGAAGGAGATCTCCCGTAGATGCTACACTGTGTATTGTTATCTGTTCCTCTGAAGAGAGGATCAGACTACAGCTTTAGGCCTGCAAAGTCAGTGAAACACTAAACACTAGCAGCATTAAATTGTATATTTATCCCAATAGCTATAACTGCAGCCTGTGTTTCTCTGGATCAGCTGGTTGTTTGTGGGGTTGGGGGATTTGGAGGGAGGTGTTGGCTCTTCTTGTTTCCCAACCCACATGCTTGAGGGACTGGCATCTGGTTCTCCCCACAGCGGCCTGCACATGATGCCAACTCGAAGGAAAGGCTTGGTTTCTTGTTCCCTTCTCCGCAGTCCTCACATGGCACCAAATCTCAGGAAAAGGCTAGAACCTGGTTCTCCCCTCAGCGGCCCATGCATGGCATGGACTCACAGGGAGGGCTTGGCTTTTTGTTCTTAACCCACAGTCTACAAATGGTGCTACTTCATGAAGATTTTCTTTCTTTACTTTTGACTACCCCTGCATATGACCATTAGGCTACACTCCCTCAACCCCACCTTCTCACACACATTGCTCACCGTGTTAATGTTTTAACTGAGGAGAAAATGGTTACTAGGTTCTAAGCTCATTTCACAGATGTTGTCTCCTTTGAAAATAATCTGAAGGCTCTGTTAACCTTTAGTATCTGTAAGAAGAAATCTACAAATTTTCCACTTATGGGGGATATTGTTCCTTGTGTCTATTTACCCGTCACCTCCCTCCCTCCTCTGCTTTACAGTTGCTGATGGAGCTCACCTGCCACCTTAGAAGCTGGCCAACCACTCACCTTTTGAAGCCTGAGTGGTTTCCATGAAGCCCTCTCTCGTAATGAGAATATTCCCATCTTGCCTTTAGATGGTCTGTGGAGTTACTTGGAGTGCAGTGACAATTTTCTGACTGTAGGGGGCAAGCCTGAGGGTTGAAACCAATGTGCTCAGGAAGAAGGGTTGGAATGCTGAAAGAATTCAGATCCTGGGGTCACTGAGCCACAGGATTGTTAAGTAGAACAATGGGAACTTCTGGATTCCCCAGGTTTCCAAGAGACTACAGAAGATTAGCAGACAATGCCAACCTGCAAATGTGGTCCCCCCCCCTTCTTATTACAGGTGCTTGTGAGTGTAGTTCACTGTTACTTGATCACTTGCAGCCACAAACTAACAGACTTAGTGGGCATGTTCAAATAAATCTTGTTTGTTTCTGTTTGCTATTTTTAAACCCTTTATGTAATGGGGAAAAAAGGCCAATGGAACTTGACCCAAAGTTTCCATAAAGTTGAACTTATTTATTCACTAGAATAGAATGAAAATGGTGATTCATTTAGTACAAAACCATGAATCATCAAAGACTAACTTTTTATGATAGCTTATTTTATATAGAATCAGCTTTTGATAGGCTATAAATTGAAAGACATGCAATTTAAACAGTAGAGGCTTAAAATGTCTATACTGATGACAGGAAATGGAATTAAAATATTTTCTGAGGATTATTCTCAAAGCACATAACTGAGAGCTGACTGAGTGTTGGCAAAAAGGGAAATTTATCTCTTATTACATGATGCAGGACATAACATTCTTATTAAGTAGGAAAATTGGAGTTTTCTGAATCTCCTTTGCAACAAAACAGCTCCCAAGTTGCAAACTGAATCACAAGATTAGTAGGCAGAGTGATGAGGATTTAATTTTTAAAATATGGTGTAATGTTTGATATCTAAGAAGCAACCGTAAAACTGAAAAAGTGAAGGACAGTTGATGATCTGCCCTGGTCCTGCTCTGCTCCTCTTTGCATTCCCAGACCATTGTTTGTAAGATAAACTCTTACAAACTCTGTTGTTTTTTGGTCAGGAGATTGCACCTTTGTGCCTGCAGACAAGGTGATGACAGCCCGGTTCCAGGAACCCCTGGTCACAAGCCTTCTTTGTGTTGGGTGAGGAAGCTCTGGCTTGAAATTGCATGACATCACCGTGCTTCCCACCCACTCTGCTGGATCCCTCAGCTCACAGAGAGTCATTGTTCATGGCTTTTGATCTGAACAGCTGCTGGCTTTTCCTGGTTTCAGCACTGTGAAGATGGAGATCATACAACTCTGATATCAAGGGATCTGTGCCAGGATTGGCCATGGATCGGACCATCTACCCCGGGTCTGTTTAGAAAAGTCTGATCACCATAATAACTATAGCACAACGCCTCCCAACTTCGCTACCTGGTTGGGAGTTTCACCCATTCATTTCATTGTTTTGGGGGCCTGTGTAGGTGGGATCTCATCTTCTTTGTCCAATAAGCAAAGCTTCCCATGTGTCTTTAGGGTATCCTGCTGAGAAGGAATTTCAAGTCAGTCAATCCTAAAATTAGACAGAGTAAATCAGGAGTCTAACTATGAAAAGCTACCTGATGAGAATTCCAACTTCACAATAAAGTTCAAAACTTTTAAAAATGCATTTAAATAGTTGACTATAACTTGTCCTGGAAAAGACACTGAAGAGAAGAGAATATAGTTGGCACTCAGCTTTGGAGATTAGAGAAGAGCCACTTCAAAGCCCACTGGGACATCTGTCTTGCTTCCCACAGGTGACGGGACTCACCACTTCCTCTAACTGTGAGGCCCTTTAGGCTGAGGGCAGGGGGCATGCCAGAATCTCCAGTAATTTCTATGTCTCTTGATGCAGGTAGCTAGGTACACCAGAGGTGTTCAGGAGATATTTGTGGGCTTGCTTTGACAGGCTTTTGCCTGGTTCTAATGTGTTTTCTATACTAGATCAATGCATGTGCCATCATCTTTCTGGTCCAGAGTGGGAAAGTGTGCCTGGTATGCCATGAAGCACTGCATACTTCAGATAATTACTTTCAGGAGTTTTACAGTTTGATTTCTCAGATTTTCTTTTTAGAGATATATAGCAAGAATATGGGAATAAGATGTAGCAAGAATATGATATTAAGAGGACAGACAGTCCTTAAGTGTAAGGAAATGGATAATGGCTTAGGGCAGCTGAATCAATATTGTATATTTATCTGGCTCTCTGGGCCTTACCCAAGCCTTTTTACAACTACCAGGTGTGTTATGGACACATTTTTCTATGAAGTCGCCAAACTAAATAGAGTGAATTCTGAATGACAATCAACTCTCTAAAAGAGAAAAACAAGAAGAAAAGCACTACCATCATTTCCCCTTGGGGATGTCCTTTGTCTATTTCATGGGAAACCTAGGCCCCAGGGGTGTGAGGTCAGTTTTGAGACTGTGCACTGTCATGTAGCACCTGTCCTCATTCTGGGCTGCTTGGGTTTGTCCTGCACAGGTAACCTTGGTGCTTACCACACCCTAGGCACAATTTCAGTGATGCTACCACAGTGTTTTGCACATGAAATGGGAGGGGCTTGGAAAATGCCTGATGGGTAAATAAAGCATGTTTTGTTTTAGCAATATTTATGAACAGTCTTGCTTCTCTATGTTTTTAAATTCCTTGGGTCAAGGATTACATCTTATGCACCCACGGAACATCTTAGTGTACAAGTGTAGGCATCCATTTGTGGTGGTTAAGGGAGCACAGGAAGGGCTACATTTCTGTAGGCCACAAGGGGCCTGCACATCTGTATCACCAGCCTTGCCTACTTGGCAACAGAAATGGTCTCCTGCTTCCTTTCCTGGTCTCACAGTAAGAGTTGGAAAAAGACCTGACAGATTGTTCAGACTAACTCCCTTATAAATAACAAAATTAGAGTCTAACAAGATAGAGTGTCCTTGGCAAAGCCAAGAAAAAAATTGGAGTCTCCTTGAAAGTCATTTTTCTTCTTGAAGTATTTTAAAATTTTATCTAAAATATCTTCATTTCAATGCTCTATGTATGTCCTCAAATAGTTGCTATAATCGGTTACTTCCCAGTAATCGCTAAAAGCTTTTTAGGTAGCTATTTCCCACATGACACATTTCAGAATATTAAATAAGAAGTTCTCACCAAGTCACCAAGGTAGAATATATATGACAAGCCAAAGATAGGTGTCATGAAAAGATAAGACATTTTCAAAGGGGTTATCCAAAAAATGATAACATGACTCAAATCTTCCCTGCCCACTCCAAGGTAAAAAGATGTCAGAGCTATGAACAGGCTCAACAAACAGCACCTCTCCTCCCCATGAAGGTTCTGGACACACTGAAAAGCAAAATGAAAGGCAGCAGATGGAATAAAAATACCACTTTCATTACTGACAAGCCAAGCTGATGGGCAGGCTGAGTGTGGCCGCGAAGAGGGTGATTCTGGGAGCCCAGGTTTAGGCTGCTTGACAGAGTGTCCAAAGAGGCCAAGAGGGAGGAGGAAGGACAGGGCCCACTGAAGAAGATCTGGAGTGAGAGCTCAAGCCATAGATACCACAGTCAAGGACAGGAAGAGCAATACTCCCCCACACAAACTGGGGAGAGGATGGGTCGCAAGCCGGCCCCACCCCAAAGTGTCTTTCCCATGGACAGGGCCTCCTGCAGAGCCTCTGTCCCGCCCTCTGCTTCTTGGAGGATGAGCAGGGTGTTGAGGACTGGTGTGTGGTTCTGGCCTGGAGATGAGATTTTCCTATGTTGGAAAACCCAGGCCAGGAGGAGAGAGGTGGCAGGGTCAGCAGGTTTAGGTGGTGAGAGAGAGACACGGGGACGCTCTTGTCCATCAGGGCCACCTAAAGGGACTACTAGGCTTTGGCAGGGAGAAGGTAGAGCTTTGCTGCAGAGCCAAGGAAGTTCCAGAAATGGAGGTGGGGGCAGAGGCGTCTCTGAAGATCCCCTGAGATTATGCCACACAAAGCAGAAGAAGCTTTAAATATCATAGCCTAGCCCAGAAAGGCAGAAGTGGCCTTACAAAACAATCAGTTAAGAACTTCCCCACCCTTCCTTCTTAAGGTTTTGAACCTTTTGATTTTGAGACAGAGGCTCACTGATCTGCCTACGCCTCTAATTCGTAATCCTCCTGCCTCAGCCTCCAGAGTACCTGAGATTACTGGCATGTACCAGCATACCCAATGCTTTAGGACTTTTATTGCCTAAGAATAATAAAAACAACTCACAGGATGATGGAGATTTTCCCTCAGGGACAAGGAAAGGACTTTCTCCTGCTGAATAATTTGAAAAGAAACAGAATCAAAAGCAAAATTGCTTCCTTTTTGAGTAGATTATTTTCTATTTCAAATTAAAACGCCTATTCACTTCATTGTGTTGACCTATTTCTCTTACACCTGTTTCTCTAACTCACCAACATGTGATTGTTTCTGATGTCTCTAAATTTGTCAAGGATGGGACTTTAAGAGTGCTGGACACTCCAGTCAACCAGGGCCTGCATCCCAAAGGCAATACGTTTCCCTCAGGTGGCGATGCAGGCACAGAACTCTAGGACTGTCCCTCCAGGGAGCAGTGGGCTCAGAAAGGAAAACCAGCAGGTGTGGTGGCGCCTGTAATCCCAGTTACCCGAGGGGCTGAAGCAGGAGGAAGGAAAGTTTGAGGCCAGCCTGGGCAACTTAGTGAAGCCCTGACTTAAAATAAAAGAGAACGGGCTAGAGAGATAGCTCAGCACTCCTTGGGCTCAATGCCAGGAAAAAATAAAAAAGGGGAGTGATAAATATATTACAGACAGTACCATTTTTCAGGTCATTGCAGGTCATGCTCTGTGATCTCCTTTGCAAAGCACCCTCCCAGCAGAAAGCACTGCTGTGAAACCTGTTGGTGGGCAAAGCAAGCGAAGAATGTAAAACAAAACAAAACAAAATCTCTGTCCAGTTCTGCCCAAAGCCAGGCAGAGCCACCAACTCGAGATCTCCTCAGCATCCCCCAGTACTCTTTCTCATTTGATTGGAATACTTTTCCTTCTGTCAGACATGAACGATTCCAACGTTGCTTTAAGAAGTTCCTTTATTATTTGGGAAGTGATTGAAAACTGCCAATCATGAATCTGGCAGTCCCTGCTCATGAGCTTAAAGACTGTTCTGATTACAGTAATTACATTTTTATGAATATCCTACCTAGAGAGTAACAATTTTACTATGTCAGGCTACACCACACAAAGATACATCAATTTCATCTGCAATGAAAAATAGAGCCTAATAACACAGCTATATTTATACGATAGTCAAACATCAAGATGCAACGTAAGTACTTCAACTAAAAGAATTCTGATCATTATTTAACCTTGAAATGATTAAGGGTGAAGGCTCGTCAGCTTTCAGAATGACTTTTTTCGTGATTTTTGCTGTTTTGATTTGATTTTTAAAATCCATAATTAACATTTATTAACATTTGGATTCCACTTCAGGCCCCGTCAAATGAGGGAAAGGCAAAAACAACAACAAAAAGATCAATAGATATGATTAATGGTCAAAGAGCATTGGGTAATTTATAAGACGTAATTAGCTTTCATTTTCAGTAATGCATGGCAACTGCTTTTCTGCTTTAATCAGCTAAATTTCTTCAACAATTATGTAAATTATAGACAACGTATTTACATTTGGTGCTATACATACATATTAGTTTAATGCAAAGGATATTTAATTATTATAGAGGCCAGAGCTAGTTAAAATGGGGTGGTCTCTGAGCCTGCTGGAAATGCACATTCTCCAGCCCTGCCCCGGACCTGTAGAATCAGAATTTCTAGCTGAGCACATAGGATCACAGGACTGTGTCCTAGCAAGCCCTCCTGGTTGTCCTCTGAGGTTTGAGAACCAGTGCTCTGGCATCTTGTCATGACACAGCAGGGAGTTGTCCCTCCAGAGGGAGCCCAAATGAGCTGGCTCTCTTGGCAGGTCTCTGAGACCAGATTCTTCTTCAGTTTGTGATCTCTTTATAAATTTGAACTCAGTGTTTCTCAGGCCATAGTTTGTCCCTGTGACCAATCATAATTGTTAGTCTGTCATCCCTGGTGGAAGGGATGTTTATGATTCTCTTCGTAATGTGAACACATTTCCACTGTGTGGGTTTTCTGTTGATCCTTTCCACTTGTTACTGGCCATTTCTTCAAAGTCTAATAACCTACCCTGTGCGGATAGCATCAAATCTTAAAAAACCTCACCATCTGACATGATACTCTTCTATATTTCTTTATGGCAGGATACATACCAAATCACGTTTTGAAAGCACCATGGGTCAAACTTGCTTAAGAGAACTCATTAGAAAGCATACTTTGCAGGTACTCAATCAACAAAACCACAGAACAGACACAGTACAGAAGGCTGATGCTGACTGGTCAGGTTGGAACAGTACTGTGGCTACAGTTTTTCTTTGGTAGAGACAGTAAAGTGGCACTTAACGTGAGAAATGCAACAGAGATTGATGATAAATATAACTTTCTAATTGTGATAAAAAGCACAAAATGTAACATTTCCCATCTTAACTCTTTTTAAGTGTGAAGTGAGTAATGTTAAATATATTCACATTATTATCTCCAAACTGTTTCACCTTGCAAAATTGAAACTCCAGCTACATCTTTTAAACCAGTGAGCTCTTGCCCCTGTACCCCTAGCTCCTGGCAGCCCTCATTCTGCTTTCCTTTTCTATGAACTTCATTCTTTTAGATACTTCATACAAGTGGAATTCTACAGTGTGAACACTTTTTTTTGGTTTCTTCACTTGAGATAATAAGGCTTATTTGGTAGACAATTTTTAGGGAAAGTATTTTAGAGACAGATAACACCCTAATGCATCAGTATGCATGGGCCAGTTTTAGGTAAAGAAGTATAAAAAAAAGTGAAGGCCACCTTAGTGACTTACTCTTCACATTATATCATGAAGTCTGTCTATATAAATATAATGTTAAAGGCCTGATTCCAGGGCAAAACCTTCAGAATAGTGGTTCTGCATGAAGCCTGAATGTGCTTGCTAAAAATACCAACTCCTTGGGCTCTGGGGTTTCTCATATCAGCCAGTGAGGTACGCCACACTTCACTTGTGAGTGACACTGAAGGTCTAAGCCAGGAGATTAGGGTGACACACGTGAATGCCGCACTGAGGCCCGATCACTTTCTCGGAAGTCAGTCCTTCTTGGAGTCTCATGATGTATTATTTCAAGCTTGTGAATAACATGGAATTCTGCCTGGCTCTAGAGCTATTTGTGCCCTGGCCTCAGGAGTCCCCCACTCCAAGACCCCAAGCTTCCTGAGACATACTGTCAGGGCCCAGCCTTATCCCTTCAGCTGGGCTTGCCCCGTGCCTCCTAATTATTGAGCAGATGCTCAACAGTGTTTGTCAAATGGATGAGGACAATGGGGTGAAAAATGCAACAAGAAGAGCATGACTGAACTAGTCAGAGAGGTACTCTGGGGCTGCTTGTCTCCAAGCTGCAAGTTGTGAGATCTTGTTCCAATCAGTTTATCTCCCAGTGCTGATAGCCCTGCATCTGCAGTATGGGGGATCAGTTTCTCCCTCCCCCAGAGGATTGCACAGGGTACAAATGAGGTAATGTATGGAAAAACCTTTGAAACTGTGGAGGCATTTATTTCAGTTCTGTTGAATATGAATGTGACTGTCTTTTTGCTTAACCTCATTTCCCCTGTAGTTAAGTGCTGGCTTTTATGACTGAGGCACACAAGATCTACTGGCTTTTACAGGAAAGCAAATCCTATCATTTGGTATTTAAAAGATCCACTTTGGGGTTTTTTTGTTTTTTGTTTTTTGTTTTTGACACAGGGTCAGATTCTGTACTTCAGGATGGCCTTGATAGGCTGGATTTGAACTTGCAGCAATACTCCTGCCTCAGCCTCCCAAGTGCTGGAATTATAGGCATGCACCACTATGCCTGGTAGCCACATGGATTTGCCAACTCCAAAGAGAGTAAAACATGAATTGGGTGCTATAAATTTATGATATGGATGGTAGACATACCCCACAAGTAATAGACACTGCTAATAATGGCAGATACAAGACAGAAATCATTCACACTGCAGTTTGACCCCGCTATGCAGACTTTCAGAAATCTGCAACTCTTTAATGACATGACCTCTGAATTTTAACAGCTCATCTCAGATCACCTTAAGCTAACAGGTATTTGATCAGATGAACCGAAAAGTACAGGTGTATAATGTTCCTGACAGGAACTCAAAGCAGGGATTATAACTACTCCTGACTGTAAAGAACAAAGCAGTTAGACATAGCCAAGGAGCAATGTCTCAGAGGGCAACTGCGGATGCAGAACTAGAGCCAGTCTATGGTGCACAAAGGGAAGAAAGGACAATGCAGGGAATTCTCCTTGAGAGAACATTCCTTCAATTGAGCTTGCTACCTTTTACTGTAAGATTAGAGTGAGATTAATCTTGTTTTGGATTATTAAAGTCTCCTTGCTTTTATGAAACATCAGCAGGCTTGAGTTTGAATTCTAGATCTACTCAAGCAAGTAGTTTTAGGCAGATTTCTAATCCCCCCAGGCCTTAATTTCTTTGCATGCAGAGACATAAAGATAAGCAAAGACTCTGTGGTAGTTATATGACAAAGACAGTACGTGAGTGATATTTAGGTAAACCAGTGTTTTGATTGGTATAAGATTACTGTTAAGTCTTTTTAATTACCTTAAATCTTTTTCCTTTTTCCCTCTGGCACCTATCCATGCTTTTGCTTCAAGAGTAAGTCTCTAAGGAGTGAGTAAAAAGGGGGATTTCCTCTTCTTCACACAGCCAACCAAGCACAGACCTGTGTCGGTGGTGGTGAGCATTCCAGAGCTGTAGTAGAGTGGGTTTGTATCTACTGGTAGAAGTTTTTGTTAGATCTAGAACTGAAACTCACACCCTTGCTTCTAGTGCAAGCACAACTTTGTATTGTGTAACACATACCCTATTCCCAGTGCTTAATGAATCACAGTTTCTTAACTAGTGTTGATGATTTGAATGAATAAATGTACAATAGCTCCATAAAACATGAGTCTCTTCAATTGTCTGTTGGTTCAGGGACTTGGCATGTTGAGGACTGACCTTCAACTTTCTATGAAAGACAGAAACCTGGAAAATGTGGGATTCGCTTAAGACTGAACATCTATGATGGTTACTCCAGGCATCCTGGCATCCATATCCCTGGTCAAAATTTAAGCTAAACTTGAGCTAAGAGTCTAACGCCCTACAGACTTCTTTCCCAGGCACCTCAAAGGTCAAGCATATTTTCCTAGATTGGTCACATGTGATTCTACTGCAATTGTGGGCAGCTCAATGGCCAAATTATTTTAGAATATTTATAGGCCACTGCAGGAGTACAAAGGAGGCAAACACTTGCCATCTAGTATCTGTCAGGGCACTTATGTCACTCATGGGAAGCTGGTGGTTTAAGAAAGTTTTCAAGACTGAGTTCTGTGTCAGAAGCTATGGAGGACAATAATGTAAGGACAGAATCAGGCTTTGTAAGGCTTGAAGCTATTGACAGTTTAAGATGCTTTATCAAGAGAAATAATAAAAGGTCACAACTAACAAAGTAGATATAAAATTTCTTAATTACAAGGAGCCCCCCTAAAGTTGAGGGGTCCCAAACTTTGAGTTCAATTTGCTTCTTGAGAATCTAGCTTTGTAATAAAGGAAGCAGCACTGGAAGACACAGGAATTGTGTTGGAATGGTGATGGGTGGGACATTCCTAAACACCAACAGGGAACATGGATCTGCTAACTGGAGTGGCAGAGATGCCGTGTTCACAGTGGAGGTTGTAAAGACTTCAGGGTAAAAAGTGTCATTCTAAACTGCTGACAACAAAAAAAGATACCTATTGGCCCATCAAAAAAAAAAAAAATCTCTGTACATCCTGTCCCCCTCCACATTTTCATGTAGGCTAGAACAATTTCAAAAAATGAGTATGATTTACCCACCCACTGAGATGACAAGAAAAAAGGAAACCAAGTAAATTACCTCAGGCAGTGTCACGTGTGCACACACAGCTATGAAATATTTGCTTTGTTGGCTCAAAGTCCTACGCTGGCTGGGCGAATGGCTGCAGCCACACACAGTGGGCAAGTGGCAGCCTCCTACCCTGCCACTTACAGATCCCTGCATCAGTGTAAATGAGGATTGCTCTCAGCGAAGCTGCCACACAGCAAGTCGTCACTGAAAATTTAGTGCCTGGATGAATGAACTATGTAAATGGTTTTGGTTTGGACAAATGAAGCCAGTTATGAAATCAACCTTTACTTCTAAGTCGTCAGACCTTTCTTTTTTTTTTCCGCACTGAGAATTCTTTCCTCAATATCAGCCAGGTTGATGGTAGAAGGGTTGGGAAATGAAAGAGAATTAGCTTTCATGAAGCACCTGACTATGGTAGCTATTTTGATGTTTGTATATTTAAGCTTTATAAACTTTTGGCTCTTGAACAAAAGAGAGCAGAGTTTAAATAACTCATGTATGGCTTTGCAAGTAGCAGAGTCAGGATTCAAGTCCAGATCTAGTGTAAAGGGAAAATCCTCTCCAGATACTTCTTTGCAGAAAACGGTGACATATGAAGATGGGTGTGTGTGATAAAAGATGGGAGTGTGGGATAGTAAACAGCAAACTTTGTGTCTGCTGACAAGCTATCACTTGGGACCCTGCACTGCCCCTCTGTAAGATAGCAGGACTCAACTGGGTACCACGGAGTGACCACATGGCCTGGCCCCTGCTGCATCATGGCAACTATGCAAACATCTTTTCTCATCTCAGAAGTGCACTGGGAGTTTTATGGTTGGCCTCTTTTAAGCTTCTGACTCCTAAGGTCTATAATTTCAAATTGAACATAATAATGTTTCTTTGGTAACTGAAGGAATGAGCTTCATTTGCTGGTTTTGAGATGTAGGAATTGATAGCACCTTTCCTAGAGGTTACATTGCATTTCAGATGGGGGCATTTTTCTGCTAGTGTTCCTTTCCTTTAAAAACACACTGGTAAGTCCCCTTCTAGTTGACCTGATCTCAGTGAATGTGGGAACAGTATGTAAGTACTTTTCCTTCATTCTGGTAGCTTACTGCACATGCCCACAGTCAGTGCTGAGTGCATTGTTCTCGGTGATGAGCACACAGTGATGCTGCTGGGTGTTCCTCACTTCATAGGTCACAAACAGGGTAAAAGAAACTTGTAAGAAAGGGATGGAGCAGGTCTTCCGAGGCTCCTGACTGTTGTGCCATGGTGAAATAATGTGAACGCAGTGTGCCCATACAGTAGGGCAGATAATCTGACAAATTATCAGGCTTCCTTAATCCCCCATGGCTTTTCCAAGATTTCTCAATGTCTGTGCTAGTCTTCAGAGCTTCCACTATCCCTTTTACAGACTAAGATGCAGGTTCTTGGGGAAAACAGACAAGAAGAGATTAGCCAGGAGGAGTGATGAATGTTTACTGTGTGGACCTTTGTGGCCTTTATTTTCGTCAACATGTTTTGTTTTTTAGTTTGTCTTTCTGTACCACCACGGCATAAAACAGAAAACAAGCATTTGCTTTTTCATTTATGTTTACTTATGTTCACTACTTAAAGAAAAACCACCAGTTGACACTGTATCATTCTGCTTTATTTATTGTCTGGCTAACTTACAAAGACGTAGATGTCTAGGGTAGATTCTACCCTGCCATTTAAACTATCCTAATGACATAGATACCAAGATATGTCTGTTTACGCAGTGCAATGGCATAAAAAAATATTTTTCTTCTATTTCTATTCTTCTTCTCTCTAATCCCTGACTATACTAGGGAGAAATTAATTTCATACCAAAATGTTAGGGTGCTTTAACAATCATTTCATTTCTGCTACTAAAATAACAAAATTGGTATTACAAGTCGAAAGATAAAGCCTAACAGATTTTACAAAAACAGGCAAATAATCTGCTACTAAGACATAAAAAGTTGATTTGTTTCAAATCACGAAGTAAGGCACCATTGGATTAAATATTTTTCTTGGCTTTACTAAATAAAATGCATAATGAAATAAATACAGAACACTGAATTTTAATACTGTAATACACTTCAATATAAAATGATATGTGAATGTTAAAATACTGTATTGGCTCTTGAATACATTTATTTAGAAATCTTACAGAAAAAACATGCAAGTGAACTTCTGATTTCGAGGGGAAAAGTGCTCATTTTTATGATTTGCCAAGGTTTGAAGATTTTCATATAAAACTCAAAGTTGTGGGTGCAATTAAGTGCTAATTTTCTAAGAAAGGGTATAGGTGTATTCATGAAACACTCCCTTAAAATATATTCTAAAACATCTCTTTTCCAGATGAAAGGCAATTTTGAGCTGTAATTCTGTTTCATACTTTAGAAAGGTATCTGCCAAAGTTAAGATACGCAAGGACTTGTCCAGGTCTCTTCATAAATTTTATACTTTACAAAATTCAGACCTACTGTCTTGGGGTCAGACTTTCCTCTGCCAATCTATTAGGAAGCCCCAGTGTTATCTTTTGTGACTTGGGTATTAGGCTTTATCGTGTAGGTGTTAGTCACAGCTGATGTCAGAACAAAGAATTCAAAATAAAATCATGCTGCTAAATTACCAAATCAGATATAAAAAATTAAGAAATATTTTGGCCAAGCTTGTTTTATACTTTTATATTTCTTGTTCTCTTGAGTAATGGCTCCAAGTAATGACAGCCACAAGGTAGAGGAATTGTACAGGAAGGGGAAGAAAACAAGTTCTCTAATGTACTCAGCATAGGACTTTGGCAAGGGAAGTTATAAAAGTACAATATATTCAAATCAACAATTTCAGAATTTATTATACATTCCATTTATTAGAACTCTTAAGTTCTGCTTTTATATAAATGCAACATTTAGTCTATAAATAGGAATGCATCTTGCAAATTTTTCTTTGGATTGATTCCTTGCTAGTATTTCCCAGTAATCCATGAACAATACACTGAATTTAATACAAAGTTTAGGTAAATAGACATACACATATGTGACCATGTGCTTTTATAAAATGAAGAAAGGCAATTTTAAACATAACCATAGAAAACATCAAAGTGGAATATATTTTTTCCAACTCTATAGCTAGACTTAAAAGTCTCAGTAAAATTTTGTAAACAAAATCACATAAAAAAAGGCAAGGTTGGCTCTTCCTTTTTGGCCCTTAAGTGGAACTTTATTTGCATAGATCTAGGACAAATGACTCTATTCAAAGGAACTCACTCCCTAATTCTACTAGCAAGCTCCCCAACTCACTCCTATAAGCTTCAGAGTTAGATTTTTAAGAGTTTTGCCCATTAATTCAAATCTGTTACACATTTCTACGCTTCTGTCTTGATATCTTTCTCCCCACCCCTCAGTCTCCCCAGTCTTTGCTGGCCTGAGGAGCTTGCTCAGCGGAAGGGGAACAAAGGCGACCTCAACTTTGTAAGGCAGGAGGCTTCTGACAGCACAAGGCAGCTGGAGCTGAGCCTGGAAGCCCCCACAGCTTTCTGTTTCTTTCCCATGGCTTTATTCCATGTGGTTGTAAACCATATGAGATCAATTTCTGACCTTGATTCTGCGAAGCAATACTTGTTCACAGACATGAAAGGAAGAGGAAAGAGAAGGGACCAACATCTAGGGTCAGGCTGTCTGCCCCACAAAGTGCTGGGTCCCAACTTGATTTTTAGGTACCTCTTGAATCTCTAAAGCTCATCTTATAAACAAGAGGCTTTATACTAAATTCCATCTTCCTGACCTGTGCTGTCCAACAGAGTGGCCACCAGGCACCTGTGGCTACCAACCACTTGCCAGGTAACTGGTCCGAGTGGAGAGGTGCTGAGTGAAGAATACATGCTGGCCCTGGAGGACTTGGTACCAAACAGAATGTAAAACAGCTCATTAATAATTCTGAAATGGATCAGAGGTTGAAATGATGTTTTGCAAGTATAGGCCTAAATGAAATATATTAAAATTGATTTCTCCTTTTTCTTTTTACCTTTATAAAAATGTGCCTAGTAGAAATGTAAAAACTATATACGGGGCTCACATTATATTTCCATTGGACAGCTCTGTCCTCCGGCCTACCTCAGAATGCTCAGGACTGGGCATCAGTACTTGCAAAAGCCTTGTGGGAGCCCTTGCCTAGCAACTTGCCTTGGCCTCTGTGGTTCATGGAAACAGCCTCACAGGAGGCCAAGCCTGTGAAAAAAGCACTGCAATAATAGCTCTCAGGGGCTTTCATAATTACAGCCTGTAGCAAATGCAGGCAGTGTTTGGCTGAGGCCCGGGATACAATGTGTCTCTACCTATTTGCATAAAAGTCTATAGATCCCAAAGCCAACACTGGCAGGCTGTAGCCGAAGCAAGCAATAGCTGTGAGAATATACAGAACATCGAAAGCTAGGTGCATTTCTCTACTGGATCCCCACCCCCTTCACACACAAATTCCCCTCACCCTCTCTTCTTCCTGCCACAAATGAAGGGGACAGGACAAAAGGAAGCGGGTGTGCAGTTCTCAGACAGCAACATCAGAAGGTGCTCTGGAGTCTAGAGAGAGAAGAGCAGGCAAACATCACCTTGGGATGGGAGGCAGGGGTGGGGCACCCCTTTCTCTTCGACTGGATCCACCTTGATGAAAAAACAGACAATATAATTTTGGTTAGAAAGCTTACATTCCACTATGGAAATGAGGGATGGCTGCAGAGGTACCCACTACCTCACCCCATGACCAAGGTATAAGCACAGAACAATGGGAATAAACGCTACCAGATGGTGACCACCAGTTCTACTGACGAGGTGCACAGGGCTCAGCAAAAACACATGCTTTTCTTCTTACCCATAGTGTTGATTATAGATTTAGAAAATATGAACAAAACCAAAATAAAATAAATTTCCCCATGCTTGTGCCACCCAGAGATAACTGAGAGCAGTTATGTATATAATTTCCATTTAGAAACAGTTCCCTTTTACTTCTAGAAAGAGAACAAAGTCAATACCCTTTGCAAATATAACTAATAACACACTGCATCCTATTATATAAAACTATACAATTTATCTAATCACTTCATTTGTTGGGTAAGGCAGGTTAATAGGTGTGAAATTGTATTTCATTGTGGTTTTATTCACAGTTCCCTAATGATTAGTGATATCGAGCATCTTTTCTTGTGCTTATTGGCCATCTGTATATCTTCTTTAGAGAAATGTCTATTTAAGTATTCATGCTCAGTAGGGTTTGTAACAAGGTTTGAGGGACACACAGCTCATGCATACCGCATGAACACCCATCATCATGCTCACGAACTGAAGGATATGTTTTGTTTAGTTGTAGAAATTCTTTATATATTCTGAATATTAATCCCTTATCAAGTGTATAATTTCCAAATATTTCCTCCCATTTTGTGGGTTGCCTTTCACTTTGTTGATGTGCTCTTTTTAAAGCTATTCACATTCATTTTAAACCAGGTCTAAAATTCATTCACATCTTAAAGTTGAAATAGGTCTGACGCATGAAGCTGGGGGATGAGGCTGTGGCCAGGTCTCCCTGAGGCACAGGGGAGGTGAACAGGTCTGCTTTGGCCACTGCTCTGAGATTCAGGGCTGGCACTGGAGGTGTTCTTCATTAGGCATCCTGACAGTGACCCTATGGACTGAGAGACATCTGAGACGCTTAGGGACCTCTGAGACAGAAACGAATCTCCAGGCAAGGAGAGGAGATGCAGGAAAATCCTGGCAGTCCACTGAGTCGTCAAATCCTTTCACCGTTCCAACCCAGTCTTTTCTTAAGCAGCCCCTGAGCACGGAGCCTTGACTGTAAACTGACACATCACAAATGCTTAGTGAAATAAGGGCCCGCCTTGTCTGACACTGCCATGAGGTGGCATTTGCAGCATGCTTTGCGGGGCTCAGGGCTGCCTGGGTGCTCTACCAGGCTCTGGCCTTGGAGGCTGAGGCAGTCACAGGACCTGAATAAAACTTGGTACTCAACAGTATCTTATTTACTTTTGTTAGATGATCTGTTATCTAAAATCTCCAAAAAGCATTTTGGAGGACAGTAGAAATTTATCAGTTTAAAAATATTTTAAAATGCCTGTTATATGTCAGGTTCTATGTCACTCAGGGAGTATGCAATACTGCGCAGGGTGTTGCTCTAGCAAGTTGTTCTTTTCAACCTCAACCCAGGTGTGGTGGCACACATCTGTAATTTCAACAGTCTGGGAGGCTGAGACGGGAGGACTGCAAACTCAAGCCCAACTCGGGCAGTGTAGTCATTTAGGGAGACCCTTGAAAAAATCCGTTTAGAAAGGGGACATAGTGTGAAGGTTTTTTGTTTTTTTTTTTTTTTGTCTTTTTTGAGGCAGGGTCTCGCTATGCAGTTCAGGCTGGCCTTAACATAGTGTGAAGGTTTGACACCAAAAACAGAAAGGAAAGGAAAAAGGAAACATGTTCAGCTATAAAATTAAAACTCTACAGGGTATGGCGAAGATGACTGTATTAACTGACTTAGAAAGAATGCAAGAAATACTCTTTTCAGACACAAGCCAGTTTCTGATACATATAAAACACTCAAGGGTACCTGATCCCAGTGAACACTTAGGTTTCATCATAAATTTCAACTACTAAGTCTTGTTTTGTTTTTCTTGAGAGAATCTCACTATGTAACCAAGACTGGTCATGAACTTGCAATCCTCTTGCCTCAGCGTCCTTAGTGCTGAGATTAGAGGCACACACTAGCATGCCTCTCTCTCAACTATTCATAAGATAATTTTATTCTAATTAAAACTTTTTATTACACATTTTTTTTTTTTTGGTCTTTTTCCTTTTTATCGGTACCAGGGACCGAACTCACGACTGCCTGCTTTCAAGGCAGGCGCTTATGCCGCTGAGCTAAATCCCCAGCCCCCTTATTACACATTTTTAAGGACTGTAGTATTGTAACTAAGTGTATTTTTCTAGGAATTAAAGAGTTTTTTCTTTCAAGCAGCAATGTTCTGTTTACTTCTGGAATTTATTCAAGGAAATTGCCCCAAACATCTTCTAATGCTTTGAACTCTTCAACAGAGTCACAAAGTGCCAAAGGAGCCACTGGTGCTGTCCTGTGCTGTACCATCTGGTACAGCTGCGTCCCTTACTCCTCTTTTGTCCTGAGACTGACATCTACCTGTTCCCTCCAGTGTCAGTATTTCTGCTTCTAATTATCCTAAACTTCAGTCGATACGAATCTGCTCTTAGACTGGGAACCAACCACCAAAAATTGTTTAAGAACTGTGTGTTAAGAAACAATCAGGGGATGTGTAAGCGGCTCTGCTGGAGAGTAAGGATGTGACGAGGGAAGCTGGGAGTTACTTGATTTGCTTACTCTGGTTCTGGGGCTAAGGCTGTACAAGTCTGAACTTCATTGGGCTTTTTGTGTATTTCATGCTAATTATTTCTCAGTCCTGAACAGGTTGTGAAATAGCAGTATGTGCACTTCTCCTTCTTGTTCACATTTATTGTTCAATGAGGAAAATAATTTCCTTCTTTATGGCACCATAACATATTATCGAACAACCAGAAACAATCTAAATAAATGTCCAGGAATGCTAAATTATTGCACACTGGCTGGCTGGACTCTTATGGAATAAAAACTATGTGATAAAATGGAAAGTGTTTACTAAGCAATGATATATAAACCCTACCACCAAAAACCTATATACTGTCACTATAACTATATAAAAAACTGAATTGCATAGATAGGGTTTTTTGATCTGTTTTGTTTTGTTTTTCAGACAGGGTCTTGTCATGTAGTCCAGGCTGGCTTTGAACTCATTATACATCTCTGTCTGGCCTTGATCTCAAGGTGATCCTCCTGCCTCAGCCTCCCAAGTGCTGGGATTACAGGTGAGAGACTCCATATCCAATTGAATTGTATGGACAAGAATAGAAAGACAGCCTGCTAAAATCTGTTTTTTGGAGAGAATATGAATATATTTAACATTTCACAGAACGCTACATAAAGCTATGGTTATAATACATTTAAAAGATCAAGGAGGCTTTAGTGAGTTTTTGTGATAATTAATAAAACATTTTACTAGTCTCAAAACTGGTAGGATAAAAGATAGTTCTACCTGTGCTGTTTCAGGAAGATCAAAATGGGGGAAGATTGTTCAGATAAGCATAGCTGCCCACGCTGGGTTCAGACTTGTGATTCTCCTGCCTTACCCTCCCAGAGTGTCCGGATTATCGGTGTGCACACCATGCCCAGCTAAGAATCCTTTCCCATGTACACTCTGTATATTTCCCATCTTCTTACTGTACATGGAAAGGAAACTTGCCAGGGTTTAGATGGCTCCAAATGGAGTTCTCTACCTGACCCCAGGCAAGAGGCTCTGAATCTTAGCCAACCTGAGCATACTCAGGTCATTCAAGTACAAATCTGCCAACTTCCCTGGCAGAAATACTCACTCCGGCTTTCATTTCTTGCCAGTTTGCTAGGATAGCTTTTGTTCGTTGGTACATATGGCTCTGGAGGTGGCAAATCAGAAACTGGATGGAAGTGAAATCTGCTTTCCCACTCATCTAGGGTAGAAACAAACAGCATGTTCAGCAACAGACAATCTGCTACCAAGACTTATGTAACGAAAGGCACAGAATGAAATACAGACAGACCTGCAGAAACCAGTTCTAGTTTTATGTTTAGTTTATAGAAAAGCTGGAAATGCTACAAATGTCATTGACTGGTACACTGATAAAATGTACTGGTAAAATCAAAGTGACTTTTTTGTCCCCAGTACGGCGAACTGAATACAGGAGAGATTAGGATCTAGCCGGTCCCTCGGAGCTAACAGGTGGGAGAGCTTTCTTCCCCGAAGTGGGCCTTGGAATGACCAGGACCACTCTGACAACACAGCAGTGGAAAGTGGCTTGGTATCTGCAGGCTACTGAGTCTCATTCCTATAGCCAACTTTTTAGAAATACAGCTAGTAAGAAAGTAAGAGGCAAAAGTGGTTCTTTCTAGAATTTTAGACTCCCTGGAAAGTTAACCAAAATGAGCTTAAACAAAGAACCAGTCAGAGAAAAACAACCTGCCTTTGTGGAAGCTGGGAGAGGGGATTGCTATTTTTAACCTGAAGTCCTAGTAGACCCAGAGATTTGTTAGATCAGTGCACCCTGTGATGACAATGGGGGAACAAGAAATGCTAATTCAGTTCACAGTCACTACCCACCTTCCCCTGAGTTGTCTTGGAAGCCGTTTCTAATGGATGTTGCAGGTGGTGGTGGGGGCGGTGCCCCAGCACCAGGTCTATCAGGAGGAAGGGGAGGCCTGGACCCGCTCCTGGGACTATCTACTCCACTCCTGGACGGCAACTGAGGGGTGGCAGGCAGGGCCCGATTTGTGCTGCCATTTCTGCTGACCGGTGGTGGTGGTGGGAGGGGCCCTGGAACAAAGGAAAGGACAACATTTAGTGCACTACTTCCCTATGTCCCATACTGCCATCGTGGTCATCATTGGTGTGCAACTACTGAGTGCCTGCTGGATATTCGGCCTTTATCTAGGGGACATGGAGACTTTCCAGGACACGAAAAACAACTGCACATATGAACAGGAAAGTGCACATGGGCCATGCTTATCTGTACAGCAAGCACACACTGATAGTTCAACGGCTGAGTGCCTTTGAGTTAGCGTGGAGGCTGGAGATAGTGCAGTGAAATTGAAAACAGGTGACAATCTGTTTATACTAACCACCATGTAATTTAAAAATCATTTTTAATCCTTTTAAAGAGTTACAGAATCTGATTATTGTGACATCATGAAAAAAATTTTTAAAAAGAGTAAGATGGTTATGAAGTTATTTTAGGCTTAAGAACTAAGTTCTTTGATGGCACCGTCTTATTGTGTAATTGCACACGCATGTTTCTGTGAACCACACGAGCTACTTCTAGGCGGAAGACACATCAGGAAACCGAATGTGAGTCACCCTGACAGCAGGAGGTCCCTCTTGGTTCCTCCTCTCTGAGGAGGCAGATGAGCCCAGGCAGTGACAAATTGCTAATCAATATTCCTAGCTGTCAATGCCGTTGTGCGTCCTGCCCTGAGCAGCTGCCGCCCGGTAGAGCTTGGTCCCTGTCTATAATGGGTATCAGACAGTCACTTTTCTCAGAGTGCTGCTGCCAGGAGTAACATGCCAAAAAACAAGTTACAAGTTTTGTAGAAGTACTAGAAACCATTAAAAAAATGCAGTGATGTGGTATAACTAGAAAATTTTAGTTTCCAAAAAGAATTCAAAGTAAAGTCTTTTATAAAATAATACAAAAGAAACCGATCTTGCTTTTTCTTTTCTCCACATGCAGACACTATTTTGGGTAATGAGTTATATTAAAAAAAAAAAAAAGCAAGCACTTTTTATGTAATTCCAAGTGATCTTAGTAAAAGTCCTGATCTGCAGTGGCACATTCCATTTGTAACATGCTGACGTTTCATGTATACAATGTCTTATGGCACCATAAATGTAAATATTTCATTACCTATAGATTCAGAATCCAATTTGAAGACCATAAACAGAACAACCCACCCATTACAGATTTGCCTGACAGTCCTGACTTAAACACTGGTGGGGGTGGGAGCCACCCCTCAGCACAGGGTGATGTCTCAAGGACACTGCAATGTCACCTTGTATTATTTACTGCCCCATCTACCAGAGTCCGGGGTAGCAAGACTTGACTTACTGGTGGAAATGAGTCCTCTGTCACTAAATGTAAACTAGACTTCCAACATTATAAAGCCTGTCGTATGAAACTTGATTAACTTCATCTCATTTTTGTTTTCGAAGTAAACATTCATGTTCCTTATTCTGTAATCTCATGGACCCAGGTCCATACTCAGGCTGGCACAATAGCAAATAGGTTTCTACTTCTCATTGTCAGGATAATAATAAATATGATCATTTACTGAATAATGTAACTCCAAGAAAAGAGTAAAATAACCTCTATACACATTTGTCTCATTTAGTTTTTATAGTAACGATGAGAAGTACAGGACCAGTAGACAAGGCCTCTGAGGGATCAGAGGCTTAAAGTACTGAGTCAAGAAGCTCATGAATGGAAGAGTCAGGATTTAATCTCAATAACATAAAATTCTAAAGCCCAGTCCCCTAACAATGAAACCAAAGCAAATTTCAAAATATAGATGGCCCTTGATATTTAAATGGTAGGAAACTTCCGGAAGGCAATTTGGCAGTACTCATGAAATCCATAGTTTTGCTATGTATAATCTTAGACCCAGAAATTCTATCTCTAGGAATTCATTCAAAGGAAATACACAATGATGCAACAAATATTTAGCAACCAGGATGTATGAGCATATTATTTGCAACAGCACAAATCTAGAGACAGCCTTTATAACCAAGGGTGGGAACTGGTTAAAGAGATGAAGGAACATTTGTACGATCTAATATTATTGAGCCATTAAAAATTAGGTTGTACAAACTCACTGAGAGAGAAATTAGGGAATCCACACCCTTCATAACAGCATCTAAAAAAATAATCAATCTAACAAAGGAAATAAAAGATCTATACATTGAAAATTACATCACTCTGAAAAAAGATTGATGAGGATATCAGAAAACAGAAAGATATACTAGCTGACGGATAGGAATAACCAACATTGTGAAAATGACCATACTCCCAAAACAGTTATACAGATTTGATGCAATCCCATCAAAATAGCATTCGCATATTTCACAGATCTAGAGAAAATACTCCTAAAATTCATTGGAATAGAAAGACCTAGAATAGCAAGGGCAATCCTAGGTAACAAAGGCAAGGAGCAGAAGGCATCACAATCCCTGATTTCAAATTATACTACAAAGCTACTGTGATAAAATCAGCATGGTACTAGCAAAAAAAAAAAAAAAAAGACTCAAAGATCAATGGAACAGTTTAGAAGATATAGACACAAATACAAACACTCGGTCACCTTGTCTTTGACAAAGAGGCAAAACGTTCACTGGAAAAAAGACAGCCTCTTTAATAAATGATGCTAGAGCAACTGGCTTTTCACATGCCAAAGACTAAAACTAGACCTATGTCTATCACCAAGCATGAAAGTCAAAGTGGATTAAAGATCCAAATATTAAAACAGAAGCACTAAATCTACTGGAAGAGAAAGGAGGTAGAAATCTTGAACACATAGGGACAGGCAGAGAGTTGATGAACAAAAACCAAACTGCACAGGAAATATTTTGAAGAATCAACAATTGGGATCTCATTTATTAAAAAGTTTTTGCACTTCAAAAGAAATCACCAACAGAGTAAAAAGAAAACTTACACAGTGGGAAAAAAATTTAGCCAACTGTCACTAAAAGGACTTATATCTAGAACATATAAAAAATTGAAAAATATCAGGCACCCAAATTCAAAGACTCAATCAAAAAATGGGCATCTGAGATGAATATATACTTCCCAGATAAATACATGAGAAAATGTTGGACATCATTGGTCAGTCAAGAGATGCAAATTAAAATAATACTGAGATTCCATCTTATCTCAGAAAGAATGGCTATCATCACGAAATCAATAACAAATGCTGGTAGGGCTGTGGGGAAAAAGGAACCTTCTCTATTTTTGGTGGGAGTGCAGACTGGTACAACCACTGTGGAAATTAGTGTGGAGATCCCTCAAAAGACTATGATTAGAGGTATCATTCAACTCTGCTGTTCCCCTTCTGGATATTGTCTCAGAAGAGTTAAGAACATCATACTGCAGTGATATACATACACCCACGTTTATGGCAGCACGATTTGTAATAGTTAAATCTTGGAAACAACCCAAATGCTCACCAACTGAGGAATGGATAAAAAAAAGATGTGGTATTTTTATATAATGGAGACACTTTTACGTAAAAGACCATACTCGTAAGTGAAATAAATAAATTTGCATTTGTAAACACTGTATTATTTCCCTAGTGTAAACAACTGAAAAAAGAAATAAAATCCAAAATCTACAATAGATAGTGTGAAAGGGAAAGAAATTGCTCAAAAGCAAGGAACTGGGATGGGTGAAAGGAAAAAAGAAGGGAAAAGAAAAAACATATATATACAGAAGATAGCTAAAACAGGGATACTAATTTCTTTCAGTTCGTTAAAAAATGGTTTGCGCTTATATTATTTGATCAGTCATACATGCCTATATCTTGTAATCTGAGTAGCAACTCTGAAGATAACAATACACAATATATTAACCATTGTTAATTTTCTGTTACCTTGTTTCGAAATTTTGTGTCACTGTTTTTTCACTTTAAAATTTAAAAAGTTAGGTAGTAGAATATTTACTCATATCAAAAAATATTAGAGATATTGTTAAATAGGCAAGTTAACACAATACGTATTTAGTGTGATGCCAGTGTTACAAATGTACGTGTCTGCATTTTAAACAGACTGCAAAGATGTTAAAAATATGTGTAAAAAGACATACAAACATGTTATCCCTGATGATTTCTGGGTAGTGATGACAGAATTAAAATGATTTTTCTGTATGCTTCTCTCCATTTCTAAATTAAACAGGTATAACTTATGTAATCAAAGAAAGAATACATGTTATATGCCACTGCCTATATAATATTTTGGGAAAGATTTAATATGCTCATCCACCCATTTGATAGTCATATGAAAAGGTCTCTCAATTTTATGGGAAAATGCCTAGATGCTAGATGAAAAGAAAAATGTCCCAGTTCATTTACCTGAATACCCAACTCATTTGTTCTGTGAAGAAAACTTAATGAGAGGCCACTATATCTGTGGATTAGATTTAATGGACTAGCAAGTTTGTAATATTTGTAGCCCATTCTCCATGGCATAGTCGTTTGAAAGAGTAGTTCTCAAACTCCACTGTGCATTACTAACACTGGAGAACCTTAAATATTCTCATACCTCCTCTGTATCCAGGACCAATTCTATCAGAAATCCCTGGGAAGCAGCCCAGGCTTCCATGTAACTCTACTGTATGATCAAGTCTGAGGACCACTGATTTATTAAGCAGTGTTGTTTACTAGGTTCCTAGGGTCAAAGGTCAGTTAACTTCTAAAGAAAAAAATACCCTATTTCCATATATGATGAGTCATTTAAGGTGAGGTGGTATTTAAAAAGTAGATGGATGTACCAAGTCCAAGGATAATGATTGTAAAGATCAATCTATTAAAACTACTTATTATACGGGGCTGGGATTTAGCTCAGCGGCAGAAGCGCCTGCCCTTGCAAGCACGTGGTCGTGAGTTCGATCCCTGGTACCGGTAAAAACAAAAACAAAAACTTATTATACATAATTAGATCAAGTGCAAACTCTATGAAATACTCACATGTCATTTCATATTCTGAAAGCTCTTCCCTTGGATAAGTTTGTCAGCCTGTGCTGGGGGTCAGATGTGCCTGTCAAGCCATAGGATAGCTCGACAGCTTGCCAGGGACACTCCCGCCCAGTGCTAGAGATGGACCCAGGGCCTCAGGCCTGTTAGGCCAAGGCCTCTACCACTGAGCTACATCCCTACGCCAACGTACAAATTCTGAGTTTACGGCTATGAGCATTTTTATAAAGAGGTCTATTGATTACACCTTTGGCTCACTGAGGGGTTTATGTGTAAGTGTTAATAAAGCTCAAAATGGACTTTCGAACATTGAAGAAGCAGGCCAGTGGTCTCAAGGCCTGGCAAGTACACACAGAAAAGGTTCCTCTGCTCGGCCTAACTGCCTTCATGTTAGTCCTGGGCCCTCCTGCAGGAGATGAGCTTGTATTTTCAAGGAGGGCGGCTGACCTGGCCTGTAGGCAGTGCAGAACTGGAAAAATCGCAGCCTCTTTGTTACTAATTTGCTTACCACCCGGCCAGTTAGCTGCGGGTTATTTCTTAAAAAACGCGAACTGAAACCTCAGAGGTTTACAAGCGTCCCAGGACCACCATCCATCCCGGTCGGTCACTTAGAGGTGTGAAGCAATCCGAGGGCTTACTTATGCTTCTGGGTGTGCATGTTGGGGTTGTGGGTGAACCTGGGGGCGCCGAGCTCTCACCTGACCTGCCCGGCGGCTCCCGCACCGGAGGAGGGGGTCTCTCGGTGGGTGGGGGAGGCAGAGGGCCAGACCGCCCGGGCGACGGCAGGGGCGGTGCGGACGAGGTGAGGGACACGTTCCGCTGCGGGAGCCTCGGGATCTCGTCGCCGCCGCCGGAGCCCCCGGGGGGCAGGGGCGGCGGGCCGGGCCGGCTGGGCGGCAGCGGGGGCGGCGCCGGCGAGGCGGCGGCGGGCGAGGGCCGTGCCGAGGCGGGCACCGGGGGCTTGCTGTTCTGCGGGGGCGGCGGCGGCACGGCCTCGCGGTGCAGGGCCGGCCTGTTGCCCACGGGCGGCGGCGGGGGCGGCGCCTTGTCGTCGGCCGCCCGGCTCGGGGTGGGGGGCAGGGGCGGCCGGCTGGAGAAAGGCGCGGCGGCGCCCGACGGCGTCTGCCGCAGGGAGCCGCCCCCGAAGGCCGCGCCGCGGCTTCCCGGGAAGGGCGGGGGCGTGGGCCCCAGGCTGGGCTGCCGGGGGGCTGCGGGCACCGGGGGCGACCCGCGGCTGTGCAGGCTCGATTGAATGGGTCTCGGCGTGTTCGGTACTGGAGGGGGAAGGCTCTCGGGCTTCGAGCCCACGTCGGGCCGCGGCGGAGGCATCCGGTTCCGGGGAGGCTCCGGGGGGCCGCTGCGGTGGCCTGGAGAAGACACTGGAAACCTCGCCGGGCCGCTGGGGGGCGAGAAGGGCTTGGCATTCGCGGGTCTTCCTCCCGGTTGCGTAATTGGCGGTCGGCTTCCTCCAGAATCTACAGAACAGACAGACACCCAGTTAGAACATCAGAAACCCTAAAGACTTCAGGGAGCTGGGCTAATGGAGTCCCTTCCTAGAACGCTTAAAACATAGATTACTACTGTCCACATACACTGACTCCAGCTGTGTTTGCATTCTGATCCCAGGTTTTACAACCCCTCAACTTTCCAAAGAATTCTGGAGCGATCACTTGGCATCAAGTAAAAAATCAGTAAGCGTTATGACAGGGCAGAAACAAGATGGCCCAGGTAGAGATAGGATTTCTGCTAATGATTTTCATTTATCCCCACTGCCAATCCTTGTCCTCTGGCCTCTGTACCTTTCAGGTTTGAAAAATAATTCAGCCACCTTAAGTAAATTAGTTATCTCAGATGACTTTCCGTATTTACAGGCTTATCCAGTTCCTTGCAAAGAAGTGCCCAAGAAGTGGGGAGAATTTAATAGAAAAGTCAGGACTGCATTAAGAAAGAACTAAGAAAGGAAAAAAGAAACTTTTCGTCAAAGATTAATGAAAACAATCAACACTAGTGGAAGGAATTCATTTGCAAAGATGTAGGCAACTATTCAACTTTTTTTCCTTACCAGGTCCACTTCCAATTTGATATTGGCAGGAGAGAACAACCTTACAGCTTCTCTGGTTAAGCCAAATTTCCTTCAACTAGTAAACCAAAGTTTAGGGAAAAACTAAAGGAGGAAACAAAAGATACAGAAAATCTTATCCTCATACCTAAAACCTTGAAATCCAAGGTGAGGTCTCTAAAACATGGTTAACCTTAAAATTCTACCACTTCAGTCACAAGCTAATGGGTGTCAAATATTTAATGAGCACCTGTAATTCAGTCATTATTCTAGGTCAGTGATGAGCTTTTAGAGCTTTCAGTGATACTGTACAGCCTGCTGCAGTGCATGTGGCATAGGTTGCCACCACTGTTCTAGATCCTGCAGACAGAGAAATTATAAAAATAGAAAAGATCCTGCTCTGCTGAAGTTTATCCTTGGGCGGGGAGGTGATAATAAGACAGTCGATAAATACTTTCAGATAGTTTTAGGTTGTCAAACTAAAGTAAATCGGGAATGGTTGGAAAGGCCAGGACAGATGGGATGGCTGGGACAGCTCTTCTGAGGATATGACACTCTACCCAGAGCTGACAAGAGACCGCCCATGGGACGAGAAGGCGGCAGCGAGACACTTCAAGCAGATGGCCAGCAGGTGCAGAGGCCCTCACTTGGGCATAAGTTTCATAAAAGCAGACTGTCTGTCCAGGGCACAGTGGGCATAGGAACTCCCAATACTGGAATTGCAGCCTGGTGGCTAACCTGGTAGGCCAGGAGTTCAGATTTTATTCCAGACACAATATGAAGCAGTTGGAAAAATTTATTCAGTGTAATAACATGAACTCTAGACAGAATTTTCTATTTAGATGTTAGCTCTAGGGGAAAAAAAAGCCTTATCTTCCTTATCTCAGTGATATAATTCCACATTATCAATTTGCAGAAGGCTATACCTTGTAAGTTCAAATTATCAGAGTTACCATCCACCTAACACAGAGCTCTTTTGCACAACAAAAGTATATTTATATCAATTCCATCTTGATTTTAATTTTTATCTTTTATCATACCTTTTCACCTACTGCTGAAGTACTGAATGTATGTATTTGTTAGCTGCCTCGACTTCTTTTGGGTTTTAAATAACTAAATTTAAATTTAAACACAAATCTGGCAAGATAGGCTCTCTGTTACTGGGCCTCTTTCGAGATTTTGAACATTCAGTGCTAAACTAAGTCGAATAACCCTGAGGAGTCAGTGACTTTATTTTCAGAGGAATGTGAGAATTTCACTTTTCCAGAGGACATTTTAAAAGGTCACAGAAGTAGGAATAAAATTCTTCTAACATGAGAAACATTACCCCTCCCAAAAGTTTCACAGTGAATTTGAGCTTCTGTAGTAGTGAGAGAGCCTAGTGTACTCTGCAGGGTTTTTCATGGAGGCAAGACCAGATTCAATTTTTCTTTTTTTTGGGTTCACAGACAATCCTACAGGTCCTTTGCATGGCTCCCTGCAGAGGACATAGGTTGAGTATCCCTAAATCTGAAAATCTAAAATGCTCAAAAATCTGAAACTGTGTGTGTGTCTGTGTTACTAAGATTCAAACCAAGCCTTGTGCATGCAGGGAAGCACACTCCCATTGAGCCACACACTAACTTTAAAATCTCACTCTTTTAGAGTACTGACATGAAACCAGAGGAAAATTCTGTATCATGAAACTTTGTTTCATGCACAAAATTATTAAAGATATTGTATAAAATTACCTTCAGAGTAGTACATGTAAGAGTATACAAAATATGAATTTTATATTTACAATTAGGTACTATTCCAAAGATATCTCAATATACATATGCAAATATTCTAAAATCTGGAATTCAAAATACTTCTGGCCTCAAGCATTTTGGATAAGGGGTTCTCAGCTTTAGGGTAGCTGGCTCTGAAATGTCAAATGTGTGTCATGCAAAGATTTCCCAGTGCATTTGAAAAGTGGCTGGCGAGTATTTTTGCTATGCTGGACATCTGGGGAAGGCTACCTCACACAGCTGCACCTGCCAGGCCACAGGGCAGAGTTCTGGGGCACCAAGTTCCATGTGCTCTTTCCTTTTCTTCCCATTTTAGCTCACCTTTTAGAAAAATACAAGAAAGGACAGGTTCCCCCAAGAACACGGGCACATATTTCATAGCTCTGTGAAGCTGCCTGACCCTGAATGATGAAAAGAAGTAAGGAAGGAGCGAATGCAGAGGGGGAGGAAGGAAAGAAAGAAGGGTGAACTAAGTCACTTTTCTTATAAAACAGAGATAACATCTCAACTAATCTAAAATGTTCTAAAGGGCACAGAGCCTTAGTGGATCTGCCAAGTCTACAGACTTTGCCTTTGCTTCAGGTACTCAGAACAGGAAACTTGGTACCATTATCTCTACTGGCCGTGGATCTCAGCTTGGGCATTCCAGCCTGGAACAGTCCTCCCAAGCCAGGAGGTCCGCCCCCTCCAAAGTTTCCACCACCACCGCTGCTTCCTCCTCCTCCGCTGCCCGCTCCTCCGCCAAAGCCTCCACCGCCAGCACCAGCTCCTTTGGGCTCTGCAAAAGGAAGAAAATACATGTATGAAAACTCCACTAGAGTGTGGCACCAGACCTAGCCCAAGGAAACCTTAAGAGAGGGTGGAGGCTAAACCTGGGCCCCTGGGGGGCAGCTGCAGCGTTTTAGGGGTTTGCCTTACTGCTGGGCAGAACAGAGGTTTTCTTCCTGCTGCAGGTCGGGCCTAGCCCAGCAGTGGAATAAACAGTAAGAGCTCAGGCTTTGTCCTCATGACCTGCTTCGCTGGCTGTCCTATGTATTGATACCTGTTTGTCCTACAGCCTAAGCTTTAGCAAATAAAAAGATCTACAAAGGAATGTTCCAAGGCAAAGAGATACAATAAAGGTGAGGGAAAAGGAAACAGTAAATAAAACAAGGGAGAAATAGTAAACACATACACACAAAACCCCAAAACAAAACAAAACCTCATACGTTACTCCTTGAACATATCCAGTATTGAAGTGTATTTTTTCTTGTATTTTTCATGTTTTCTGTTAAAATTAATAACAAATTTATCTGAGCATGGTGGCACACACTTGTAATCCTAGCACCCTGGGAGGCTGAGGCAGAAGGGTAACAAGTTTGAGTGCAGTCTGGGAACTTAGTGAGAAGCTTAGGGAAAAAAATAATTGAAGAACATAAAAAACCCACTAACTATTGTTAGCATTTTTCATGTCATCATTCTTTAAAAATGTGAGATTACTGGGCCATATTATATTTTAAAACATTAATGTATTATAATTTAATTAACTACCTCCTTATTTGATGGCCTTTTAGGTTGATTTTATTTTTTTAATATCATAAAACCCAAGAGTAGGGTTAAAGTTTAACAACTTTAAAAGTTTTGGCAAATCAAGAAGGCACAAGACTTTATTTGCAAAAAATGGTAAAAAAAAATGGCAAGCAAGCAAAAAAGATTAATGAGTGTCCTGTCTTGCTTTCTCATTTATTTCTTATTACCTTTGAGCTATTTTGTTTCATTTGAGATAAGACCTCACTAAGTAGTCCAGGCTGGCTTTGAACTCACAGAGATGCTTCTACTTCAGACTCCCCAGTACTGGGGCTTAAAGGCATATGCCACCAAACCCACCTTGTTTTTGTTTTGAGACAGTCTTGCTATGTTGCTCAGCTGCAGTTTGAACTCCCGTCCTGTCTCAGCCCTGAAGTGCTGGGATCACAGGTGTGTGCTACCATGCTCAGCTGAGCCATTTTATAACTGTAAATTGTAGAAGACTGCTAGTAATGATAATTGTATTTGTCTAAAATGCAAATTAATTTGCTCAGTTCAAAGGAATTGATTACTGACCTATTTTGCACGTAGCTATAAGTTCATTTCAGTGCTTATATGTGTGTACTTTGTTCTATATTTTCCTTTGAACTAATGACATACTTGTTCCTTCATTAGTTAATGAGTTAAATAAATGCCTAACATGTTCATTTTATATTTGTGTGACAGCCATGATTATACCCTCTATAAAATTAATTGCTTAATTATAAATGTATGTATGATTACATCTAGATGTTCCCCCAAGGCGTCATGTACTTATAGGTGGGGATTTGGGAGGATGACTGGATCATGGGTGTGTGATTCTGGATTAATTCGCAGATGGGTTTATAGCTGCGTGTGATGTTGGGAGCCAAAATCTGGTGGGAAGAGGCGGGTCGTTGTGGGAGCGGCCTGGAAGGAAACACACATGTGTATCTGTCTCCATCCCTCTTCCCTTGATGGCTCTCCAGTTCCTGCCCGCCACACCATGAACTGTTTCTCCTCTGCCATGTCTCTGTGCCACCCTACCTTGGAGCCATCAAACTAGGTATTGAGCCTCTACAAAGGGTGTGAAAGTTAACCTTTCTTCCTTTAACTTATGGGTGTCAGGTATTTTGTCCCAGCAATGAGAAAGTAAGCCAGTATAGTTTTTTTTTGTTTTGTTCTTTGTTTTTGAGACAAAGTCTCACTCACTACATAGTTCAGGGTGGCCTTGAACTCACAGTGACCCTCCTGCCTCAGCCTTCCCTGTGTTCCAGTTACAGGCATGCACCAACACACCTGGCTGTCTATTTGCATTTGTTAGGTTAAATATTGTTTAAAGTTCTACCTCTCTAAAACTAGATTGAGTCTCTGAATCAGTAAGAATATGTATAAATTAATCTGGGAGAACTGTATATTTATACTTCACATTTGGAAATGTAGTATATTCTATTTATTCATGTCTTTTGGATTTTTTTGGGAAGTTTTGAAGTTTTTTAACTCTAAGTACATTTTTGTTTGTTAAAATTGTGAAAAGGGAATTTTCCTGTTATATTTTATAACTGGTTAGTATTGGCACAGGAAATTTCATTTGATTAATAAGCCACTTTACTGTATATTCTAAGTTAAAATTTACAAAAAAATTACGACCTTGCATTTTCTGGTAGATGTATAGTCTGCAAATCATAAAGCTTTTAAATTCCTCTTCTGAAAGGTGTGTATCTTCTCTTTTACACAGGTAACTACTTTGATGGCTGTACTTTCATAACAACGTGAATTATTGATGGTGCTAAAGGTAACTGTTCTGATTTTAATGCAACTACCTCTAATATCAACTATTGGTTTGAAACAAGCTTTTAAAAAAATATGTATAGTCAGGAAGAATCCTTCTATTTTAGATTTCTAAGACTTTCTTGTAGCATGGAATTCTATCAAATGCCAATTAAATATCTACTAATTTGATTATATTGTTATCTTATTTGATATGGTAGATCTAGTATTAAATATAGTATAAATGAACCTTGGGCTTGGTGAATTATTTTTATAACATAATTAGGTTTTTTTTAAAGCATGGTATTCTCTCATCCATGATCATAAATTATCTCAGATGAGTTTTCTAGTTTTGGAACTACTGTAGTGACATTTAGTTTTGGATAATCCTTTGTTCTGGGTGGCGGTTCTGTTCTTTATGGAAGGTTTATTGCATTTCTACCCACTGCCCACTAGGTGTCTCCTACCCCCAAGTGACAACCAAAAGTGTCCCCAGGACCAGGAAAGTAGCTCAAAGGTACACTTGTCTAGTATACTATACATGAGGCCCGATGTTTGATCCCTGGCACTGCAAACAAAACACATACACAAAAACATGGAAAAATATCTTCAGACATTGCTACATGTCTTCTGGGAGGCAAAAATCACCACTAATAAAAGCACTTATGAACAACTTTCTTTTTTGTGTGTGCTGTGTTTACCAAATTCTGGTATTAGGATTATGACACTTTTTTATACCTCTCAGATAGTTTTTTTCATCTTTTCCTGTTGGAGAATAATTTATATGACATTGAATTAATTGGTATTTTATTATTATAACAGAAAATGGAGTCATACAAAAAGGATAAAATTAAGGATAGCTAACTTGCTTCACATAATTCTGTATAAATTGTAGCACTGCAAGACGGGGCTGAATTCAAGTGCTGTCACGCATAATCATGGGCAACATTTTGATATACAGTCTCGGGTGATTTCACATGCAAGCAAACACAAAACCACGGGCAAAGAGCTTGTGATAGCAATATAGCTGTCCAGTGCATAGGCTGTAAGGACATGTACTGGGTTCATCTTGTACATTTTGCTTCCATTGAGGGAAGCTTTTTTTCTTTTTCAAATGAGTTGGGTTCTCCAAGGTCTTGCTAAATTGCACAGGCTGACCCTGAACTTAACAATTTTCTTGCCCCAGCCTCCCAATAGCAGGGGTTACAGGCATGTGCCAGGATGCCTGGCAGAAGCAGTATACTCTTAAACATTACTGAACAGCCAGAGGGGAGGACTGCCACTGTTTCCTTATAACTGGGGAAGCGGATCTTGAAGAATACAGTAAGTTCCACTGGATTGAGAAGTAGGCCCAGACTGCCCAGTTTCCTTCAGCATTGGGAATTTACACTAACTCTCCAGGTCCTCACACGAGGGATTATAACTCAGACAGCTGTTGGGCCACAGCTTGCCAGACTGTGCTGGGTTCATCCCAGGGAAAATCCTGTGACGCTGATGAGTGTTTTGACTGAGAGGTCACAGGGTTTCAAATCAAGAGTCAAAAACCCCACAGTTCCTTTTTTTGAGGAGTGGTATACACCACCTTGCCTGTTAGCAGAACAATGTTCAAAGACCTTATTTTAATCTTCCTCTTTTCATTTCCTCCCCACACCCATGTTCCCTTCTAACTCTGATCCTTCTTCTCTTTCTACTCTCAGGCACTTTTCCCAGGGATCCCCAAGCACTACTTTGCTGAAATCCACCATCTTTATTCACTTGTCTACAAAACTCCACGTGCTGATTTGGCAAAGGTCAGTGTACTTCCTTTGAGTCCAAATGAGATCTTGGATGAGTCTCGGTAATATCTGGTGGGCAGTGGAAAGGTCTAAAAATGTGAAAGGCCAGTCTCAAGGCCTGATTACTAATGATCAGTGGATTCTTTACTCTGTTGAAAATGCTAATAAGTAGCCTTGTGTTGTGGGTAATTGTTTGTAGAAACTTATCTCAGGCTCAAATGGGTAGATAAGTAAAAAATGTGGTCTCATTTTCTCTCTCTCAAAGTTTCTGCTAATCACATCTTACATTTGAATTACACTGTCAGATAACAAAGCACTTGTACAAGCTCACTTGAAGCTCACAACAAATTTGTGCTGTCAGTAGAACAGGTATCCAGCTCCACTTCACAAATGAGACCACACAATGGACGTGCCCTCCATCCTCTGATCTCAAGGAAAGGGAATTTTCCATATTTTCATACCCATCTCATCTGTGGGGCCAGGAGCAATGGGTTAAACTACAGAAAAATATTGCGAATAATTCAGAGAATCACTGCTGTGTATGTTTCGGACAAAGAATTATTATACCAGCATCCTGCTGCATTAGAAGAGAGCCCAAGCCAAAGCTGTGGCCTACAGTGAGTGGAACAATCCCTTATTTTGTTAGCTTTGCAGCTGTTGTTAAACAAAAAACATAAAATAAAACCAAACAAAACCCTCACTTTTTTGGAGGAGGTATACAGTTGATTGTTAGGCTATAAACCATCTATCTCATTGGGAAATTGTTTTTTCACTTACTGTCCAAAATTGGTGCACTTCTGTCATTGGTGACTGTCTTCTTTAGTTTCTTCCCTTTGCTGATGTCAGACAGAAGAGCATTTCTCCCAGCCTGCTCTGACTTATTTAGGGTAGGCTTTTCTGTATTGGCCTGAAAGGAAACCACAGACTTGTTTGCAGCTCCTGGATTAAAATGATGCACTATACTACTCAGCAGAAGGGAGAGTATTGGTTTGCTATTAAGGTTCTTAGAGAAAGGCTATAAATCCTCCACAAGTTTTGGAGTCCATGTTACGTTTTTTTATGACCTAGACATTTGAGAGCAGATGCAGCAGTAAATTGCATTCATTTTCAAGGCAGGAAGTCAGCTTCTTCTAGAAGTCTCTGAAAATTCAGACCACAGTCTGCCTGTATCTAATGCAGCCACGGTGAGGGTTGATGGCTGGCTACACATGACAAGGGCACTTTCAGTCTCAGGGTTCTGCAGGACACTTCAGGCTTTATTCTCCAGGGTGTGTCCCAAAGGGTAAGATCCCTTTATCATCTTGTAGAACTAACCTGGTGCACAGGAAAAACTGTCTCTAGTAAATAATGGTGGGTTTAATAACTCGCTGCAATTTCTGAAAACAAGTTCCTCTTAGTACCTTGACAAAGATGCTTAATATTTAAGTGAGATTAATTAAGTATAATTTACATCTGGTAAACTAATCCTTTCAGGTTACAGTTCTGTAAGTTCTGACAAACTCTTACAGTTGTGTTACCACACCACAATCAAACTACAGAACATTTTCATTATTATTCTCTCAAGTCCCCTGCTGTCCCTTTGGTCTACTTGTTTCTGATGTTTAGTCCATTTGAAGAACCTGCAGAGTAGACAGAGGTACTGCTATAAAATGTATAGGTATGTTCCAGTATTTCTAGAGTCCCTGAAATCAATCTTGTTTCTTCAGGATCATTTAGGAGCAGAGACACCTAAGTGTCCAGCATGTGGACTCAGAAGTAAGCGTCTGCCTGTGGCTGTCACACTGGAAACTGGCTTGCCCTCACCTGGGCCCAGGGAGCAGATGCGAGAGTCCTCCTAGGCTGGACCCAGCCCTCCTGGATGGGATGTGCTTTCAGATGGGCCACCTAGCGCCATCTCATCCACCCTCCTATTACTGGAGTTAGAGAGTTCAGAAAAATGCTGAAGTAGGTACATGAAACCATTGTACATTAAATTGGAAGTGTCTTGAAATAATTAAATTATAAGAGATTACTTTCTTATGATAATGATAATAATACAGCTTTTATGCTGGGCCAGACACTGTTGTCAGTGCCGTATGTGTATTATTTCATTTAGTTCTCATCAAATGTGAGTTGTTATTTCTACTTCACAAAGAAGGTGACTGAGGCAGAGGGAGATTATATGGTTTGCCTCATCACCAGTTAGTAAGAGGAGGAGCTGGGATTCAATCTCTGACAGTCTGACTCCAGGGTCTTCCCTATCATCAGACAAAAGGCTAAACCTGGGCGCCTCCCTCAGCCACCAGCACATCCTGGAAGAGGCTCTCAGAAGGTCCTTCCAGAAGTGCCCTGCATATCAGCTTACATTTGCTAATGCTTTATCCCTCCCTGCTCTGAAACTTATTTTTTCTGAACAACAGCAGACCTCGGACGTCCTGGAAAGAGCTTTAAAAATTACCTCCTGGCTTCATAGTAAGAATGAAAATGAGCTAAGGGTTAGGGAGGTTGACCACCTTGCCTTACTGGATCTCTAACAACCTGGGGTCAGCAACATTCAGTGGCTTCCTTTTCATTCTGACATCTGAGCTTGAGTGTTTGCCTCTCTCCTATGGCAGATCAAAGACCTTAACTGCACCAGTCCACTCGGCAATGTCCCATGATGGCCACCAGCCTTCTTTTCCCTTTTCTTCTCTCTCTAGCCTCTTTCTCCAAGATCTTGCTTTGCATTAGGTAACAATGGATAGAAATCAGCTGACAGGATAGACAGAGGTTCCTCAAACTTTGATCATTCTCGTGCAGTATTCTTGTGCCACCTGTGTTAGAACTCAGTATTTTATCAAGCCAACTCATTGTATTATTTACTATATTATTTTTCAATGAGCATATTAAGTTAACTCACTGTTAGGTCCTGCATTTTACATGCTAATCAAAATTTTTAGAAGACATGTTAAAATAAATACATAAGCATTAAAATTCAAAAAATTAATCCATTACTATCCAGTAGTGTATACAATTCACATTTTGGGAGAAATTGAAACCAATCTTGCTATGTCAGCTGGATCAGAACTCCTCAAACTTATCCATGCAAAAGACAAGTTTTTAGAAAACTTTAAAAATCTGTAATAGATTTGGTAAAATAACAATGGATTTTTGTAAAATGAAAAGGGCTGGGGATGTAGCTCAGTGGAAAAGCATTTGCCCTGCATGTGTAAGGCAGTGATTCAGTTCCCAGTATGGGAGGAAGAAAGAATGAATGGATGAATAAAAGTGACTTTGTTTCCCCAAGCCTTAGTGTCCGTGTATGAAAGTGAAGGGAGCACCAGCGTGAGGCTTCTAGTGGTGCAAGTATCATGTGCAGGGGAGGCCCTGGAAATGGATGTGTCCTGGTACCTTCATACCACCATGTGGCTCCCCGCAACAGGGTTCTCTAACTTTCCCACAGGCCTTTGGAAGGCCAGGTGGTTGCAGTGAACATGGGCAGTAAACACTTAAATGTATGGACAGTCTAGAAGGGGCACGTGAGTACAGGTGGGAAAGCGGCTGGTGATAGGGATGATAGATCAAAAATAGTGGAAAGAAAGGAGAGGGCAAAGAAAAAGAAAGTGGGATGGACAACACATGCTGGATGCACTGCTCACAGCATCCTGGGTTTTCAGACTGTCCACCCAGGAGTGAAAGGCTGGATGCTGAGTGGACACAGTTTATGCTGACCTTAGAACAGCTCCTGCAAATTTCCCTTGATGGGCAGGTCAGTGGAAACTTAAGGAGCCCCACTGCATGTTCACACAGTGTATGGCAGCAGACAGTAAACAAATGTTTCAAGGTGTTTAGATTCTTGAGGTCTCAGGGCTTCGCTTACTCTGGGTCCTGGCAAAGCCTACTATACCATGTCTGTGCCAGAATGCACACACACTCAAAATGCACACCTGCATGCCAGATTTGGGCTTCTTTTGATCTGCAATAGGCATAGAAAATGAATGGAGAGGAGACACTCACCAGTGCAAATGTGGGTGGCGGTGGGGGCGCCGGTGGGGGAGGGACAGGCATCTTGGATGGTTATACTTTCAACAGTCTTGCTGATAAATCTGTAAAGACAAAACAGCATCCTAGCCACTTTCTCATTGCTGGCACTCAATACCCAACACCAACAAATTAAAGAAGGAGAGCTTTATTTTGGCTTTTTTAAAAACAAGCATCAGTACATAGTTGCTGGCTCCAGGGCAGAAGCAGAATGGGGAAGGACCCGCCGCACAGAGGAAGGCTGCTCACCCCCTTGCAGCTGGGAAACACAGAACAAGGAAGGAGCTGGAAAAGGAGATCAGTCTTCCAAGCTATGTCCCAGTGATCCTCCTCTTCTGACCAGAATCCCCCTAGTAACAGCAAGTCAGCTATACACCCCCATAAGCCAAGCTCCTCCCCAAAAGCCTGGAAGCATGTGAAGCTCTTCAGAGGGACATTTAGATTTAAACTGTAACGTTCTTCCCTAGCCCCCAAGATTCATGCATATCTCTGTATGCAAACTGCATTTAAAGGTTGCCAAAGTCTTAACAGTTCCAGCACTGCTCAAAAATCTAAGTCCAAATTTCCTCTGAGACTTAACACAAACTCTTAGCTGTGAGCCCCTGTAAAAATCAAAAAGAAGTTAAACACTGCTGACATACAATGGCACAGGGCAAATGTTTCCATTCCAAAAGGATGAATGGAGATAGAAAGGACTGGGACCAAAGCAAAACTGAAACCCAGCAGGGCAAACACTAAATCCTATGACTCTGTGTCCAGCACTGGGGACAAGTTATGGTGAGATGAGAACCCCAAAGGACCCGGGCTGCCGCACAGCGTGGCTGGGTCAGCTGCTGTGGCCTCTCGCTTGATCCCTGCCTGCTGTTTCCTCAGCTGTTGTTCCACACCGGGCTCTCCAGTGCATCTTTGGCAGTCATGTACTAGACTCTTCAGTACCCTGTTCTCATCTTCCTCCTTACTGTCTCACCAAGGGACAGCTTCACTTATGTTCAACTTTTTCAAGGGATGGAATTGCCTTTCGCTTCCTCACTTCTCAGATAAAACTGTTCTATCTAGAAGGTCCCTAGCAGGGAAAGCTTCTGAGCCAAGGTAAATGAAGAGCCTGGAAGCTAAACCCAGTGCTGTGCTGCTCAATTCCACCCCCACTGCAGTGGTCACTGCGGAATGGGGTGGCCCTGGGCCTGTGGACTATAAGTAGAGGATTTTCATGCAACTACCAGAAGTGTAGCCTATCCAAGTCTGATGGAAAATGAATGTTCTTCAAGTGGCTCCTCTTTTTCACTCATCCCCAAGACACAATCCTTTCTTGCTCTCCCACTGCACAGCACCCCCTGAGCTGATTTCATTAAAATTTGAGACTCCCTCTGTTAGAGTTTACAATGGCCACCGGAGTGACATAAGTTCTATATAACACGTGTCCCAAATCTCAAACAGCAGAATTGTTTTTCTTCTATTCTCAATAGTCTCCTAATTGCAGAGAACTTCTTAGAATTTAACAGTTAGCTCAAGCACCAAAAGTTAAGATGGAAAATGCATGCCTTGGAAATAAATGCTTTCTGTTGAGATAATGCTGGATGGCTTGCTTTCTGTGAACAGAAATGGAAGGGAAACGCTAAAAGGACATTGCTGGACTTGTCACAGCTGCTGGAAAACAAGAATTAAGACAGAAACAGTTCATTCCAAAATGGGCTGTCAAAAAATTTGAATTTTAAAATATTATATCACTGCAACAGCAGCTATCCCTTCCAGAGAATCAATTAGATCCATGCGTGTACCTGTATTGTCACTGCAACACACAGGCTAGCACAACTGTGCTGAGGACAGTGAGCCTTGGTGAAAGTGAGTCTTTCACCATCAGCCCCATGGTAATCCCCTTGAATCATGTCTTCTCAGTCCGTGCTCCTCCACTGGACCACAGTGCCTTGCTCCTTGCTCTTTTAAGCATTTTCAGGGAGGCTAACTAGTGCTACTAACTAGGCTGACCTTAAAAGTAAAAGACTGTTTTAGACAAGGATCAATTTCAAATCTGTCCTTTAAATTGGTCTTCACTGCATGTCAATAACCCTTTCCCATTGGGCCAACTGTGCACTGTGAACAGGGTTGAGCGCCCCTGTGTAGGGGACATGCCATCTTACAAGAACTTTAGAGGCCTTGGAGCTGGCCATCTCCCAGGGACCAGGAGGAAGGGCAGGGCTCCAAAGCTGAATGCAAGTCTGACTGTGAAAGAGGCTAGAGCCAAGTCAATGGTGTTAACCAAGCTGGAGAAGGCGGCTTGTCAAGGCAGGGAGAGCCTGGTCGGCCTGGCAGGCCCGAGAGGTGGGCACAATCCCTCCGTGTGTTTGGTGACTCTAATCCATTTTGTCTGAGTCCATGTTCACCAACTACCCTTCAGTCATCCTGTTATCTCTACCTAGGAAAGAATGGATTCTGGTCAACAGGAATCCCCTGTGGGCTTCTCATGAGTCAGTCTCTGGTTGCAAGTATAAAACCAAACTACTTCTGTCCTTCACATCGCAGGCCCACACTGGGGACTCTTTCAAGGGACTGCACCCTGCAAGGCTTTATTACTTATTCTACATTTGCTGGTTTAGTACTGTCTGTACTCTACCTGGCTTATAAATAGATGGGATCACAACTCAAGGTGGGGGGATGGTGATTGTGTGATCCAGATGGCTAGTCTGGATCAATGGGAGAAAACCAGTCCTAACATCACAACCAGCACAGAAACAAGCAGGCAAAACCAAGGCCTGGGGACAAGAAGCTATCAAAGATTTTGGGGTCTTGAGAGAAGCAGGCCTTTCCTCTCCTGGGGAGAGGATCTGCGGGTGAGCACTCTCACTATCCAAGTGCCATGCAGAAGAAAGCATTTGTCTTTTCTCTCCACTTAAAACTTCCCAACTTCCCTGCCCCCATCTCCCGTGCCCTCCAGATGAATGATGTCCATGCCCATCCCAATGCTACAAGGCTGCCTTGTACCCTTTGCTTCTTTTGAGCTGAACTCCTGGGCATGGCCTGGACTTCTCCAGGCTGGCCCCAGAGGGAAGTTTGTGAGAACCCCACACTGCCATCTCATTCCCACATGGACTAAAGGAGGTATACCAGCCTCACTTCTTGGCTGTCTTTCTTCTGGACTGTGGGCTCCCCAGGTCTCCCCTGCTACCTGGCAGAAAGCAAGGTTCTCACCAAATATGTGCAGAGTGAGAACCAAGGACCTCATCAACAGGCAGGCTGCTTGTCCTTGGAAGGGCCCTCAGCATCCCTCCTTGTGCACTGTGAGGTTTAGGCAGGGAATCAGCACTGCCCCAGTGTTAAGTCCACGGACTTGTTTTTCTAGTGGCCTCGTATTTCCCCAGTGAAGCAAAACCCAATGCCCAAGGGAGAGTAGTGATTTCCCTTTCCCCAGAGTGAACAGCTGCACTCAGCCAGAGGTGGGTGTCTCCAGGCTCTCGGCACCAGACCACAGAGCCTAACTGAGCAGGTATGCTAGCCTGGATAACTTATACCCACAGTATTCATGGGCAGCATCAGGGTCTTGTGAACCGGGGTGAAGAAAGTACGTGTTATTTAGCATTTCCTTTCAATTTCAAATGTAGACCACCAATCAATTCCTGAGCTGCCTCTACCAACAGTTTTTCACATGAGACTTTCATAACACCTTTCAATTGCTGCAGATCTCCTTTGAAATTCTGCACTGAGACCTGCTACTAGTCTCTGAGGGAGTTGCATTTCTGTCTTCCCTCAGAAGGGAGCATGCCAGGGAAGGTGGCTCTGTCCTGGGACCAGCAGGATCCCTGGAACAAGGGAGAGGCCCAGGGTGGCAGGTCTCAAAGTGTAGCCCGTGGTTTCCTGCATCAGAATTTCCCCTGCCATCTGCTCCCAGCACATCAGCCAATCCCAGACCTACTTAACTGCACAGCCCTGCCCTCCCCCACCCTGCCCAGCACTGAATTTCCAGGAATGCACACTTGGGAGATTAATTTCTCTGCATGAATTATTTCAGTGTTTAAATAACTTCTATCCTGGATGGGGCATATTTTTTCAAACTTTCACCTGGTGTGTAGAGAAAACCCTAAGAATGGAAAAGACTTTTATTTTCCCACGTTATTAGGGTACTGAATTGTGACCCTACAAATTCACATGCTGAAATCCCAACCTCTAGTGCCTCAGCATGTGGCAGTTTAGAAATAATGGCCTTAAAGGGGTGAATGAGTTAAAAATGAGACTATTAGGATGGAGCCTCCAGAACCACAGCATCCTTACAAGAGGTAGAGATACCGGGGATGTGTGCATCCAGAGGAAAGGCCACCTGCAGAGACAGTAGGAAAGCACTGTCTGCAAGCCAAGGGGAGACATGAGGAGAGAACAATCCTACCGACACCTTGATTTTGAACTTACAGCCCTCTAGATTTGTGAGAAAATAAATTTGTACTATATGGACCCCATGGTCTATGGGATTTTGTTATGGCAAATTATACAATAGTTTTAACACTATTATGTTGTTTATTATCCTCTGTGGAACTAGGATAATGGCTTTTGAATAAATTATCTATCAATTAATTGATTTCCCACCCAATATACAGCTGGTCTGTCACACATCAAATAAAAAAGTCACCCTGAATTCTTACATGTGAGTGACTGTCAAAGCTTTAATAACTAAATAAATCAAGAAATTATTAGATTTTAGGTGAAAAACAGTGGAAATAGAAGAATCTGCCAATAAATCTTTTTCTTTTTTTGCCAATAAATCTTTTAAAAAGAGTTGGCTCTATGAGTTGAGAAAACAGAAAAATATTTTGCATAGGTGACTTGAAAACTTCAGCTTCTGTTTTTTTGCTGTGTGTCCATGTGCGCATGCGCTCGTCCACTCTTTGCTGTGTGTCAAAGTGCACATGCTCCTGTCTACACAGTGTACATCAATGTTGAAATTCTAGCGTGTCCTTGTTCTGTGAATGAAACCATTGGCACCACTGGTTTTACTGTAACTCTATTAGCAACATCATGGCCTGATATGTTAGACAACATCACACTTTGATTCTAAACAACTAGGGCAGTGATGGAGAACCTTCTAGAGCTTTCAATGATACAAACAACCCACTGCAGCATGTGTGCCATGTTTCGCTACCACTGAACCACTAGGATGCAGCCTACCTGAACTTTTAGCCCCCTAGAATTACAGCCATCTTACAGCCTGGACCCATTTACTAACCAGGAGATGTCAGAACCAGAAACACCTTGTGAGGAAGAGACCTGTAACCTCTGTCCCCAGAGGGGAAATATTCTCCCTAACCATGTGGAAACCAACAGTCTCAGCCACAGCCCACAGTTAGTCCAGCCTGACCCTGGAAGCTCAGGACTTCTTCAGCATGCTAGGAAGCAGAACTCACTCTAAATGTAACATGATGGATCTCAGAATCAAGAGAACTGCTGTTATTTAAATAACAGTGCTTCTTAGTTTTTATAGGCAATTTATATTTATCCTGGAGCTAACTGGAGAATGACTTAAAAGATTTCCAGTAGCCCCAACAGAAACAGCTTCGGGTCCTCAGAAGCTGGGATTCTAACCCTGGGTGTGGTGGGGTTCACTTAGTGCAGATAAGGCCAGCTTTAGGCAGTTATTTTTCTCACCACTCTGCGATATTTGCAAATGTAAAGTACTGTGCTCTATAAGCCCTGCCAAAAGTCACCCTTAAATACTATCTTACTTAAAATGGAGGGGATAAAAGTAAGGTCCCCCTCATCCCGCTCCACCAAAGTTGACTCCATATAGAGGTATTTTATTTCTTCTATGAGAGACAGTGAGGGAGGATGTCACAGAAATAATACAATCTGTCTTCTCGGACAGATCCGAAGGTCCAGCTGCTCTTTTGCCCTCGTTATTTTATATTCCTTTATTTTTATTTACACATTTATATTTTATATATAACGCAGCCTTTTAGCTTATAAATGTACACACACAAGCCTTCACCCACCCCGTTGTTCACTTCTTCCGTACATTTTTTGACTAAAAGATATTAGTAGAAAAAATTTAATACGTTACTCAAGTGTTTTAATAAATTCATATTGAGTTATTAAAGCCATTAAAAAAACAACTGAAAGGGCATTCATTACAAAGACAATGAATCAACTGAGCATGCTGGCACATGCCTGTAATCCCAGCTCCCAGCAGCAGGAGCAGGATGATTGCTGCAAGTTCAAAGCCAGCCCAAACTATATAGCAAGACTCTTAGTACAAAAGAAGAAGAAAAAAAGGATTCACTGAAAGGTACACTACAAAAATAAAATCCTTTCGCACACTTAAACTGCTGCTAAAATACTGAATTTAAAAAAAAACATAAGTTGGGATTTCTACTCAAAATTATTATTGATTTTATTCTTTAAAGACTACCGAATGCAAGCTTAGTTGGATATTCTTAAGATCTGAAAGCCATTAGAACTAATTCAGATGAATTCGGCTTTGTTCTTCAACTTCCTGTAAAAATACTCAACAGGAAAACTGATGCTCACAGTAAACCACAGCCATCCTGTTTCTTTAACGCGATCTCTTCACAGCTGTAATGCCGGTAGTTTGTATTTTATGAGAGTCATTGCAACACCCCTCCTCACCACCAAGGAAGTGTATCTTGCTTGGAGGTTCAGAAACTCTTAATATCTTCGCAGCAAAGTCTGTTGCTGTTGTTGCCCCTCCTTTCCTCAGTTTGAAGGTCCCTGCTCAGAGCAATGAGGCAATTCACACAAAAGAGAAGCGGAAAAGGCAGCTGGCCCCAAGAGGAAGCAGAATGCAGAGAAGAGGAGCTGCTGTCCTTCGTGAGCAGGTCAGCAGCCTCGCTACTGACCGCTACTGACCGCTGCTCTCCATGTGCATTGCTCTCCCTGTGCACTCGCCGTGGAGCCAGGCCGCTGTGCGAGGAGTCTCCCGTGTCTTGGAATGCACTCGCTCTTTTCTTGGGTGATATCGTTTACAACAACAGCTGAAGTGACTCCACTTAGTGGTCTTCTCAGTGGTGATGGCTGCGTGTCTAGTGGAGGCCTTCACTACACCACTCATGCTCCTTTTAGAGCTCTTCCATTACAGTTAATGGACTTAGGGGAAAGGTGGAAAAGACATTTTTCAAAGAATGCTTTTTTCACTTGCAGGACTGGGAACTGAAATTCAGGCCTTAACGTTGAACTACATCCCCCTCCCCTCCCTTAAAAAAATATTTGGAGACAAGATCTTGCTCAGTTGCTAAATTGCCCAATTTTAAGAGTAATTGCCAGGGAAATAAAGGTTAATATGAAGTATTTTAAATCAACTATGATGTATATTTAAAATTTAATACAAATTTATAGACACCTAAGACCCTTTGGTCGTGAGAAAATGAAGTTTAGCTGAGTGACTCACCGACCTGTCGTTAAACTAAGGAACAGGAAAAAGAGATTTTTAAAAAGTGTCAGTTTTCTTCCCATTTCCTCCTGTTTCCTCAAAGTACTGTTTTAGGGGCTCAAATGTCAACGATACAGTTTTCCTAAATTGTGAGCACCACACTTAGTTTATCCAAAAGAGTAAGATTTGTCCCTGTTCCCAAGTACACAGGAATACATGTACACACACACACACACACACACACACACACACACACACACACACACACATATACACACTGGGGTGCAGACACCAACACACCACACCCACCTCCACCCTTGATACATTTTATCATTAAAATGTATCCTCCTAATATAAGCAGAAGTGTCACCAAATTTACTTCTTAGGAAGAGAGAGATATCTTAATTTGAGATGAATCATTTTAAAGATACTGCTGCTCTGATAATTAAAGCACTGAGAATCCCAGATTCCCACAACCAGGAAAAAGACCTCGAGAACTTGCATGGTTTATCACATTGACTTTAAACTGCGCTTCATGGAAAACATTCTTGAAATTCAGAAAAGTTCTTCCATCTCTAGCTGTTAGATGGTATGGAGCAAATTACTTAGCCTCTCTAAGTCCAGTTTCTGCAATTAAATGGTGATAGTAGTACTGTATCTATTTAGTAGGGTTATTCTAAAGTTAAATGAGGCAGTGCTTAATATGCATTAGCCATTTGTTAAAAATAAAATAAGGAAAGTGAAGTGTATAACATACACCAAGTGGTCAGTAAATGTTACCATCTCTCTCCCTATTTAACCATGAGAAAGAGAAACCACGGCTGATTTAAAACTCAGCCTACGCACACCCACGCATGCGAGCCTCTGTACCACAAACCAGGAAGGAACATGAAGTACCACTTTAATTTCTCAGAAAAGTATATTTATGAAGGCATTTCTTATTCTAGTAATTTTTTTCAGTTTTAATTTTCAGGGCTGATAGTCACAGAATATCGGCAGAGGTATTTATGACAGTCCAGGGAACGTGTTCTTTGCAAGAAGAGGCACATATATTACAATTTGGAAAGACAAAACAAAGCAAACCTCAGAAGCGGAACTGTATTACAAGTTAAAAGGACAGAAACTTCCAAAGTAAATGATATATTCATTAACTGTTCCGCAGATTTCACAAAGGCATAAAAGGCAAAGAATTAGGGAGCTCACCTCCCCTTATGTCTTAGCATAGGCTGACAGGCCAGATCTAAATGCGATTTCCTTAATAATCAGACGGGAACTCAGCTGCTGAAATCCAGGGAATAATGGTCACCACTGGGACTTTTCTGAATGCTACAACTCGCCCAGAATGTACTTGAACCTTCAGAGTTTAGATATCAGAGTAGCTGAAGAGCTGTGAACAAGTTCCCTGTGGACCCTCTCACAAACTTTCAAAGAGCATTAGCAAAGCTGACTATGATTTAGAGTAAACCACGCAGCAGTGATGCTGAACCTTTTAGAGCTTTCAATGATACAAACAAGCCATTGCAGCACGCAGGACCCTCTTCAGACCTATAATACGGAAAGTTTGGAGTACATCACATTCTAATTCAAAAGAAACAAAACTACATGAAGCTCACATGATACTCTAAGCCACACAATCCAAGTGAACCCCAAGAGCAGGGCTTCCACACTAACAGATCCCAAACCTTCCCCAGCCTCTTGTCTCCTCTCTTACCATCTTGTCTTAGTCATTCCCTGCCACCAGGCTTTCTCTCTACCAACGTATCCTACTATTCTTAACTAGAACTTTCTGCAGCCTTTCCTTCATTTACCACACACACCTTTGTTTTGCACTGTACGCACTGCAAAATGTATTATGCCAGTATATTATTGAAATGAATTTGTGTTTGATTCAAGCCGTACATGCTCTCCTAATTTTTTAAGCCTTTACTGAATATTTTTCTAGGGAGGAAAAAAGGAATATAAGTCAAGTTTCTTTTCCATGCATATCCTAATTTTTTTTAAGATAGGGTTTTGCTTTATATATTTCAGGCTGAACTTGAACACACTATGCAGTCCAGGCTGGACTTGAACTCACAGTAATCCACCTACCTCGGCCTCCCACGCACTGGGATTACAGGCATACACCACCATGCCCAGACTAAGAATTTCTGAAAATACAAAGTCATTTTCAAAATCCTGCTCTGTGAGTTTCTGAGTACATGGCTTGAAATTTTAAATTATAGTATTTATGCCAAAGTTTAATCGTAGTAAATGTAAACAGAATTTGATTTACAATAGTAATGTACTACAATGCTTCAGTGGAAACAGAACTGTTCTAAAACACCATCTGTCTTCTTCCTAACAGACTTCTTAGAAATGCTTTAGTTTAGGAGTTGAATTTAACACATTTACAGCAATAGGACAACAACAGTTTTGTTCCAAGTATAATGCTTGGTACTTTACTTTGGTTTGAAGCTGCCAAGGACTCTTTCTACTTTAAAATATTACTGTTGTTGGCCAAACTGAGGCGTCCAAGGTAGCTGCATAGACACCTCGCACCTTATACCAACAGGACATGTTTCCTCATTGGAGCCCCCATCTTAAATGGGAAAGTAGGGGAAGAAATTCCTATGGAACCAAATTTGTCCAAAGGCCAAAACAATTCTACCCAAAATGTTGCTCAGATCTTAGCTCAAAATACAAGTTATGAATCACTCATAATCATTACAGTGGACAACAGGAGTAAGTCACATGGTCTTCTAACTAAAACATTAAACAACTTTATCTTGACATACGGTGGCCCGTCACCAGCCATTCTAGTTCCTCCTTCTCTCTGATAAAGGAAATACATTTAGTTTGAAAACAACTTTTCTTACCGTTAGAAGGAACTGTAAGGAGGCATGATCAGGGATACAGGCAGACAGAGCGCAAGCAAGAGCTGAGCCAAGAGAGAAAATCATCCCTGCAAAAGCATCCTCTTCTAAGACATGCGTTCCTGGGCAGCCATTTTGGACAGGCCCCGGCCTCTTCTTCAGTGTGACATACTGACTCAGAGGCAGATGTCCTTCTGTGGTGTTCGCTTCCTGTCTGATTAATTTGTTGTTTGTTCCTTCCTCCTTTGCTTCAGAAAAAGAAACTAGATTGGTTTTACTTAAGAAGCAAGCAAAAAAAAAAAACCCTAAATTAAAAAATTAAATGTTTCTGTTTTCCACAAAGTATAATATAGCCATTTGGTATGGTGACAAGACAAGAGGAGTTCAGCACCTCCATCCAGTTAACAGCCTGACTTTATTTTAGAAATCTCTACAAAAAAATAATTGTTCATGGGACTTGAGATTCCTTCAAAAGAATTCAGTGTGAAAGCATCACTCTCAATTCTGACTATTCCACTTAGTATAAAGCAGAAGAGTCACTCAAGAAATAAAAGCTCTTAAGTATACTGATAATTACTGTAAGTGATCCTTCCTCATTTACAGAGCATTCAAGCGTGTGGGGAGAAAGTTACAAATGCAGACGAAGAGAGCAGGTCAGGTGTAGGAAGGCAAATGAGTTGTGTAATGTGGTTGGGGTGCCTCAGTCAAGACAAATGAAATCCAGCCCGGGTCAGCTGCAGATGCACAGCTCCCCAGGCCCCCCGAGCTTCAGAGGGTACTAAAAACTCTCCCAGAAGATGCCTGACACAAACATACAAGAAATGAGGGCAGGAGGAGGAGTCAGACTTCTCCCTTTTAAGGGTCTCTAAGACACAGGTGGCAACAGATTATATGTGGATAATACACGTCAGAACTCTGACTTAGGTATAGTCTAGAGCAGTCTGAAAGTGCTCCTAATTTTCTCTTGATACAAGTGAAAAGATTTTAGACTTTTAACTGTAATGTATACAGTGTAACTCTGAGAAGTGTATCCTGGGAGAATGAAAAACAGAAGCATATTTCAAAAACTTTACTGTAAAATGTGCTGGTTGGTTCCTGATTCTGCTGGATTCAGAGCAAAGATGTACCGAAGACTTGATGTTAGCACACTTCCCTTTACCTACAAACGCCTGTACTGGGTGAACCAGTGTTCTCAACTCAGGATGCTGTTGGAAATTCATGGAAACAGTTTCAGCTGAGGAAATTTGTGGGGTGCAGTGGGTGGGATGGTGGGAGGGCCCATGAAATTCAGTGGGGGGGGGGCTGTGACACGGTGCTTAGGACAGACACCAGAAGAGCTCCTAGACAGGAATGCTGGGGTAGATGATGTCTCAAGTTCCTCCAGACTCTAGATTCTCTGAGATCTGAATGGAATTGCTCGAGCAGTCCCTGAGTGTGCAGCGTCAGTAGAAGTAGCAGTATCAGTACAAGTCCCTCACTGTACCTGGGGCCACTTGAAGGACTGCATTTCTAACAGGGCTTAGAATCCCAAAGACGATTAATACAGAATAAATACAATATGAATTTGGATGGAGGCAAAGCCCTGTAGCTGTCATGTCCTTTGTCCTTTGCAAACTCTTGCGGCAAGAGAGAATTTGATCAATTCAAAATGTCTGAGTGACTCTCCTGGTGGAAATCTAAAGTGTAGTCAGGTCTAAAACTGTGGTTCATATAATGATTTTTCTATGTATTTACAGAATTATTTTTGAAGTTCACTGAGGCACCACACACACACACACACACACACACACACACACACACACAGATACTCAGTATGTTGTTAGTGACAGCTCAGTAAGAATCCAGAGTGTCATCTAGAAGGCAGGAGCTGTCAGAATGCAAACTAGCAGTGGTAAGAAGTCTGCATCCAGTCCAGTGAAGGCAAAGTTTTTAGAGCTTTCAATGCTAACAGCAGCTGCTGCACGCATGGTGGAGGTGGCGCCACCACTGGTCTAATCCATCTTTCATGAGAACTTGTAAATGCACTCGACATTGGGTACACTTATTCGGGACCTAGTGTGTGCAATAGGACATGAACTGGACAATGCTTCCCCTCTGCTTAGCCCCCTCCAGTGTTTTCTCATTTCTCTAAAGTCCCAGTTCTCTGCCTGGGGGGCCACAGCCCACATGATCTTGCACCCTGGCGCTCTGAGTCCCTCTTGCTTTTTTTACTTCCCAGCCTTTTCTGTTCCTTAACTGCACCAAGCTCATTTGCATCTCGCAAGTCCTCTTGCCTAGGACACTCCACTCTTGGTCCCTTCACATTCTTTAAACATCAGCAAAAGAAAGGCCCATCTCTTCTGTTCTCTTCTCTTGATACATTACCACTTAACATTTTCTTATTTGTATGTCTCCACCAGAGTTCAAGCTCCACAAAAGCAAGACTAGGTCTGCCTTGCCTCCTGCTATCACCTCAGTGTTACAGTCAGGAGTTGTGAGGAGAAAAATTCCAACCAGGACACAGAATTTATAATAGTATTTTATGATGGTTACCCAGAGTTAAGAAAGTTCAGGAAATCTGTTCACAACACTAAAGACTCAGAATGTTCAGCCAAGATCCTAGATTCCATAGCAATGTCCTGCATGAGTCCAGAAGACAACCTAGAGCCCAAGACAGTGCCTCCCAGGAGTCCAAATGAGGTCTAGAGCCCATGAGAAGAACTCAGACCAGTCTGTTTTATGGATCTGCACTGGAAAGGGCCAAAGGTCGGTGGTGGAAGCTAGAGAGTCTATGTCAGTGGGGTGAAGGAGCTGTACTGGTAGGTTGAGGGTTCTACACTGGAGCCAAGAGGTCATGCTCAAAATAAGGAACAGGGCTGCCCTGAAAAGTACCACAGCCATCCTCAGTGAGGTCTCAAGCACCTCTGATGATGAGAACTGTCAAGTACATGCCAGAAAGCCAGCGTGACAAGCTTGTCCTAGAGATTAAATAGCACATATCTTTGAAGCCCTCTGGAGCCAGGAAGTGATGCTTGATGTAAGGGCCAGAGCTCCCCCAAAGTGTACCACAGCCACTTTCAGCAACAAGGTCCTGAGCTCCTCTGATGATAATGGCTAAACTCGCACTGGGGAAGCCACCATGACAAGCTCCTCCAGGAGAACCAATAGCTCGAAACAGCAACACTTAGGAGAACCCACAACACCTAGCTCTTCTCCACATCTCTATTTATGCTGGCAACTTTCCTCAGGTGTGCCATCCACACTCAGCATCATGCTGATTTAATTTAGCTGGAGTTAAGTTGACCACCAGTTTTTAATCCATAACACTCAGCGTCTCATATAATATAGTGTCTAACACCTGGCAGGTGCTCAGTAACTAGTGTTTACTGAATGATTAAGAAAATCAGTATCTCACACAAATTCTTCTAAAAAATTTGAGCTTTAAGAGCTTAAGACTGTTCCTCCTGAAATAATGCCAAGATTAGACTTAAACCTTCTTGGGAAAAGTTGTTATAGGGCTATTTTCTAGAGGAAAGATCAGTAGGTAAGACACACTAACCAGGTGGGCTCCACAGTGTGTGTGAAGTCATGCAGTGTGAGCGGCTTTTATCACCAGACAGTGGCAAGGGGCGGGGGGATTTAAGAAAGTTAAAACAAACCAATCAAAAAGGAAGGAGAGGGGAGAAAAAGAAAAGGGAAACAAGGCAGGAAAAGATGGAGACGTGAGATTACGTGGCAGGCTGGAGAGAGTTCCCGCTACCTGGCTAAGCGCAGTGGCCTAGGATGCCACCTCTGCAGAGATCGCACGCAGGTGATGGAGGCACCAGTGCTTTCTGCCCTTACAGTGGACAGAAGTATTGCCAGGTCAGTGTCAGCTTTTCCTGCAGACCAGTTCTTTCTAAAGAGTTTTAGGGCTGAAAGAAACCATAGAGATGAAAGCCATCATTTACAGATGAGAAAATGGGGCCTCGAAAGCAGGAGTCAGCAACCTTCCCGCTCATCACACAAATGCCAGCAGCACACTGGTGCCAGAATCCAGGCTCCCGCTCCATGGTGCAGTGCCGTTACTGCTGAGACCTCGTGTTAGGGTCAGCAGGGTGATGTCACCCAACCCCCACATGTACAGGAGGCAGAAGGGAAGGAGTAGGCAGAAGGTAGTATTTGTGTCATTGTGGCCGCTGTAGTCAAAGGCCCTGGATAAGCAGAGCTTAAGAACCACAGATGACAATCACAAAGCTGGACCTGAGAAATTCTAGATGACTGTATCTTCCCCACCCAATACACAGACCAGTCTGAGCTTGTAATAGATGAAACAATAATCAATAGGCCCTTACACCAACCAGGTAATGACTCTTTCATATTAATCTACAGAAATAAAAACCAAGGGCAGACAGATTAGAACTCAACACTGTAGGCCTCATCTGTCTTGGGAAAGCAGTGAAAACCCACAGCCAACAACCCCTCTGCAATGACCCAAATTTGCTTACTAAGCCAGTGTGAGAGACACATGTGCAAAATATGACGGCATTCTTTTTTTTCCTTCAATAATTCTGGCTCGACAGACTGGGTTTCCATGATAGCCTATTACAATGTAATGCTGTTTGCCTTGATAATACAAAGATGTTTGTAATCCTGTATTCCCTCAAATGTAAAACACCATCTACAAAAGGATAAAAGCCTTAGAGCTTTGTGGGGAAGAAAAGAAACACTACCAGATTGAATGTATGCATCTATTGTAACAGGAATCTACTTTCCAAATGTTAAAATACAGGGGCTGGAAATATAGCTCAGTGAATAGCACTTGCCTAGCATGCCTGAAGCCGTGCTATCCATCCCAGAACCCCCAGAGGAAGAGGAGAGGGAAGGAGGGAAGAAAATAAGCAGGGAAGAAGGGAGGGAAGCAGGGGAGGGAGAGAAAAGAGATGAAGGACTTAAGAGGGCAACTGTGTGATTTAAAAGAACAGATGCAAAGGAAATAATCCTTTGTCCCACATAATTATCATTACAGTTATACTGAGAGTTGCTTATTTGAAAATAATCTAAACAACATAGAGAAATTAAAATCAAATGTTGTAGTACTCCATGCCCTGTCAACAGAATCTGGTACAATCTTACTTGGGGGTAAAGGTGCAGTATATTTCATCCTCTTTGTCCTTGTGTTTTGCTTTGTGTGGGGTCTCTTCCCTCCCCCACACACTGGCTCCTCCTGCAGACAAGGTGGGGAGACATGCTGCAGGGCTGGCTAACTGAACCCTTGCCTTCACTGGCCCTAGATGTGTGGAGAATGGCCTGTGATGGCTTCAGAACCAGGGAAACTTGTGGTTAGAGGCAAGCGCTCTTCCTGCAGGACAGGATCTATGATTATGAAGGGGTTGGATCGACTGCTGTGTCCTTTGACCACATTGAGTTTGAAACCAAGACTAACACCCTGGCAAAGTAGGACAAAAATGAGGCATTGATCTTGTTGGTTGAGCTCTAAACTAACCTATACTCAGTGCTAGTAGAATTATTCTAGACTATGTATTTATATAGGCAAATAAGTTCTCTATTTTGTTTAAGTTGCCACAATCAGCTTTTTATCACGAGTGATACAGAGTCTGAAGTGATATAAGACTGGTACTGTAAGTGAGTGCTGAATGTGACAAGCAGCCCTACAATGCGCAGCTGGCTAGCGAGGCTGGGCGAACACTAGTTCTGGTTCCCCTCAGCGAGAAGGCGGTAATTCTTTTCTTCCTGAGTGAAGCAGACCTAGTGGTTATGCTGCCACCTATTGAACCTTCAGTCTAAGACCACAAGCCTGCTAAGAGGACACCGTTAAAGCACTCTGAGTGGGGGAAATATGGCTTTGTTAACAGAGACCCTATTTAGCTTATGACTTATAGCCAAGATGGGTAGAGGTCAAATAATAACCAAATAACCTTGTGAGTTGGGAACCCCCAATTTTTACTGCTAGGGTAACAACAGGCTGGGACAGAATGATAACAGGTCTGGTACACAGAAACCTGATCCCTCACCATTCTCTGAAGGCTTCTGTTACATTCTCTCTTAATGCCACTTTGGCAGGGTGGGGGGGGTGGGGGGTAGTGGGGTGTCGGGGGGTATTCTCATCTGAATGAAAAATACTTTCACTGTTAACGCTGGGATCCACCTCATGAGCTATATGTAAATGATCAAATATTAGCTGAAGAGTTGACATTAGAAGTAGACTTGGATCTTATTAGTTGTCGTTGTCATCTTCTTCTTTTTGAGTTACTGGGGACTGAACTCCAGCTATATCCCCACCCCTTTTTCATTTGTAGTTTGAGACAAGGTCTCACAAGTTGGTTGCTCAGGCTGGCTTCACATTTGTGATCCTCCTGCCTCAGCATGGGAGGTGGGGTAGTGAAGATAATTTATTACCTGGAGGCCTTTTTGAAACTGTAAATATCTACCTACTTCATATTATCTACCTTTTATTCTGCTTTATATTTATATTTTGGGTTTCTCATATAAGGGAAACCATGCAGTATTTAAGCTTGTGTATCTGGTTTATTTCACTTACTATTATTGTCCCAGGGTGCATCCGTTTACTTACAAATGCCTCAAGTTTATCATTCATTATGGCAGAGCGCTACTTCATCATGTAAAAATATCACGTTTTGTTTTTCCATTCATCTGCTGATGAGCATATAGGCTGTGACAGGGAAGGAGTGGAGAGCGAGGAGAGGAAGAGGAATGGAAAAACAATGAAGAAAAAACAGAACTAGAGCTTCTCACACAGGAGGGGACACCAGGAGTTGGAGAGAGCAGCGAGGGATGGGGAGTTAGGGATGAAAAAAAAGATGTGTTATGCATACGCCCCAACTCCCTACAAAGAATGTAATCATGATGTACTGCAAGCATGTACTAATCAAAAATAAATAGATAAAAGTATGCAAAGGCATGTGAGTGAAGTGCACACCTGTGGCTCTGGGACTGTCCAGCATCCATTCCTCCCGAAGTGCAGGAACAACTTCAGGTCTGGGGAATCCACTGATCTTCTATTTTGATCTTCTCATCTCAGCTCTGCTAACTCTACGCAACCCCAGCAATGAGAGGTGTCCAGCTTAGGGGTTCCCTGGCTACAGTACTGGCTGTAGGTGAACCAAGGAGATGCCCTGAGACTTGGTCTAAGATGCCTGGGCCTGGGGCTGGTTGCAGTATAGCTCCATTATAAACTGGGGCTGATAGGAAGCTCAGTCACTTCTAGAGCACAAAAAGAGCTGAGGAGAGACTGATTTAAGCAGTGCATCAATTGAATGCAACATATGGCTACTACCAGACCCCTAAATCCCAATAAACTAGAAAGTGGAAATTTGACTGTTCATTGGTATTTAACACTACAGCATTATTGCTTATTTTTAAGTTTGAGAATATCATTGCAGTTCTGTTGCATTTTACAAAGAATACTTAATTTTTAGAGATTTATACTGAAATGCTTGTTGATACAGTGGTACAATGTCTGAGTCTTCTTTAAAGTAACTTGGAAAAGAGGAATGATGCACATGAAACCATGTGGTCACCAGATGATCACTTAAAACTGGGTGAGGAGTACCTGTAGGTTTGGAATTATAGTTCTGCTTTTCATATGGATTTGAAATGTTTCCGCAATGCAAAGCTAACAAACAAACAAACAAACAAAAAGACTTGTGACTCTTTCCCTTTTCCATCTACTAGAGGCTGTTGGAGAGGTTTGCTCACTTGAGTATAAACCTGCTAAGAGTGGGGAATTCGAAGTTAGAAGTATATACTTTTCTAAACAATCTCTATGCCTGTGGTGAGATGAGACAGAACTGAGGTCTCCTTCTATGGTCCAGAACACAGTGCTTCTTCCCAAAGAAGAGACTTCCCAACATCTGAGACTCATTAACAGTGACCAAAGCAGCAGCACCTAGCCAACCAGGAAGCCAGAGAAAGCAACCATCTTTCTGGATTAGGACTGTCCAGTCGAAATAAGAAACGCAATTCCAGCCACACAAGTATTCTATATGTTCTAGTGGCCAAACTACAAACAGCAAAAAGAAACAGGTGAAAAGTGTAATGATATATTTTATTTAACAAGGTTTTTTAAAAAAGGAGCATCACTGAAACTTGTCCTAAAGAGTTACTAGGTGTTTCAAATTTTTTTCCACACACAATCTTCAGAAACAATGCAAATCTTACTACTGACAGCATTTCAAGTGTCCCGGAGCTGCTATCATACTGGCTGGCACAAATCTAGCTGGACTGGTGGGACTGGTGGGAAAGGGACCATCTCACTAGAATCTGTCCCTAGCATGAGGCCTGGATAATACTTCACAGATGCTCAGTCACTGGCAGTCCTGGATCACTCTCAGGCTCAGCCACTGCAGGGTGGTAGCTCCAAAATCTTAAGGAGACTTTCTCTCGCTTAGAGCCTACTCCAGGGCATCGAGCAGGTATTCTTGGGTTTGTGGCCAGCAAGGCTAATGGCCTACTTTGGCTTCTCCTTCCTGAGTCTCACTGCTAACACTCCCAGTACCTACATACAAAACCCTCAGCCAAGAGATATCGTGTGTCGTATATAACAACTTCAAACTGGCAGCACGGAAGAAACTCACAAACTCAAAAGCCTCCACAGCTTTACACCAAGTGAAATCTAAAGTCTCTCTGAAGCCCAGCAGGAGCGAACCCTCTGGTACCTGCCCTCCACTAGGCTGCTCTTCTGGCCTCTCCAGCCTCTCTCCACCTTGCATACTCCACTTGAGCTTGCTGTTCCCTCTCTCTTGGCTGTCCACACAGCCTGCTCCCTCACTGTTCATGTCAGATCTTACCCATACCTGATCTGTTCCCCCTGGAGAGGCAGTTGCATGATGGCCAGGACTCTGTCTTGTTTGCTCCTGTCTCCTTAACTGCTCAGGAGAGTATCCCGCATACCTCAGTGCTTAGAGGACTGGTCATTGAATTTTAAAAGCTTTTGGCTCTTAGCCAGGTGTGGTAGTGAATCCTTGTAGGCCCAATACTCTAGAAGGCTGAGGCAGGAAGATTGCAAGTTTAAACCCAGCCTAGGCAACCAAGTGACTTAGCAGATGCTGTCTCAAACTGAAAAATAGAGGCTGGGATGTAACTCAGTTTTATAAAGGCCCTGAGTTCAATCCTCAGCACTACCAAAAACAAACAAACAAACAAACAAAAGCAACAACAACAATAAAAAAATGATACACTGTGGGGACCTGCCAACATATGTGAAAACTGTCTTTCTCAAGTAGGGAGACAAGCCATTGGCTTGTGCGGGACTGAACACGGTCTCTCATGAAGTCGGCCAGTGGTCAGGTGACTGGTGAGGTGACTAGCTTGGAACAAGAAAAAGGGAACCAACCTAGACTGGGAAAAAGAAGCCCCAGAATTATCAAGAAAGAACATTTCCATGATGGGTACACATGCTTATTGTTGTCACTTGGGCCTAAACAACAAAGTCTCACGTGTTTGGAAGGTGACTGAATCACGGGGCGCTGTATTGATCTGTGGGTCAACCTGCTTTTGCGTTCAGAGCTGAATGTGCTCTATGAGGCGGGCCTGGTGGAGCAGGTCCTGGGGGTGACCTGCTTCCTGGGTGCTGTGGATTGAGCACCTTTCCTTCTGCCATCTGTTTCTCCCTCAGAGCCAGCTGATACGGACTCAAACCTTAAGCCAAAAATAAAGCTCTCCTCTTTAGGTTTTGGGTGTCAGGTTATTGTGCCCCAGCAATGGGAAAGTGACTAAGACACTCACATGTGACAAATCTTCTTTTATGTCTGTGGTGCACTTCATACCCATTACTCCAGGTGTGGGAGACTTAGCCAGGATCCTTGTTTCTCCACACTGAAAATGTGGCCATTTGGAAAACAAAACAAAAGATTTCTGAAATTGAACTATCACTACCCTTATTTATTTGTGCAAAAATGCACTTCACATGTGGAAGGATCATTAGGGTTTTCTTTGAAAGCATTGTCTTAAGTAATTTAACTACAAAAATTTTCCAGTTGGTCACCAATATCCAATCCAAACAGTCCCCAGGGGAAAACCCACATGAAATATAGAGAGTGGTTTCCTACAAGCCGAGGGGCACACTAGTGGAAAGTCCCTTCCACATCCTGCCAGGTACACTCTTGTGCACAGGCACTGGGAGAAGCCACCAGCATACAGAACACAGCGCGTGCCATCTAGGGGTCTGTCATTAGGCTTGAAGGCCAAGAAGAGCCTTTTCTCAGTGAGGGCAAGGTCTGTCCATTTCCTCAGATTTCTCTATAACCCAGTGGTTACTCTGTGTCTCCTGCTGGAAGAGAGACCACAAGGACATCGAGTCTCTGCAGGCTCTCAGGAAACAAGGACAGCTACTGCTCTGTAGGAGGGGCTCAGTGACCCAAGGTGCCCTCCGCGGCTCCTGACACCCAGGCCTGGTGGTGACATCACCCAGGAGGGGTAGAACCAACGGGTCTGCTAGTGGACAGGAAATGAGGGCATCTGTGAGTATTACTGAGTGGGGGCTTTCCTGGGATTGAGACTATTTGCATGTACCACATCGGACTGTCTCATGCAGTACTGTCCCACATGACCTTCAAAGATCCTGGTGAACATTGGTGACTGTGAAAAAATAGTTTATAGTTCTCTAAGCTTAGATCTTGACTCCAATGTACATATAAACTAAGTATAATTCCAAGTGTTCCTTGCTTACAATGGGGTTCCTCCGACTGAACTTGGTGTAAGGTGAAAACGTAAGGTAGAGCCAAGTTACAGTTAGGTAAGAGTAAATTCTGAAACTGGGTGTGATGGTACACATAATTCCAGCAATTGGGAGGCTGAGGCAGGAAGATCCCTAGGAAGTCAAGGCCAACCTGGGCTACAACACAGAGTTTAAGGCCAGCCTGAACTACATAGCAAGACTGTGTCTCAAAAAAAAAAAAAAAAAAAAAAAAAAGCCAGAGAGAGAGAGAGAGAGAGAGAGAGAGAGAGAGAGAGAGAGAGGAAGAGCGAGTAAGATATCATTCTGGTGTGCTGTTTCACACTGTGTAACAGTGAACAATAATTATGTACTATATCTCTCAAAAGCACTGTCTTAAGTAATTTAACTACAAAAATTTAAGTAAGTAATTTAACTACAAAAATTTAAGTAAGTAAGCTAAAGTAAGGGGTTTGAATGTTCTCACCATAAAGAAATGATAAATATTTGAAGAGCGTGATACCTTAACATGATTTAAACATTACAAAAAGCCTAGATATATAAAAATTCACTCCATTAATATATATAATTGTAATGTTTTTATGTCAGTTAGAAAACATTTAATTAAAAATGAAAAACAGTGGGGGATGCATTCTAACCTATCAGCCAAGCATCCTAGCTTGGCTGCTCAATGCGCTGTCGAGCGTGAGTTGCTCCCCTTCATGCTGTGGGCTGACGGAACTGTGGTCGCTGCTGCTGCCCAGCACTGTGAGAAAGCACCGGGCCCAGGCCCAGGCCCAGGCCCAGGCCCAGTCAACGGGCCACAGTTTAAGTGCAGTTTCTACGGAGCGCACTTCACTTTCACACCATCATAAAGGCAAAAATTCATAAGTGGACTCATCTTAAGTCTGAGAACATCTGTGTCGCACTGTTGTACTATTCCCTGGATTTTTCCAGCAACATATATGTCTTATCCAATGGAATATTCATTTTTTTCAGATTGTGAACAAAATGGGAAAGCTATCAGAATCAAAATGAAGTAGATGTGTAAACCCTAACCAAAAACAGAGAGTAAATAACCACTCCTATTATGCATGACTGCCTAATAGCAACGATCACACAACCTCTACCAGGACCACAAGCTCACCTCCAGCCCACCATAGCCCACCATAGACCAGAAGTACTTCTCAGAGGACATCTACCCGGCAACTGTTTGTTCAACCTTGACTAACACCACTCTTGCTATTAATCACGGTGGCCAAGAATTACTGCTTGAAAACATGTAAATCCTCTTTTCTGTCTTTAAAGACTTCCCCCTACCCCAGTCCCTTTGGAGACTGGTTTACATGGCACATGTATTTCCATTGTAGTGCTTTGCTATTCCTAAATAAATATCAGTATTCTTTGGAGAATCCCTGATTATTTTTTTAAAGATTAACATGATTTTTACTTACAGTTGTTCATGCATTCTGGAAAATCATGTGTCTAAGAACCTAGCCCACTGTGGTATTTTTTAAGTCTATAGAGGTAATCTGCATTGTGAGTCTATGGGTAGATGCCAACACTTGCCCTTTAACTTGGTTTTGTTTTCTACTGAGATGTACCTGATGACTTATAATTGAAGTCGTTTTCTAAAAAAAATTGGTATTTTTTGGAAATTGTATGTCAGGTCATACTATTTCACTTAAGTTTTTTAAGGATTGTGAAGGAGGCATCAGAAATACTGTTATTAAAAGTGGGCATGGGGTCAGACAAGGCTGAAGCCACTGCTTTTGATGGATCTGGGAGGCTGGCACATCCCTCAGTTTTCTTCGGTGACTGTGTTTCCCCACCCTGGGATGTGGACAGAGCCAGGGACCACCAGCTCGCTCACCGCTGATCCCGGGAGGGATTTTGCATTTGGTTCCCAGAAGCGTCAGAGAGGTCTATGTGCTTCTTTCTCCTGTTCTTAGCAGCTCTGCTTTTCTTAGTGGCTTGGCCAACACAGAATTTGTTGTACCCGAATGACCCCAGATCCCCTCCAAGAACTTTCCCCTCCCATGTGGCAGCTCTGGATTATCCAAGTGACTGACTGGGAAAACAGACTGTTGGAAAAACACTTCCAGGTTGTTTCTCATGGTGTCAATATCATATCAGGACATACGAAAGACACTGAAAAAAGCTGCCTACTTCCAAACACCTATGTTGAGGTCAGAAGAGGCATAATCACAAGGTGGTCGTCTCTGCCATTCATGTGGGGTTTCTTTTCTTTTGTGTCTTCTCAGCGCTCACTGAATGGCTCCTTCTCTTGCCACATAGAAGCTGCTTAATCCAAAAATTTTGGACCATTCTGCCTATTTCACATCCATCCCAAAAGAACGATCAGCTGGTGGCTTATGTAAAAAGCAGCTCCATGACTACATTTAAATATTGACTAGCTTAAGGATGACAAATCACCACGAGTTGAGATGTAAAAATCACATATGGTTTATGTTTTGTAGGATACCTTCAGGAAGACAAATGGAAAGTTTCAAAAAAAAAATCAAAATGCTTTCTTTCCACCTCTTCTCCCCTACAACCAAATAAAGAATCAAATTAAAATGAAACAACAACTAAAACTCAACTGGGGACCCACTCTTGACTTGGAAGTGGAAACTGTGTCCTGGCAAAGTACACAGGTAGCTATCTGGACACCATGGCGGTGGCCATCATGTCAGAATAACATGACATAACCACACTTTGTCCAGTCCCCAACCATGGCTTCTGTCTGACAGCTTCCTCCTTCTCCAACCTTGAGTTTCCTGCCAACTCCGCCTTTTCCCCTTGACCTGGCCCTATTCAGTCTTCTTCTCTGGACAGAAAGAACACCACACAAGGCTAGGTTACTTTCTAGAAGTAGATGTACTATGTGTTTTATGATCATTTTTATCTGCTTGTCCACCTCTGTGTCTCTAACTGCACTGTTAATTGTAAGCAGTGTTGCTAGGGCTCTATGCATAGCAGTTGCAGTTGTTCAACAAATGGAAAGCACCTCCCTGTTAGGTGCTGGGGACATTACAGTGATGAAATAAAACTTTCCGCCCTCAAGGAGCTTCCATTCATCTGAGTTAGTGATGTGATGGATGTTAAATACATGCAAGCCCTTGGCTGTGCAGCACAGGTGTTCATTTTGGCCCAGCTCAGATCCTCTTCTACTGAGCCACTTGTCAAGATCACCACTAGACGGGCTAAATTGGGTCCACTGATGTAAATGTATGATCCTCCGGAGCCCTTTGTGGGGTTGGTTATTTCTATTTGAGAACTGTATGCATGAGTTAATCTTCATTTCAATGATTCTCATACTTGTTATAGACACTCACGACGGTATGCTACTAGGTAGGCCAATACACAAAAAGTCTTTAATTTATAAGGTGACTAAATAAAATGAAACTTTAGTTCCCAGGCCTCCAAGGAAAAACCTTAGAGGTGATGTAAAAAGTGTCCCTAACCCCCAGCCAGCTTACGCTTTCCCTTGATCCCATCCAGTACCCAAAGGTGCTCCTATCCCCAAAATACTTTTATCTCCAGATCATAATTCTCTTTTCTCAAATAAAATGAGGTGTTAGCTAGCATACTTCCTCCAGTGCCTATGTCAAAGCTTTTCAATACATGATTATCATTTTCAAAATCTTTCCCAATTTGATAGATTAAAAATTGTTCATATGGGCTGTTGTAATTTTCATTTTTTATTAGGAAGGTTTACACTGTTTTATATATTTACTGTTTTCTCTACCATTTTACTATTCTTTCTTTATTAATGGTGTGTTATCTGGAGTTTTACAAATCACAAGGTTTCCCGGTAACTCCCTCCCCCCCCTAAAAAAAGTCAAAAGGTTTGAATCTTTTCCTTATTTCCTCCCATTTGGACAAAGACCTAAAAGCTCCATGCATTTTCCTGGGTTGCTGAGGATTGAAACAAGGGCCTCATACATGCTAGGCAAGCACTGTAAGAGTCTCACAGCTACACTTCAGGTCCACACCCTAGTTTCTAAAAACAAAACTGTGTAAGCGCTGGCGCAGTGGGTAGACAGCAGGGACCACTTCTGTGAGTAGGACAGTAAAGCTGCAAAGCAAAGACTGCCTTTGTTTTGCAGCTATTGTTAATTGTGTGCAGTGTATGAGAATTGTTTCCACGCTGGGAGGAAGGGTCCACTCACCAGTGCTCTTCCTATCTCAAAGACAAAAGCAAGGATATCTGGCTTTATGTCACACGTGCAGACAAAACAATGACTGAGTCACCTTCTCCTGCCCTTCACAAGACCAAGTTCCCAGGAACTGAGGAGTAATTTAGGCTGACCTAATGCATATCCAAAGTTCCTTTATCTTCATGGTCTTAACTATTATGGAGCTATCTTGGAAAAAATAAAATCTAATTTAGATTTACTGTTTAAATGATCAAAAATTTAGCAACTAAAACCTCTTTATGAACAGTAGTCATTCAAAGCAACTCTAGTGATCTATACAACAATTGATGGAGGACTTGGGCTGGAATGACCGCTCTGGTCTCCTTTCCACCTGGCTCATCCCAGGTTAAGACCTGAGACAGGGAGCTTCTTGCTTTCTGTAGTTTTCTCCTAGAGTAGGAAGATGTTCAGTATATGTAAATTAGGCAGATACTTCAGGTGGAATGCTTAGCACACACTATACAACGTTAGCTACCACTGCTGTTATTGAATCTAACTTCTCCATTAGTGCTACTTGGTAAAGGAGGAAGCAAGCAGGCTTGGGAGGGAGGAAAAGACTGAATGAAGACAAAGAAGAGGATTCAGCAGGTAAAAGGCTCTTTTGTTTATGAAAGGATAATTTGGCCCAATGTAAGCATGAAGAATTTGCTATATTTGACATGTGAAAAATGTCAAGCACTGTATTTCAGTGTCCATTTATATCTTTACCTATAGCTGATTCTGCAGTGTGCTTGGTTCTATTTTGAGCTGGTGCCGACCAGCCTGACTGCCATCATCCCATCTCACAGAGGGCTGTGCACTTCTGTGATTCCCAAAATCACTAGACTTGAACACACTTTCAGAAAAAAAAATACTTTACAAACTTCATAAAAACACAATTTCTCCTGAACGTTAGGATGAACGAGAGATTAGTAAATTGATATGGTCACTGGCTTGTTTTCATGCCACCTAGAGCAGGCTGCTGCCCATAAGGTTAAGGCAAAGTTCCAGGACAGGATCGAGGAGCCACTTGTCCCCAAATCCTTCATGTAAAGAACAGGACCTCTCTTGAGTCCTCTAAGCAAGGAGGCCCTCAGGGGTAGCTCCTCCACTGGGGAATGGAACACAGCGCCTATTTCAAGGCCGCTTTATGCTAGTGGCCGAGGGGTAGACAAAGAGAACAGTAATACTTTGTGATGTTTCCAGAGGTGGCGCATAATGAACTGAGAGAAAACAGGCCTTGAGGCAAGATCTGGTTTCTCTGAGCAAGTGAGAAAACAAACCACAATTCCTATCGTTATGCCCAAGTTCAGCCACCACAAAATGATGGCACTCTGACGTGAAACGTGTCAGTGCCAAGAGCCGGACAAAGCTGCGGCAAAATGGAACGCCACACAGAAAACACTCGGCATATCCAGTTCTTGTTGGCAGCATATTCATGGAAAACCAGTATGAAGATCAAGGTGAAATTTTATTTTCCAAAGGACAAAGACTTCTGTATACAGAACTTTCTATTAATCCCAGTTTACTCCTTCCAAATGCAAAGCACCTTGTGGGGCACATTTCCAATACTCCTCACAGTCACCCCCTACTGTACTTCTTAACTCTGACGACACAAGGTTGGGAGGGTTTTCTTCTATTGCTTCTTTTGCTCCAATATCTTGGAAACAATAGATGACAGCTCTTTAGAAATGTTCAGAGATACACAGATGAAAATATCTCAGAAGCTAACTGTTAGCATAAGCAGCAATCTAGAATTCTCAATCAATACAGAATAATAGTAACAAATATTCTATTCTGGATCCATTAAAGATGACCATCTGTGTGATTATGATCAGAATCAATCTTTTAAAATGCAGCTTTAAAAGCATTCAAAAAGTATAATGTGACTTTATACAAAATTCTCCAAATCAATATAAAAGAAAAAGTGAATAACTCATCACTTTGCTAGAATTTGGAGTTTTACAAAAATAAAGTTCATGAAAGAACTAGATCAACTCAGTGGTGATTTTACTTAGGGGCACTCCTCCTATCTCCTACACAAAATAAGCAATTATATTTTTAAAAATATAAAATCGGAATATTATAGGGCTCAAGTCAGTGTTTTAATGTACAAACCTGAGAATATCACAATCATTATAAATGTAATGTCTGTATAATTAAAAATCTCTAGGTCTATCTTCCTTAGCTTACCTGTAAAATACTTAAAGGTTTAGAATTCCATGGAATTCTCAGACACAGAAAAGATCAACCAAGGATATCATTTTAGCGTAATCTTTGAGTGTCAAACAGGGCTGGATATTAACAACAACAGCCTTCTACTGGTGAGCTCCAGGAAGGCAGGAAACTTTATTTGCAAGAAGAAGTGGATGAGAAATCATCTCATTAACTCAGCCCCAAACATGACACGCACAGTACAGTTGTGCTGCCTTCCCTCAATCATCGCTTTGTCTGGTTGGCAGGTGAACCGTCCTCTGCAAAGCAGTTGCGGAGTCCTGACTGGGAGGAAGTGGTGTGCTGATGCCATGAAAAAAAGCCCTCAAACACAAAGATAGTTTAAAATGCATCAGTGTATAGCTCAGGAAACAAACAGCTCAGCTGATTTCGACTCAAAATAAACCCAAGAGACCAGTTTACCTTGTCCATGGCTACACACATGCAGGGAAAGTGAAGGTCAGCATTTATCCAGTGATTTTGTTCTGTGCCAGAAGGGACGAAGGGGCAGGGTTATGCATCCTGAGGTCAGGAGTGAGAGGAGATACAGCCAGCCAACGTGGTTTCAGAAAACAGAATCACATACACCTGTGAAGGTTTATGCCTTTCCCCGTGAGACAGGCGGCCCTCGATCACCTCTCCCTCAATCACCTTCTCTCCACAACAGACAGACAAGTTTGATGCTCCCTCCTGAAGCTAGATGCTGAGCCTCAAAAGCAAGGTTTTTCCTGCTGAGACCCTTCCATGGTTTTCCTTCCACAGCATTGTCCTTACACGGCTAAGAAGGAGGGGGACTCCTAAAATACTCATTTCTTTCATTAAGTTTGGGCTGAAACACATCTACAACTTTAAAGTGACCAATAATGAATTTTCAGTTTTTGTTCTTTGTTTTCCCATTTAATATTTATTTATTGAAATTTTATTCTATGTATATGTTCATGATATATAATGAATATATTCATTGTGGGGAATCAATAGATACATATATCTCACATCGTGATCCTTTTCACCACCCTCTCATCTACCCTTCCCAGGATCCCCTGTCCATCTCCATGAAGTCTATCTCTCTATTTCCTAACATCTTTCTTTCATTTTGCTCTTTAAATTATTTAAAAATATTCTTTAAATTATGTGAATGCCTCAGGGATAAAGATCATGTTTTAGTTGGTTTTGGAAAATCATTTTTCTCTAAAAGCTGCTACTTTCTGAAAGAACAGAAACTGGCTCCAAAAGAGCCATTTTTTTATTTTGTTGTTTTTTGTTTGAGACAGGGTCTCACTATACAGTTCACACTGGCCTAGGACTTATGATGATTCTCCTGCTTCAACCTTTCAGGTACTGGGATTACAGGCGTGTATCATGCCTGGCCTCAAATGACTTGAGATCTTGGGGATGCACGTGCCTATGTGTGTGCATGTGTGTTTGTGTGTGTTACTGAGTATCTAACTCAAGGGTGCTCTACTACCAACCTACATTCCCAGCCCTTTGTATTTTTGAGACAGGGTCTTGGTAAATTGTCTAGTATGGCCTTGAACTTGTGATGGTCTTACCTCTGCCTTTGGCTGAGATCATCAGAGTGAACCAGCAGGCCAGGTTTGGGATGATCTCTGTCATTAAGTCTTTATTTATTTTTTTATTCTGATTTTGTGTTGCTAATTTAAGGTGTTCATTTCTAGTAGGGTTAAGGATACTGAAAGAGTTCCTTGCTTCTGATCATTCAAGACAAATGCCTTGAATTCATCTCAGAGCGGATGACCTATTTTTAAATTATTTAGTTATTTTTAGATGAAAATAAGTTATTAACCTTTAATATCTAAAACTTATGTCACTGCCCTTCAATATTTAGGGACCAGGGCCAGGGATTTAGCTCAGCAGCTTAAGCATCTGCCTGGTAAGCATGAGTTGTGAGATTGATCCCCAATACCAAAAAACAAAACACATTAGGGACCAGGTTAGAGTTAGGGTTAGGGTTAGATATCAAAGGATTTTTCCTCTGCTTCAAGGGTTTATAATATTCATGCTGGTCACAGGAAGCAGAGATTCTGCCTCACCTCTGTGGCCTGCCTCAGGGTGGAGTCACGGGCCACTCCAAGCCCCGCAGCTCTTGCCTGCAGTTTAAGTGTCTTTTTAATTGGTACACCTCCAGTGATCCTCCACAGCTCTAAAACCCAACATAACCTTTTGGGCTGCTTGGAAAAAACACACTGAGTAATAAGGGATAGAATGCTTCGTGGTCAATGTTTCCAGTGCTGTTCTCCGGCCAGGAGAAATACCAACTCAGAGGCATCTGGAAAAGATGATCTAGAAGGAAGAAGGGGCTTCAAAGCCTTCGAGCACAGCCCTCCTAATGTCCACCTGTCCATTCCTCATTGTCTCTGCAGACTGAGCCACAGGCACCTAGGGAAGTGGAGCTTCAGACACAGCTCAAGGGCTAGTGTGTTCTAAAGTGGGAATAGGCTGACTTCCTGGGAGCCAACCGTTGTTCGATCGCCCTGATAAGGAGTGGTGGGAAGCTGGGGTCCTGGGAAGCAGCGGGGAAGCAGGAGGCGTAGTGTATGGGAATTCACAGCTGTGGTGCTAATGCCCTCCACTAGAGCATTCCTGCAGGCCCTGCTCAGCTTCAGGACAGCACTCAAGGCCCACGGCGTCTGTGTGACATGCACTCTATATTGTGTGTTCTCAGCCAGCCTGTGCCCAGCAGGTACTGAACAAAGGCGGCAGAGTGAGACAGGCAACAAGGTGACCTGCAGTGCGGTGGAAAGGGCACAGCCTGGAGATGCAGGGGTTCAGCAGAGGTCGCTGAGGTTTGCTTTCATTTCCACAGGCCTGAGTCACATAATTTCCTTTGTGCATTTTCATAACAACAAGTGAGTCTTAGAAAATGAATTGCTTGCCTAGCACAGGCAGAGCCCTGGGTTCAACCCCCTGCACTGCAAAAGCAGAAACAACTAAAAAATGAATCAGTATGCCGGGGGTGGGAAGCAGCACCAAAGGTCATCTTGTCTCTTCTGCAGGGTTAAGTCCTTTCAACCTGTCTCTTATAAGCTACAAGTCCTTTTCTCAGAACATTTTAAATTCCATATTTCCAAGAGCTTCCTTTGTGCCTACCTGTTTCTTATGAAAGCAACAACAAAGAGGCCCCCTCCAGCCACGGCCACCTGCAGTGAGCAGCCAGGCTCCCAAGGACCTGCAATCGAGCTGGAGCTCCTGTAGTACGCTGGACGGCCTGGCGGTGCCTGTGCCAACAAGAACAAAGGAACCCGCCTGGCCACTCTGTCTCTCCTTGGCTCTGAAGGCTGAGCCGGGAACCACGGACAGGGACACTGGAGAAAGCAGAGGCTACGTGGAGCAGATGAGCCAGCAAATCAGTAGGCACAGAGCAGAGAAGACAGAATCTGCCTCCTGGGATTGAAAGCAAACTCAGGCCTTTTAAGTCCCTGAGCTGCATTCTTGTTTTCAATAATTCTAAGTGTATCAGTGCTAAGAATAACAATAACTAGGCAGGTGTGGTGTTGCACACCCATAATCCCAGCACTCAGAATGCCAGGGCAGGAGGATCACCATGAGTTCAAAGCCAGCCTAAACTACACAGTGAGACTCTGTCTCAAAACAAAACAAAAGAATAACAATAACTAACATTATGGAGCTCTCACTGCATGCCCAGGAGTGTTCCAGGCACTTTCACAAGTATTATCAATTCATTCAAATCTCACAAAATTAAAGGTGATCAATATGATGACAATGATGAGATTGAAGCACAGAGAAATTAAATAACTTGACCAAGGCCACACAGTTTATAAGTGACAGAAATTATCTGAATTTAAATGGTTTAGCCTCAGAGTCCTTGCCTCTAGCCAGTAGGTGCCTCCCTCTGGTACCGTCCTGGACTTCCTGTCTCCTCCACTGTTCATCCTTATGTACAGCCCCTCTACTAAGGAAGCCTGAGAGAGGATCTGCTTATTATTCATCAACCTTCTCACAATTAGCATTTTTCTTGGTTCCATTTATTAGGAATCTTACAGACTTATGTATATGTTTACTAATTGAAGAACTAATAAATGCTTACTATGTGCCAAGAGCTGCTGGGCATTTTGGAAGCCATGTAGAAGACTCAGCCCTGTTCTAGTCCTCAGGTACCTTATATTAAGCAGGAAAAGACTTGGTCTGTACACACTGTGCTAGAAATGGGACTTCCAGGGTTTAAATGTGACCTTGTATGTATTGCACCCTATCTTTGTACATACAGTGATTATATAACCATTTATTATATCCCAAGATTACTGATATAATTTATAAAAAGTACTTATAATAAAAATTCACCATGACAAGAGCAGCTGTGGTGAGATGGATTCCCTGGAGGCCTTCCTAGGGTTCAGGGCCAGAGCTAGACCAAGGGGATGGCAACATGTCCTGTTCATGCTGGGTAGGACCAGCTCTGAAAGAGCATTGCCTGTTGGCAGTGTGATAGTGTCCCCATGCACGCTGCAGAGCAAGGGTACACTCTGCCCGGGTGATACCTGATGAGAGATGCTGTGACTGTTTCCTCTTTTTATCAGGGCTCATCACAGGCAAATTGTTCACTCATGGGTCCTCACTGCTCAGAAAGGCACTTCTTTATGTCTACAGCCTTGCAAGTTAATGCTATCAGGTACCAGGTGTCATATCCTCTCAGCATTCAACCTTTACAGCACCAGCATGTGACTTTGCATCTAACAGGAATTTCATACAGCCTAAATAACTCTTTTACCAAATTATTCCAGTAACACAAGGCTATTGTGCAAAACGGAGAACCTATGCACGTTTAAAGAAGGTAAGTTACTTATAATGCTACTATGCAGAAATATACATTGTTAACAGTTGAGAATATTTCCTTCTAGTGCTTACCCATCTTTAATTATTTTAAAATTAGGATTATAATGTGTATAGTTTTGAATCTAGCTTTTGTTACCTTTCATGCCATTAAATATCCTTTGAAAACATGATGACTGTAATATTTCTTTAATATTCTTCTATTGACAGTCATTTAGTTCTTTCTAGGTTTTCATAATTATGATGATGTCAATATTCTTATCAAAGTCCTTTGTGCATCTAAGATTATGCTACAGAATAAATTACAGGAAACAGAAACAGTTACAATAGATCGAAGAGTTTCAACAATTATCACTTGATACATAGTGCAAATGGCCTGCTGAGATTTATAACTAGATTTCCCTCCAAAGCCTCACATGCTTATGAGCAGGGCTTTTGAGTGGTAACTGAATTATGGGGGTGTGATATTTATCAGTGGAGTAATTCACTGTAAGTGTGAGCTGGAGGGGGTAATGCCTTGTTGGAGAAGGTGGGTGCTGGGCTGAGGCCTTTGAAGGGTCTATCTCAGTCCTCTTCCCTTGAGGTCTCTATCTGCTCCTGCTCTCCTCTGCCACTCCCCTGTGCCATGCCACCCTGCCTTGGAACCAGATGACTATGGACTGAACCTCTACAAACTGTGAACCAAAATAAACCTTTTCTACTTTAAATTGTGGGTAATGGGTATTGGGTGTTACAGTTTGTGTCTGGATGTCCCCCCAAAATCTTGTATAGTCATAGGAATAGGCCTCTACCATTTGTGATTGATTCGTGCTCCAATGCCGGGATTATGGGTGTGAGTGCTCCCCCCCCCCCCCCCCCCCGCCCAGGCACAGAGTCTTGCACTCCTCCCTTGTTGCTTTTGCTGTCTTCTGGCTACTATGAACTGCTACCCTCTGCCACGTGCCACTTAGCCTTGGAACCAGCCAAGTATAGATTGAAACCTTCACAACCTGTGAGCTGAATAAACCTTTCCTTCCTTGATTTGGGGTGTTGAATATTTTGCCTCAGCAACGAGAGAAAAGTAACCAAGACACTCGGTCTCAGTGATAAGAAAGCGACTAAGACAGATTTGAGTACCAGAAGTGGGATCACTATCTGACCATGTGGTTCAGTGGCCTTCAAAATTGGTTCACAGTTTGGAGATGCTGGCTGGAGAAGCAGCCCTAGCATGCTGTGAGCCAATCTTGATGGAAGATTATAGTAAGAGCTTTGAAGACCAGAATGCTGATAAAAAATCAGATGGAAAAGATCAGGCTCAGGAGGTTTCTGTTGGGAACAAGGACTCCACTGGCAGTTGGACTCTTGACCATATATGTTATACATGGGTAGAAAAATATGTATACATTTTGCTTCTGTCCTGAGACTTTTAGAGAGATTAAAGTTTACAGCAGTGAATTAATTAACCTGGCAGAGGAAATGTCAAGGCAGCCAAACATTTGGGTTGTGGCTTAGGTACTGTTGGGAGCTTTTAGCTAGTTCAAATTGAAAATTCAGCCCAGCTGAATGATTTAAAAAGTTTTGAATTTGGCAAGAAAGGAAGTTCTAGATAAATTTGGATCCTGGAAAGATGCAGCAGAGGAGAGTTTGGCTGCTAAAAGGATTAATATTAAAAAGAAGTCAAGTACTTTACTACTGAACAATAGGAAGGCCCCACCCTTCACAGGCTCAAAATCAGCAAATATGAAAGTTTTGCTTTGAATAAAGACAGCCCTAGGGCACTGCACTCCATAATAGCAGCAACCTAAGGAATTTGTTACTCAGAATTCAGTTTGTAGTGCTCAGTCATCCAGGCACTCAAAGAACCTACAACCATGATCCAAGGAAGCCTGGCTACTGTTCCAGAGGGCCAGTAGACTTGACTATCATACACATGGTGCTTGTTTTAGGCATACACAAAAATGCAAGAGTTGTATGTCAGGAGGGTTTCCACCCAGATTTCAGAAGAAGTGTTGGGAGGCCAGGCAGTGTACTCCAGAGAAGGCAGTATGTGAAGCTGACAACGCACTGGAGACTCCAGGATGTTGGAAAACCAAAACAACTCTGGCAAGTCTGAGGAAAGCCTCAAGGAGTGAGCAAGGCCAACCCAAAGAAGAAACCATGAGAGATGAGAGCTACAACCACCAGCAGTGCCACAGAGGTGGGGCCCTATCACCACAATGTGGCCAGGGGGCTGGATATACAACTATAGGATTTAATGATTGCCCCAGGGAAGGTCTTGCTTTGGCCCCATTCCTGTTTACACTCGTATTTCTACCTTTTGGAATGGTAATGTTTACCTTTTGCCTTCCTGTATTGGCAGTGTTTAGCTTTCTTTTGATTTTTACAGGTGCTCACTGCTAAGAGTTTGCTTTAAATCTCCTAGAAGACTTTGGACTGGGACTTTTCAGCACCACTAAAACTATTAGGGCTTTGGCAATTTTTAAGAGATAAATTAATTTTCCATTTTCCATAAATGGATTGGCATAAGTTTTTGAGGGCCAGGGGTTAAGTGTTACGGTTTATATCTACATGTTCCCCCAAAGCTTCATGTGCTCATAAGTGGGACTTTTGGGAGGTGACTGGATCATGGGGGTTAAATTTATAAGCAGATTAGTCTACTGATGAGTTTATAACTAAATGTGATTTGGGAGATGAAGCCTGGTTGGGGGAGGCTGTACTATGGTCTGGGAAGGTACATCTCCCTCTCTCCTATCTTGAGCTCTCTCTCTCTCTGTTTTCTGCCCACTGTGCCATGAACAATTCTCCTCTGTGCTTGAATCAGGAGGGAGAAGAGTCCCCAGCAGTGAGACTCAAGCAGGGTCTGGGGACTGGTTCTGGCAGATACAGCTAACCACAGTGGCCTGGAAACAAGAGCCCCAGTGCAAAATGAAGCTGGAAGGCTGTTCTGAAGACAGGTTATGCTCAGGAATTTGGACTTTTGCCTGGTGGTATTGGGGACCCAGAAAGCTGGGTTACCAGAGGTGCTAGGCCAAATCTGTGCTTTAGTAAGCTCATTCCAATGGCAGGATAGGAAAGGACTGGAGCTGTTGGGGGTAGGCCAGTTACTACACCGGTGCTGCCCTCAGGCTTGCAGGCCTCAGTTAGGGGCTGGGGCAATGGAAATATAAATGAGGAGATGGAGCTGCAAAATATTTAACAGAAGAAATAACACGACGTAGGGGATGATTAGATGCAGGTTCCATTAATGAGAAAGGCAAACAAGGAGGAGAGCCAGCTTTTGGATGGAAGAGATTTCCACCCATTGTGCTTAAGATCCAGCAGGATACCAGGTACATCTGGAAAAGCCAAAGGGAATATAAATCTGGAGATCAAGGGAGGGACAAGCAGAGCTAAAGGCCAGCAGAATCAGTTACAGCTGCAACTGCCGACCAGTTCTCCCCCATTGCCCCACCCCAACCTGTATACTTCCTCTTGTCTGCAAATAGGGAAAAGAGCACTGTCCATTACAAACAGAATACCAGCCGGGCACGGGGACATCCACTTGTAATTTCAGCACTTGGGAGGCTGCAGCAGGAAGATCACTGTGAGTTAGAAGCCAGCCTGGGATACATAGTGAGACCCTGCCTCAAAAATAAATAAATAAATGACAAACACAAAAATTATAATTTTTCTAGTAGCTACATTTTTAAAAAGTGATGTGAAACTGGTGAGATTAGCTTTAAGGACACATTTTATGCTAGTAGTGGTGCATGGCATAATCTCAGCTCCCTGGGAGGCTGAGGAAGAAGATTATAAATTTGAGTGAATTTAGCAATTTTGTGAGATTCTGCCTCAAAATCATTTTAAAAGGAGAGGGAGATGTAGCTTGGTGTAAAGGTTTTGAGTTTAATCTCCAGTATCAAAAGAGAAAAATATTTTATATAACATAAAACATATTAATATTAAAATCTCTAATGAGTTATTTTTCTTTCTGTACTTAGTCTTCAAAAACCTAATGTCTCAATGTAGCCTGGCCTCATTTTAAGTGGCCACTGCATTAGATTAGGCAGGATTATACAGCAACCTATATAAGGGCAGCAATAAGAAAATGTTTCAAGTCTTGGAATTTGTGTAATTAAATTAAATGGAGCTGAGTCTTACATACTAGAAAACAATGATGAAGATTGTTGGGCTCTCCAAGCCACTTCCATCCCTTGGCATCACCTGGGCTGGAGGGTGGAGGGTAGCTGTTAACATGTTACTAGAAACTTAGGAGACCTAAAGCACAGAGACTGCTTTCCTTTATTCCTGGCCTCACAGCTATTAAACAATCTGACAGCAGCCTGATTAAACTTAGATCTCAATGTATGTATATGTGGTTTCCTGATAAATTTCTCAAGGCTGCAGTTGCCAAACTTCAAACACTTGTAACTGACTTCATAATTTTATGAAACCTGTGCCCTACCAAAATGATATACACTCAGGAAAGGCATAATGACACTTCAGCCCACAACAGACCACATGGGTGGTAGTGGTCACAGAAGATTTTACTGCTTTGCACGATTGTAGTTTGTGTAAGTACATACATAGTATTTGCACAATGACAAAATTGCCTAATGATGCATTTCTCAGAACATGCCTTTGTTGTAAACTGACATGACTGTAATTTAATTAGTACTTTTATTTAGCTAATTCTAAAGAAAATCTACATACTTGAGTATCAACCAGAACTATCAATCATACTTGAGTATCAATCAGAAACTATTTCCCAAATCTGAATAGTATTATTCATTTTTCTTGTGCATATTATAATAATTATTCAAATAATGAATGTTTATCCATTTATTTCCTGAAATGAGTTTATCCATATATTTCCCAAAAGCAGTGCTAGGATTGCTGAACCTCAGAAATATGGTCCCAGGAGGGATGGGAAAGTAGCTCTGGTAGATCCTGCTCTGGCCGGGAGAACTTAGGGCATGCGCCATTCCACTGCGCTCTGCTCTCCCACAAGCGATGCTCATCAGTACCTGTTGATTGTCTCTCAGGCTGGAATTAATTCTGACAGATTAGCTTCAATGCCTGCCAATTCTTAGACACTCTGGGCATCAGCCCTATCTTTCTGGAAATTATCATTTCAACTTTCCAAGGTTCCAGAGCTGCTAAGTTTGGAAACTGAGCTTTCAACTATAAACCTCAAACAGCGAGACAACTATACCTATCATAATGCCCTCTGAGTATTTTTCCTTGTTAACTGATTGATTTTGATAATGTATTGTTTGTAAAGCCTAAAAGCTTTAAGAACTCAGAGCTGGTAAATTTCTTTGGTGGAAATGTAGAGCATCAAAATGGTTTAAAACAAATTTGATATACATGAATATATGTGTGTCTTCATGCATTAAGTAACAATATCTAGTTGCATAATAACTACTATAAATTCAGGATAGTGATGAACACAAAAATATTTGGAGATATCTTCAATTGAAATGTATATTAATTAACTGTTCTATAATAAAGTGCCCTAGACCTGAGCAGCTTAAACAACACACACGTATTATAGAGTCTCAAGGCAAGGCAGGGTGCCTTTAGCTGTCATAAGGCTGCAACTGAGTGGGAGATGGGGCTGTGTGCTCTTTGAAGGTCTGACAGAGGGAGAACCTGCTTCTGTGCTCATATTCAGGCAGCTGGGGGTACTCAAGTCCCCACCGGGTGCTGGACCAGCCCCTCGCTCAGCTCTGTGCCACATGCCTGTTGCTCTAGGCAGGACCTAATGTAGAACTGGCTTCCCTCAGGTTGACCAAGATAGGCAGAGAAAACTGAGATGGAAGCTGCAGTCTTTTAATAACAAGTCTAAGAAGTCACACCTCATCCTCTCTGCCACACTTCAGTCACCAAAAGAGAGCCATTAAATCCAAGTCATGATCTCAGGAGGCAGGGGTCACTGGTACCATCTTCTAGGCTGCCTACCTCATCGTGACATAGAACACCTGTGATTTCTATTGATGACGAGGTCACAAGTACTGCTAATGCTACTGCAGCACACTGGCTATATTCCTAGTCAAAAGGCATGCAAAATTTCAGTTCGGGATTAGTGAAAATAAAGTAGTACTATTTTCCCCACCTAGTTCATAAACTTCAGGTTAAAAGAAAGCTTCTGTGTTAAAATATGCAGTGTATTTTGCACCATTTAAAAATTAGCCTGGTGCTTTGATAATGGGCACAAACATTCCTAACATGGCCCTGGAATCTCCCAGCTGTGGGCATTTACTGTGTTTGTGAAAGATTTTTTTTTTAAAATAAACAATGTGGTACTGCTGGTCCACTCAGAAATAAATCAACTTTGAAAGCTTCCCTCACAGCTGCAAAAGGCAAGTGTTTGGCCCCAATAAATTAGGATTAGTGGAGCTAGGCCGATAATGAAGCTTTCACCTACGCTGGGCAGGTGGCCACAAATGAGCCATGAGAGCAAACTAACTGTGGTTCGAAGTAACAATCACTTTTGTAATGACAAGTAGGACTGAGTAGAAAGCAAGTATGGGGAAGATGTTTTCCTGCAGAATGCAAACCTTCTCCAGTTTGGGGTCTCCTCAAAACATGAACCAAAGTTTTGTTCTAGGGGCCCTACATCAACTCTGCTTATCACTCTTCTGGTTATAATGCTGCAGCCACTCTCCTTCTGGGTTGTGAAGAACAAAGTGGGATGGATCAACAAGCCCGTATCACAGAATCAGTGAACTAGGAGCCTACAACTGCAGGTTTCAGATTTATCTCCTGGACCTCAATCAAAATCTCTCATCACCAGTTCCCAGAAGTGCTTTCAGCATCTCATTTTATCAGGGTGGAACAAGGCCAACAGTCAAGATCTTTTACAACCACAAAACATACACACTAAGTAGTCAGGACTATGTCTCATGTTACAGCAGGGTCCTGGGGCGGGCTTCACTGTGCCTGGCACTAACCCTTCAGTTGTGGAGTCAAATCAAAGGGACGTGCCTTTGACTCCACAAGGTCCCTTTGTCAAGGACATGACAATTCATTAGCTGGTTCTGAAACATTAACAACCAGTGCATCCACATCAGAACCAATAAAGGCTGAATGTCACCTGTTGGGGGCTTCTCCTGTGGGAGCTCACCTGGCTGCCAGTAGTGCTCTGAGTGGCCAGCACTGTCAGGACGGAGCCCAGTCCTCCTTCCTAAACTCAGAGCAGAGGCTTCCAGGTCTGAACCATTTCTAAGGCCCACAGAACCCCTCCCTATGTCTTCCTGGGACGCTGGCTGGCAGTCTCCCTTACCAGGTGCCTTCTGAGAGCAGCCTGGGCCAGCGGCTGCTGGTTGGCACCAAGGGCTTCTGTAGAAGAATTCTATCTGATTTCAGTCCTAGAAACCGAGCCATGAGTAAGATACTATGTAGAGTCCCATTCCATATTTCTTTACAGGACTTTTAAGATATTAAACCAGTAAGACCATTGAGAAAAATGAATTTTTACTTCTATATCTAGAAGTGTATAACTTTCCACTTGACATCTTTACATGGGTATCTAACAGACAGCTCAAACTTAGTTATCCCAAACCAGACTCCTAGTATCTCCCCCCTCTACTCCAAAGCATTCTGCTGATAGCCTTGCCCCATCTCAGTCTGGTGGTACTTCCAAATCTTCCTGTCCTTAAGCCCCAAACTGGAATCTTCCTTGACTCCCCTCTCCCACATATTGTTCAATCCAACACTTAATCTTGTTGGTTCTGCCTTCAAAATACCCAGACTCTATCTATGCTACCTGTACTGCTGATGTCCTGGTACACAGTATCACGGTTTACCATGAGAGTGCAGCGCCAGCCTCCTAAATGGTCTCTCTTTCCTGCTGCTTCATTCCTAGATCTACTGATGCAGCATCCAGGAGTGCTACATGCAGTCAGATCTTTGACTTCCCGTGCTCTCAGTGAAACATGGGCCCTACACCAGCCTACTCGGATCTCCAGGGTCTGGTGCCAACTTCTTCCTCCTCATTATTTACTGTGCGGGTCATGCTGGCTCCTTGGTATTCCCCAAGTACTCTAGGCATGCTCCTGCCTCATCATCCTGTGCCTTCTCCCAGGAATGTGCAGCAAGTCTCCTCCCTGCTGCAAGTCTGCATCATCTCCACGACAGTCACCCTAACCACCCCACTGAAACCCACATGCCCACCACCGGGCCTCTGTTCTTCTTCACCCTGCTGTTCTTCACAGCATTCTTCACCATCTAACCTCCTAACAGAAGCCATCATGGAGGATGTCTCAGGTTCACAGACTATGGCTCACATTCCCAGGTAGTACAAAAGACATGTGTGGAAAGTGATCAATTTCTGAATTGAGGAGAGCGCAAGAGACAGGGAGATGGGGCAGAAGGCAGGGACCCAGGGAAAGGAGACAGGGAGGGGGAGACGGAGAGGGGAAAGTAGAAACCTATTCAAAACATCCAATGACAGGACCCAAACACTAGGTCTCATTTTCCTCTCTTAATGATGCATGTTGCATTTTGCAGAGAAACAAAAAAGACAGCTGCCACTGGGGCAGTTGTTTGCCAGGGAAGAATCTTAAAACCATACATTTTGGTTTTTGTTTCTGCTTCTTGGCTCATAATCCCTTCCCCAAGGTAAGCTATGAAAGCAGAATTTCTTTTTACCTCGTCAGGTAAAGAAAATACTAATCTGCGCTAAGCTTTGTCTGGGAGCTAGCCCGTGGGCCACCCTTCCTGCACTGTGCCTGGAGGAAGGAATGCTGCACAGAGAGGCCAAGGAGCTTTCCTCAGCCAGTCTGTTAGCATTAGATATGCAAAGATGTTGCCACAAAACCTCAAAAGGACAGGCTTGGAGAGCTTCCTGACAGCAAATACCAGGGTTCCTGAGGGCAAGCCAGTCCCTTCTCCTACATCTCACCCTGTGCATCTCCTCACCTGTACTCTTTTGTAATTTTATTTGGTTGAACCAAGGTCTCACACTGGTCAGCCCATGAGATTTATAGAATTTTTCATATCAGCTATCTTTTCCTTTGATTTTGGTTTATTCAAAACAGTCTCGCTATATAGTTCAGACTGGACTTGAACTCACTATATAACCCAGGCTGGCTTTAAACTCATGGCAAATTTCCTCCTGCCTCAGCCACCTGAGTACTGAAATTATAGACATGTACCAGCACATCTGGTTTAGTAATAACTTCTATAATAAGCCGGTAGACATAAGTGTTTCCTGAATTCCATGAGCTGCTCTAAAAATCAACTGAACCTAAGGGGGAGCTTCGAGGAAGAACCGTTTATAGCCAGCAGTCAGGTATGCAGACAGAACCACCTGGGCCAGTTGGGGTGGAAAGCAGATTTGGGGACCTAGCCCTCAACCTGCAGGGTGTGCAGAGCTGAATCAGATTGGTCCCCTGCAGAATGAACTGCTTGCTTGCTGGTAGGGAAATATAAGTCCTTATGTTCATCTGTACTTCATAACAGATCTTCATCCATACTTCTCATGTCCACAAGATTAGGATCCCTTTTCCTGTCCTATCTTGGATCCACTGGTAACTGTTTCTCTCTGGGCCTGTCCTTTGCTCCCGAAGGACTAGGGCATTGCATACAAACCTTCTCCAGGCAGGATGGATTTGGTTTCTGCCTGCAAAATCACAACTACATTAGGGTGCCTCCCAGGAATTAAGTCGAGGCCACTCTGCTGAATCGCCAGTCTCATTCTACTCCCATTAGGCATGGGTCTGGCTTCTGTGGATCCCAGAGGACATCTATATCCATATTTCAAGTCCTGAGGACCCCTTGGCATTGCTTAGGTTGTGTCACCAGTGCTGCAGCCAGGGGTTTAGTTTATGCTTACTGCTATCTCTAATAAGCAAAGTGACCACAGACAAATCACCTGATCTTTCTGGATTTTAGTTTCCAAGTGTAAAACTGAGGGGATAAAACTCTCCTAAGGTCTTTCCATTTAAAAAACCAAAAAACAAGATACTATTTTTTTTATCTATCGCTTTAAGTTTTAAATAATGAAACAGCATTTGAAAGCCTTGTTCCTAAACTTTTCCCAAGGCCAGATGTTCCTGGCACTGAAACAGAGGGAAAAAATACTTTTAAAATAATCTGACAGTTTTGTCTTTTGGAGAAAATTATCTTTGGCCTTTCATATGGGCCTTTTTCCTTTATGGCTACTTTCATAAAAACCCTCAAAAGAAGTCTTTAAAAAGTAAACTCTTCATCTTTCCTGATTCATCAGGATCTATCTCATAACATTATTTTTCCTTAATGAAACTTCTCAAATATTTTTATTCTGGAAACTATGCTCATCAGCATTGATCTGTCTCTGTTTTGCAGGGAAGGTTATTAAATCGTCTGGAGAACAGGGCCGTGGAGGAAGCATACTGTCCGCCTACCTCCACTCAGGCCTGAGTTTTCTGAGGCTGATGGTCATGCAATGGCAGATGTGAAAGATGGAAAAGAAAGAAGACCAGAGAAGAAAGAAGAGAGAGAGTTGAAGGCATTCATTTACTTGCTTTCTAAGAGGTTCTGGAGAAGTCCTGGTGACACCTACGTGAGAAGCAGAGTTGGGACAGAGATTCTTTCAGGACTCCCTCTGTGCAGGCTTCTGTACAGCAGCCTGGAGAGGAAATGTGCAGACCTGCTACTGGGCCTACTCCTGGCTCTTAGGAGTTGGGATCACTCTGGGGATTCTAGAATCTTTAAAGAAAACCGAAGCTTTCTATTGCTAGACTGAAAATCAAAGAAGGGACTCAGAATCACTGCCATTCATAAATCAGTGATTGAGTGGAAGAACAGCAGACCAATATCAAACACTCCAAACAAATTCATATGCAAAACATGTGCATAAACTCCTAGTCTGAGGTTAGCAGCATATTCCAAATAATTTAGGCTCCAAGATACTATCTAATGAGGAAATACAGACCCAAATTTTTTTCCATTGTATATGTGTGTGTGTGTGTGCGTGTGTGTGTGCAAATACATGCCCTACTACAACTCTCTTGTTTTCAGCCATGATAGCATTATAATCCAACACAATGAGTTAACTTAAAATGTGACATATTTAAGTCTAAGCATGAACACACAAGGACAAAAATAGTATCATTCATACCAAAAATATCAAAGCAGACACTAATGTCTAGCTGGTTAGCATCAATGCTAGTAATTTCTTACTAGCATTGAGAAATTACAGTGTTAGTGGCATATGAACACCTCCTGGTAGAAGTGACATAGAATGTCATATCATCACAGAATAAGTACTTCTTACATTTAGTTCATCGTATCATGATGGAGTTTCACTTCAAGAACCATCTTTTCCCAGTTTATTCTTTGCCACCAGATATATTCTATATCCTTTCATAAATAAATGCAACTGTTCTTGTTATAATCTGATGGGGGAGCGTTAAACAGTACTAATCTTCCAACTAATGAAGCAACAGGGAAACTGAAATGACAGAGTAAAAAATCAATCAGGCGTACAGTAGTGTCACAGAATCTACATTAGCATTCGTAATCCTTTATAGAAGACAGACCTCCAGCAAAAGCACCACCACCCACCCAGCAAAGTGTCAGGTTGCCCATCACATCTTTCCTACATTTCCTTCCAGAAAATTAGTGATCTAAATACCTACCAGCTATACTTAGCCACACCCCCAGAAGAAGCTTGCTCAGTTTCCTGAGACAATAGCCCAAGTCCTATTTGGATCCTTACTACCAAAAAGCAAGATATAAACATTTTGTTGAGCCCGCATGCATAAAGGAAAATGATAATGATCCTGTAATCAGAGATACCTTTGAGTCTGTATGTTTGGAAGGAGGGTGGTATGAGAGGACTGGATGATGACAAAAGCTTAACTCAAAAGCACCACATGATCCAGCAACAAATACCAGTTCTGGATATAGCTTTGTAAACCCATGTTCATAGCTACATTATTCACAACAGCCAAAAGCCACCCTGGTGGATTTATGGATATAGAAAATGTGACAGACATATAATGGAATACTTGGCCTTAATAAGGAAGAAAACACTGAGATGCTACAACATGGATGAACCTTAAAGACATCATGCTAATTAAAATAAAAAGAAGTCACAGGAAAACAAATATTATATAATTCCTCTTATATGGGGTACCTAGAGGAGTCAAACTTAGTAACAGAAAATAGAATGGTGGTTTCCAGGGGCTGGTAGAAAAGGGAAAATGAAGTTGTAAGGGAAAAGGAAGTTGTTTAATAGGTACAGAGTTTCAGATTTGCAAGATGGAAAAATCCTGGAGACTAGCTCACAATGTGAATTATGCTTAATACTACTGAATGGTACAGTAATGTTACACTATGTATATTTTATCACAATTACAAACAAGGCCAAACACACTGTTCTGAGTATTTCCCAATGTGATGGTGATACCAATAATTCATGCCCAGCATGTGGGGCTCAATCCCCAGTATACCAAAGGAAAAAAAATTATTCCAGATGTTCTCCATCACCAACATGGTCTACCACTTTCTGCCTCCACGTCCTCTCTTTTTCAGAGCGCTTCCAGGCCTGGGGAGCAGAGGTGCTGCAGAATAATAGCCCTCTAATAAATCATCCCTTATGTCTTAAAAGCAAAAGAACACAGCACAAGCAGAAAGCTGGAAATGGGGCCTAGAAATGGCTAGGGAGAGAAGAAATGGAACAGCCTTTGGAAGGATGCATTCACAAAAAAGACAGCAGGTCCATCTGGAAAGTATTTTATCAAAATAAAAAGCGCTTTTCTACTATCATCAACAGATTAGCATAATACACAACTCCCTGAACAGCAAAGCACTACGATCAATTTAAAAAGCAAAACAAAACTGAAAGACGTGCTCCTTCGAGGGATGTCCAGCCACGGCCAAGCGTAAGCCTCTTCCTGGTGCTCAGGGGCAGTGAATCCGGAGTGGCCAGGGGGCCCAGGGGCTCGGGGGCCATCCTTCGGCACTTTCCCTCTCCCTGTCTCCTCCAGGTATTTGTGCAAAGGCCAACCTGTCCCCACATCGATGAAACCACGAAGTGAGACATGGTGAGGAAAAGGTTTCTGAAACCACAAGGGCTGCGATCCCCACTTAGCACCCTCCCTTATGGCCAGCTTCCTCGCCATTTTCTTGCACAAGATGGTAGTAAAAAATGAAAACTATGAGGACACAACTAACAATGATTTTTCTTTTTCATCACTCTCCTGGTTATTTTACATTACTGAGACATAAACAAAGCACGAGCCGACCAACCCTTCACCCCTCTGTTGTTCTTCAGGACAAATTTTGGGCCTGGAATGTAAAGATGCAACAGGAAGCTCAGAACCCCAATCTTTTCTCATCACCTCCCTGCCTCCGCCAAGACATTATCATGGCCTCAGAGAAGCAATCTAGGCTGCTTTCTAAACCATCCAGAAAAAAACAGCAATCTCTCTGGTGCTAGCAACAATTCAAGAACAAAGAAATTTCCTTTTCCTAACTCAAATTTGAGACATTTTCCTTTTTCACTGTAGGTCTGAAAGCAGCAGGCCATTTTGTCAGAATCTTTTTTTTTTTTTTTTTTTAAGCAAAACTGTCCCTCAGTGGCCATAGGCTGAATACTCTTTGGCACTTTAATACACATTTCTACTCGTCTTTGCCCACTAGCCATCTTTCTGGCTCTTGGACAGACTCTTCAAATCTTCCTATCAGAAACGCAACGCCAAGGTCAAAAAGCTCTAGTAACCAGGCAGCCAGGCTTCTCCCAGCCCGGCTCAGCTCCGCTCCAGCCTGCACTGGCTTCTTAAACTGGAGCAGGCAGAGGACTTCCTCTTCTCACTCAAACCCCTTTTTGTCTGCTCTCATTTGTGTGTGTGTGTGTGTGTGTGTGTGTGTGTGTGTGTGTGGTGAGGGGAGAGAAAATAGAATAAAGTGAAGAATTTATGGAAGTGAAAAATTATTTAACAAGCCAAAAGATGTGTTTTATGAGATGAAAAGTATATAGAAACGAAGAACTTGTTTGTGGCACCTTGTCACACACAGCGTTTCTGTGTTCTCTAACGCCCTATGAATTCCCCATGTATGTCTGCAAACACAAGCTGATCTGCCTTGCTTCATATTTACACTGATAAAAAATGAGAAGAGGCTTAGCTGCATTCCACAAAATAAAGTTACTTAACAGGCATTTTAAGCTTTTTTTTAAGGCACAGAAGTTCTAAAGGGGAAGAAAGTCTGAGAATCATTTTCACCATAATAGCTCAACGTTTGTTCCTCTAACAATGTGTGGTTACCAGCTATGCACTGGCTCTTACACTCAAAGCCATAGCAATTTCTTCCCATTAGAGAAACAGTTAAAAAGACAGTCTAAGGAATAAAAATCAATTCAATATTTTAGAGCAACTATGAAAAGGGTTTTGAGGGAAAAAAAGAACCACTAACCTGTATTGTTCCAATCTGCTGAAACCGACCGACCAAGAGCTCGAGTCTCCTGCTATCTGCTGGCCGGCTTCCTGAAACTTTGCATGTGACATCAGCTTCCTCACCGCACCTTCTTCCCCACTTGCCTCTCTAATCGCCCCAGGCATGTGATAAGATCGGTGGGCTGCTTTTTCATGGGGTGGGGGGGAACCCTGTGTTTGCCTACCCAAAAGGGTTACCTACTTGTTTTAGGTGTTCTTACAGCATAGGCATAGACTCCATTTGGAGGGAGAAGGGAAAGGGAGAGAGTCCTGAGCCCCAAAGTCTCCACTCTAAGGTCGAGAGTATGCAGCAGAGAGGCAGCAGACCACTACGGTAGGACTTCCGGCTTGGACTCTTCTCTCCTGGGTCAGCTCAGCCCCAGGTTAGCCTGCCCTAGAACTGCTAAGGCGGGGCCCTCAATGGTGCTGTGTCCAGGATGTCCTCACTCTCCTCTCTGGAAGACACTATCAACAGAGCACGCCCAGGTCAGCCCATGTTTCTGGATCCTGCCGCAACCATGGCCATTCACCCTGAATTTCCTGGGTCAGTGTCAAGTTCACACGCAGCCTATTTAGCCATGCTGTCAGACAGTGTGCCCTACTTCTTGGTTTAGAAAACAAAACCACAGTACTGTCAGCCTCCCTGGGCTAAATAACTCTGATGTCAGCCAGACAGCAGAGTCAGGGACAGTACCTGCTGTGTCCTCTCTGCCCTGGACAGGGAAGAGATAGAAGGGAGCTGGGGGCAAGGACTAAGCAAGAAGCCTAAGTACACCATTTCACGCTTTCTTATTCTCATTGTTATTGCCTTCCTTTCCTTTAATAATTCCCCCAGCTCTCAGGAGAGTCCAAACAAGCAGAATTTGTGGATATGGGAAGTAGTATGTGGGAATAAAACCATGTCCTGCACCAAAGAAAATATTCTGTAATTTGCACAACTTGACTGAGGACAGAAACCCCAAAACTGTTTCTATTTGGCCACCCTGGCATAATTCTTTTTTAGACAATGCTTTTAAAAGAATTGTTTGGTTTTTAGCAAGGTAACAATGGACATTTTCCAAATCCTGAAAATATCTCCTATAGGGTTTTCCATACGAGGACACTAGTAAGGAAACAAGTTCTGAGAGGGGCAGCTCTGAAGCCTCACCACATGATTACAGCTCTGCCTTAGAAACACACGTAACTGCTTTACCATCTTGACAGTGGATGGCTGGGTTTTGGACTAAACTGCACATTTAGATTAGACAGTTGAACCAAGGTGGCTCTCAAAGCTAGACACTGTATTAGTTTTAAAATGGAAATAATAACAAAATTATGCCATTTTGGACTCAGCTCTTGCAAAGAAGTTTGGAAAAACAAATTACTACATGGAGGAAAAGTAATGAAAAGTCTATCTCAATGTATTTAGAAGTGTCACATTCGAGGTTAAGTTTTCAATTCTATTTTTCAACTAAGCAGTTAAGTTCTGCTCAAGCTGTGCCTTGTGTGGAATTAGTAAAGATTTTAACAAAATGCTGTATAATGCTCCTTTAAAATCTCTAACCTGATTTTCTATGAAGTTTTTTTCTGGTTAGCCATTTACATTTTTCAATACATTTTATTTTTCAGAGCAGTAGTAGATTTACAGAAAATTTAAGACAATAAATATAGAGAGTACTTGGGTATTCTACACCCAGATTCCCCTATTATTAACATTTTATATAATGTTAATATATATTAGCAAACCAATTTTAAAACATTATGGTTAACTAAAGTCCACAGTTTATTTAGATTTCCTTAGTTTTCATGTAGTATACTTCTTCTGTCCCAAGATCTCATTTGGGATACCACATAACAGTGGATTATCAGGTCTACTTTGCTTCCACTTGGCTATGACAATTCTCAGCCTTGTCTTTGCTAACTGTGATGGCTTTGAGAAGTAGAAAGTACCAAAATGGGATTTGTCTGATGACTTTGTCAAGGCAATACTAGGGTTTATGGGTTATTTAGATGAGGGACACATAGGTACAGTACCATGTAAATCACATCACATTATGTATTCATACAATCAGTACGATGGAATACTGTCAATGTTGGCCTTGATTATCTGGTTGACATAGAGTTTGTCAGGTTTCTGCACTGCTGAGTTGCTTCCCGCTTGCTTCCACCTTTCCATAACATACTATCTGGAAGAAAGTTCGCGAGAGTGGAGTATCTATATACATTATTTGGCATTCTACTGCATAGAAGATCTGTCTCTTCTGCACATTTATTTATTCATTTAATTATTTCTATCCCTATGGGCTCATAGATATTTACTTTATACTTGGGGTTATAACTCAACAATATTTCACTTATTTTGTTAATTCAAATTATTCCAGCTTTGACCATAGGAAATTTTCCCTCCTCAGATGGATCCCATCAGTAGTTTTTGTTTTTAGCACTTTCTTACTTTTTTGCACTACAAAATGCTCCAGGTCCATCATGGAGAGCTCCTCCCCTACTGTCCATGTGTTCTTTTTTATTATTGTTGTTGTTGCTGCTGTTGTTTTTTAAAAGAAGAAAAAGAAAAGAAGTATATGGGCCTAAGAAAACTTTTATTTACCTTTAATTCTCATTAGTTCTGTACACACATATTTCTTAAAAATTGCTTCATAGAATTAGTTGTAATATCTACCACCAGGAAAATATCAAAATTAAGACATCAACTAAGGGGGCTGGGGATTTAGCTCAGCAGCATAAGCGCCTGCCTTGCAAGCAGGCAGTCGTGAGTTCGATTCCCGGTTCCGATAAAAATGAAAAAGACAAAAAAAAAAAAAAAAAGACATCAACTAAGTAAAACACTGCATTTCTTTAATTCTAAGATGCATATTTGTGTTGGTATCATCTTTTCCTTCATATTTTAACATGCCTAGAATCAAAGTGTATGTTTAATTTTGTGTTCTTTTCCCCCTTCCCTCCCTGTTACTAATTTAATGGTACAGCTACAGTCAGTGGTGCCTTGTGAGTGGAACCGTGCAGCAGTCAATGAACTTGTTTAACAGATATCATTTAAATATTTTCACTGACTTTTCCCACTGGACAAATATTTTGATTAAGGAGGCTTAATGTGCAGCATGTACACACAGACACTAAAAAAAGCCCAAGATTTTTAATTCCCAAACACATTCTAACTTATCTCAAACAATAAATTCTCATCAATCCTAAATATAGATTCAGAAGGGGAGATGTTTAATAATTCTTTTCTGGGCTTACTGTGAATCACTTTCCTAAGATCTCAGGGATCATTATCATGGCTGAGTTGCCTAATGGTGATGCTGAAGGAGAGGAGAAGAGTTCCCGTCTGGCTGATGAGGAGCAGATGCCCCAGCTGGTCAGCAGGCAGATGGGAAGGCCTCCCTGCTTCTCCCTTTCCAGTCAGAGCAGCTGGAGACTGCAGAGTGGCCGAGCCAGCCCTCATGACACCATGACCAGGAATTATTCTCCAGCAACAAACCACTGTTGCTTCGGGAGTATCATACTTTATAGAGGACTTTTCTGTTTCGTTTTTAAATTTTGTTTTTTGCTTTACTGGAGAGAAAGCAATTCAACCACTCACAGACACAGAGAAAATACCTAATCTTCCCGTGGAATTAGGAGAACCTAACGTCTCTGAACACTACTTCCTGTTTTGCTCCTGTGTAAAGTTACCAGGGTCCCTCTAAGCATCCCACCAGCGCCCTGAAAGGACCAGAAGAGCTGTTTCACTGGCTTTTTTCAGCAATCATGTATCACGTTTACCACATACAGACACTAAGCTAAGTGCTTTAACCACCTATTTCCATTTAATTCACATTACAATGCTGTGAGATAGGTTTTGTGATTTCCATGTTACTTACAAAGAAACCAGTCTTAAGAAATTAATCCGTCCAGGGTTCCTCAATAAGCCTGAAGCCAACTTGCGAGTGGAGATCTATCTGACCATTAGGGAAATGCAACGCAAAACCATCATGAGAAAGAAAAAAACCCACCCCATCATGAGATCATCTTACCCCATTTAGAAGGGCTACAATTAAAATAATAATAAATGCTGTACACTGATAAAAGGGAACTCTCGTAAGGTGTTAGTGACAATGCAAGTTACCACAGTCATTATGCAAAATAGGCTGGAGACTCTTCAAAGAACTAGACACAGACTATAATGTGATTCTGCAGTCCCACTAGTAGGTGTATATCCAAAGAAAATGAAGTAAAAACACAGCTAGCTGATGCCTAACAGCAACACATGGGACTAAATTAGATGTCCACTGATGGATGAAAGGATAGAGAAAATGTGAGATACACACACACACAATATTGCAGACATGAACAGAACTGAATGACATTATGTTAAATGAAATAAAGCAGACTCAGAAATACAAATACTGTGTGTTTTTGCTTATATGGAAAAGCTAAAAAAAAAAAGGTAATCTCTCAGAAGCAGAGAACAAAGTAGAGGTTCCAAGAGGGAGAGAAAAAGAGGGAAAAGGAAAAGGATGAAAAGACAACAGACAGAGGGCACAGGGATGCAGCTGGAATGGAGGCAGAGCCCCAATATCTTAAAGCACAGTAGGACAGCTGTGGTTGGCAACAATTAATTGCATATTTGAAGAGAGCTCCTTGAGAGGATTTTCAGTGCTCCCAACACACACACACACACACACACACACACACACACACACACACACGATATATCTTTGACAATGGATATATTAACTACTGTAATATGATCTATATACATTATATACACGCATTGAAACATACTCCATGAATTATGTTAGTTAAAATATTCTAACAAAAGCTCACAAGTTTTCAATACTACTGTGCTGTTATGTGTGGCCAATGCATGTCTATGTTTTATTAATTGAAAATTTCCTGCCATTTAATATTTAATACTTTTATAAATACCTTTTAAAAAATTGTATTTTCCCACTTGTTAGTCAATAATGATATACTGATGTTACTTAAATAATACGTTCCACTCATTTTTGTCTACTGGATCAAAATCCAAAAGCATTTTGTTAGTCTCCCAGTATGATTACAGGGAACTGCACTGCTAAAATTTTTGTTATTTTATCTGTGTAGGTTTTGCTTTATCTAATTCAGTGATAGGATGCTCAGTGCATACAGGTTCATTTTCTTCTTTAGCACCAATGAATGAGTTTTGCTGAGACATTTCCATACACGGCACACTGACCGCATGCCTACCCTCCCTTCTGTGTGCTCCTGCCCACTGAAGTCCCTCTCCTTCTCTCGCTTTCCTTCATACCTGCTCTCTCTTACACTTTCAGGTCTTTTTGTTTCCATATGAGATAAAATACGCAATACTTGTCTTTCTATGTCTGACTTATTTCAACAATTTAATCCATTTTCCCCACAGATGACAGGATTTCATTTCATTCTTTTATGGCTGAATTACTTCATTGTGTATATATAAAAACTTTACTGGTAAATCTTCTTGTTGGATTTATATCTTATTCTTCAATATCTCAAGGTATTGCTTTTACATTTAATCCTACCTTTTAAAATTAATTTTACCATCCCTATTTTTGTTTTGTTAGCATTCGCTTCTTAATTCCATTCTTTCTTAATTTTCTTCTTTCAATGTAGAGTTGGTACATATATAATTCCTGAAGATAGCAAATAATTTGATCATCTTTTTCATGAATATGAGTCACTGATTTTTATTAGACAAATTGAACTTAGTCATGTTTATTGTATATGTTTATCTTATCCTTGTCACTGTATTATATTTTGCTATATTGTTTTCTTCCTTGTTTTCCCTTTTCTTGATTTCTGATGACTGACCATGCTGTATAAGTGTGCTTTAATATCCTTATTATCTTAACATGTAGAAATGTTAAAATGTTCCTTATACTTTTTTCTAGATATCAAATACATGTGACCTTTTCTGGTAGACATTAGAAAACTATACAGTAAAATCCTTGTAACTGGCAAGATCTGACCATTATTTTGGCAAGTGACGATAGCCATGTGTCAATGCTAATGATTACATATTGGGGGATGATTACTCAGGCATTCTAAGCCCTTCTGAAAGGGGTATGCTGCCAAGTCTCCACCCTCTACCTCTGCCATGAAGACAGCTAGCCATTACACTCTCACGGATAATGTGGCTAAGTGTGGAGTAGAGGGCAGCAGGAACCCACTGGTTGGGACATAGCCAAAAACACGGTGGAGAAGATTTCTGCAGACTTTGGGCTCTGAGATGGGTAAGCACCATAGGGACCTGTGAAAATAGCTGCAGAAGGGATTTGGTCACCTCCCTCCCAGTAACTAAAAGTCATCATTTGAAGAATTTTGTTCTAGAATTGGGTGTGACTGTAAGAATGTAAACATATCCTCTAAAAAGTTAAAGAACTCAATTGAGAATGTTGCCAGACCTGTTGAGAGGCTAGAATTCTGAGTTTCCTAATGTCCAGCTAAGAAGTCTCAACAAAAACCTTTGGCCTTTTTTTTCCCTAAAACTCAGATTTCCATTTTGTTTATTTATTTTTATTTATTTTTATTTTTTATTTTTTTTTTGTCTTTTTCATTTTTATCAGTACCAGGGATCGAACTCACAACTGCCTGCTTGCAAGGCAGGCGCTTATGCCGCTGAGCTAAATCCCCAGCCTCCATTTTATTTAAAGCATTAGTTATCGGGGCTGGGGATTTAGCTCAGTGGCATAAGCACCTGCCTTGCAAGTAGGCAGTCGTGAGTTCGATCCCCGGTACCGATAAAAAAAGGAAAAAGACAAAAAAAAAAAAGCATTGGTATCACGGCAAGGGAGAGGATTCTGGCCATAAAATATAGGTATTGGTTGTGTGCTTTTAAAAATATGTGCTTAATGAAGATTAACATTTAAATTCTACATTTGATTTTTCTCAAAGAATGCTGTGTGGTGATGGGGAAGGAATAACAACTGCTTCAACACCCATCAGAAACTCAATTTGCCTTAAATCCTGGTTTGAAACATAAAAATGTAGAAAATACCTTTGAAAGGTATTTGTGTTTTAATAAATTTTGTAACATTGAGTTTACATTATTTTAAGTCATTCTCATTACAAATGAAGAGTAAGGTTCTAGGAGTTAGAGAGACTCACCCAAACTAGTAAATAAGAGACTGAACTTGAAATTACTGACAAGATGTCTAGTGTCACTTTAGGATGCATAAAAACTGTCTGTTCTGGTCTCTGGTAGGCGTGCCCCTGACCAGTGTTTCACCATGTGGGTTAGAGAGCCCAGCCAGATTCCACAGCAAGTATTTCTACACTGTTTTGGAGCGAGGGGGTTTAGAGTATTATGTCATGCAAATGCCTTCCTCACTAGCAATCATGCAGATACACCCCCTCCACCACATTTCTGAGTCCTTGCAGCTGCTAAAGGGAAGCTGAAAGGCCAAGAAAGTTCTCTCTTTGGTGCACTGCACACTGGTGCATTGTTTATGCTGTCGTAATGTGATTTAAGTCAGAGTTATTGAGCCCTTGCCCATCTGCCCGCTAAGCCAGAGCCCTTCCTTCCATGGGTCATTCTTTTTCATACCACAGGGCCTGATGCCAAAAACTAAACTGGCCCTTTTCAATATCACACTATCAAATTCCAAATAATCAGGCCCTTCAGTCATCTTTATTGTTGATCAAAACATTGAAAGGAAATGGCTAGAACACACAGGGAAGCCTTGTCATTTACTGGGGGTGAGCTATAAGAAGGCTGATAAAGATAGAACTCCAGAGGTAACAGAGAGACAGTACTAAGAACTGAAACAACCCATACATTGGCTGCTTCTTTCTTTTAGGTTAAATAGAAAACAGGCAAATACAAGGCAATACACACAACTCCAAAGTGTGCCATGGGTGTTACGAAGGGTCCTGACAGAGAAGGTGGCCTTCATTAAGCACAGATATGGTTCTGACTCCTCACACACACAAGTATTATGGGACCAAGAGAACACCTAATTGTCTACTTGCACAATTATCTTACTCAGGCAAACCTATATCTCTCTTGCATATTTAAGAGTACAAAGAATAGGGTTAAACTTTTATATTCACAGCACTTCTAAAAGGAAGTATGCTGCAATCAAACTGTCTTGGTTCAAATAACAGACCCATTACTTACCGCAAATTGCTTTATTATTTTGGGGCTACAGTCTTCTCATCTGTAATGTAGGGATAATTTTAATGAGTATTAAATTTACACTGTATTCAAAAAGCTTAACCAGTGTAGCACAAAAATGGTGGCTACTGCTACCCCTACTAGACAAGAGAATTTCATTCTCAGGGAACTCTAGATTAGAATTTCTCACACAAAAAACAATTAGCCAAATAATATTTCTGAGGGTGCTCTGCATTCAGGAAATAAAGGACATTAAGGAATCAGAGGCTATGAAGCTGTAGGTCATCTGACAGAGGCACCATCCAGCAGGAAGTAGGAAACAAAATCCATGAGGGTATTAGAGCCCGGAGGTGGGTGAAGCATTTTTGTTCCTAAATTTAGAAAAGTGGAAAGAATTTGTGTCTGATCAAAAACAAGGAGGAAGATGGAATGTGAATTACATCTCCAGGCGAGGAAAGCTGCATGGCAAATGAGAAATGACATGGATGAGAGAGACAAAGCAGTTTAGTTGCAGACATGAGTGCAGGAAGACTAGGCAGCTACACAGAATTTTGGAGAAGCTGTTCACGTGAAGTGTAAAACTCTTAATCCATGCCTTTTGGGAAAACTTAGATGAAAGAGATGTGTTCCTCAAGACTTCATATTAGAATGTGTTTTCTTTGATTGAAATTCTAGGCAGAATCTGGCTACATGGGGCCTCAGGACTTACTTAGGTTACAATTAGTGTGGGGCATAGTCAGCTGGGGCATGAGCAGCAGTGAACCCAGCCTCATGTGTTTATCACACTTCCTGGACTATGATTTGGATTTTGAAGTGACTGCAGATAGGCTGAATTCTAAGATTCTGCAAAGGAGGCAAATTTGCAAAACACAAGCATCTGCCTAGAATTTATTAATCAGCAACAGTTATAATGAAAGGGAAACACTACATTTTGCATATCAGTACCTATCATTTTCCTTGCCTTCAATCAGCTTCTCAAAATAAAGCTGGTGCTCTGGGTGAAATGCAAAACAAAACCAAGAGTGCTATTTGCCAAGTTACCACTGGCTACCACCCAATGAAAGGTACTGAAAGTAATATAATCTCCACCAATTAACTTCCTGGGACAAACCTATGCACGAAGACAATCAGTCATCTTTGTCTAATGACATTAAGTGTGTTTACCGGGATGTGTCTGCAGAACACTGTGTGGAATACTACACTGCATTCTGCTCCTCCCTGGTTTCCTATAGAGAGTCCAATAAAGGCTCTGGCCTGGATATTCCCTGTCCTCCTGTCCAGCTGATGTCTTTCCCTTGTGGCCCTGTGGGGTACACCATGCCTCCTCATCAGTAAGTATGATCAATTTTTTTTCCCGGAGCACCTCTTGTATCTCCTTTGAGATCACATATGACAACCCATCACATTAAAAAATGTCAAACAACCTGAAGGCAACCAAGGAAATAGTGATGAATAAATTCTTAACACACGCACTCCTTCCTCCCCCTGACTGCCAGCCTTACCTTCACGGACATGGACTAGACCGGGAGAGTTTGCCTCCATACAGTTTCTTTTGTCCTGACTTAGCTTGGAAACTCAGCTGGTGATTTAAGGAAAGTTACAAATCACCCTTCCCCCTGGGTAGCCCCTCCAAATTCCATTCCTCTTCAGCCAAAATGAAGAATTAAAGAGCAGTATTTGAGGCCTGTCTGCATTGATAGTGATAAGCACCTCAGAGAGTGGTGCCCCTTCCCCTGGGTGCCAGTCTTGGCCTCAGATCGGGGATCAGCCCCTTTCTTCAGGAAACGCCCATGTAGGGTCAGGCCCCTGCACTCTGCCACCGCACCGGTACAGTGGACCGTCCCTCCTCCTCTCCGGCTCTGACTCCAGGGACAGAATGAGGTTTGGCACCTTATAGGTGTCTTCCCGGCAACAGAAATCAGAGGAACGCCTCATTTTCAAAATCAACGGTCTGGTTCTCCCGTCATACCAGTGGTCTGCTCTGTGTACAAACCAAGTATAAGCACTTCAAAATAAACAATGCTGATTCAGAGTCTAAACTAACCTGCTTAGTAATTTATACCTCTTAAGATAGACACTAGAATGTAATACTGTTTCCTAGGCTTTCTACTTTTTCTGAATCTTAAGGCCACCTAACTACTCTTCTTAAAAATGATGAAGTATTTGTAACTTCAGTTTCTTTTTCGGTATTAACTTCAAAAGCACACTTCCTGATGTAACCTTAATACAGACAGAGGTACTGCATCCGAACAAGAGCAAAAAAGTCTTTGACAGACAGACAGTACCCACTCTATCCGGGCTGAAGACTGTTGTTCTGGTCCCATGTGTCCTATGTCCTTGGTGTTCTGGCTCTTTTCAGAAGGACAGGCAGTGAAGAGTGCCCAAGCTGGTCTTCCCCAAGCACCTGAGTGACTGCTACACAGACACGACACCATGTCAGGCTGATGTTTGCCTGTCAGGCTGATGTTTGCCGACTGGCATCATTGTGCAGTGGACTTGCTGCTGTCCTTGACCTGGGCATACAACTGTTGGCCCACAGGGAGTTGGTTTTCCAGATTGCTTTTGGGCTGAAACTATAGTGAACAGAAAGAATGAAAAGACTTCTTTTTTTGTCTTTTTCCTTTTTATCGGTACCAGGGATGGAACTCACGACTGCCTGCTTGCAAGGCAGGCACTTATGCTGCTGAGCTAAACCTCCAGCCCAATGAAAAGACTTCTATACACAGTCTTTCAGAAAGACTGCCACACCCTGACTTTCAATTATCTGTTCACAAACAAGACCACTCCTCTGATTCCAAATGGGAGGACTGACACTGTCGCTACAGTTCAGCTGCTTCAAAAGCACCAGCCACCTAAGGCCCCAAGAGCTTAGTCTTCCTATATGGGCTCAGGTTACTTTGTTAATGTTTTTAATAGCACAAACTATTGGCATTACTCATTAACTTCAAATAATTATTACATTAAGCATTTACAGGTATCAACAGTATTGTTTCTTTAAAAGCCCTAAGAGCTTTTTCATGTACTAATTCATCATCACCAAGGATTCTACTTTAGAAGTAATAATAGAGTTATGCCAAATGGAAAACAACAGTCACACATCTCCCAAACAAGCTATAAATTCCAGGAGAGCTTGGTCTTGCGTTTCATCTGGTCCTACTTCAATAGACATCTATTCACTGGCTTAGGAGTATCAGTTGGATTTCTGTTATGGAGAATAAAGAGCAAGCTTTATCCTGGTTCATGGGTTGGGAGGTTACAGTCCACAATTGGTTAGCCCTTGCTTTGGGTCTGCATCGAGGTGGCAAGTCACAGGAGCGGGGAACTCTACACCCCGCAGTCAGGAAGTAACAGAAAGTGAGAAAGGGCATAGCCCCCAAACCCTTTTGACAACATGTTCCACCGTGCCCTATGGGCCTTCCAGCCCCATGGCTCAAAGATTCCACAGCTCCCAATAGCACCACACCAAGCCAGGGACCATGTCTCTAACACTTGGCCTTGGGAGTACATTCTAGATTCAAATCACAGCTCTGTCTGAAGTGTATCTTGTGTGAAAAAAACTAGCAATGATATGGGACAAGGTTGTTTCTCATAATAAAGCTCTTACAAACATGAGCCAGGCATGGTGACAGACACCTGTAATCTGGCACTCGAGGAGGCTAAGGCAGGAGGATCAAGAAACTGAGTTGAACCCGGGCAACTAACTCAGTTAGACCCTGTCTCAAAAAAATAAAAGGGCTGGGTTGTAGCTCAGTGCAAAGGCTCTGGGTTCATTCTCCAGTATAGCAAAATAAAAACAAAACAAAAACAACCAACCACCCACAATGATGTCTTATGGTAACTATTCAACCTATATACAGCAAGCTGCTGCATAAAACTACCACCATTTCCTTACCTCATGATTCTGTAGTCCAGGACTTTAGAAATGGCACTGTGAAGACAGGTGCTCTCTCTCCCATATCTGAGGTCTCAGGTGGGGTCACTTGATGAACTGGCGGTTAAAACACAGGGCCTAAAAAACCCACTTCCAAGAAGCCTTCCTCATACATATGTACAGCGCAAGGCAAGCAAGGCTAAAGAATGGATTCTATCAAGACTGTCAGCCACAGCTCTTATGTGAGGCTTTCCTGACAGGTAGTTGGACTTCTTAGAAGGTGGCTCAATTTCCAAAAAGCAAACACTACCAATGAACAAGGCAAGAGTACGACTTTTAGGACCTTTTCTTGGAAACACACAGGGTAACTTCTGCCACATCTGACTGGTCAAAGTAATCACAATCCTCTCCCCCACCAGATTCAAGTGGAAAAGACTCAGATTCATCTCCTACTGGGAAGAAAGGCAACATAACCTGCAGTGAGTCTTCTGTTTCCTGTTGTCTGATATACCAAACATTCTGAACTTCAACCCTCACTGGTAAACATATGTGCCTCTGTCCACCATGAATGGCTTCAACAATGCTACTAGATAATCCACTTCTAGACTGACAGAAGTCACAGTCCAGGGCAACAGAATGCCTGCATAGGTGTTAGGCAAATATTTGGACTAATTGCAAAGGAAACAACTAGCAGAAAACCTGCTGTTACCTTTGGCTCTTTAATTTTTCTAAAACTATTGAGAACAGAAAATAGTAAGATTATACAGCAATTAGGTATCCCAAGTTAAAGCACACATTGGGAAAATGACTTTATTTTATAGAGATACTATTTTGCTTGAGATAACCAACTCAAGCTCCTATCAGAACCAAGCAGGCAGAGGACTAAAAGCAGGCTGGGGTAGACTAACAGAAAGACTGGGGGGCTGGGTTAACTAGAGACCACATGGCTTTGCCTTGAGGTATTCATATTTAATGAAAAAAACCCTGCATTTTCCAAAATTGATCTTTAGATTCCAATTTAAAAATTTTTAAATTATTTTTATTTATCTTTTTGAGGCAGTTCAGGTTGGCCTTGAGCTCACTTTGTAGCCTAGGCTGTTCTCAAGCTCACAATGAATCTCCTGTCTCAGCCTCCCAAGTGCTGGGATTTCAAATGTGTGCTACTACATCCAAATCCCAATTTAAAATTTTTGATTCAGTGTCTTTAGTGGGTATTTCCTAGATTTATGGCATTTTGCCTTAGGTCTACTGGTCTGTTCTGCAGATTTCTATAAGATCAGAAACTAAATTCATTCAATGTACAGTTCTGAAGCTAATAATAAACATGTATTGAGAACCTCTCTGTTCTAGGCACCAAGGTAAGCAACTGTCATTTGTATCAAATTTAGGGCTTAGTCCTTGGGGATGGGCATTACTGGACCCATTTTGCTAATAAGGAAACTTGAGTTTCGGGAAATAAAATTAACTGAGAAAGGCCACAAGCTAAAAGGGGGCGGGCAGAAACTGGGTTTACAGGGTATATATCTGACCCAACTATGCTCTGAATTACTGCATGTTATAATATGGAGTTTTCGGTAAAAGTGACTCTGCTAAGGTGCAAGGCTAATGAGAAGGCAGCATGCCACTGCGGGCCTCTCTCTAATCTGGGGACAGAAATGGAAGCTTACTTGAGACAATAACCATGCAGGGCCAGGCCTCTTACCAGGACATGAAAGACTGAGACTATAAGAAACCGTGTAGACTGACAATTTCTCTCCATAGCAGGAAAGAGCTTTCAGGCCTGCACATTAGTCACTTGGCAGGACAGCAGCCACCAGCAAAATGCCTGACTCACATATATCGGAAAAGTCGGAGACAAAGGCCCACGAAAGGCAGGCATTTCTGTGCTCTACAGCATCACCTGGCAAACATGATGTTTCCCTTTCAACAAATCTGTTTTGAAAAAGACCCCTTTAAAAATCCTGCTCTATTTCCCTGAAGAGAAAATTCAAATAGAGTTATCATACATCAAATATATGACAGAAGTAATTTTTTATCATTTAAATTATTTATTCTTCATTGTTTAATGCTTTCTACCATTCCTCCATGCATAATTTATTATACCATTTATGTTTATTAAAAATTGATCACAGAGACATGCTCGGTCTCTATGCTCTGAGGCTACAGATGTTTCTCTGTCAGATCACTTGGGAATAGACAACAAAGTATTTCACTCAACTTTGTAATTCACTTTAACTGTTTGCACATTCTTTTCCTAGGAGTCCCCTCTGCTGCAAAAAGACAAGTGCCTCAGTGGGAGAAGGGCTCATTTCCTTTTTCATATAATGAGAAAGCTTATCCCAAGGCCCTACTCACTAAGGCCTTTGAAAAAAAGGCCTATCATACTTTTCTAATTTTTAGAATGCCATGTTAAAAAGAGACACAAAGGAACAAGATTATAGAGATTTCCACACAGAAGCCAGAGCTTGTAGAACCACAGCTTTCTCTTTGTCTTTTCTATTTTTATTTTCCTTAAGTGATTCCTTGTCCTTGCCTTTATGTCTTCAGACCTTTGTTAACTTCCTTCTGACTTCTTATTTTTCCCATTTGTCTTCTACTTCTGTCTAAATTCTCTTACCACTGGACTTCTCAACGCTGTGATCCAAGCTGCCCTCTTCCACCAAACAACCCAAAATCCTGCAACTCTCTCCATTACCAGAGCCTCCAGCCCACTGCCCTGGACACTCCTGCTCAGACCTGGCCATTCCTCCATTCTCTGGGGCTAATGGGGAGGCAGAAAGGAACAAAGGGTGCGAGAGAAATATGGAAAGTAAGCAGAGGTCAAGCAGCACCAAGAAGCTTTCCACGTGTTACTGTGGAAAAGGTCTGCAGTGGACCGCTACACTCAGAGGCATCCAGCCTGGTGAGTCTGACCTGGAGCTTGTTTGTTTGTATATGGAGCCCACTGCCACAGGGACCAGGAGGAGACCATCACTCGCTGCCAAAGCCAGAAACCTGAGGGTCTGCCTGCCCCTTCACGCTTACCTCCACGACCAACCAGGGTACACTTTGGACTCCATGGCCTGAGCAGCACCCTCCCTCACCTGGCTTTTTGCAGCGGTTTCCTGCAGGTCTCCAGGTCCAGCTCCCTTGATCCTGTCAGTAGCAGCCAGTATGATCTCTAAAACACAGATCTACTTAAAATCCTGATCACAACTGCGATCAAGGCTTTTACTTTTGCAAACCGTAGGTGAGATGATGCCTCCTCTCCACCAAACATACCTACACAATTCTACTCAACAGCCATGTCAAACTTCTTTCATTTTCATGAAAGGGTCATGTTTTCTCTTGTCTCTTGGCCTAAAAGCATGCTGTTCTGCCAGCAACCTTCCTCCCCTATCTCCACCAGATGACTCCTCCGTTGGGGAACCACAAAGGTGACTCTCCTTGACTCTCCTTGAAAAGAGGAGCAACTATCTCCATTTTGGATAAACTTGGCCCTATTGGCATATACTGATATGTACAGAGCTGGCTAGGTTATTTCTTTGTCCTTTCAACTGGCTTTAAGCAAGTAAACTGGACTGGCTGAGGAGCTGATGTATAATCTCTAAAGCAAAGTAATAGGTCAGTGTTACCACACCTAGTGACTCCCCAAATATGTGGTTGAGTCTGGTGGGATGGATAGCCATGCTCCACACTATCGGCTGGGACCAAGCCTCAAGAGGTTATGACTTTCCAGGGCAAAAAGGATTGTACATCAAAACTGAAGCACAGACCCAAATGATTAACTACTACCTCAGTTGTTATGCAGATTGCTCTCTCTGTAGTTCTTGCCCTCTGAACATCACAGAGGTGATCTCAGACCTATCTAGCCCAGCTCATGATAGTCATGGCAGTCATGTATTTCCTGCCACTGTCATTGTCACTCATCCCTGAGCTACTCCTCTCATGGAGAATTAATAAAACCTGGGTTGGGCTCGGGGTCAGGGCCTTTGTTCCGGTGAACCACCATCTTGGCTGGACTCAAGGCCCCTTGGTGCCCCATAACTATGTATGTCTCAGTGTCTTTTTCTCCCTGTGGGTTGTACTGGAAGTAGTAGATTGGAATTAACTTGTTAGAATTCCAATAACTTCTGCTTGGGATTACAATTATAAACCTTCCTGGACTGCAAGGAGGATAGGAAAGGGTTTTCTATACCTCATCCTTCCACAAAGCCAGGGTCTGGGTTACGTATCCCTCCTAATGTGCTTCTGGGACACCCAGCACACTTCCCATCCCAGATTCATGGTGTTGTGTAGTGATTTTCTGATTACTCAGTCACGCTCTCCCAGATTATAAGATCCATGAGGGAAAGGTCAGGTGCTGCTTGTTCACTATTGTATGCTTAATGACTGACATGAGACATGCTCTCAATTATCAGTTGATTAAAAAATGACTGTGTTTGTTCCACTGGAAGCCTCCAATGAACTGTGTCTTCTGGTATTCACATTTTGTGTGGTTCCCTCCTCTTAACTTCAGACTGTACATGTGGCTTGCTTTAACCACTAGCAGGCTACAGATGGGACATCCGGCTACTTCTGCTTTTGTGATCCTGATTCTACCTGGAAAAACAGAGAAGGCCTCCCTCCTTCCCAACAGAGTTCTGCCTGAATAACCTCCCACCTGAATAACCAGATTAATGCTTGGCAAGTACAGCAAAAGAACTGCCTACCTGAACCTAAGTGCAGTCTTCAGAATTGTGAGCAAGTGAAATGACTAATGCTCTAAGCTGCTGATGTTTTAAGTCTAGGCTAGTCTGTAACAAAGTAATACATGTCTAATATACCAAATCTATAATTAAGGGGAATAAGAAATTACTGCACAGAATGAATTTTATGCAGACAAGTCAATGTTTCTAAGAAATATTCATAAGAAATAGCAGGACCAAAAGAAAATAGCTCAAAGGAAATAGAGGAACTCATCCTGCCAGCTTCCATTTATAATACATCACATTTTTCCTCAGCTGTTTTCTTTGGTTTTGAAACATTTTCCAATGAAAAAAATTTCCTACTCTTTTTGTAAAGGAAAAAAATAAAAGAGAGTCCAGGTCTAACATTAAAGTCACGAAGTCCAACCAAGGATAGCAAGAGAAGATTAGCACACAAATGGAAACCACTTAAAATCCCAGAGCCAGCCCATCCCTGCTGTTCACTCCTTCCTCCTCACCAGTAACTCAATCCTCAGGCTTCTCATATCCAACATAAGGCGCCTGCCCAGCTCTATTCTGCAGCAATGTGGAACTCCAAGAGGGTGGGCAGGCTGTCTGCGGGAAGTCCTGCGTTAGTTAGACTGGGCAACAGATGTTCAGATCAGTGTTAAAAATGTGTCATTCCTAAAGAACAGAAGGGCCAGCTTATACACACACTGCCTAATGACTTACCAATGAGATAGAAAAACAAAAACCAACCAAAAAAAACCACCCACCCAATGTCTTTAACCTGAGCATCTAGTCAGTTATACACACCAAAGAGACAGCTGATGTACACTATTATAATCTAAGATATGCAGAGTTACTTAAATGATGTTCTGTAGGGATATGAGTACCCCATTAGGCTCCTCACGGAATACCAGAGAAGGTACATTCTATGGCATCCAAAACAACTTTGTTTCTGTTTGAAAAATAATAAGCTTTTGCTTAACAAGAACCATAAATGAGCTGAAAACAACTGAAAGAAAGACCACTGGGTAAGGGTCCTGCAGACATCAACCTGAATTGCACTGTGTGTCCTAACATAAGTTAGGATACACAGTTGAGCCTTGAGCCTCTGTTTCAGTATGTGAAAAACAAAGATAATACCATCTGACATAGGGATCTAATGAGATAAATTATATGAAAAATACCTTGAAATTATTTCACAGATGCAGGTTTTGAGACACTGGAGAGGCAAATCTTAAGAAATTTCTCAGTGTAACAATAAGCTACTTTTAAAAGAAGCTCAGTTTTGTTTGCTGTGTGTTGGAGCAATGAAATCTATGAATGTCTATCCCAAGGAAAAGTTGATTTAAAGAAGAGACTTTGCATTAAGGACAATTTCACTATCATCTCAAAAGCATGTTGGAGATCCAGGACAGCTTGGCAAGGTGGTTTGGAACCAAGAAATTACCTTTGAGTATTTACAGGTTTGTCTTACGTTAACACACTTAGACCATTCTGTGGCTACAGCAATTAGGACTCGGACCACCAGGTAGCATTCTTCAGTGTAAGGGAGTGCACTCTCAATGGCCGCTCTGAAGCTAGACTACCTGGTGCTTCTATCTATTAGCTCCATGACACTAAAGTCTTGTGCCTCAGGTACAAAATAAGAGTAACAAAAAGAAAGCCTGGTACATAGTACTCTAGCAACATTGCTACTCCTATTATTACTAAGTACTATGTAGCAGACAGTAGCTTTCAAAGTAGAGGCTTTCACATCTCGACCAGAATGTCACCCTGGAAAGGACAACCAGCATGGGCTCAGACACCATCCCAAAACTGAGCTTACTGAGTCTTCCATCTGCTCACAGCTGGGGACTGCGTGTTAGTGGCTTAAGACTCAGTGTCCTGATGGCTGCACACTGACTGAGCAATCTGGGAAAGAGAGCTAGTTCAGGGTACAGAGGGAAAGTCTTTCCCACTACCCAGATGGCAGAAGAATCCTGGCTCAACCAAATCTAGTCGAGATTCTTCACCTCCTTGTGCCTTAGGTTCCTCTGGTCTAAAGTAGAATAAATAGCACTGCCCATCTCACTGCATTGAGAGGGAGGATTCCATACAGGCAAAGCCCAGCATAGAAAGTGTGCAGGAAATATCATGATAATGACAATGCCACTGAAGCCCAAGGCCAGGAGGCACCTGAGCAGGGTAGGTGCTGGAGTCTGCAGAGAGATCTGCCCAGTGAGCAGCCCCCTGTCTTTGCTTTGTGCTGCACCCCAGCCCATCCCATGAATCTCAGTCCCAGCCACGGGACTGAGAAAGTGACCTGAAGTGGGACAACTGTAATGGGAGGACCAGTGTTTGGCAGGCAGAGCTGAGAGGCAACCAACTGAGCAGGTAGGTGTGAACAGGGAGTGGGGCCACGAGTCAGAGCCGGCATGGGAGGAGCTGAAGCAAGAGTGACTTTGTTAATTAGACCATTCTGTGGCTACAGCAATTAGGACTGCCTGCGTCCATGGCTACTCAGGCTGGAGCACAGTCTGCAGTGGGCAGCTGCCCCTCTGCATCTCTGACTCAGCCTCATACCCTCAGCCACACACTCCCTCTTTTTCTGAGACTTGTCCAGGTCATACTCAACTCAGAGCCATTTCCTCTGCCATGCGCATGCTTCCCCTGGACACCGCGAGCTAGCCCCTTGTCACTCTTAGGCTCACTCTCCAGGTACCTCCTCAGATGGGCTTCCCTTGATAACTGTGTCTCTCGCTGTGTCCCCACAACTCTCCTTGCCATCAGCCAGCTGGCTTTTCTCAGAACCCTCATCACTACCTTACTTGATCTAAGCCATGATTCGTTTGCTGGTTTACTGTGTATTTCTCCTTTGTAGAACATAAAGTCCACGGGGACAGAGACCCTTCCTTAAACAAGCCAGCATGGTGAGCAGTCAGCAAAGGATTGTTAAATGGACAGAGGAAGCAAGCGCAGGCTGCGGGGGAGTGAAAAGGTACAGGGGTGACCACTTGGAGCCCTGGGCTCAACTTCACAGGTCAGTGGGTACTGGGCATGGCCCCCTGAAAGCCCAAAGTCAGGACAGGGCACCTTCCCTGGGGAGAAGATTCCTGGAGGAAAAGAAGTGATGATGTGAGCCTCCTTCTTCAGAAAACAGTGGGCCATTCCTCCAGCACCTGTGGCAAGCAGGGGACTGCATCTCACAGCCTGGACAGTGTTGGAGAACAGGTCAGCTGGATGATCTCTGATTCGCACTGAAGAACACATAGCACAGAGTTGGGGTTCAAAACAAAACATTTCTGATTGTGCCCTACAGAGAAGGAACTCACGTACAGAAATTCAGCTGTGTCCAGGGCTGACCTGAACATCCTGAGGTGGGAGAGCAGCACGTGAGGTTCTGGTAACTGTTTCTGCCTTCATCACAAGTTTGATTTCCAGCCCCTAAGGGCAGTAGCCCCAGACCAGCAAGCTAGTCGTAAACATGCTCCCTCTGAAGGGAATCAGAGGGCTGCCTGGACTGGGAGGCACCGCATTGGAGACTCAGAAAAATTTTTTAAAAATAAAATAAATAAAACAAAGAATGTAGTCCCTGCTAAGAGCTTTTTGGCATCCACAAGCCTACTGTCTTGATTTTGAGAGATTTTTTCCAGTAAATATTTGCAAGAAATACTCCAGATATTTATGAGGCCATTAATTCAATACTTTTAACAAGGGTTGGTAAAAGCATTTATAGATCTCTAATTACTCAAGACTTCATTTCTAGAAAAAGAAATCTCTGCTTTACAAAATTAATTTTTAAATCTTAACATCAGTGGAGGGTTAGGCAATATAGAAGTTAGGGACAAATTGAAAGGGGAGCAAGAGCCATATAACCTCTGTAAACATGCCCTTTTCAGTAATCTCCTCTCCCAGGAATCAAAGTCAGGAGTGGAGAGGGTGAGACGGAAGTAAATAAGGTCTGCAGGACTACTGGGGACCAGGGTGACAGATAAGGCTTTGCTAGTGAAGTTGTGCTTTAGGAAAAGCTACTCCTTACTGGCTTTGGGAGTAAATGTCCCAATGCAGCTTGTATACAAGTTACTGGACAACCTCCACCAGACCCTAGGGACCTCGAAGAGGAACATTTGTAACCAGGGGTTCACCTGTCAGAGAAGGAAGTAGTAAATATTTTCCCCTCTAAAGTCCTTAGCTGATGTTTCCCAAGTCAACTTTACAGAGAACCCTGCAGCTAGCCATGGACAGTTCTCATTTGAATAGGCCAGAGAGAAAGATAATAACAAACATGGAAACAAATTTCAGGAATGCATGGTCTCCACCCCCAGCCCAATGGTCTCCAGGGATAGGCAGTCAGTGCCACATTCACTTTATTAGGATTTTCCGGTAAACACCCAACCTCACTGCCACACCCTTGTGTGTGGAGTGATTCCACACACTGCCATGAAAATAACCATGCCAGAAAACATACGCAGGTTTCTTTTCTTTTTCCATTTATCACCACCAAGCTCTTCTCCTTCGGGTGAGCTCAGCAGCACAAAGTGCCTTGGATAATCTAGAAATTGCTTCCATATGCGGCACAGGAAAGAATGTCCTCACCGGCTACTTGGGAAGGAAGTGCTGGGCAGCCTCTGCTTCCTGCCAGAAAACGTCTCCCAGGCCAGAAAGAGCCTCAAGTGTTTGAGCCGAGGAGAAAAGAGGGAGCATCTCCAACTTCCCAGTTTATGGATGAGGAAACGAGGCCCATGGTCACAGACAGTGATAGAGCTGAAGAGATCATTTGGGCCCCATCCTCAACCCATGCAATGACTTTCCCTCTCCTTCCTCAAACCCTGCCTCTCTACACACACACACACACACACACACACACACACACACACACACGAATGGCTGGAAAGAATGGCCTGCAGCAGGATGGCAAGCTGTGGTCCAGAGTGCCAGGCCGAGGCCACAGGCAGTACAATGAACACAGCCTGCTTGTGACAGGGTCAGCTCTGGGGTGCTCCATTCACTGCATATGCCCACACCAAGGTCTCCAGACCCCAAGACCACTCCTTAGCTTCAGTGTCCCCTTAGTGCTGGAGTGGCCAGGACTTGGAACAAAGAATCCATTTAGGATCCAGCCAGCACCCTCTTCTCTATGGAACCCAACACAGAAACAGGGTAGCTGGAAGCTGAATCGCATCATCCTGAACTGCTAACCCGAGAGGGGGAACTCAGGGCAGTTTCAAGCAAGTGTCAATGGACAGTAAGAATGTTCTGTGTCTCCTGGGCAGCCTGCATGGTTGACTCCTCATTCCTAAGCCAGAGCCAGAGCATGCTGTCCTAACGTCCACCTATGAGTCAACCCAGGCAACCCTCAACTCTTAAAAGAATTGCTACATAGAGGACCAGGTGTGGTTTGGCAATTCTGTGTACAACCTAAGCTTTTCTGGGTTATACTTTATTAACAATATCATCAAGGATCAGAATTATTACTAGGTTAGTCACAAGTATTAGGTAACAAGATCTCCCTTCCCTTCCTGTCCCCTTTTCTCCCCTTCCTTCTCTCCCTTCCTTCCTTCATTTTGTGATGCTGAGGGTTGAACTCTGGCAGGTCACACATATGCTAAGCAAGTGCTCTACCTGTAAGCCATATCCTCAGCCCAAAGTGGTCTTTCAATAAACATCAATTACTTACACAGGAGACACAGAACTAGGAATATAACATGGCATATATCCTTGTAACATGGTTGTTCTGCCCATAGGAGACTCAGAATGAAGGAGTCTCAGGTTCCTGTATCATCCTATGCATGCTTCTGTTTCTCTATAACACATACCTAACACCATGGTAATTAAAACTCAGCCTTTGGACTATGGCAACCATGGACTACGGGCAAGCTCTGTCTTATCTGCACCAGGACAATGCACGCCAAACAAGCGAAGGTTTCCTATCTGTACAGAATTAAGACAGCCTCCTACTTGCTCCATCACCAGCACCACCTTACCAGTTTTTAATGACTGAAAGAGAGAAGAAAACTCTTCTAGGAACACAAAGCCTGTGTCACTTGATCTTCTGAGAAATCTGCCAGAGCTACTATGAGATCAGTTTCTATATGCCTGACATGTTCTTGTTTAAACTGGTATTTTTCAAACTACAAGTTGCTTCTTATTCTCTAGTCATCAAATCCCTTTAGTGGGTTCCATTCAGCTTTAAAAATAAATAGGATAGGATAGGATAGGATAGGACAGAAAATGTGTTGCATTTGGTAAACGTGGGAATTGTTTTATAAAACGTTTGCTGTTTCTGTCCATCCTCTATCGCCAGTAAAAAAGTATGTCTTTCTGTGGATATGGCAGTAAAAGTTTCCATGATTTAGTCAGCGCTTCTTTACGTGCTGGACTGCATTCACATGCAATCCCTTCTTCAGGATTGCTCAACTGGCCCCTTTCACATTTTTCATTCCAATGCAGGAACAGGGCTCTGTTCCTTTCCTTTGTTGTTTAAACTCTAAACTATGGAAAACTTCTTAGATTTACATTCTTTCTCTTAAAAATACTTTGGGAAGAGTTGAAGCGATCCTCTATCCTGTTTCCTCAGCCTCCGGAGTCTACACTGTACTAGGTTCCCTGCCTGTGGCCTCTAAATTAGGGCTGCATTTATTCCTACATTTTTGCCTTAGGCCATTTTGGTTTACCTCATGGGAAAAAAAGGGGAGGAAGTCCCCAGGCAGTCTTACGCAACAGAGTGGGTTACAGCACTCTACCCTCTGGTTCCTCCAAGCAAGCAAGCAAGCAAGCAAGCAAGCCATTACTGGTTTTGAGAAAGTTCACTGGTTAATGCTGGAGCTAGGAACTACGTCCAGGAGAAGGTGGGGGCCAGTGTAGTGCCAGCTCCCGCACACTTCTGACCACTCAGAGGGACAGCAGAAGCTGCTTTCTGCACCCCCCAGCTGTCAGGCAGTGACCTGCACCCTCCCAAGGGCCTGGTTTCCCAGGAGCTGGCTGATGTGGCACACGCAAAGGCAGCCTCAGATTGTCATTCTAATCAGGGCAAGGCAAGGAGACCAACAGACATGGGATTCAGAAACTTCTCGACTTGAATCCAAGTTTGGCTTCTAGTTTCTTGCTTCAAAGAGGTCCTACTGCTCTCTGACCAAGAGAAACACCCCTGGATTTGAGGTTGGACCCCATATCACAGCAGGTGAAAGAGCACAGGTGGCTTCATTTGACCTTCTGCTCTCAAGTTTTTTATTTTGTCCTTTTTGGGTTTGAAAAGATGAGCAGGAAGAGTCCCCATGATATAGGATCTCCAAATAAAATAAATATAATTCTCAACTGGTTACATGTCTGATATGGTAAGTTCATGTTTTCTAAAGAAAACAAAGAATAAATTCTAGGATCAAAGGAGGCTATAAGTAGGAAGTATTTATTAAGAAAAACAAGACTTCTGTCTGAAAAGGATAGAGGTGGCTCTGAGTGGCTGACCCAGGAAACCCATTTCTCAAGAATGTTTTATTGAGCAAAGCCACAAGGTGAGGCAGGTTCAAGGTGGGACAAAATTATAACCAACTAGTAAGAAAGTCACAAGTTCGGTTTGAAGTGGGACAAAAATGTGATCAAACAATAAGATTACAACAAGTATAGTTGCTTTGGTAATGCTGATTGAATGAGGATCCAATGGGGAAGAGCAAGTCACACAGCAAGCGTACGTGAAATAAACAAGGAATTTCCAAGAAGGAATGGGGTAGGGAGCTTTTGGTCCCCTACCTGAGGTGACTGATGCCTATTTAAAGTATGGGCCACTGTTGTTCACCCCTAGGGAAAGGACAGGTGTAGTCATTTCTCTTTGTCCTGAGGCCTAACTTTCAACACGCCCCTCCACCCACAACTGTCTTCTACACTGACCTCTGGAGGGCCCAGCCCTGTCTGACTGCCTGTAACACTTCTGTATAACTTAGCTCTCTATAATACCCACAGTGGGTAGGATGACAGTGAGAAGCTGACAGTGGGAAGGATGGCATGTCTCCCACCTTGGGACAGTCCACAAAGAGCACTGCTCTCCAGGAGCTGTGGAGAACTTCTTTTAAGTCTCTTCTCTGGCCTTTCGGTTCCAGTCCCCCTCAAACGCTCTTCCTTTGAGCAGGATCACGCAACAGCAGCCTGGAATTGGCTCAGGCCAATGCAGTGTCATAGCTGTCTCACCCACCCCACTGCCTGGGCCTGTTCTGAGGCCATCCGCTCCAAGGAGGGCCATGGGCATCCGATTATCTGATGAACTGACCTCCCTCCCTTCTTGCATGCGAGGATTCCTGGGCCACTGGCCTGCTAGCACAAAGGTTATCTGTACTAGATCTGTGCTTCTAAGGTTCTGAGCCCAGAAGAGGCTGTCCAGACCTTGGTGCTGGGGCTGGGATGCTGCAGGCTAAGTAAGCTTCTTCCAGGAGAGGCTTAAAGGTCCACATCCCAGCAGCATAGGAAGAGCTCTCAGTTCACTGGTCTCTCTGACCCCAAGGCTAAAATGGCAACAGCTTGCCCAGTCCAAGCTGCAGAGTAACTGCTCTTTGTGGCAGGGTTTGAGATGCATTTCTCTTTCTGGAAAGAAACTGTACATCTTCCTCTTTTCCCTGCTTCCTCACTAAACTCTGCTATAAACTGAGCCAGTGTGACTTCCGCACCTCTGAAACCATATTTGAGCCAAAGTGTGCCTCTCCCACCTGAGGCTGCCTAGAAGGCAGAGGCTGCCTGTGCAAATTCCACTGCTCAGCTGACCCTGCTCTCTACCTACATTTCCTATGTTCTGTACTGGAAGGAGGTTTATAGCTGCATCTCTCACATTTTTAAGGCTGTGTTAACCCTGTTCTTGCCAGTACAGATACAGAGAAGTCCATGTTTTACCTGTAAGTAGGGAAATCATTTATAGAATATGTTAAGAAACTGCAGTCAGGGGAAAGAGAGCTGGCCTGGAACTCAGCAGGCCCATATTCTGCCTCAATTCTGTAACTATTTGACCACAGTAGCTCTGGGTAGATGAAGTGACCTTGGGCTGTTGCTTTACCTGCCAAGGTGAAATAAGCTTCATGGGATTTTTGGCTCTAACATTCTAGCATGCTATATTTTTCAGTCAAAAAGGCTCTGCTTTTTTTTTTTCTGTTGAGCCTCATGTCCCCTTTCCACCAGCCGAGCTAGCTTATGTTATTCACTTGTTCTTGAAAATGCCATGTGACACTAGTTAACTACACTGGCCTTAGGTAGCAACTAATGCTCCAGAAGATTTGTTTTTCACTGGGGACTGCTGCAGTCTCCCGGGGTGATGGGGGTCAGATGTTAACAGGGATGGCCCACATCAAGGTTCATGTGTAAACCAAAACACCACCAAGGACCAGCTGGACCAGCAGCTGGTCTCCAGCTCACCTGTGCTGTGTTCTTCACAGTGGGTTGGCAGCCCTGAGCCCGAAGCATGCAGGACAATAGTGGAACAGAAAGCACAGGTCTCAGTCCCAGAGCACCATGTCAGTGGTCAGCTGGCTTCCTGATGAAGCAAGGCCCTGTAGGACCTTTAAAACTGAATGTCTTTCGCTGGAGAGACAGCAGATTTCACTGCTCAGAATGAGCCTGGACTGAAACTCAGCCCTGCCAAGATCACTGAGTGAAACTGAGCAAGTTGCTTAACCTCACATTCCTCACCCATAAATGGAGGCACTAACAGTGCCTGCCTCATGAGATAGCTGGGTAGGTTCAAAGTTTAAACCTGGTACATAATAAGTTATAGTTATATTATTATTGTATCATCAGGACTTGTCGAAAAATGATCACTGGAAATGTGTATACAAATAATCTACCCCCTTAGTAGGTGCCAGAGCACATGCCTATAGTTCCAGCACTTAGAAGGCTGAGGCAGGAGGATTACTGCAAGTTTGAGGTCAGCTTGGACTACATAGTGAGATCAAAGCTAGTCTGAAATACATAGTGAGATCCTATCTCAAAAAAAAAAAATTACCCTTGATTTCTATGACCTGGCTAAGAGACTGTTGAACTACACCTCTATTTATTGACCAAAAATCAATAAATAGGCAACTCCAGGGTATATAATTCATGTTACCAATGCATTCCTGAGAATTAAGTAAAAGTTTGGTAAGTTTCATAATTGCATCTTCTCATATAACTGAAAACGTGTTCTAATTCTACACCTGTTTAGTTACTGTCAATTGTTTTTAACATGTCAGAGTTCTTATAGTAGTTAACAAACACTGAAACTAAACTAAGAGATGAACGCACTAGAACACAGTTTCATTCAGCTAGTATGTGTTAGGCACCTCACATACACCAAGTACTGTGCTTGGCACTGGGGAGAAAGAGGATGAAAAGCTGCAACTTTCTGCTATCATGAAAATCTAATGGGGAGACAGATGCTTAATATACCATTAAGGTAAACCAATTGTAAGCTGGAAAGGAGTGGGGAAGGTTTTGAAGTAGGTGAGAAGATGTAAGGGGGGAATGGGCAGGACACTCCTGTCACACAGCGCCTCCTGCAAGCACCAGATGGGCATCTTCTGTTCTGAGTTTCCTAACGAGATTTTTTCCTAGTCAGCCTCTGCTGCTCAGCAGTTCTTGTGCTTCCTGGCCCCATCTAGCTGAGGGGTTTGACACCCCTGTAGAAGAAAGGGTTCCTCTCTTCATCCCCTGTACCGCTGGTGGGGATCTCCCTAAAGCTCTAAAGCACTGGTTTCTTTTCCTTACTTTACTTCTGGGCTCTGCACTCTCCCTGTCACCGGGACCATGCTCACTTTCTGTGGTAATCAGATGCAGCTGACCATGCCAGAGTTCCATCTGAGTTGGAAGTGGGAAAGCATGTTCACAACTTCATCTGCAAATGGTAGTTGGGCTCTATCAGGCATTATTCCAAGGCAGACAAGTCTGGGGAGCCTCACTGTGAGGCAGGAAGTCCCCCAGAAACACCATGTACCGGTGTGTTCGTCCAGGACCTTTCCATGCACAACTGGCCTATTAGTACCAGTATTGAGAAGCAAGGGAAGTGCAGAATTTCTGATGGCTGGCTGCTCTCCGAGATGGTCTGAGTTGGGCCAAAATAGCCACACGTTTGCTCCTCAGACTAGGAGTAAAGAATTATAAGCAAGAGATGCATTCAGTAATGGCCAGAGTCACTACCCAATGGCAGATCAAAACTGATAGTAATCACCATCATACTAAAGATTCCTCAAAATGCACAGTTCAAGTCATCTGCACATAGTATTTTGACTAGGACTGAACAAAGCATTCATTAGCAATGACCTCTGGTCACGAGCAATGACATCTGCCTTGTAAGCAACTACAAAGGCTGACACACACAGAATTACAGTCATATGTGCTTTTCCAAGGAAGTCTGGAAGCGACACTCCCTGGTTGGATGTGAAGTGTTTCTTCAAAGGAGTAAGATAGTGGTGCTTGTATGTACACACATGTGTGCATGGATCTGCATATGATACACAAGTGAAGACAATGGTCTAAGGGTGTGTACTCATATGCATCAATACTGAAGAATAAGGGTGAATATAAAGAGTTACATATACTGTAGTGAGGCAGTGTGATTTTTATTGCATTTAAGTAAAACAAAATCTGCCAGGTGTACCTGGATAGCATTGGCTCAACGTTATCTCTCTATATATTTAAAAACCCTCAGTGTAATAAAAATGTCAGTGTTTCAGCTAATGCTCTTTCTTCAGTAGGTACATGAGAAAATTTGTGTATTAATGAAGAAGTCCAAGAGTTTACTAACAATCTGATTTTTTTTGGCAGTGCTGGAGACCGAACTCTGAATCTCACACACACCAGGCAAGTGTTCTACCACTGAGCTATATCCCTAGCCCATAATTTGATCTTCATATATTATGCATGCACTATTTCAGGTAAGTGAGAAAACAGAAGACACTTTTCTCCCTTATTTTTTAAATAATCAAAAACACATAAAGTAAAACTTTAGGCTTATCAGACCTCTCTGGTTAATCAGTAGCAACGGTAATGACTGTTGTTCAGGTAGAACTTAATTCAGCAACATTAATGCACTGTTTCACCTCAGGCATCACAGATGTCCAAGCTTCTATCTTTTCCCCACTCCTGCCAATTCCTTCCTTCTAGTATGGTCCTGAGAGATCTGAACCAGATGCTGTCCAGTACCTTGCCAGTTCTGTTTTACTTATATGCAGTAAAAAATCATTCTGCCTCATAATCCGCATACACATGTCCCTAACTTGCACCTTTATTCTTCTACGTTAATGCATACAAGTGCTGTCAAGATCATCTGACTACTAGGCAACAAAGCTAGTACTAGAATACCAGTAGGCTAGCCTGCTGTGCTTTTCTCTTTACCACTCTGCCTTAGCCGAACACACCACATGAAAAGAATGATGTAAATGAGACAGTTGACAATCAGGTCTTCATTTCGAAGTGACTTACGTGTCAAGAGTTCACATTATTTGTGAGGATCACTGGGCATCCAGAACTAGGGACACAGTTAGTGTGGCAAAGGGGACATCTACTTTCAGGCATCAGCATTTAGAGCACCAAGAAGATGCAAGCTTTTGCAAATTCTAGTGCCAATTTTGTGGTCTGCAGCAAGTGAAACAGTGCCAACCCCCCAGGGCAGCATGTTCTCTCACTACGCCCAAGGTTAGCACCACGTCAGAGCCAGTCAGGCATATGGGGGCCAGTTGAGGCATAGGACACTCTGGCTAGTGGGAGCAAGAAGGTCTCTGTCCCTGGGAGTGGCCTGTGGTTTTAAGCGGTGGAGAATTCCGAGTCTGTCAGAACCGGATCACATGTAGAGACTTCAGGTCTCCAGATTTCCATCAGATCTCCTGTCCAATGTACTGACATCTCCATTAACACTGACTGCCTGGCTCATGTGAACAGGGCCACATCCTGGAAACTCACTGAGTTCTCACGGACCTTTGGGGCTTTGTGCGGGGATACATCATTCTAAGGAATCCCTTCCACCATGCCACATCAGGCTTCAGCCTCAGTCTCACCTGAGAATGTGGCACCCTCCATCCAACAATGCCTCTGGTCAGACAAGTCAGTTTGCCTGGTTGTTCTGTGGCGTCTTCCCAGCCTGAGTCCTGGGCTTGCTTCAGTCCTGGTAGTTTGGCAGGATGTACAGACTTCTTTTTCAGAGGACAATGATCTAGACATTTCAGCCTCATTCAGGGGACCTGGACCTTACAAAATATGTTATTTTTTAAACAAAATGTTCCTTTATGAGTCTTCCTAGCCCTTAAGATGTTAATATTAAAAAATAGAGTAATATTTTGTTGTGGTAATTATCAATGACTTGCAGAGTTTATTAATTTTCAGTTCCAACTTCTGCTGCCTAAACAGAATCTTTTTGCCATCTGTGTCAGGTTAGTTACAAAGCTATGTTATTATTCTGGGCTACACAATGTTGGCCTGACCTTCCCAAACACAAGAAATTCTGCTGATTGATTTAGTTATTATGTTCTTAGAAACGACTCTAGTTGTACAGCTGTTTCTTATTAGTCAATGTACTGCTGCAGCTATATACAAATAATTTTATAATGAACTCAGTAACTCCAAGGACATGAGACGTGGAATCCAGTCTCATCTCCCAGAAAAATAAGCAGGATCCATGAGGACAGGGGCTTTCAACCACAGGCCAGGTCTAAATTCCTATCTCCTGCGATTCATTTTTTCCTGTGTGTAATTCAACAGAACTTATAACTAATGCTCTCAAAGAACCTTTGTGTTCAGACTTTAGGATTCAAGAAGGAAACCTAATTAGCTCTGCAGGCTTACTCCTAAAATTTCCCATCTTTGTATTTTGTAAGCTTCTGTTTTTCCCATTAAAACATTTATATTTCCTGAGACATCTTAAATATTACACTTTTAGAAGGGGAAATTGGGATTGAAAGGTCTGTATTTACTTTATTGTAAATAGAAATCAAGTGTTTTGTTTCATTTCAATACAGAACAATTAAGCTCTGTGAGCTTAGATACATGTTTTTCTTTTCTAGGAAAACAATCATGTACATTAGAAAAATTAAGAAAAAGAAAGGGCATGAATAGTTTGAATGACTGAATTTTTTTTTTAAAGGTAGAGATAATGACGTGTTCCCTAAAGAAATCATTTGAAACAAACCGAGGGAAAACAGATTAGAAAGTTTATGCTTCTAAATGAATTATGCTGGCAAGGATGTGGGGAAACATATTTTCAAATAGTGTTAGAGAGACTGTGAATTACTACAGCTTTTGGAAAGTAATACCACTTTGGGGACTCTTGACAGAAATGAAAGCTTCTGTATTTTAGAATGTTCCTACACACACAGAGCTATGTTCTACTGTAGTAGAAAAAACTTGAAACAACATGAATGGTTAAATAACTTATGGAATATTAAGTGTCTGTGACATTAGTGAGTTTTTTTAATCTGGAGAGAATGTTTATGATGCTTTATTGTATTAAAAAAATTGTAGCCTCAGGCTGGGAGTGTACCTCATAGGGGAGACCTTGCCTAGCATGTATGAGGCCTTAGGTTCAATTCCCAAAATCAAAAAGGGGAAAAAAAATGATAGCATAGTGCACAGAAATTTTTAATACTAGAAGCTATATGTGCATAATATATTTATAAACAGTTACATAAGCAAACAAGGTGATAGAACTGATAATACTATCTTGTGGTGTATTTTAGGAATACAGGAGGAAAAATACTTATTCACACCAAACGTGATGGTGCATGCCTATACTCTCAGTATGTGGGAGGAGGAGGCAAGAGGACTGCCTCAAGTTCAACGCCAGCCTGGGCTACATTGTGAATTCAAGGCTAGCTTGAACTACATAGCGAGACAGTGCTTTAAAAAAGAGAGCTGGGGGTGGAGGCACATGTCTGTGATTCCAGCACTAGAGAGGCTGGGACGGGAGGCTACTGTGAGTTCCAGGCCAGCCTGGGCTACAAAGAGTTCAAGAACAGCCTGAACTACATAGCAAGAACTTGCCTCAAGAAAAAAAAAAAGATAAATTAACTTTTTCTTTATATATTTCCACCACTTTATCTTTTTATAGCAGCCACATACTTTTATAATCTAAGTTTAAAACTACAATATAATTTTTAAGAAGCGGTAGAATCACATTTTCTTAGTTACTTTCTCATTGCTGAGACAAAATGCCTGACAACCAAAGTTAAACTAAGAAAAATCTAACTGGCTCAGTTTATAGAGGTTTCATTTCATAGTTGGCGGGTGGTAAGGCAGGGTGGCATCTAGGGGGGCACTGCAGAGCAGGCAGGCTGGCAGAAAGCAGCAAGTGACAAGCAACCACAGTAGCCCTCTTTCTTGTCCTTATGTTTCAGTTCCTTAGAGTGAGCAGCACTCACATCCAGGGAGTCCTTGCAACTCCAGAACTACAGGGAAACCAAGCAGTGGACTATTTACTAATCACAAACGTTTGATCCCAGCATCACATGCTCTAAGTCCACTCACCTCTGAAAAAAGCCCCACCAATGACCACATGAGGCTTTGGGGGGACATCTAGGTACAAGTCGTACCACATATTTTCAGCAAAAACAAAGCAGCAATAAATTACAAATACTGAACACCTATCCTGATGCTTAAGAAACTGCAAGAGACATGTTGTTTTGCCATAGAAAATTAGAGATGATGTCTGAGAATTCTGTATAGAAATGAATTTCATAGTTAAAATACCATAAATCCATTCTTGCTATTCTTTAACCAAGTGAGTTTTTTTCTTTTACTCCTAGCTCCTCATGAAAAAAGAGAAGTTTAAGGGAAGAGTGGTTATGATGTCTAAATAATGGAGTTCTAGTCTTGAAATCATGTAAAATCTTACTGAAACCTGGCCTCAATTTTTTTTTTTTTTTTTTTTTTGTACCAAGGATCAAACTCATGACCTCACACTTGCCAGGCAGGTGCTTACATTGCTGAGCTAAATCTCCAGCCTTCCAGCCTCAATTTGAACAATTTTGTACTTGTCTCAACATGTGAGGCTTAAAGCGGTAAAGCTAGGGAAAGAACGGTGTAAAACTTTACTCAGAAAATCCAAGATTACTTAAACTGACACTCTAGGTTGTGTTTAAAACTACACATGGCAACCAAATGCTGGGCTCTTAATGGACAAGCATAGGCCCTGCTTAAAGTAAACTGCTTCTTGCTTTTCCAAAAAAAGAATATTCTTTGCCTTTTTCTAGGCCCTCAAAAACCTAATTTGACATTTTAGTACCTTTCGAATGCTTGTTCTGCTGCACCTCAGCCTGTTTTCTGAGACCTAGGAAAGAAAACCGTCTTGGTTAGACCCCTCCTCCCATCCATCCCATGGCCCTTTCTGGAAGTCACAGCATACCTATGTGCTGCATATGGGGTGTGGTTCTGTTTAAGAGCTATCCAGTTTTATGCTCTGTATTTCCGGGCCAATCTGTCCCCACTGCTTAACTGTCCATCTTATAACACAAGACTATTGCAGTCAAAATGCTGGTGTCAGCAATATGCTCAGAAAATAAATGGGTAGGGGACTTGTTTTCTCAGGGTCTTTAAGGTCTAATGTAACAGTTCCATAACTTTCAAAATCTTTTCTTCTGGAAGAGGGGAAGTCTTGATGTTTCTTGAACAATGTTTGATACATGTTCAACATTTCAATATTGCATAGCTCTAAGATTTCTCTCTTGGACTCTTCCAAGCCTAACTTCTTTAGCCAATATTCATGATCTCTTGCATGTGCCAAGAGAAAAATGCATGGCGAGTTTCAGGAATGGACTATGGTGACGTCATATCAAATAATTAAAAAGCAAGAAATTCAACCAACTGCTTTCATTTGGCTTAAATAGTATCAACTAATAAATAACAACATTTATTTAGTCATCAAATAAATGGCAGGTTGATCATCATTAGAGCTAACTGATAAGCTGACAGTCACTGAACTAGCAGTGTCTAATGGGTACTTGCACCAACAACAGTGGATGAGTTAAGTATATCCCTACATAAGAATGCTACACAGCTGTTTAAAATAGTATTTAGGATAGGAGCTGGGATATAGCTCAGTCATACAGAGTATGCTTAGCATGCACAAGGTCCTGAGTTCAATCCCCAACAAGAAAATAATGATAATAATGATAATAATCATTATAATGTGGTAGCAGAATGTTCAAGAAAGCAAGCAAAATACAAACATTTTCTATACAGACAACTTCAACTATGTGAGAACAGAGGGTAGGCTGCAGGAGGGAGAGCAGGAGGAATCTAATCAAACTGTGTTTAGCTGCTACAGGTTTACAAGATTTATACATTATATATATTTAAAGTGATCATTCTGAGAACATGTAAGTAAATGTAAAAGTGATCATTCTGAGAACATGTAAGTAAATGTAAACATACATGTAATTTTAAAGGATCATGTATTACCTATGTGAAAAAATATAAAAGATACACAACTATAACTATAACTGACTCCCCGGGCCCAGAAATGTATTTAGCTCTAAATTTTCCGTTTCATTCACCATTTCCTTCCTGCTGCAGATGCCTTTCCTGGCAGAGTGCTTATCCCTCACACACAAGGGAGCCTGGGGGAGCGGGGGGGGGGGAGGCTGCTGTCCTTCAATTCTGCTTAAACTTCTTTCTCTGGGTACGCAACCTTTTCTCAGCCAAAAAAAAAAAAAAAAAAAAAAAAGGATACAAAACCCAGGGACCGAAGAGGCTCAATCCTCATTCATGTAAAAGTGAACCAGATGTAGGTATTAGTCTAGAAAACATCACTTCATAGGTTCCGTAACAATGATTTCCACCTTTCCTACAAGTCCTAGTCTTTACCACAAAATCCTATTCTTTTATTTGTAGAATTACTGTTAGTAAGCCTAAATATATGAATAAAGATGTTACATTATATTGTGCTTATCCGACAGGATGACCTGGACAATGATCCAGGGTGGGAAATATAAAAAGGAACAGTCACCACTAAGTGCTACCTACCATGTTTCTTCAAGGTAGCCCACCCTATGCTGTACGGTGTTTTGTTTTGTTCTCTCTTTTCCCCACTTTTACTTTCCCAGACTCACTCTGAAGAGGCTGTTTTTTCTCCTACTTTTAATAAATGTGAAATTTTGCCATTGTTTAAAAAAAAAAGTCCCCTGACTCCTAGCCACAAGAAACAGTGTGGACTTCGACTTGGTTACCTGTCGGGCTCAGGCACTACACCCAAGCCCAAAGCAGCGTGCCCTGGGACAGGCAGTCTCATCCATCTGTCACCCACCCCTACCTGGATGCCCGCTGCTTGTGTGACGGCTGCAACATATTAACCTCATATTTCTTGGTGCCAAAAGCTAGGGAAGTGATACAGCTTGCCTTTGCCTCCTTGTCCTTAACCTGTCCTGAGAACCCCAGGAGCAGGTTCCACTGGGTAAGCACATCTTTCAGCTGCAGGACCCCAGTTCTACACCTCTTCTCTGTGAGTATTCTCTTTCTCCAGGCTACAAGACACGACTGATATGAAACATCTGATAAACTGGACAGTTCAGGATGGATTTACATATTTTAAAAAAGCAGCTCCTAGCTTGAGGTTCTTTTTACCAACAGTCTTTTATAAACAAATACTGATAATACTAATAATAATAATATCCCAAATTATCAAGCAGCAGCAGTGGTGCAGACAATCTGTCAAGTGACCCACATACATGACTACATCTAAGCCTCATTACAATCCTTTGAGGTAGAGGTTGCTGTTGTTTTACAGGTAGAAAAATAAAGGCTTTGGGGTAGGTGCTGGACTATAGCTCATTGGTAGAGTGCTTGTTCAGCATACATGAGGCTCTAGGTTTGATCTCCAACATGGGGGGGGGGTTAAGAGAGAGTGAGAGAGATAGAGAGCTCAGATATGTCCTGTGCTATAACCATCAGGTAACCCTGCAATCAGCAGCACACTAGCATCACCTAGGGCTCTCAGAAACTAGACTCCTGGGCTTTGCCCCATACTTCCAGAATAAGCCTTGATAAGCTTCTGCTCATAACCATGGCTGAAGACCAGCATACTTTAATACTAGTCTATGTGTGTTAAGCAGACAGCCTTACTTAATTAACTGAAGGTATTCCAGGACCTTTGGTGAGCCTAGAGACTCTTATTATTCAAAAGTATACAAGAGACAGTTAATTATTTCAACCTGGCCATAATACCTGCAGGGTGCAAGGAACTACAAATGTCAGAGCTGGGCAACATAAGGAGGCAAGTGAGAAGGTTCTCCTTTGCCACAGGGAAGCGAAACTTCAAGTGTCCCTCGATTGGAGCTGAGACAATAAACACAATCTAAATGTGCCCATTAATCTTCCTGTGCTCGACACAGAGTGAATAGTAAATATTTGTTACATAGACAAACCAATGATGGATTGACTTCCTCCAGCAGGAATTAATTTCACTATCCTCAAAATTCCACGGATCCGATCTGCACCTTGCTCACTTTATTTACCACATTCTGTCTTGCATTCCTGCTGTCTGAAACCGTCTCATCTCTACCAGAAGTAAGTGTGCAGGGCCAGATGCCATCTCTCTCTCTTAGACAGGTCTCCTGCTTCCCCTAGCACAGAGCACAGTTACAACCTCTAGCAGAGGTCTTCAGTGCTCAGTATCTGACTTGACTGCATGGAACTGCGACCTAGTTCACATCTGTGATCCCAGCTAGTCACAAGGCATGAATGAGCCCACCAAACCTTTGAGAACCATCGCCCAGTTGTGTATTGCAGGGAAACAGCAGCACATGACCTCCAGGTGGAAGTCATTAGGAATCTGGTAGACCACATTAGAGGCCAGCCTTAGGAAGACCACAGCTTTGGGAGGTAGAATTCCAGATGCTTGGAAATAAAAAAGTTACAGTTGACAAATTTTAAAAATGCTTTCATTTAGTTTTGTCCCCTGGTTAGGCTGTGGAAGCCACATGTTCCAAAATTATAACCATAGTTAGAAACACCTTGAAAGACCAAAGACAATGACACAGATCCAATAACACATGCTATCCACAAATAAAACTCAGAGCTGCCAGGGGCAGTCAATTTAAAAGAATACGTCTTCCCTTGACCACCAATCCCCTTTCAGCTCTTTGCTCTTCAGCTTGGTGCCACATATTTCACAGTACCTGGGGGCCCTTCCACCAAGTTACTTTTTGCTGCTTTTCATCCCATTGCCCTCTTGAGCCTGGCACCTTGTGATGAAGGAAGCTCAGGGATTACTGAATGCAGTAAGTGAGGCTCAGGTTGCCTGACATACTTGAAGGCACTAGAAAGTGGCTAAACATGCAGCAGACATTTATTTGTGGACAAATGAAGAAGGCAAGAATCCCTCCAACGAGAAATAAACCCAGGTCTCTCTGTCACAGAATTTCAAATCTATTTGATCTGCATCACACAACGTAAAAGAGTTCATGTGCTTCTCTAAAGAAAAGCTGTGGCAGGGGTCAGATAGGTTCCCAAGGAAGACAAGGCTATGAGGTGTTTTAAGGTCATCCACAAAGCCTTCTCTGCACCCTGTGGTAAGAAGCTGTCACAGGTGCTCTGGGATTTGTAGAATGCCACCCCTCCAGGTCCCTGAGAAACTAAACCTGTGGAGACACAGGCAGGTAAGTACTCAGGGCAAGAAGACGGCAGTGTTGTGAGCAATGTAAGAGAGATTAAAATGCCGAGCGCTGATAGTGTATTCCGGGATTTCTCACTGTACGAAGTCAAAAGGCAATTTACAAACTCAAATAGAAAATTTCTTGGTCTTACTTTGTCCATTATAGAAATGGGCATTTTTGAGGTGGCAAAATCTACCAATGACACAAAATAAAGCTGCAGTATTGTTTGAAATTGCTTTGGAATACTAGCGTGGGGCGAGGGTTAACAGCCATCTAGGACGTGAATCTGCCCCCAGTTCTTGCAGCTGCCCTGCACCGGGACCTGGAATCTGAAGGCAGCCAGGGAGTGGGGAGGGGTTAGAGGAGTAGGGTGGCCCCAGATCCAGGCGGCAGAAATGAGGACTCTCAGTAAAGGGGACCAAGTCCGCTCACTCACTGCTCCAACCTGAGAGGCTCCCCAGAGCGCTGAGATAAGGCCAGGAGCCCACAGCCCGGGGTGGTAGTCCCTGGGGATTAAGCAGGACAGGAAAACCTCGCCAGGCTGGGTTCCACGCCCATTCACATCCTTTGTTAATCTCGGAATTCAGAGTCTAGCCACAGACTGAGGATCTGGGTCACTTCTACTGAGTCAACCGGTTTCGCTTACACTTACAACTTTCTTAAACAGTTCTTTAAAAAGTATACGCATTGAAAAAGGAAAGGAGAGCGAGACTGAAAGGAAGCTGTGTGGAGATCCGGAGGTCCCTAGAGGAAAAAGCGCCAGTGGAGACCTGCCATGTCTCTAAGGGCAGCGCGGTCTAGTGCACTAGTCTACGCGGGCCACAGTTCGGGCTGTCCGGGGTCATCGGGAGAGGCTCTCTCGGAAGCCCAGATTCGGGAAGGGCGCGCTTCCCTCTCCTGGGAAGCCGAGGCGGTGCCCAAGCCGCATCTGGCCCCGCGGGTGTCCAGAAGTCCCCCAACGCCCAGGTCGGGTGTGGCTGTGGCCCCGGGGCACCGTCCCGCGCCGCCGCCACCTCGTCCCGAGCCCCGGCCCTTCCTCCTGGTCGCCTGGAGCAGCCGGTACGCGCGGGCCGCTGGCCGGGACCGCGCCCTCCCGAGGCCAGGGGACGCGGCCTCGCCATCCCGGCCGCCCGGCCGGCCGTGCATCCCGGCGCCTGGCACCCGGGTCCCGCCGTCGAGCCCCGCCGCTCCCCGAGTCCCCCGCACCCGGGGCCCGGACCGGGCGCGTCCCAGGCGGCGGCGGCGGCGCGTCCTTACCGCGCAGCGACTTCGGGCGGCTCCTCCGGCCCGCGGCGCGCCGAGCATGTTTCCGCGAAACTTCGGCGGGTCCGCGGGGCTGAGCCGGGCGGGCAGGAACCGCGCTCGGCGCCGGAGGCTGCGACCATCCGGGAACTTGGCCGGGCCGGGAGCCCTCCCTCCCGCGGCCCGCGCCCCCCTGCAGACGCCGCGCCCTCGCCCTCCGCGCGCGCCCCGAGCTCCCGCCCCCGCCCGGCCCCGCCGAACCGCACGGCGGACCCGGGGCACCGGAGAGCCGGGTGCGCGCTCTGCTTGTCCCCCGCTGTCCCCGGGCGCTGGCAGAGGAGCAGGACCTGGAAAGGGTGTTTGGTCTCCGGCGCCCGGCTACAAGGATCCCCCTTCTCCCACGCAGAGGGGAAGCCCTTTCCCATCGCCTTCCTCCACGCTGTCCAACAAGGGGGTCCTATTTTAAGACCCCTTAAATTCGAGTGCATTTAAAAGACGTGTTTATAAATAGAGTGGAACCCGCAGAGGCCCAAGGTCTCACACATCTCATTGCTCACCCCTATGTAGGGACAACGCGTCACCGCCGCTGCAGCTGCTGCTCCTCTGGACAGAGGCCTTTCCAAACTCCTGTCGGCTGGAATTCTTAGAGTAGTTTTGCTTTTGCAGCAAATGGGGATGGATTGATTTGTCAGCAGCCGCCCACATCCTAAATCCGATAAGATCAACAGCAAACATTTGGAGAAAGCACAGGCTCTGCTCTCACCAGCTCTGTAAGTCTCCAAGGGAAGTTAGCATTATGACCGCAGGTATTAGAATGTGTACTTGAAAGGGCAAGCCGTGGTCAGTATAGTAACCATTGATGCATAATGTGAAAATCCCAAGGCTGTCCACCTCTGTGGGTAGACGCAGACAAGGTGGGGATAGATGCACCTCAGGATAGGCGGTCCATGCTGAGGAGCCCTTGATTTGAAGCGCATTCCGCTCCTGAACCTTCTCACGGAACCCTAAGATCTTGGCACTGCATGTATTTTAACACATACAATAGCTCTTCTGGGAAAGACATTTAGTGACATGGGTCAGCTCTTCCCACTGGCAGTTTTTTGTCCCTAAGTGTGTTTTTCTTTTTAAGGTTCATTGTGTATTTCCATTTCTTTTAAAGTGATTTTTGGGGTACTATACACATATCCTATTTTATGTAAAATGCAGACAGTGATTTCACATATGTGTATAAATATGTGATTCCAGACTTTAAAACATATCAGTAGCACTTATTATGGTATTGTGCCAAATTTAAACCAAGAACCACCTGATTTCCTTAGTAGCCTTCTAAGCCTCAGTTGTTGCTTGGGGTAAATCAGGACAGCACGTTTCTATCTCCTAATACTGTTGTGAGGACTCAAAGGGATAATCTCTCTAAAAATGGGCATAGCAGTGTATTCGCTGGATAAGAACACTCTTGAATTCATGTCTCTTGGGAATCTGGTATTGATTTAGTATTAATCCACACGGAAGAAAACTAAGAAGGTGCATGATTCGAATGTCCCCACTAAAACTCACATTGAGATTTAATGTCTTTTGTGAGGTCCTAAGAGGAAGGACATTTAAGAAGTGACTAGGTCATTATTAGTTTAATTCATTTGAGAATTAGTCAATTAATGGTTTAGTGGGCTATCTTGAGAGTGGACCTGTTAGACAAGTTTCTGTTCACAGACCTGCCACATGATGCCAGGACCCAGCAGAATGGCCTTAGCAGATGCAGCCCCTTCCCTTGATTTTCAGCCTCTCAGCCTCCAGAACTGTGAGTTCAGCAAACTTTTATTCTTTATAAATTATCCAGTCTACACTTATCCAGTTTACACTTATAGTAACAGAAAACAGACTAATGCAGAAGGTAAAATATATATTCCTTGTCATTTCACCACTGAAAAAATAATAAATAAATGGCCTTCTGAATTTTCCACTGTTTTAATCCCTCCTAAGGTCAATAATTAGTTGTGTAGAGTGCCCCAGGCTCTTTCCCTTCAAACCTTAACATTTCTTTCAATAAGGTTAAAACCCAAATAGAATTTTATCAATGATAAGTTCTTGGTTTTAATATGTGTTCTGCGGTCATGCAGGAGGTTAATATAAGGGGAAGGTGGGTGAAATGCATGTGAAAACATTTTTATGTTTTCTTTCTTTTGAAGTTTGTAAGTTCTTTTGTAAGTTTGAAATTATTTCCAATTGAAAAGTTTAAAAAGTTATAGATGAAAAGTGTCAGAGCTTGAGCTTCTAAAACAAATCTTTTGTTCCTTTGTGTGATGCTAAATTATATCTTAAATAAAGGTTTCAAATATACCAGTAGGCAGAGATCTTAATGCTAAACCTTTGCGGTCATGCATATTTTGATATGAATGAGGTAATAAAAAATGCTTGAAGCTAGGCCATAAATGTTACAGTGATTTTGGTAAAGAGAGAGGAAGGAAGGAAGGAAATAGAAGGATGTTGAGACTGGCAAAACTAAGATACATTTTTCCAAAGCACAATGTTGTTAAATGCAGGTGGTTTTACCAGGGCTTATTATGTTTCAACTTTTAATTTTTGACTTTGCAGTGGTGTGGCTATTCATATATGGTGCAGTACTTTTATGACTGGGCAATAACTGGGAATGGAAAAAGTGCATAGGAACCGATACTCCTCAGTGTTCTGTGATGCTAAGCTGTGAAGTTCAGTAGGTAGGCTAGGGGCAATAAATGCATCTGCAACTTCAGATGTGTTTGAATTTTACCCAGTTAATCAGACCCTGAGCCGTTTATAAATCAAGGACCATCTGTACATACATCTGCCTTCCAACTCATAACTGCTCACTCTGACCTGTACTAGTTCAGGGGTACTTCAGAATTCCCCTCTTATAACAATGACTTGTGCAGAGAGCCAGAGGGAACTTCCCGCCTCCTGATAGAATTCTCACAGCAACCTTGTGAAATAGTTATTTGTCTCCTTTTAGGCACGAGCAAGCTATGCCTTAGAGAGTGCAGGTAACCTAACCCAATATCACTCCACTTCTAAATGTCTATGTCCAGATCAGTCTGAGGCTACCTCCTTAGCCCCAGCAGCCATGCCACACTGTCTCTTGACTTTACCTCCTTGTTTATGCCACCCTGACCTTCTGCTGGTGTGAATGACATAAACTGATTAATATCCAGATTCCTTGATGCCAAAAAATGAAAGAAGAAAATACTATTATTTACCTTTGTAAAGAATTGTTGGCACTCAGGCAGATGTGCCTGAAGGCTCTGTGTTCTGGACTCTTCAGAGCTAGAGCAGAGAGTATGGTGTGAGACCAGAGCACCATGCCAGGCGGGAGGTTCTGTGCTGTCAGGGCGTGTAGGGAGGAAAGGGTCCACAGGCGGTCTGCACTTGGGGGTTCTCAACATATATCTAATAGCTGTAACCAGAACTAAAAGGATCGAGCTCTTGAAAACTGAATACTTGATGTATTTATACCATATCTGATTCCAAAAAAGTCTTAAGATAGTAAGAATTAAATATGATAAAATCTAAACTTCATTGTGGAATAGCAAACAATATTTTCACTCTCTATCATTTTCTTTCCTTACTAAAAATGTCTTCTCGTTCTAAACAATTCATATATTCATCAGCCCAAAATATAGAAAGTAAAAGTTGCCTGTAATCCCATACACCGGAGAGAACCACTATCAATGGCAGGATGCAGACTCTTCTCCATGTTTTTTTTTTCTATGAATTGTTACTTTTTTTAAAAAGTCAAAAAAAATTTAATGAAAGCAAGGTAAATAGGATCAGCCAACATCTTCAGTTAATGTACTGTGTTAGTTTTCTGTTGCTGTGTAATAAACTACCATAAATCTGCCCATTCAGAACAATATCCACTTAACTATTTCAGGGCTCTGTAGAAGTCTGAACACGGTATCACTGGGTTTTCGGTTCCAGGTATGACAGGCCAGGGTGCTCTTGACTACAGGCAGTGGGGAGGGGTCCACGTACAGCATTACTCAGGTCACCAGCAGTGTTGAGTTCCTTTCAGTGTGGGACTCAAGGTACCTGGTTTTTTGCTGACTGTTTGCTGGGATGCTGCTCTCCAAGCTGAGAGGCCCCCACATTTCTGACCCCATGACTTTTCTCCATCTTCAAAGCCAACAGTGGAGAATCTGCTCATACCAAATCCCTTTCATACTTCTAGTCTCTTTTGCCAAGAGGAGGCCAATCCCTCATAAGACTTCAGCTGATGACCTTAACCCCGTTGAAGATAACCTCCCTATCTTAATCCTAATGACATCATCCTTTCATGGCAGCATCTAGGTTAGGACTTGGTTGAACAACTGGGAGAAAGTGTGTGTACACTAAGGGATGTGTGGGAAGCCGCCTATGATGGCGCCCATTTCCTGCTTCCGGGTTCTTCCCGGCCTGAACAAGCCCGCCAAATTGTCATATCTGCCCAGTTACCCGTGACGCTAGCCTATCAGCTTGTTAGGCGCGCTTCTCTGTGATTGGATACTGCTTCCCCTTATAAGAGGTTGTTCCTGCCCCCAACGGGCAGAAGAGGAACCAACGTTGAGGGTGGCGGACCTTGTTAGGTCCGGTTCGCTGTACGCAATAAAGTTTGAGAGCTGATCCTGCTCGAGTTTGGCCTCCTGTCTCCCGCGGCTCCGGTCATCTGGTGGCCCGTACGGGGAAAAAGGTAAAAGACTCAGCGACGTGCCTCTTCGGCCGGGAGGTGCGATTGCTGTTGCCTGCAGTACGACGGAGGACCTGGCCCAATAACAACGGAAGGCCACGAGCGCCTCTTCTCTTCACCCTGATCAGCTACGTGAGATACAGCGGTTCCCGGGACAGGTGAGTACTGGGTCACCTGGGTTGGGTGGACGCACCTAACAGATTTTGAGCGCCACACGAGTGGACGCCGGTTTTTTTTTCTTTTCTTTTCCCTTTGCATCTGTTTTGCTTTCGCTTCCCTAATACAGCCCGACAGGCTTTTGATAGAGCTCGATTGGAATGCTCAGAGGAGCCCGGAGCCACTGCCGATTGTGGGTCTCCGGAGGACCCTCAGGGCTCTAATTCTGATTCTGATTCGGAAGGTTCAGAAGAGGAGGTTGTCTTCGCTAAACAGGACCCTCCTGCACAGCTTAAAGAGGAATTCAGGGCTCGGGAAGATAAAAAGGGGAACCAAACACCACCCTGCCCGAGCTACTCCGCCTTACGGGAGGAGCTTAAGCCCTTCCGCCCTTTGGCAAGTTCGCGACCCACGATCGCCCCTTTCAGGGCGCCAGGCCCCCCTGCACCGCCGTGGCCAGAAGAGGAGTTGCTCCCTGGGCTGCCACCTCCACCCGTGGCCGCCAGAGGGCGCCCACAACCTATGGCACCGCCCTGGTTAGAGGGAGAGCTACTTCCTGGGTTGCCTTCTGCGCCCCCATCTGGGGAGGGAGGAGGACGTTCCTTCCAGCAGAGGGTATGGTCGCGGCTTCCCTTTGAGTGTTCCAGTCTCCATGCATTCCCGGTACAAGTAGGAGGCAGGGGAGGAGGAGGATATTATGAGCCCTTAGAAATTAAACAACTTAAAGCTATCAAGGACGCAGTTTCAGCTTATGGGCCCAATGCGCCATTTACCATGGCGCTTTTAGAGGCATTGGCAGGTCTGTGTGATCTCTTCACCTCAACAATCTATTGGTGTTAACCCGAGAGGACTGCGCCCCAATCATATTTGGCAAACACACATCCCAGAACTCGGAAAAATATGTACATGTTTTGGTTGACACCGCTTCTCAGGTTATGTTTGCTTCGGCAGAACCTGGAGAAAGGGCCACCCATGCTATTAATCATTGTCTTGCAGCCTGGGCTGCTTGGGGAAAGCCCAATATACTAAACATGGCATTCCTTACAACCCCCAAGGACAAGGCATCTTTGAGCGATCCCATCGGACACTCAAGGGTGTCTTACAAAAACAAAAGGAGGGAATAGGCCATGGCCTAACGCCCAAAGGAAGAATATCATTGGCACTCTTTACCATAAATTTTTTAAACCTTAATCACAATAATCATTCCCCTGCCATGGAGCACAATAACCCGTCCCCGGCCGACAAAGGGCTGGTGAGATGGAAAGATGTCCTTACAGGACAATGGATGGGCCCGGATCCAGTGGTTAGTTGGACCCGAGGTGCGGTTTGTGTTTTCCCACAGGAACCAGGCCGCGAACCGCTGTGGGTCCCGGAAAGATTGACGCGAGCAGTAAACTCCCCACCAGTTCCTGATAAAGCACAGGAGGATAAGCCCGTGGACACAAGTCAACTCGACCCTTCTGGGACCGATGCTCAGCGCCCGAGACCATCTACAAACTAAAATGTCTGGTTTGGAGCCTTTTCTATTCTGTGGGTTCCTATTAATCACCCCTGTTCGCACAAATTTGACCAACACTGTTAAAAATATGACAGCTTGGCTGCAAGACACCTACCTACCTAAGTTTCACAATTTGTCCCTCATAGTCAGTCAGGAACTTGACAATATGGACGGTATCCAACTAGGTCCAGTCAGGTTCGATTTATCAACTTTAGGCAGTGTTATAGCCAGTTTGTGGGAACGCGTCACCTCCTGGTTCTCCTGGCCCAACCTGACTACTTGGATCCTGATTGCCGTGGCCATCCTAGTGGGGCTTGTGGTTATTAAATGCTTGTTAGATCGCCTCATACAAACTCAGCAGCAGGTTAAGATCACAGCCATGGCAGCCATGCAAATGGCAGCAGGTGGCCCATCAGGCCAGCAGGCCGCCGCATATCTCCTTCACATTGCAGAACATCAGCTATAAGAGCTGAGTGGGCAAGCCAATGACGGGTAAGACGGGAAAAGCCCTCCCGGTCAACCTAAGACAGGCTCCACTCAGATATACATGGCCTATAAGGCCAGGGGTCCCTCCCGGAGTCAAATTATTGGCATTGAGATGCGAGACCAAGGGTACTGCAGTGCCATCCGCCCCAAAGGTTGGGGGGAAGGCAGGAATGAATGTCTATATGCATCCAGGTTCGGTTCACAAAAGCCTGGCCCTGCGAAAAAATGAACCACTCACCTTGAGCATGGTCCTGGCGCAAGGATATGCACAAAACAGGGTGATGCACAGCAGGGTATAGACCTCTACATTCTCTCATGCCTTGGCCTACAAGGTAGGCCCACTCCTAGGTGTCTAACAGCAACAAGGTCATAGACACCTTGGAGGGACCCACAGACCATCCTATTTTAATAAATAAAAAAGGGGGAGATGTGGGAAGCCGCCTATGATGGCGCCCATTTCCTGCTTCCGGGTTCTTCCCGGCCTGAACAAGCCCGCCAAATTGTCATATCTGCCCAGTTACCCGTGACGCTAGCCTATCAGCTTGTTAGGCGCGCTTCTCTGTGATTGGATACTGCTTCCCCTTATAAGAGGTTGTTCCTGCCCCCAACGGCGGAAGAGGAACCAACGTTGAGGGTGGCGGACCTTGTTAGGTCCGGTTCGCTGTACGCAATAAAGTTTGAGAGCTGATCCTGCTCGAGTTTGGCCTCCTGTCTCCTGCGGCTCCGGTCAGGGATGGGAATCTTACTCTTTTACCCTCAAGATATCTAAGTTTATTTTCTCATTTCTGTAAATATAAGTTTACCTTCTTCGTTTTTAAGAGTAACATATTCTTCACTATGTAATGCACCATAATTCAGCTAAATCTCAGGCAGTAGATATTCATGTTACTTTCAATGATTTGCCTTTTTAAAAACACACAACAAGCACCCACCCTCCTGAATGCTCATGTACATATGGATTCTGAAACTAGCATATTTATAGAAGTTAGCAACTTCCAATAGCCAAGTAGAACTGTGAGATGAGAAGGGTTGGTACCTTTTGACTGGTATTGCCAATTTGCTTTCCAAAATGTTAGTATCAATTTATGCTTCCAAAGGCTGTATATAAGAACAT